>NW_027509442.1:7067500-8267500 GCF_048541705.1 Temnothorax americanus
TCCATCAACGAATCTACTTTAGTCCGATAACGCGGACTTCTGAAATATGTACAAGCTCTGCTATCAATCCATATATCATGCAGATATATCACGTTGAAACGTAAAATAATTTTAAACATTATATGTATATATCTAATAGATTGTCTTCTGCGTTAATAAAGAATGTGACATTTATTTAAGCAATTTTTTTTACATGATTTGTTAAACAGCACAATTTTTTTAAATGTTTTATCAGTCTACTTTTTTATTAAAAAAAAATTTATTGTAGAAACGATTTTTGCCGTACGAAAATTATTCCCGTGTACTTGCTTCCATTTTTGTCGCTTTTAGCATCATAATTCAAAATGTTTGGCTATAACTACAGCTTAACACCTAAGAGCATAATTTCACGGAGTAAAATAAACAGCTCTCTCTGTTTTGTTGCATTCTAAGATAAACTATTGTTGTTTTCGCTATAATATACATAGGAAAAAAGAATTTAAGCGAAAAAATAATTTCCAGCAAAATCCAAAACAAAATTTAGTCGTCTACCGCGCGTGAATCTCACAGTGGAGAATTGTTGCTTCTTTTCTTTCGTCTCGCAATTTTTCGTCTCACACCTCGAAAGAAAAGACTTAATGGAGACGCTTTCGAGATGCTGGAAAACAAGCGAGAGACCAGCAAGATCAACGACCTACCTCAGACCACTAGGCGCTCCTTTGTTTCTGAAATCGCTGCTATTCGGCGGTCATCCTCAGAATGATTTATACGCCATTCTTAGCAATACGAATACCGGTAGTACGATATACCAAACAGACCGTGGAAAAATTGTATCGAGCATCACAATGTGAAATTTATTTTTTGTTAACGTATATTTATAAAGCTATTGTTGCGACATAATTGTAAACTCAAGATCGTAGAGAGAGGGGGGATTGCATATTATATTATAATTATACAAAATATTATAAAATTTAATTATATACGTACTATTTATAATTACATTATATTATGTATGTATATAGTATTTTATATGTAAAACTATTAAATGAGATATCTCATATTTAATATATTTATGTATTAAATATGATATATGTATATATCGCATATATATGTATAATGGTATAAAATAGTTCATTTTGGTATATTTCTCAACTGTTATCTATGTATATTATTCATTGATATAGAAAACTCGGGCTCGTAAGGAGTTATATACGTTTCTTAACAATACCTGACATAAAGCATTCTTAAATTTTACTGTTTAAAATACAGTCATTTCCACTCACGTCGTGACCCGCTTGCGTTATTTATTTCTTGGCACATTTTAGATTCAGCTTAAAGTATTCGCACTTCGTAATCTCGTGGGTATACCGCGCACGAAGTGTCTTAAGAACAGTAACTCTTGGAAGATGTGCGAGGAAAAGAAAATGGGCGGGAAAAAAATTGTAGAACTTGACGGAAAGCGTTGGAATGTTACGATAATTCATGACACCGTCTAGTTCACGTGAAAAGATACAGCCATCCATTTATTCCTTCCGTAAAGAAACGGAAAATCTGTTGTTTTCATGAAAATATATCTCAACGGTCTTTTTTAACCTTTAGACTGTCTAGCGGAGAAAGAATTACATTTTATTTTCATTTTTTTTGTGTCCATCTATATTCCAGATATTGTATTGTATTACAAATTATAATTTGTCACAGAATATTTTATACATTTGTATACTGCGGGCGAATATGATAAATTCGTTCTAACGAGTATCCAGTTGGAAAAATTAAAAAGAACCTCGATATTTTTCTGTGATAAAAATTCCAACTTAATTCGAGATCCTTGCGGGAGATATTTTCGCTCTTGAATTTTACAACTCGGTAAGAACGCGTATCGCGCCACCTCGTTAACGAAATGGATTGTCGTACGCGAGAATTCTGATCGCGTTTCATAATTCATCCGCGCGGAACACCAAGCGAGATTTCCATCGACTCGAGATGCGACAGACGGCTCGCGCGTTCAATATATATATCAAATTATCAATGAAGCCTTTCAACCGGAGAAATCGTGCCACGTGAGCGACGATAAATGGGCGCTCTATGAGCCGATAACACGGTAACCGAATTATATCTTGTAACTGTGCGCGTCTTGGAGTAGGTAGATGCACTTCGGTAATATGCACGATAGCAACGTGTCGCAACTCCATTGCACGTTGCGCGCGATCGTTACGTATATGAATGCGTGTACGCCCGAATGCGACGAGCTCGCGGTTGTACGTTAATACTATCACGTCGTCACGTTTTACATTTAAATGAGCTGTCTTGCACATAAAATTCGGCGAACATCTCGATACAAGTTCCAGTTAATCACGCGTAATAGAGATCAGACAAACATGTTTCAATTGTAACATCTCAGGTAGCAGGATGATGTCTAAAGACGTCTTAATGACGTTTTATTGACGTTAGAGACGTCATTAAGACGTTATTAATACGTTATTTCACGCGTAACTCTGCTATCTGGGATATATATATAGATATAGTTGAGATATTTAGTCACTTTATATCACTAATTTGAAAAATAAATATAATCGGTAATTAATTTTAGTGTAAATTAAGTTAATTGTATTAAATATTTGATATTTTTAATTACTTATACAAGATCGCTAGCATAAATATATCAACGTCAAAAATATTATACCGATTATCTATGAAGAGCGACAACGTCGATAAATGGAGTCTAAATCGAGAATATGTCAGACAATTAAATTGACTTTATTTCAATTCTACTTTATTCACTTGTCGATCCATTATTTAGTCTTTATTATTTTACGCTTTTAAAAATATAACACCGACTATCACGAAGAGTGACAACGTCAATAAGTGAAGTCTAAATCGAGAATGTATTAATTAATTCAATTAACTTTATTTCAATTCCATTTTATTCATTTATCTTATTATATTATTCTATATTTTTCTCTTTTTATTATTTTGAATCAATAATACGTCATTTTACCGAAACTGATTACGCTGTAGTTCGTGACTTTGACTAGCTGGAAATTATTCATGAATTCGATTAACGAGCATGTAGTCGGATACCTGGGTATACAGGATAGCCGGTCGATACTCCAAGCATGATGTAATACAATTAGATTTGCTATCCTAAAGTACTTTTCTATAAAGCAACAAGAAATATTCAAATCTAGCGTATTTAATATGTGAAAGTGTATAAGAAACAAAGAGAAAAACAGAGAATTTTAGTTTTAAGAAAAATTATAATTGTTTTGAGTGTTTAAAAGTATGAACACGTGTAAGATAGATATAAATTTAATTATTTAGTTTATATAAAGGTAAATGAAAAAAATTTATACATGCATCTAAGTTCGTTCACTTATGCTGAAATTTTTTTATATATTTGATAAAAAGATACGTTAATCATATTCACATTATTTTAAAAACAAGTAGAAAGAATAGACTTAGAAATTCACTGAAATTGTTGAAATTTCGATGTAATCGCGTTGCTAGATTATATTCAATTGTTCTCGGCCAGATTGCAACAGGCTGCTCAATCAAACGCTTCAGAACGGAGATTCCGTTCCTTTTAGGGAAGAGGAAAAGATAATTTAACGCCTCGAAACACATTTCGTTGTATTAAAAATGCAACAGGCTGCTCGTCTAACATTCACTTTCGACGAGACAGCGCTAGACTCAACTTTTTATAGATTTTTTTACCTCAAAGTGTTGCAAATTTTTTATGTAGCTTACTGACAGACCAAATGGTGAATAAATGAAGTTTCAAACAGTTTGGCACACCTGCGTCATACAGAAAAAAAAAGTAATAAATCTGTAACCACTTTCATTTTGTAAATATAGTACACGTCAGCTATCATGGTTTGTGTGATATCGAAAAATTTTATCAATTTACGTTGCAACTTGTTATAGATCTGTCTCTTTTATTGTGACACGCATGGTTTTGAAAACCGGTGATA
Source organism: Temnothorax americanus (assembly GCF_048541705.1). Classification (NCBI taxonomy): domain Eukaryota; kingdom Metazoa; phylum Arthropoda; class Insecta; order Hymenoptera; family Formicidae; genus Temnothorax; species Temnothorax americanus. The sequence continues at coordinate 7,071,448 of NW_027509442.1, forward strand.
CGTATAGCAATTTTAATGTAGTCTAGAAAAATAGTACCAAAAAACGAGGTTATAAGAGTCATCGCGGTAAATATTTTCGATCAGATTACAATTACACCTTTCGGTGGAAGATCGGATATTCTGCATCTCTCAATTATCCTGTTCCGACAGACTGACATTGCAATTATCCTATCCGATGTTCGACGTTCGTATATGTTTTCCCTCCGGCTTAATGGAATAGAGATCGCACAATTAGGAAGGCGCGATTTATCCGCAAACAGCAAGAATCTAACGACATTTGGGCCGGGCTCTCTGTCCGGCGTTACAATGCCCACTGGAGACGTGCACGGTTAATCTGCTTAATCTAGCGTGTGGAACGCCATTTTGGCGGTGCGCCAATCTCGTCGTATTTCACCCGGCCCCGGCCGGTCGGCCGACCAGGTTCTCCGGTGGCCGAAGGCCGAAGATCATCGCAACCGTAGTATAATAACCCCGCTTCGCGCGGAATGATCGGCAATTGTCCGACGATTGCTTCTGAAAGAGGCGATGATTGCCAGTTCTTTGGGTCGCTATACTTTTCTCGCGATCGATAGTCCTGTATAGATATATTCACTGAGAGTGTGCTATAACAGGAAGATAATATCGTGGTACTAAAATGTCTTTTTCTACTGACAACTCTCAGATTACTGTAATTTCTATTTTATGTACGCGTGACAATTACGAGTTCTACAGTTATTAAGTGTAGATCTTTTCATTTTTGTATGAGAGAAGATGATATCATGGAACTTGCTGGCACAGCAAAACTACATTGCAGTTTTGCCGCGACAACACGATTCTTTTTCTCCGTGTGCCCGCGGTGTGAAATAATTAACGCGATTGCATTCTCCCGGCATCCCGGCATATACTCCATCACCACTCAAAATCTTATTAAAAAGATGATCTGACGCTATTGTTCGGGAGACGGATTCCGGTTTTGGCTGAAATGGCACGGAAGTTTCCTTGATTTATGTCCGGTTGTAACGAGGAAGAGAGAAGGAGCGGCAGCTGCATGCGAAAAAATAATTCTTCCGCTCATCGCGCCGCGTGCGCAGCTTCAACCGTGACATAAATCACAGCAAAGCCGCCGTCTCTCACACCTCGCGATGGCGGACGGATGATGCGGAATTACCGAGCTGCACTTTGTAATATTAAAAGTCCGGATAATGTATCGCTATTAAAATGTAGCAGCCTGAAGTTACGTCTCGACGGCACCTGCTAGTAAATTTTTGTTTCCGTGCTAAAGCCGTCGGAGATACTATTTTCGCGTTTTAAATGGTAGAAGAAATTGCAGTTTATTCTTATATACATTTTACGTATCTCGCATTCGCATTAATTTTCGAATAATGCCTGAAATTTATCATTATTAAACATTTCGCGTTCTGCCAGACCCATCGTGATTTATTACGAGCGAATATTCCTGATGTAATTAATTGCGGTATATGTATATTTACAGACGTAATTATTATTACTTATGCTTGACATTTAATTCATTTGTGGCTTTCTTCTAGTTAAAAACTAGAAGAAAGATATGTAATTTAATCCTGCTGGATTCTTTTTTATTTATGACAATTTTGGAATATTAGAGTATGCATCTTGCAGACATACATTTTTTTATGGAATATTTTTTATATCTATTTTTATTTTTACGTAAGTGACTATAAGTGAATATGAATAGACCAGTTGGATACAACAGTAGTTAAAATATAAGGTCTAATGTATATTTTAATTGAGTCACTTTATAAAAACGTGTTATACGTTCGTATAAACAAACACGTTCTGGAGTTTATTTGTTACGCTGATTATATCGTATCTGCACTATATAACGTCACGCCGCGCCTCTTTTTGCTCCTGCCTGATGGTCAATATTTTTAACGCACAAATATTCGTATTGCTTGGATTTCTTGTCGAGAACGGACGTACTCGCATTCGGAAGAATAAATATTTATATGTATAAACGGGAACGGAGAGCGTGTGATGTGCAGTGAGCGTCGTTATTGATAAAATAAATTAAGCTCATTAGATCTTGCTCAGAGAATCAACGGGGACGACTCGGTTTGCAGGTCGCGACGGTCGCGTTTGCTTAACCTTCGCAAGCGGAATTAACTGGCAACGCCCACCTCGTGGTTTTACCCCAAGCCGCTCAGCGAGGCTTAATTTGACCACGCCGAATAACAAGGTGGCGAATAATCCTGTACTAGGTCAATATAAAACAAGCCTCCTGTAACATGATGCATTCAGAGCACAATGTAAAGTATCGTTCGCAAAATGCCTGTCATGGACGTTTGATCCGTGCACCTGTCGTGAAAACTAACATACAGTTATCTATATAATAGAACGTAACGAGACGGACAACGAGAGAAAAGCAAAGTACAAATATTAATAAAAGTAGATAATACATAAACCAATCAATTATTTTCTTATATAATAAATAATTTTCTTATTTAGTCAGTAGAATGCTATTCAAAATATTTAGCATCAGTTATTATAAATTAATATATTAGTCAAAATAATACACATTATACAAATAGGACACTTTTAAAAATATGTGCAAACATGATGTTATTTATAGTTATTAGTGTATAGCTTTTCTAATATTTTATTTTAATTATGCTGTTGATGATTGATATTCATTAATTTTATTATTATTATAATTTTTATTATATTATTTTATTTCCACTATGCTAGTTAAATTTCTAACGTTTACTTGTACTACGCACAGAAGCGTTATTGACTTGCGTAAATAAACGCGGAACACTCTTAGTATAGAGGTAGAAGCGAAAGCATGAAGCGAACGCATAAAGCGAAAGGATATCCGACATTTCGTATGAATAATCTTTTGCTTTTACTACAAAGCATTTGCTTTCTGTTGTGTACTTGTAAGCACCATCATTCTCGGAACTAGCATCAATAACGCAGCCACACAGAATGTACAGGATTACAACATACAAATCAGACCCTTTACCATTCATACATTTTCACAGAATTTTCTGTAATTCTTCAATCACGTAACAATAAATTAACCTCAAATATAAGCAAACAGTGATAATATCTTTATGCATTTTTGATAACACTTTGATAAATAAAACCGAAAACGGATACGTTGCCCGTGCATGTATTTATTCGCTTTATGACCTATTTCTTTTAATAATGCGTTGTATAATACCTAACTATATTTTATATGCATAACATTTCAAAATAATTTTATCATATCCACGAAAAATTCTAATATATTTTACATCATGTCTTTTTTTTATTATCACGTCGTGGATGAAAAAAATTGATCTAAAAAAAATTTAAAGCGGTTGCCTTTAATTAAAAATCAGATTGCTATGAGATACGGTTTAATCATTTTATGTAAGCGATTGCATTATACAGCTTGTCGTGAGAACTGAATGTTTGCCATATCATAATTCTTGCATCGATCCGCCTCATATACGGAAACTGTACGATAAAACACTCAAATATTGAGGCGTGAAACATACTTCAAACTACGAACCATCGATCTCTTCTCGCAATTTTTCTGCCGCTTAATCCTATGCAATTCTATGATGCAATATAAACCACTCTGCAAGATTAAACCGAATATCGAGTAGCTTAATCCGTACATTTCGAACGTTCATAGCGTTGGAAACGAAGACCGATACATAGTCGATAAGACAAAGAAGATATGTTTTTTATTCGTTATTCGGTTGCGAAGATAATCTTTATTTCTCGCAGTTAGTTAAACGAAATTTTTCTAAAATTGATATTCAGCTATCCGAGATATCTTGAAACTACGTGTTCTCTCTCTCTCTCTCTCTCTCTCTCTCTCTCTCTCTCTCTCTCTCTCTCTCTCTCTCTCGTTTGAGCTTTGTTATCCAATATTGGTAAATTAGTCCGGTTATTGGTTTGGTATTGATAACGTTGAAATAAATATCAATTTTTTTTTTTTAAATAAGTATCGGTATTTGATTCGTTTGGAAATCGCAAGTCTTTGAAGCTGTTAATATTAATTGAATGATTATATCGTTACCTACTAAAGCATTATCTTGACGGTTTGTAATATGTTTATAATAACCATATATCGAATTACGATAAGAAGGAGAGGAAATAACGAGAACAATTCTTGTATCTTATGCTTGCGAAAACTCGAGACAGATTTATGCGTCAGAAACTTTGTTTTGGTCCGACTGTTATTTCTCTTGCGACTCTAGGGGAACTATATTATTCTAGCAACTGTATTTAATTATTCTTTGTTTCTACATGTCAAATAGCAGAGTTTAATGTCGCACATTTTAACGATAATAAACTGGTTTTGTTAACAGAATACCATTTACGTGAACTTAAATTGGCAGGAACGTTCGTGTATATATAATCCTCATCATCCTCTCGATGTTATGATTCAAGATGGCTGATTGCACGATGATGAACTTCTACTCGTGTGTACGCCATCGGCAATTTACATTTCCGTGACGCGGTGACGGGTCTCCAAAGATCGTTGAGAGCGTTTAACGTTATTCGCCGGACTTTGCGCGCGCGTGCACCGCAGCGGGCATCTCAAAGGGTTAAAAGTTTGAGATTACCAAGAGCGTTCCGCACATCGAGTTTCCTGGGAGTTTCCGTAAAGCAACCAGGTGCAAACAGATCTGATCGCCTCGAATGCACGAGAACTCCCGGGAGCTCGGAGGCGAAAACAGCTAGTATATACACTCGAATCTTTCGACTTAGATGCCGTAAGTTTTGTAGCGGAGCGGAACAAAGCGGACGGAGGGGCGACCGATGATGAGCAAGTTTTCAATTCTTCGTACCTCATCGGCTGCAGGACCGCCCCTCGAGCTTTCAATTTACTTTCGCGAAGAGAACCACTCGTCGACGTCTCGCGTCGATCTCGCTTGTTTATCGAGTTTAATTTCGGAATGTATGTATTTCATTTCGCCTAACATTGTCCGAGGACAATGAATGAAAGACTGCGCGCGACATTTGATAGTATTATCTACTTTCTGGTCTCTTGTGGAAATATAGATTTTGGAGAAATGAGTTTCGCGAAGCAAAAAATTATGATGAAATAAGTGTCGACAAGTTTCGCACCTTTTCTTTTCTACGTCACAGCGTTGTAAATGCAAATTTGTTATTTAATTCTGAGGCGAAAATCCTCGTATACGTTATTCATGGAATAGATAAGAAAGAAAATTGGGAGATAAGGTAAAAAATATCACTCACCGAACTGACAACGATCTCCACCTCTTCCGAGAGGACACTGGCATCTCTGTCTGAACGTTCCTTGCTTTCGTCCGAGGTTCACGTTATTGCCCTCGAGATCCACGGCTCCGTCGTCGTCGTCTTCGATCACCACATCGACTTCATCTCCGCGAAATTGCTCGATATAACAATTTCCAGCCGGTCCGCAGTCCAAGGAACACGCTGGCTCAGTGCTCACGATGCTCTCCATTGTGGATGGCAGTTTTTGCTCCAGATTTGGGCCCTGAACATCCACAGGAACAAGAAATGTCATCACCGGTCTGATATTGGATTGCACGTATAAAAATTAGGGTTTAACGTTGAAAGGGAACTATATAAGCCAAAGAAAGGAGACCAATTTTCTATGTGCCTATTTACGTTGAATTTAGAAGATCCATTTAGAATTAGTCGAAATAATTGGGAATTTTTACCTATTTATTTTTAACCACTCTCTTTTAACACACGTCATTAGATTGTTAAATTACGCTTCTCAATTACATTATTTGAAAATATTCACAATACCGCATTTAACACAGTGTCAAGTACCACATTTATCATAATTAACCTATCTGCATCAACAAGCAGTAATTTTCCCGCAGGGATGACTGATCCGCACAGTCATTTGGGCTTAGCAAACCCACGAATCCGAGTTCAATATGCTGCGGACACTCATATTCATCCATACATTACACACAAGCACGCACACATCCGCGCACTTATGAGTGATACTGATGCAATGAATAATTGGAGGAAAGTAAAAGCAAAAGATATCTTAGAAAGAAGAAAAATAATTAGAGACTAGATGATGTATATATGCGTTAAAAAAAATGTTATAATATTAAATGCATAATTCGTGAATAAATGTCATGCCAACTTATACCTTAAATAAGAATAATTCTAGACAAGATTGATATATTTGAATACAAAGTAAGTTAAAGAAAGTTCTGTGAAAGCGTTTTTCGCATAGTTTCGAGCATAACAAAGTGAGAAAAAACTAAATATGAGTTTAGTAAACAGCCAAAAAGAAGAGAATATTTATGGTTGACTTTCTGACATCCGCCTCATCACTTATTGATCCCTCTGCTCGCTGTTGTCGATTCAGGGCCAAGAAATTTTCAGAAATAATGGGGCAGCCTGCTGCTGCATGTTAAGAAAGCTGCAGCGGATGTGAAGTACCTGTTGCACGACTCATGTTTTTTATTTGAGGAGACTTTTGAATAAAGATTGGCCTACTGGCCTAGAAGCTGCGAATCTCATGCTTAATGCCAAGGTTTGCGAAATATTAAATTTGTTTACTCGTTTGGAGTGGAAAACCACCCAATGAAGGATTGAACTCACATTATATCGATCGGTTTTATCAAACAGTTAATTTGATGTCATCAAAATTTCTGTGTCAATTCAATTTTATTAAATTTATATAATAATGTCCCATGTAATCAATCACAATGTTAATATTCATTTGCAATAATTTCGGTTAATTTCTATCGGTTGATATACATTTTACATTTTGATAAAATTACAATATTGTCTTATATTGACACATTTATACCTGTATTTCACCCTTAATTTAATTTTGCTGTCGTTGCGACAAAAATAAACTTTTCAATATTTAGAAAATAAAATAAGATTGCACAACGTAAAAAGCACAAAGTGTTATGTCAAATCTTTTAGCATCAACAATCAGTCGGATCGAATCCTTAATCCCGTCATACAAAACTTTACGTTTTGGATGTATTGGGAATATTAATTCGATACTCAAAGGAAGATTCCTCAATTGAGAACATTCCGAGCACAAGCTCGATTTCACGTAATCGCTATTTCTATACCTCGCACATAGACACGCATACCCATTTACGTCCCTTTACGGAATGTTCTATTCTGGAGTGCTTAACCCGAAGACAATGTTCGATCGATTATCTCTATTTAGAGCGAACGGTGATGGCACGTGGACACATCGATCAATTAAATCTTTGCAGTTAGTGTGAATTCTTGCGATATTGATTATAATTCCTATGAACAGTATTGAATATTTGCTCTGAATCAAAAGAACTAAGTTTGAATCCGTATTTACCCGTCAATTAGTCGAATCTCAAAGCATATATACCGATATATTTGCCACTTTCAGCAATTGCGTTTAAATTTTACTTTATCTCTCATTTTGTTTCAAGATACATTGATCTCTTATCTCAATTATATTAGCTATATTAATAATATATATATATATATATATATAATATATATATATAATATAATGAGTAATTGTGTGTCGACACGTAACAATTAAAAAAAATATATTACATTGTACTTGAAAATAATAGGATTACTGAAACGTTTACGTTAACGTCGCGGACGTACTAAAATAGTAATAAAATAGTAGCTGTCCCGACATTGTCCTGTACTTTTATCATAGATCAAAGACCTTAGATTTTTCACCGAATACTCCTCTGGAATCCTACATAACAAATGGTCGTAGAACAACATGCAAACACTTACGAAGTAATACGACAAGCTAACCCGGGAAATATGGCGAATAATGTTACCTGAGACGTGGCGCGCAGCTCGATTCGATCCGCGCCGTTCACCTCGTTTATCTTCGTCGCGTTCACGGTGGAATTCTCGGCTGGGGCATCCAGATGTATCGTGAAGGTGGCACCACGCATATAAAGGATGTCTTCGACCGCATCCTCGTCATCCGCGTTGTCCGCATTTGCCTCGTCGCTCTCGGCCTCGTCAACGAGGTCGCCGAGCTCGCTCGTCGATGGCGAAGTCGAGTTGAGTTCTGCAACGGAATAGCCGTTCGTTCTGTTAGAAAAACTGTCGGGCACAAGCTTCAAATATCGAATAAGCCGTGAGATAACACTGTTGTCTGCTAGAATAGTTTTTACAGAAAATTGACATCGACAAATTATCGAATTCGTGATTTTTTTATTGTTGCCTCCTTTTCCCTATTTTAATTAATTCTCGTTGTGTGTGCATGTTATTGCAGGAATTATATTTTTTGACAGTTTTACGCTGCACGGTACAATCATTGTGTAACACAATATTATTTTTGTTGATATTATAATTTTTCAAATATTAAAAAATTTGTTATGAACAAATGAGCGTGTGCTGTGCGTCATCAATTATCATCTTTAAATTTGCCAAAAATGTAATAAATTTAACCTTCGTTTTTTTAAATAAATTATTGAGATATTTAAAATTCTGAAATAAAATCCAAAAATCAATTGTGTTTTTAAAAAAGCTATTAAACAAAAAAGCAAAAAAAACTTTTACAAATAATTATGAACTTAACAAAAGACGGTTATCAATTTTTACGCCATCTCGAGTTCAATCTTCAAATCACTTTATCTAGCTATCAAAACCAGACGCAACTAATTATTCATTACAGTGTACCGTGAATATGCAATTTTTCCGTCCCATTTGATAACAAATTGTTTTATTAATTAAAAAAAAAAGTAGAATACTATAACGAATCTTAGCTTTCGTCATCTTGCTTCTAAAATAACTTAAAATAACTTACCGCGACATAGTTGAATGAGCCATTAATTGAAATTGGTATAATTTTGCTGTACTTACGCAAATAAATGAAACGCGACAATCGGTACAAGTTTTGCTTTACGTGGTAATATCAGAAATTGAGTTCGTCGAAGTTATAAAGGAGAAGACAAATGTTATGGTATATTATCTAATTATACGTAATGGACGCGGTGTAGACTATAGTAAAATCAATTTAGAGAAATATCAGAATCTTATAAAATATTAAAAACAAAACGGGATCTCTCTTCTACAAATTTCAATCTTTATATGAGTACGCGATGCATTCGCTAAGGATCCCCACGAACTGTTGCACAGCACGACCAGTTCACTGCACATGCAACTGGCACGACGGAGGCAGTAGTGGCGGCCGTATCGAGGTGAAGGGTCGTTAAGAACTTATCCGTTGGTTACACATGAGTTTCCACGTGTACAGTACACACGAGTAGTTATAGCGGCAGACTAGTGGATATAGTACTTCTCGAGTTCCTTAAACGCTGACCGAAACTCGCTTACATCGTCTATGTCATCATAGATAGGAATGGAGAAACGAGAGGAAAGAGAGAGAGAGAGAGAGAGAGAGAGAGAGAGCGAGGACCAAAGAGCCCAGTATTGGATCGCTCGGGACAAGCTCGCTATACCGAAGTTCGGAGCGCTTACGCTTGTAGGACGCCTTGTCGGTGTAAGCCGCGCACAACTACGTGCGCCGCATCGGAAATTCGTGTATAGCGTTAATTTGGTTATTACCGGGCTTGCGGAATAATAACGCCGGCCAATGAACGCGACCAGCGAGGGCGGTGTCGGTAGTATCGAAAGTCACCGCCGCGCCGCGAAGCGAGAGATGTATAGCGTATAGAGATCGATGCCACCGGGATAACACGGGGTTTCGGACTTCGTATTGGATTTCGTTTTTGGAAAGAATTTATATTGTGCCGACCGCTGCGAACTGCGTTGCGCTCCGCACACCGTGTTTTTGGAGCAAAAAGCGATAGGTGATCCTGCGGAAACTTGAAACAGTCGGTCAGTAACTTCCTGAATATGTAACGTAATATTTTTTATGAATAAAACCAACGAGTTTGCCACCATCTTTGACAGTTTACGAACTGATCGAAAGGTGTTACGACCCATTAACACCTTGTATAAAAAAATTGCTCCTTTCAAAATTTTTTGAAAAATTATATACATACATGATACACAGGAGTCATAATTTTGGAGCGCAACTGTTCTTAACATCATTTCGAAGATATATTGTTTCAAATGTTATTGCAATATTTTGAGTTCTCTTTCTCAATTCTTTTAAACAATTGCCGATCTACAAATAATATTAAAAGTAATAATAATTAATTATTCACAATATAGATACATTCGATATATAAGTTTTTGATAGCTCCAGTTCAGATATAGATTATATTATTTGTGTAAATACCGCAATAGCGTTTGCAAACAATTGTATATAGCAATTACACTCAATAGTAACTACTTCGACCAAAAGCTACCGACTTCGAGAGGACACTCGACTATTTCTTTTCAACGAGGTTTTCTTGTGTAACAAGGCTTCTGCCGTGGTACTTGTCAGTGGATCAAGTGGCGGGCGAGCTTCGGCATTTAATCCCCGGGCATTTAAAATTTAATGGGCCTGTCGTATACGCGACGCTTCCAGGTGGATGCCTCTTGAACTTGCTCAAATTCAAAGGCCTTTGACGCCAGCCATTTTTATTCAAATGACGCCTGATAGACCTTAATTGAAGCTAATCTCAATTTTATCGATTCATAAAACACACTGTGCGCTGAAACATAGACGCAATGCAAAGATGCAATATCTTCGACAATATAAAAGTGAAAATATAAGAAATGCTGTTTGGATAACGATTTTAAATGCATATAATTTATATTAGCTGTTTTTATGTATTTTATAATATTAAATTAGTTTTCTACCTTACATTTATTTAAATTCTCTTTCTGTAATTTTAGTTAAGATTAACACAATTTATTGGGTATAATTTAAATTAAAATCTAAATTAAAAACTATGACGGAAGTCTTATATTTTAATCGCGACACGATTATTTCTGATATGACAAGTCATATAAGTTTTTAAAACTGTGATAAAATATTTTTAATAATATACAATATTTTTTCTGCGAATTATATATATTATCACAAATAAACTGCAACTAAAAATAGTTGCTTACAAAAATTATTAACAAAATTATATTGATAAAGTCTGTAACATTAAAATGTTACAACGCGAATGGATGACCTACATATACACGCGCGCGCATTACAGTACTAAAATAGAATCTATCGCGAGAACCCATTTTAATAGTCGCGATATCTCGCGATAAGCAAGATTCTGCAATATATTTTCAAGTTATATTAAGAACGACATGTCAGTCATTTATAGTGATACATTTACATTTTTAATAAGATATTTGTCCACGCTAAGAAAGACTGCAATTAAATTATTAGAATAAATTGGATTTGTTATATCGTGACTAACCAAAATTATAACAGTCAGATCTTATTACTACGAGAATGTCAGTCCAATTAGAAATTACAATCCTGATGGATTTGCACGGTGCAAAAATTGTCGGTGAAATGTTGATTTTCGCGAATCAAGGTTGAAACGGCTCTTGAATTCAAAATGAAGCTCGAAATGCATTTCGAGCATTACGCCTTGCAACACGGAAGGAAGCAAAATTGCACATAGCTGCTCACGGTGTGCGACGTTGGTATCCACCATATTTAAAAAGCCTTAAGAGTTCGAGGGCGAGGCAGCGGGCAGTCGTTGGATTATTCCTGAAACTCCGACAATTCCGATCGGAACGCGTTTACAGAGTCGATTTAGAAAATATGTTCGTATAAGTGAAGCGCGTTTCAAGGACGGCCGTAATACAGTGTTATTAAAGGAATGGCCGATCGGAACGATCAAGAAACGAATTATTAGCAGTCAATGTTACTGTCGATGACTGCTATATTATGTTCGTGAGATCGCACATTTTAACAGACTATAGCATCGTAAATAGACGTAAAGTTCAACGGTACGTCCGAGGTTTAAGGGGATCCTAAAGTGAAGGCTGAACTTTCTCGACGTCGGTAATGTCAACATTTCAAATCCTGTTTTCTATGTCATATATCTATATCTGTCCTTGTCTAACGAGAGGCATTTGTCCTTGTTTCGATTGCTGCGCCATCTCTCGCTACACGCAATGTCAACCTGAATGTGCTTTTGCACATATAAAAGTTTATTTAAACTAATCTTTTTTTCTAGGCTTTCAATTTTAGATCTAATTGCACGATATTGTTCTTAAATGTTGTTTCTAGGTCATGCCGGTCTAATTTTGTGGATATTTATTGTGGAATTTTTGTACAAAGCAAATATTGTCGTCACGTATACCAAAAATTAACAAAACTATTAATTTTTTCTTGTTTTCGATACAAATTCGACCACCATGACCTAGATTTTGATGCGTACTTTAATTCTAGACAAGAATTTTGCATTTCTATAAAGCCAATTAAAAGATTAGTGCTAAGAAAAAAAGCCGGTATTACAGACGGCTTTAGGATCCCCTTAAGGCAAATGTTACAGAAAGTATTTTTTTTTATTTTTATTTTTTTTATTGCTTCTTCATAGAGAAAGCTTTGTTTTCGTAAAAAAAATTTTTTTTTGTTTTTCTGAATGTGTTTAGAATGTTTTTAAACACGTAATGTGCACGTAACATTTGAATTTCGATTATTTATATATTTTCAAACAGTTTATTGAGTCATTAATTAGCCAGTAATTCAGTTTTATAAATTACATTGCTTTAGAATAATATGAGTATAAATATATTGTAATAATTAACGTAAAAAGTAAATTTAAATCATTAAAGTAAAAATAACGTTTTGGGACGATAACAAGTCGGTTGGCGGTCTTGGTATTTGTTCCCCCTCCCCTGACATACCACGCGCTATTGTGTGTCCCGGCGCGCGAGCGTGGTGGGGGTCACACACCGTACCATTCGCTTATTGATATTCGAGCGAACAAGTAAGAATGCGTGCCGCTTCGTGTATTCATTTTATTACTTTTCAACACGCGATCACGGCAGGTAGCAAAAGATAATAAACGCTATAATATCTTACGATTATTACAATAAACGATTATTAGCCCGCGTAATTAACGAATCGTAAGTGTATGAAAACGACAATTCTTTATCGAAGTGTATATTTCGACTTATTCTTACGCGCATGGATGTATTCTTTTATGGAAAGATAGATGATAAATATTGTAAATTATCGTTTCGTGATATCTACAGGTATACTTACAGGCAATAATTATTTTTTGAAAATTATAAATAAAAATCATAAAAAGTCATGAAAAAAACTTGCTTATCCTTTAAAAGTAAATGCTTATTGTTAGATACCAATTTTTCTCGTACGGTGCATTAATCTTTTCGTCTGTTAAATTATAACGTGCTTCCTATTTTTCGACCCAGAGCATAATGTAATTCTCGGATTAAGTGATACAGCTATAACGATGTTAATATGTTGATTATTTATTTATAATCATTTTGTGATTCTCTCAATGAACTAAAGAGATTCGGCATTTTTTACGCATTAAGTATTTCACGGCGACGCGGAACTTGACACATACAATTTAATTAAATAGTTTACAACAGTGAATGAATTGACATACGTTCGATATTTATTTTTAAAAGTGAACCAATAATTATATGGTTTTTTTACTTTCTCTTTCTTTAGATACTTCTTTGACCAGGCGGAAGGACCTAGTACCTTGAAGATGTAAAAAAGTAAAAACCCAACGACGCGGACGGAGGTGCTAACGTACCCATCGTCAATTTCGTTAAACAAATTTGCCGGTTTGTTGCGTCGCGTCGCACGATAATTTCGGGAGTGTCGTTCGTAGTAATTGAACTAAAAGACTTTTCTTAATGCCATTCGATTGACGTCCTAATTCGAATCGGGGCGGTGGTCGCACTTCCGAGATACCTGATGAAATAAAGCATTATTGAGGCGTTGCCCGGGCAATGTTCTCACGCCAAGTGCATCCTGGCACGAGGTGATGGCGGCCACAATGTTCATAATATGTGTGTTCGCGGGACTTAAGTAACTTTAATGAATTGCTGACAAATCGGAGAACGTGTTCTGTCCAATAGTCTGGTCCTAACCAGCAAGAGTTTGATCGATTGATTTGAATCCATCGCTTCTTTTGTCTACCAATTATCCTATTCATCATTTACGGTGTCGCCACATAAATTGTGTACAAAGCTGGTTTTGCCAGCTTAGCTGGCGGTTTAGCGCGTTGAGAAGTTCCATTTCCTGGATTGTCTGGCATTGCAGCAATGCATACCTTCTCTCTCATTACGTTTGATCTGATTTGTGATATTGTAGCATACCATTCTGGTATACCACGCTGATTTCTCATTTGAATCACGGTTAATTAATATATAGTCGAGTCAGTTCTAGATGTGATTTTTGCACGAGACAAAAGTTGTCGGATTCAATTCGATTAAAGTTATCATCTCGTCGATTCGAAGTGCAAACAGACACTCGTCTAACAGAATATGATAGCTTATCATAGGCTTAACGGGTATAAACGGGAGTGTCACGTGAAAGACTTATATAGATAATTAGTTCGCGCGCAGATTTCGCGAGTGAGTGCAACGTGAAGAGGAGATCTGACAATTCACCATTCTGAGAGGAGGAGGAGACCTAGGAGAGGCATCGGGCACCGGCGCGGCGGAGCAACCGTGAGTATAACTTCTTAACCTCTACATAAAATTAATTTTTACATGTTTTCTCGTTTATTCAAATCGTTTTGTTTTGCTCGTTTAAAAATAATTGTTAGAGAAAAATGAATAATCCAAATTTTGTAAAAGTTTATTCTTTCGAATATCTCTCTCATTTCCGGAAAATATATAATTATTATAATAACTATCTAATTGAAAGACGAATGAAAAATCTGACGCGCGTAAGAATTATCTTTTGAAGCATTGATCATCTTGAACACGGTTTTAATTTGAATCTTATATGTTTGTGTTACAGAATCATCGTAGCTACGTGGCTGATAACTCCGCCCGTTGCACATCAGATCGGTGAGTGATGAATTTTTTATATTGGGGTAACGAACTTATGAAATCTGTGAAATTAGGTGTGTATTTATTTATTAGTACTCACGTAAAGGTATATATGTAAAAATAAACGAATACAACTTTTCACAGGTCCGTTGCCCTAAAATGGATCGCCTAAAAGAGATTAGCGCGGCAATTAAATAAAATGTATTTAATTAATGTTTGTTTTTATGTTTCTTATAAAAACAACTTTTATTTTAATATCGAGAAATAAATATACGGAAAAGTATTAAATTAAAAATTTGTGTTTAAAAAACTATTAATATAATTTTTATTAATAAAAAAATTTATTAAATAAACATGTAAAGAGATTTTCGCTGCAGAACCAAAATTAAATCCGGGTTTTCTTGAATTAACTCAGATTCCCACAGAAGTAATGGTTTTGGTATGAATTGGCGACATATCCACTATAAATGTTTGAAGAGTTACGAAATTAATTAGGGGGGACATTATGAGAAAAAGTTCATTCTTTTCAATAAATGTTTTCTTATTAATTATTTATTATTCTAGAATTAATATTTGCCTTACTTTGCCTTACTTTGAACAGACAGTAGCGGAAACATATATTAGGTATAGAAACGATATATAATTGCTTATAAAATAAAAAAGCGAAAAAATAGAAAAAAGATAAAAAGAGCAAAAAATTTATAATTTAACGAGCGAAGGTCGCCAAATTGAGAGTCAGAATCAAGGATAGAATCAATATAAGAATCAGATTCACAAACTTTGCCGTACTGAAGGGAGCACAATTAGCGCAAGACAGTGGGATCGATTTGGATTCGTGGCAGCGGAGAAGGAAGTATTTACAATGGCGGTACCATCAGATTCAACGCGCGGGAGCTAAAAGAAAGAAATAAAAGATGTCGGAGTTTTACCAGCCGCGAAATTAAATCCAGAAGTGAGATCCGAGCGGAGGAACGAGGATGCAACATTCATGTTAGTTAGATTGCATGATTAGATTCGGCGAGCAACGGATAGAGGAAATCGCGTAGTAAAAATACGACGGAGTTGAATTTATTGTGTTATCCGATGAAATGTTCCTAATAGATACGTAAGTAAAACCGATAATAACAATGAAATTCATAATGATTGTCGTTTGATAGTTAAAATAAAACGACGGACAAATTTATTTCCAATATGGCACATAAAATACAAAATTGGAATACAGTTTCATTCTGTAGTAATTGATAGTAATTGATGTTTTAGAACAGTTAAATTCGAAACGGACACAAGTTCTCTTTTCGAGCTGCATTAATTGTGCAATATTTCTGTAAAAAAACGAAGCCGTTATCAATAATTAACTGCGAGTTATGCTTTGCGTAACATGATAAGTCGGGAATAAACGTGTTACAAGTAATATAATTTCTTTTTTGCGATTCTCGCCGGCGCGCATTCTAATTTTAGCAATTAACGATCGTTGTAGTTTTGCGGATGCTTTTGTTCTCACGTAATTTTTTACCGATTGTTTCAATCTATGCAACTTGTGCTCTCAAAAATAAGACTTTTGATAGACAAGTCGAAATGCAGTGTGTTTTAAAAGTTGTATTCTTTTTTCGCAAATTCTTAAAAAGGTGGTTTACGTGAATCATATAGGGGAAAACTTTGGTCGCGAGTGTACCGAGATAAGCATTCCGATCGTGGATAGGCTGTAATAATGGAATTCCGCGAACAATCAATCGGAAAGCAATTAACGGAGGCGATCGTCGGCGAACTTCCCACCAAATTTCCTGTCGCGTTCGCTCGTGAGAAAAACGTCTATTGGATAAATGGAACCGCGTAATTTTGTTGCAACAGTTGTACCGAGTTGCATACTGTAGGTCAGTAATGGTGCCGCACATGGCGTGATTAAAATGTGTGTGAGTGCAATTAAAACGCAGAAATTATTTTAATATTTTATATTCTTTCTAAAATATAACTATTTTCTTTCTCTATTTAAAGCAAAAATGCACGAAAATATAGCATAACAGACAACAAGGAATATTAACTATGCACTTTCCATATTCTGAGAAAGTACAAGAGCAACCCTTTTATTTATTTGTTAAAATAAAAAATGATCATTATATACTTTATACGTTATTTATTTTGCTTGAATGTCACGCATCGATTATATTACGTATCACATTTATGATAACGTGATGCTTGGTTCGAGACACTTGTGCCGTGACACACAAAAACCCTTACATAAGATTAAACTAGCGATAAATCATAGCTATCCCCAAAAATCTTTGTGATTTATGGATAATTTTGCCGTATTTTTCTTTCACAATGCCTTCTCTCCGTATTTCATAAGCCCGACGCGAAATGTATTCCGCGCAATTCCACGCGAAATGAGATATTACCTTTAATACGGGCATGGCACTGTAAACAGCTTGAACTTGAGATTGTCGAGATAAATTTGCAACGAGTGCGCGAGCTTTTTACCTCGTAATTTTTCGATGACGCGATAAATAAATTTTACACGTAATACAAGTTATATTATTACTTTTACCGACATTATATAAAGTAATAGAAAATCTCGATAAAAAATTACAATGTCTAATTCATTTTTTCTTTATTTTCTGATGATTGCATAACTGAAAAATTTTTTTTCTCTTTTTCCAGTTTCATGAAATTTTAATATGTTGTTCTGGAATGCAAAATAGAATTATGTGAATTTTTTGGGAATTTTTCACCCTCCCGTTTTGAAAAAAATCTACTCCAAAAATTGTATTTTTTTATAAGTTTTCTAAATACTTTAACGTAGGGAAAATAGCGTCGAACGCAACAGACTCACGTATGTACTGGAAAGGTATACCCGTATAGATAAATGTTAATGAAACTATTTTATTATTTAAAGTGCAGTGTTCATTTATACGAATATTTGGTACCTATATACAAAATATCAAATAATATTTCTATAAAATTAATTTATAAATAATTTATTTATGACGTAATAGAGGAATAAACGGGATCATAGTTAGCATTCAAAAATTACGGGAAACGATTATTTTTGTTTTCTTGTGTATTTTTTTTACAATATTATTAGGTGTCATTTTGACACCATGGGACCTACAGTTTATAACGCCGATTCCGAACGGCTCTATTTTTTTTCATTTTTTTTTATTTTTTGTTAGTAAGATTATCAATCGGTTAACCCCCCCGGTATTCATAATCGGATCTTATTTCGGTCTTAAATATAAGATATGACTATGAATACCGACAAGCTGTTATTCCAACAAACTGCTTTTATATACCATCGTTCGTCGTATTTTAAATACGAGAAACGCCAGTTAGCGGATCCCATCTAGCGAATGATTCGACATTCTCATACATAGACCTTATAGATATGGACTGAGACAATACATAGCAGACGCCTGTCCAAAGTAAGTTCTCAGAGAGAAACATACTTTTCAGTACTCCTCTTTCTTAATTGAAAATGTTGGACCTATATAAAGACTAAATTATACTATATATTTACTAATGTAGAATATAATATATATATATATATATATATATATATATATATATATATATATATATTTTATATATATATATATATATATATATATATATATATATATATAAAGGGAATATATTTTTAATATATTTTATCAATTCTCACACACATACAATCGAATGCGAGTAATGACATATAAAAAACAAATTTATTTAAAATAGCTGTTAAAGAATTTATTTCGTTTGCTTTCGACAATTTTATATGACTGCACCAAAAAAAGAGCTTACAATTTACAGCTTAAGCTTACAGTTATAGAACGTAATGCGGTTTTATTATAATAAGAAGTAAAAATTAAAATAAAAGAGAAAAGTGTTTTCACACACAGAAAGTTTAAAAAAAATCCAGATATTATAAGAAATAAATTAAGAATATTTCAAAAATTACCTGATGGAGAACAAAGTCTGATCGAAAGCCCAAATAATTTTATAAAAAAGGAGCCATTGCTATAAGACCTTTAAATTTAAATGTGTTCCATAAAGTTAGAGAGAGATTATCGTAAAGCTAAAAAAGAAAGTATAAAAACTCTCGCGAAACATATTTCTAAAACTTTCGAACTTTCGATGGTTTTCCAACCTAGTAAAACTGCAATGGTGTTATCAAAAAAATATTACCCCAGCAATTCGAAGATAATAACAGTTCGCTTTTGAAGGATACTTCTGCAACAAAACTCTCCGGGAATCGAGCGAGAGATTCAACAGCGGCGAGAGAGCGGCGCTTCGGAAACAATACGCGCGTCGCATCAAAAAGTTTTGCCGGCATGGCACAGCGCAAAATTTTATTAGGGAAATCAAAGATGTCGCCCGCCATGAATGCGAATTGCAAAGCGGGATAAGGATTGAATCGAGTCACACTCACCGGCGCAGCTGTATCCATTTTTATGAAGTATGTAGCCGTCCCTGCAGTCGCACTCGTACATGCCGTCGTGGAGTTCGTAGCAGAGCTGCTCGCAGGGCGATCCGTGCCCGCATCTTCCTGAAACACGGTAGGGAAACGGGGACGTGAGTAAGTTATGCGTGCCGAGGGAATTCGAGGTGGCGCGAAGTGGCGAACAAAGGGAGAAACATCGAAATAGACGGCGGCGATGAGTTGCAAACGCAACTGTTCGCGCATTCTCCGTTCCCGCCCCTAATAGCATATTTACACAGCTTGGACGTACTTTGTAAAAGATCAATCCGTATAAAAATTCTGATATAGATATATAATCTCTTATACCTTTATTTTTATCCTTATAGGATATTACAATCCGTATACGTCATACAGATGTGAATTTACAGTAACGAAAATTTATATATATATGTATAATTGTATATGTATGTAGGGTAGAGCGGGGTCAAAAGTAACGCGAGGCGAAAGTAACAACTCAAATATCTATAGCTAGTTATAGCTATATAGATATAGCTATAGCTATAAGATATAGCTTATAATTATAGCTTGTTCAGCTTCATCCTTTAATCAACAGAAGCATGCGCATCTATGCCTATAACTAAAGATTTTTATCGCATTAACTCTGAGACAGGATACCGGTCAAATATGCATGCAGCAGTAAAAAAAAGACGGTATGCTACTTCTCTAAATAATTTTCCAACAGAAGTAATAAATTGATTATATTTGCTGTTCACCTTTTGGTATATATTTCACAAATTTTGTAGAGTTTTGCGCTACGTAATATTTTACTAGCAGCTCTATTTTGATACATTTTTTTGTCAACACATCGCAGTAATACCGAGGCGTAGAAAGAAGTTGTATAAAATTTGCGATGAGAAAAAGGTATATGTTACGACATATACAGGCAACTAAATGCCATCGAGCCTATCGCGGCGTAAAACTATTTTCTCGCGAATTTATTTTGTTATTTAATCCAACAACCAACAAATTTACAAAAAATATAGTGAAATATTAAATCGTGGCAGGTGTACAAAACGTAATATTCAGAATTACAGCGTCGTAATTAGTTTTTCATTATGCTGAGTAACACGAAGGATTAAATCAATCTTGTATATGACATAAGAATTCTTTCGAAATAAATGTTGAGTATAAACTTATGTTTATGATATAATTGAAGTGTCAGCAACAATAACGAATTTAAATAACTTAGTGCAATGATATGTATTGCAAAATCTAATATTTTGCAATATATATTTTTAAATATTGGATTTTATACAATAATATTTTAATACTTTTTATATAATTGTTTTTTCTCTTATTCTCTTTCTCTCTCTCTCTCTCACACATACACACACACACACTTTGTTTTTATTTAATATATTCATAAATATACGAGCAGTTGTTAAACTAAATGTATTTAGCAAGTTGTACGGAAAAACAATTCAACAATTAACATTCGTTCAGTGTGACCGACCGATACGATTAAAAATTTCAGTGCTGACGTTTTATGTCATGTAATTGTCGTTGCAACGCTGAAATTTACTGCAAATATTTTACGACTAGCAATAAATTAATCAGTTTCACTGTTGCAATGTACGCTGACAGACCTTTTTATGAACGCACCAAATCACCACGCGTAATAGGTTACAATGCGATATTCGTCGAAAAAGCAAGATTGAAAAATATGCACATTATTAAAAATATGTACGATTCGTAAACTTATCGAGATGAGCAATTAAACGAAAAGCATTGCGCTCGATTTATTTATTTGCAGTGGAAAACGAAGCAATAATGTATGGAAATTGTTAATTATATATATAACTTATGTGAATTATTTCTGTAATACTATTATGCATATAATAACTATTTTTTAAATTAATTATTTTAAACGTTCTATTATAATTTGAATATATTCGTATTTTATAAGTCAATTTAGGGGTATGTTATTGTGTCGTGTTATCAACTCCGCTGCTGCGCATCATGTCGATGCGTGTTAAATTATTTCACTGTGAAATACACGAATTTTGTATTTTAATTTGAAGTAATGGATCTGTGAGAATTATGTTATAAATACAAAAAACTTGAGTAGTTAAAGTTTAAATTCAAAATATAATCAAATATAACGTTTCTCTCACAGATCCGTTAAGAACAATATTTTAGCTGATTTGAATCAGCTCACGTAGTATCTGCATATAAAAAGTCAAAAGATAAAATTTATTAAACTGTAAAATTCAATGTTATCTAAGCTGTAAGAATCAATAACCACGCGATAACATTGATCAACTTTAATCAGTTTATAATTCGAAAACTTGTGGCTTTAATATTATCAATCAAGATTATTTTATTCGAGTTAACCTTCGGAATATGCTATTAAAATATTAAATGACAATGATTGTGGAACACTTTGTTTTATACATTTTTTTACTATTACTTATGAAATAATATTTTCAATAATTCCAAAAAATTATATGGACCAGAGAATAGTAATAGTATAATGGATAATAATAATAGGAGTAGAGTAGAATAATTATAACAATTTGCTTTGATGTTAAAACTAACAATTTATGTCGTCCAAGAATTATACATATTAATGATAATGATATCATATTCATGAATAATGTTTAAAAGTACTACAAATCGTATATGTACATGTGATGTTGCAATTTGTACTTTTGAACATTATTGTGAAAAGAACTGCAGGTACAGAGCAACGATTTCGTTTTAGCAACGTCATCAACATTAAATATTCACAACGATATATTTCCCAACGATTTCGTGAAATAGTCAAAATAGCGACATATTGCGAAATATTTTACATAAAGCGCAATTGGATGGGGACAGCATGGGAGCAAAAAAGATTTAATAAAAAAGTGCATTACATATTGAATGCAGTAAAATTTCATGGCGCTTTTATTTCCAGCGAGCTCATCTTTCGGGCATCAGGCATCACGAATGAAAATAAAGCGCATTCAATTTGTATGTGGACTTTTCAATTTGCACATATGCATACCTAATGCGTATATTTCACACTTAATTTTAGTTTAACGAAAGTGCTTGCTAAGTGGACCTCATATAAAGCCAGTCATTCGCACAACGATACGTACAATTAAAATATTTCTGTGTTGTCGGTCTGTTTATGAAAACGTTTTAATCAGAATTTTTTATTTCTGATTTTCAATTTTTTAATAAAAATATTTTAAACGGCTCGAATCCTTTTCAGTCAACATGTTTTTGCCATTAGCCTACATAAATAGAAAGCCACGTGCTTTATGAGTGTACAAACATATAAATTTTCATTTCCACAAATATTTACCTTCTTTTCTATAATATGATTAACAAATTGAAGTTACAAAATGACTTGGTTTTCCTTTCTACGCCAAATATTTTCCTCGTAATATAAAACCGTACATAAACAAACTTCTCATATATTTTAGAAAGCAGAGTAAATATTTTATATCGATCGTATCTTTAAAATTGCGAGAGCAACCTAAAGTTTTTTAAATAGCTTCTTACATGTTTACCACGTTAAAATAGAAGCCCTAATTGAACAGCAAACTAGTATGTTTATCATATGCTTATATGTTTATCGTATGCCAGTATTATACGTAACAGAGATTATACATGCACTGAATCTCTCATTTACATAATAGATGAATTACGTAGAGGTAGAGGTTCTCGTGGATGCTTCAATAAACATAGTAATCAAATATAGTGCCTGTGTACATTACGTTCCACGTTAGAAAAAGACAAGCGCGTAAAAAGCGAAATCGGCGGAATTGTAAAATTAGGTGTTTGCACAACGAAACGATTAATAAAACGTAACGCGAGCGGGAATAATACTGGAAGAAGCGAAATCCGCTGTTGAATCTGCAACGACGCATGCACGCCGAACTTGCATCGCGCACGCTGCATTCTGCGACGAATCACGCGACTCGTTTCACCTCGATGCACTACATTTTTCCATAGTAGTTGCCCACCCCCCTTGCCGCAGACATAGAACATTGAAAATTCCAATATCCCGCTCGGTCGTGTGTGTACTTTTTACGAAAAACTGCCCGCGTGGGAAAAACTGGCATTATTTTCATGGCGGTACACTACCGGGAAATATATATCGCATTGCACTCGACTCGTCAATGCACCGGCTACGTAATAAAACCGATGTCGCGTGATGTTTCGTAGAATACGATAGAATTTTGTTCCGGCGGTTGTTGTAAATACCCATGCATCAAAATCGTCAGCTCCGAAACTATATACTCTTGTCATTGTTAATTTAATTCGTTATTTATTTGCTAAGTTTATACGATCGACTTTTTATTTGTTAAGACATCCGATTACACGCCGAGATCTTACGACAGTGCATTTTTTTGTACATATATTTTCCCTTCTCTAACCTCTATCTTTATCTTTTTATTTCTCATTTTAATAATGTGCAATATTCTCTTGCGAGAAATTACAGCTAAAGGACGCTTCAGCTTTACTTTTGACAGAGAAGCAATGAGTTTAGACTCGAGAGATATTGATATCCGGTTACCCGGATATACACCGCGCATCCGGGTAATTACTCGACTTTCGGGAAATACTCAAGTTCTCATTACCCGGATACATTTTCACGTGAAACGCGGAATTCAAAGCATACGCGAAATGTGGGTAAAACATATGAATGTGGACACATGAAGGAAACAGACAGAAATAGTTGCAGATAATTTGCAATCCGATGAAATTAAATAACGGATAAATCGTACGCGGATAAATACGGGCATAAAATAACAAAAAGAATGTTTCATATTTTACAACAGTTACTACATGGGTCGCCTCACTCTTTTGTAATATTATATTTTAACAGACTCTTTAACAAGTTTTGGCATCCATAAAATTAGCATTTCGTTAAAGTAACGTTTACTCGAGAGTAACTATAAAAATTATCTTTTTTTCCTTATCTGTTTACTTATAAATACTTTAATAATACAAAGGCCGTAAAGTGATTTCTGCTTTAGCCGATTCTGCTAGATATCGGCAGCCCGAATATCGGGATAAAATAAACCAGTTTAGAGACTAAATCCTGTTCCTGAAACGGAATTCATGTTAGTGTTTGCATCCCCTTACGAAGGTGCGGGCGAATGAACCGATTGCATGGCACATGTGAACCCAGGGTTGAGGCTATGATTCTACTGCGCGCCATACATACGGAGCTACGCAAACTATGCTGTATGGCCTTAAGTACAATGTGGATCTTGGTTTGATTCGAGGCGACGCGACACGATGCGACGCGACGCAAAGCGACGTTGCTACATCGTCTGCAATGCGATGACATATATAATCGCCCGTATGCCGTGATATACTCTAACACTTGTAGACATCAGGTATAATCGGTAATGTATACTCTAAGTATAGTAGCTGTAACACTCATAAATACCATTCTACCATTAAATGGGCACAGCTGGCAATCAGATATTTAGAAATCAAAACCCCCTTTCATCTATATATATTATTTTTCGCAGATATTATTTTTTTTCGTGTTTTCTATTTTCTTTGTTATAGTCTTCATTGTTTTATTTTTTAATCTTATCGGATATTAAGTGGACCATTGTTTGTATCATGTGTTTATCATATCCAACATACGTGACTGGGAATTATAAAATGAATAGTCAAGAAGAATAAAAAGAGTGATGTCATAAAATATCATAAATACCGATAAACGATATCATCAGGCTTTCATTGAATGAATTATTTAAATCTCTGTCGAGTGGTACATTTCAAACAATAAATTACAGATTTATCGACTTTTCTCTCTTCTCATGTTAATTCTCATGTTAATCGTTATATACTATACTATTCAATAAAATATCATATAAAAAGGAAAAACCATGCGTGAAATATGTAATAAAACACGAATTTATCTGAAAAAAATACAGTTTTTGTTTTATACATATTTTTTATATTTAGCAAATAAGCGATAATTGATTTTTTATGTAAAATGTATCCTTTTTGTGATTTAAAAACAGTTACGAAGAAACAAAATGTGTAATTATCTAAACACAATTTATTTGCTGATATAGAAGAGAATATTGAATTGGAAATTATTGGATTTTGCAATATGAATTATTCTCAAATGGGGTATAGAATTTTCTTGATTAATCGGATACATTTTCAAAACTTAAATATAAGATGAGTATGTTGAACGCGTTGCGGTATATTTCATAATTTATTAGTTCATGTATAAATATGTTATCAATCGATACACAGAAAGTTGTGATGAAGGATTTTCATACATTTTTTTAATTCCACGATAAAATTATTGAATACTTAATGAGCAAATATATAAATTTGCACGGCACACGCCTCATTCGATAAACAAAAGTAATTAATATATAAGTTAAAATCTTGTAGTAACAATTAACACTCAAGATTACAGAATAAATATTTTCAAATGTTAGCCACGAAAGAAAATAGCTTGATTTAGTGATTTAATACAGAAACTAGGTGTAATTATATATACGATGCAAAAAAGAGGGCAATCTTTTGATACGTTTAATAATTTAATAAGTGACATAACAGATTTTAACTGTTCATTCCGTCAGACACCGTTTGTGTTCTAGAAATGTCATTGTACGCGAAAGCTACATAAATTTTAATAAGCTACTATTCGCGGCCGTGCACTTTTCCGTCCGATGCAAAGTTCAATTATTCTCTCTAAAGCTTTAATTGCCGTTAGTCGTCGGGAACACGGATCGCTTTTTAATTGACCAATCTTCGAGTTATAAGAAAATTGGCCCGCTTTATTATCTATCGCTATTTCGTCGTGGCCGCACGCGGGCGCACGCGCGCTTTTAATCGACGTCGGCGATAGCGTTATCGCGCACTTAAATCTCCCGACATGACTTTTAATGTCTCGGAAATGCGTTAAACAATAGCACGCGCGAACAGTTTACGCGTATATATAGAGAATTGCGCGCGCCACTATGTTAACGACGCAGAAAGGGTGCGTTAATGTTAATGACTCGCGTGCACGCTCCCTCTGCGCGAGTGAAACCCCCGCGCGGGGCCCATTTGCTAATGGGATAGCGAGCGATTAATATCGCAGTTTGATGCCCTTTAGGCGCGAGCGAATGGCGGAACGAGCTTTCTGAGAATAGCGGCTACGCGCGGGAAATCATGCACGAATATCCATGTAAAATGCATGTGCGACTTTGTTTAACGACTATGTGGATGAGAACGCGCGGCTATAACGTTTTGCGGTGTAAATACATATTGCTGTTAGCTCTATATTATGCAAATTATTAGAGTTACGATATATGATATTCGCGCGTCCCGTAAAGTTAGAAAATTTAATCTATAATATGGTACATTTACATGATAAACACAAACTATGTTTTCCTTGAGACCTCATTAATAGTCTTACTTAATTAAATTGTATGAAGTTTCTAAATATAAAATGTATAAAGATAATTAAACAGTCACAATTCTTATCTTTACAATAGAGATCTCAGTAATTAAACAAGAATTAATATAAATTTGTTTTTTAATATTAAGATAAAAAATAGAAAATATACATCTTTTAATTTATAAATATTATTTAGTTAAAATTTTTTTTCAAGTTATATACAAAATGTCTTAATTTATAATTTATTGTTAATTATTTGAAAATGAAATTTTATGAATTTACTGGATATTCGAAGGTATCTTAGCATGGAGAATCAAATTAAATTCCAAAAGTCGAACATTCGAAAATCGAAATACAAAATTATACGTATACCTGTTTACGTTTGAAATCGTTTTACGTATAGGAGGTTTGCGTTGAGAGGCCAGTTATACAAAGCTCGCCTATGCACAATTATCAGTTTCATTTAGTATGAAAATACGCTTACTGATTGCCGTGAGAAATAAATGAAAGTCATCTTGTTTCACGCAATAGCATTGACGCGCCCGCATTCATTCGCGATGAAAAATCGCTCGACATTATTCGCGTTATTGCCATTGGAATATTGGCAGTCGAGATGGAGAGCGAAGCTCACGACAATACGGCATGCTGGCCAATGTCGGTCGGAGAAAATGGCGGAAATATAAAGCTCTAATGGCTTTTGGCGGGACTGGTGTATATCGATTCTCGTGCGGCTCTGCGCATTAATCGATCGTAAATGTTGCATAAATACTTGCACGACCGCCACGAATCCGCCGAATAGTTCCGCGCGGAATAACGTCGGCTTTGCTGGAATTCAATTCATTTCAACAGGTCACATATAATTCAATTTAACGCGCATAGTCCAACACGGCGTTGTTTTTACCGTTGAATCAACACGTTTCGTATCGCGGCGATACCGTGGAATGCATTGCACGACCGATATATTACACCCTATATAAAACGATCATCTTTTATTATTTTTTATTATTTAATTAATTAATCTTTTAATTACACGTTACACGGATCGCAGCTTCTTAAAAGCTCGGGCGTTTTACATTAAACAGGTCTATACATGGATTATCTTACCTTAAATATAATACAACAATGTAATCGCGATTCATTGTTATACTCAATAGACCGTTATCTTTCCTTATTTCTCATTTATTTCGATAAATATATACGATAAAATGAGCGACAATATTTGCGGCACGCAACATAAGCGAACGTCAAGTTGTGTTAATTGAAAGTACAAGCATATTAAATGTATGGCGTTGATCGCGTGCTAACGCGATTAGCGTTATCAGGATTTGGGTAACAAATAAGCGCGCACATATTGACACATAGTCGAAAGGCATTACCACATTCTCGTAATGTTTTGAATATTCAAATACATGGACATTGCGAAAGCAAAAGCCGGTCGTCGTTGTAGCGGTCAAAAAGTATTTACACACGGCAGCTTGAAAATTGCGAACATTATCGCGCCGCGGCTCGATCCCATCGGCACTCTCGTATTCTCGAGAGGATCGATACGAAGGCTACAATTAACTGAATACAGTCGCACCGGCAACCGACAGATATCTCACTGACTGGCGCAAAATATTTCGCTGGCTCGACCCTTTTTTTCATGTCTCTCACCCCGGTCGCTTGTGCGAATTTCAACTCGTCGCTCCGTGGAATTCAGCCACCGAGGTAATTTTTCAAAAATTATTCGTCCGCTTCGTTAAGAACCAGCGCCGCAAATGGGCGTGAACCCGCGATTTTTTTTTTTTTTTTTTTTTTTTTTTTTGAAATAACGGAAAAACGCCATGTTCTTCTAATACTCCGCGTGAAAACTTTTTACGTCGCGAGACTTTTCGCGATATGTTGTCGTTAACTTTTCACGAAGTGGATATGGATTTTCGATACAAAATGTATTTTAAAGACAAACTCCATTATTTAAAGTAGTACTTTTGATGAGGAAGATAATTTAAGCTTAATCAAAACGTAGAAGTGAAGAAGTCGAATTTTTCCATCTTATACACAGTGTAATTTTTTAAAATATTTAAAAAAACAGAGTAAGTCTATCTTAAAGATACATGCAACGACAAAGTGAGAGAAAGTAATAAAAAGTTGGATCTATGATCCATATAAACGATGAATTGTCACCAAACTTTTATAAACCCCAGGCTACAACAAAAAATACATCATAAGTCGTTGTCCGCTGTAAAATAAACACTATTCTTTCATTCTCTTTTAACGAAAACTTTTTTATTTAAATCTTTATTTAAGAATAAAATGCTTAGAATTACATCTATGGTTAACTTGTAATTCTTTATAAACTCTTTATAGAAAAACAACACATATTTATAAACTTAAAATATAAATTTATCAATTTTTTCATTTTTTAATATTTATGTTACGTTACATGATATTTAATTTTTGTATTAACCTAATTATTGAATTATGGGATATAAAATAGTTGTATATTAATAATTATGTATTCTAATTTTTAAGTTATTTTTGTCAAAAAATTAATATATTTTTTTAATGACCTCTCTCTCTCTTTCTCTCTCTCTCTCTCTTTTTCTCTTTCTCATTTTAAGATTGTGTTATCTATTTTAAGATTATGTTATTTGTTTTTCTTAGCAAAGTGTAGAGAGTTAAGTAAAAATATTTTATTTTTTATGGATTATTCCATAACTGAAAATTATTAATTTCTTAATGTTTTTAATAAGATATGATCGAATCGAAATTAGTTTTGAAAATAATTAAGAAATGGTTCAGTGTGGTAAGCTCTGAAATATATTAGGATATCCTTTTATCTTTTGATATAGATTTATTCTTTAATATAGTTACGTCAAAACTATCTTAATATGGAAAAAGATTGCATTGGAACACAAAATTTAAATGCATTTAGCATCTGTAGTATCTATTATATGTATCCATGAAGAAATAATCACCGGAAGTGAGAGTTTTATTTAGACTGAAACTGTAGGAATGAGAGGCAAAATTTTCTGGATTCTGATATTAAATATTCTTGAAATATTTTTAT
Organism: Temnothorax americanus; assembly: GCF_048541705.1. Lineage (NCBI taxonomy): Eukaryota > Metazoa > Arthropoda > Insecta > Hymenoptera > Formicidae > Temnothorax > Temnothorax americanus. The sequence goes on from NW_027509442.1 coordinate 7,101,157, forward strand.
CCGTTAACGTAGGGGAAACCGAGGCGAAGTCAACACTATTTTTTTGCATTATATAATTAATCGCATTATAAAATGAATAACTTTTATCTTTATAGACATTAAATGATTCTATAAGGTTCTTTTACTACGGTACAAATTCACTCAGCCGTTAGATTGTAAAATATGTAGTTAACTTTTATTACACGAGATACGTACTATGATATGTATTATAATAGCGGAGAGTATTAGTTTCATTTTATTCGTAAACGTGCGAATTTGAATGCTAAAGTAACGGGGCGATTATGTTAGAACTTCTTTGGATTAAGAATATTGTGCATCAATCTCGCGCTCACGAGATGAACCGCAGCTCCTTTTTGCAGTAATGTCGACCGTAAAACAGAAGTCAGATCGGTATATCATACCACTTACGTAAGTTACCGGAGAGTCTATAAATCCAAGAGGAGGGGAAGGGAGACAAATAAAAACGACTCACCTTGGAAAGCAGCCTCGAAGGTGGTCTTCTCCTCCACGGGGTTCTGGGCAAGCACCGGAACGACCGACAAGTATCCCAAGATGACGAAGAGCCGGCAAACGTAGCGTAGTCCAGCCATTGTCCAGTGATAAACATGCACGTCGCCGGGATCGATAAGTCCTTACTGTCGCATGCTCCAGTGGGTCCTGTCGATCACTTCGCAGCACACGCGAGACACTCTCTCTCTCTCTCTCTCTCTCTCTCTCTCTCTCTCTCTCTCTTTCTCTCTCGAATCACTAATTACTCGCGACTACTAGCACCAGGCGATTCGAGATGCACCGGTCCGAGACACTCGTCACAACGCGATGAACCGATCACGCGAGCCTTGTTGATTCTCTGTGGATCAAATGAACCAAAGAAACAATAAGTAAAACAGAAAAGTTCAGATCCCGATGAAAAGAATATAAGTCAAAGTAATTTTAATTTTTAATTAATATATCGATGCTGTGTCTTGAATATTTTGCTTGTTAGTAATTATGTACAATGCAATTATTGTTTACGAAAATTTTTGTAGAAACAATTTTTACAGGAGTGACTTTTAAAGCGGTGTTCTGCCGATTAAAGGTGTAATATCAAACTCAATGCAAGGTTTTAATACTAAAAGAAGAAGGTGTCACTAAAAAAATTGTAGAAGCTTTTAATAATGATAGCATGTCGTAAAAGGTGAATTCAGCCAGTTGTCGTGATGACAGTCGCGAATATCATTCATAGTTCTGCAAAAGTGAATTGAACCAACACAGGTCGAGGTCGATTCAGTTGCAAATGACGTGTATACGTAACAAAGTATTCGCGGCGTTTACTATTCTCGTTATATCATGGCAAATGATAGGTCTCTATTTTCGCACGATACCCCATGCAAATTTACTTGACACCGTATGCATATCAATGCGGGCATGCATATTTCCCGCGGGCTCGCACAAAGGGGTTGTTTTTGCCTCGCTCTCGGTCTCTATCTCTGACTATCTTTTTCTTTTTTTTTCTTTTTTTTTCAAAATTCGCGGAGCGAAGAGACAGGATATAATCCTGCCGCAAGAACTCCCGAGACGCGACCATCCTTTCGCCGAGAAAGCCCGGCAGAATGTTTGCACGGTGGAAAATGTAAGGTGAATTGCGCTGCAACAGCAATTACAGAATTAACGCGCGAACTCGCGAGTATTAACGCCCTTAGAATAAGGTTTTTCACTTATTATGCCAAACTTGCATTACACCTTTCCGTCGCAGCGTTGGTGTCGCCAGACGCGAACGTTACGTGAATATGCAAAACGTCGAGTACGCAGCTGCAGAAAGAAAAATTCAACCGTATACTGTGGTTAGAATTAAATTTTCGGAGTATTGTCGGAACATGTGTCTTCGTTATGTGGGTTACGTGGAACAATATACGAGATAAGTTAATATGCAAATCTCGTTTTATCGAACTATGTCAATATATAGGTAGTTAATTTAACATTTCCGAAATGATGGCTAATATTACCGTTATTTGTCTTTCAATTTTTCATGCTTTTCCTATTTCAGTTTTATCTTTAAAAAAGCTCTGATAAAATAATTAAAAGAGAAACAAAATCTATATTATGTATCCTGTAATGAGAGCGTATTTTCAGAACTCGTAAAATAACTGAGATAAGATAAAGCGCACAAAAACAGTTGCAGGCTCATAAAATTCGAGAAGCTAAGTAATCGATTTGTCGATTATATCAGGCGTGCTACATTACATCCGCTGCTTTTAGATTTTGAGGATCGTGGTAAACGCGAAGCTCGATATCGACTGTCGTAGCCGATAGTTGACGTTTCAGCTTAAGTCACCGACTGGTGTCACGAAGTTGCGGCAGATAAGATTACCCTGGCAGAGCCTCGTGGCCGAAATTTCCATCCCCGGGTCGCGCGATGTAAGCTGCAGCAGTCGGTGAGGAAAATGCATCGGGTTTACACGTATCGCATTACGATGTCTTATATCCATAATATCGGAAGCGACTCATATCTTATTGTCGTATTGTCATATTTGTCTTCTTCTTACGTATAGTTGAGAATTGGATTTTTTAACTACTAATTATCTTTGAAATCAGAAAACACGCATCAAATCTTTTTTTTTTTTAACAACTGATCGCGGTAAGGAAATATTTAATTTTTTCTAAAAATTGTACACAAAAAAATTGCGGGTTATCTTCTAATCTTATTGAATCAATTTAATTAAATCGATTATTTTGTAAAGATAATGTGAAACGTAAAAATCGAATAAATCGAAATAAATTTGTATAATTGTGAAATTATAAAAACTAATGCATCGAGTGTGTATATGAAATATTAAAATAAATATTGAAGAAGTATAGTTTGATTATTAAATTAACAGTTTGCCTTTCATGAAAGTAATAGAAAATTAATTTTATAAGAATATATGCCAAAAGTAATTTAATTGAACAAATTGGTTACAAAAAATGTTCTTTACTTTGACATAAGTCTTACAAAAAACTAAATTCGCGTATTCTTTTAACAAAGTCCAAAATATAACATGCTTAATATTTAGGATAGCAATATAATTTTATTTTTTGTGTACTTTAGAAATGATTGTTTTTCTTGATTTGTTCAATAATCCCACGTATTATATCTGTCGTTTATGCATTGAACAAATTATATCTTGCAGTCTTTCTTTCGAGCTTTTATTTTTGTTATTACATTTTATTTGTTGCATGATTGATGAAAATTTATTAATGGTTTACTTTGTATTATATCACCGATGTGTATCTTTATCTGTGTAAGACAAATCATGACTAGCTAAATTAGCAATCGCAAATTTATTATTATTTATAATTTAATGTGCAATGTGTACTATATGTGTGTGTGCGTGTGTATATACACATATAGATTTTATATAAAATAATGTGCAAAATTAAATTAACAATTTTCTGTCACAGACTAATATCATGTTTAATGTCGTTATAATCAAATATCGAACATTGTAAGTTTAAATATGGAATATTACAAAGTCTTCACGATAATTAAATATGACAATTAATAATGAAACAGTTTTCCCTGGTACAAATTAATATTTGTTTTCATGGAAAGATATTTGATGCGTTCATTTACTGCAACCTGAAATTTCCTTGAATAAAAGCTATATTAAAAAATTCGATTAACACATCAATTGTCGTTTTAATTTTGCTGTTTCATCAGTTTTCGTTTAATCAATTTTTCTTCAATTATATTTATTTTTATACTGGAGAGATTTTTTGTACGTATATTTCAAAAGAATCGTATTTATAGTGTATTATGTCGCGTATAATAATATCAAATGTAAACTCTACTTCACGTTTTACTGTATATTAATATACTGCCATTTAATACATAAGTGCAATATAATTACGTGTGAAATATGGAAGTAGCTTGCAACTTTACCGCAGCTCTTAGTAATTTAGTATTTGCGCAACACAGCTCGTCAAAGAATTAAGAGAAGCTTTTTTCACACGATATAATTCAGACTGCTACAAAATACAATGTGACAAAGGGAGAATCAAGTTGCACTATTGTGCCATTATCTGGCGGTTCGATAACAAACAGATTTTAACCCTTAACGAACTGACGTTCAGTGTCATTTGACACGTAGCTCAAAGCTGTTCTATGTCACAATTCGATTGAAGCAAATACTTATTCACGAAACTCTAAATTTCTTATTGTTCATACGATTTAATATCGAAATGGTCTATAACGATAAAAATCACTCCCGCGCATATTAAACACTATTCGCGTTAAGGGATTCTTAATTTTCGATAAAAATTGAAAAATTATATTGACTACTCAGAACAGCCAACAAAATCGCATTGATGAAACTAATAAAAGTGATAGTCAATAAAAATAATGCTGATTGACGTGTTAAACGAATCTATTTTTTAATTCAGTTTATATTCCCTGAAATTTAATCCAGTTTATATTTACTAAAATTCTTATCGAAAAAAGGGTGTTTTAAATAAGGACTTTTTCCACCGATATAAATATCGGACAAAATTCTAATATAGAAAACGTATTCCCGTATTGGGATTTATATATATGTAGAATATTTGTTTAATTGAAACATTACTTTTCCGCGCATTAATACGTTAATACTGCTTCAGCACCGTAACGTCGCTATAACGATTACCGAATAATCTACATGGCTAAGCGTGAAATTCGTTCCTCAAGAAAGATCGGCCGTCCGACGCACCAGTCCGTGGCGCGCGAGCAACAAGCAAGCGGCCTCGAGAGAAGCGATAATCTACGCCCTATCGCGGTATAGGGCCGATTAAACCGTCGAGAGTCATACGTGAAAAGTTTTTTGATCGATAAGAGCTGAAGTCTCGCGCGCGCGAGAGGGAGAGAGACTCATCGCGCCGAAAAATATACGCATCCGCGGTGCGTGCGTGCGGAGCGCGTAGCTTATCGAGCGATCGCGCGCCGCTGGCCGCGAACCGAAGGGCCGCTGAATCAATAAGAGAAAAAGCTCGTCGCTTCCGCGAGGGTTGCCCTTCGGGGGGGGAAAGGCCACTATTCGCGTCGTTCGACGCGAATCGAAGCGGCCGTGAGCGTCGTCGAGATGCCACGGAACTCCCGGTTTTTCAGTATAGGGCTCGCGGCGCAACCCCCTCGCCGGACGCACCACCGTTTCAACCCCCGTTTTCGCGTCGTCTTGCGTCGCCTCGCGTCGCGTCGCGTCGCGCCGGCGGAAGCTCGGCTCGACGGTTTTCCTCGTACCTGTCGCACGGACGCGGCCTCCTTTCGCTCTCGTCTCTCGCAGGCGGATATTTCTCCCCTTGCACTCCTTTTTTTTACTTCTCTACCTCTACGCGAACGAGGGATGCACGAACGAACGCACACACGCGTCGCGGAGCGTCGCGACGGCCGTCGGTACCGGCCGGTGTCTCCAATCGAACTGCGGGGGTAGTTCGACGGTGGCGCCGCCGAAGGACGCCGCCGCCGTCGCCGTCGCCACCACCACCTCCGCCGCCGCCGCCGCCGCCGCCGCCGCCACCACCACCACCACCACCTCCACCGCCACCATCGCCGCCGCCACCGACGACGCGCGGCATGCGTCATAACGCCGCCGCCACCGCCTTCGATCGGCCGCCGCCATTTTTTTACTCGAACCGCCGCGTTACTAACCCCCTGAAAACATTCCGCCTGAAAATGCGTGCCTTCCGATCGAGGGTGCGCAAGAGACCGGTCAGGGGTGTAACGTCAGGGATACGAAGCCGGCACGCAAAGTATATTGCGGTTGCCGCGCGCTCCTTCTTTCGTTTCATGAAAATGAAAAGTGAAGATGTTAAGATGAATTTAGAACTGTAAGAGAATTAGGATTGTAACATTTATACCTATAATCTTTATTGAAGCTGGTGATTGCATTGCGATCGTATCTCAGAGAGATTGAGACTTAATTGATCAAAATTAAAACGGGCAATAATTGAGATTAAGAATTGAAATATTTGTAAGCTTATACTATTATTATATCAACCATATAGCTAGCCAATTTTTATCAATGAGTGGATACTTTTTAATCTCTTCAAAGTAATTTTAATCTTAATTTTTATCTAATTTTTAGTGAATGACTGAACAATTTTTAATCTCTTCAAAGTAATTTTTATCTTAATCTAAACGCCAATTTTTAATCAATGATTGGACAATCTTTAATCTCTTCAAAGCAATTTTAATTTTAATCTCTAAAACGTAATCTAATACGGGCTTAATTTTCTAATGTGATTATTAACACTTAATTTGAGCAATGCAGATCTGAAAGAAAAACTGAAAGTTCCCACAATCTTATTATTATATTAAGTTAAAAGATTCTCTTTTTCTTATAATCTTCTTGAGTTATAATTGAAAAGAACTATTAGGAATTTTTATTTTATACTTTTATTTCTTTTGCATTCAGTACATTTAGATTTTCGTATTTTAAATGTTTCTATTTGTTCTTTTAAAACGTGCCTAAATATATATAAATTTATAAATATATTTTTAACAAATTTGCTACTTTTAATATGAAAATGAGTGATATATAGGTTCCATGAACTCGTGCGCTCCAGTTACGCGAGATGTCTTCACCACTTCAGTTAATGGTTAAATTGACCATTACATGGAGAGGATTCAACAAGAATACCCAATTGCCTAGATAAAGTGTGGTTGAAAATTCAATGGTAGCTTTGCAGAGCAATGTAAAACAAAAGATTCAAAACACACACTGAAAAGACTGTTGAGTTAATCACTTTTTTAACAGAATAGTTTACCTTACAAAGATTTAAAACGCTTTTAGAGTTTAAATACATAGTGATCTTAACACACGAATTTCTAACATAAACATTCTACAGGCATTCAATTGCACGTATGCGATAATAGGCTAAAACGATTGATACAAAAAATAAAGATTGTTCAAGGTTCAATAGATCAAAAACGAAGAGAATAAAATGGGCTAATCTTAATTTTTTTTTAAATGGCAATACATATTTAGCTCTAACAACTAGTTTGATTTATTAACTTTATTTCTTTTTTTTTATTAAAAAAAATAGATTTTAAATCTAATTTATATTAAAATTAAAGATCTAATTTCTCTAGCTGTTTTTCAATATATATTTATTAAATCGATTAGAATTTAATTATGTTGTCGCGGTTCCAGTTTTCATTTTCGTGAGTGATATTTCGTGAGAAGGAACACTTGAAGATAATACTTTCATATATACAGTCTACACTTCAGACTGAGTTACACAATTTCTTGAAGTTTATTATATCGTTGTAACTATACTAAATAATGTTAGTACATCTTTACTAAGAATGAAATAATATGATTTGATAAATGTTTATATAGAAAGAGAAGAGATTATGATAAATGTTCACTTTTACCACTTTTATTTTACCATACAAAAAAACTTATTATTATACATATAATTACATGATGTTTATCAGGGTTCCGAGCAAGCGCGTATACAGTCCTGCGGGAGAGCCTCAGGCTTTGTTGATTGGTTAACGTGCCAGGTGAGTCTGACTATTATCGGAATGTTATCACTGAATTGTCCATCATAGCCTAGCTTCAACTTGGCCTATAGCCAAAAATCAATAGAACGAGAACGTTTATAGATTGTATCTTATCAATGCACAGTCGCTTTTGCCTCGTTCATTAATTTGCTATCTCGACATAGTTTGTTATTTACAATATCACACACATGAAAAACAAACAAGAAAAAATTAATGCATCTTATCGTATAATTAAATTGCAAAATAAATACGGAGCTTATATAACGAAAAAATAAATTTCAAGCAAAGTGTATCGAGCGATTTGCGTGTACATATATTAATATTATTAATTTTTTTTTAAATTAAAGTTTAATTTAACATCCACGCGCAGAAAAATCCATATTTATATTACAATTTTTTGTATTACATGTGTAGCGGCGATCGATAATGAATTTATTAATCCATTAAAGTTTTGCTTTGATTTAGTGCCATGCTTTTAAATCAATTCGCGTTTATTAACACCTACAAAGTGTCAAGAAATTAATCTAAAAATAACATATAATAACGGAAATCAATTATAATGTGCTATCGACAATAGTATTTTTTGACAGCATCACTGGAAAAGAAAGCTTCATGAAGATAGTAATATTATGTGTAGGTATATAAAGATATTGATTTTCTCATCCTGAACATTAATTAACCTCATATGTTCTCCAGTTGTCCGGTTTATTTGCAACACCCCGTATATATAGCACTATGAATTTCATCAGTTTGCCGTAGAGCTCCCCTTTATTATTACTTTAGAAAACTCAAGTTCTACGTAATCCGGTTAACAGCAGCACCTCATACTTAATCGTGTTCAACCGGTGACCTATTTTGCAAGGATCTTGACGATAAACGGATGATCCCGGGAGGATAATAAAGAAGGGGGTAATCCTCGCGAAAGTCTCACAACGGGACTCACTCAATAAGATAACAATTTCATTTAATAGTTTATTAAATTATCGATGTATCATCTCATGTGGCACAGAAAACAGAGAGATTAGAAAAAAATAAACAGATATATTGTCGTCATTGCAGATTGCAAATATTACAAGTATATTGTGTCATACTGCTACATCATTATAGGATAACGTTGCGATATCTGCATTTACGATATTTTCCTAGTTTGCCGCTTTCCATCAATATTGTACTTTTTAAATATTTTTTTTACAGTATATATACTTTTACGATTTTAGCGTTATTACTACCATCTTGTTTAAATTTTGCATTTTTTTACTTCTCTAAATAGTATTTGCAATGTTTGCAATGCAGTTTGCGATATAGCTAAAAGGTTCTGTGGTGTATGCGGTGTATCATATCAACCGTTGTATCGGCATCAAAAATCAATAAAGCGAGAAAGCTTATAGTTTTACTATCCCCAATCATCTCTGAGGCAGTGAATAAATATCCCTGAGCTAACGAATAAACAACGCAGGAGGAGGGAGCCGGTTTCGGACCTGCTTGCTACGCAAATCTATTGCAAGTCCGTTTAGTTTATTGCATGTTATTACTTTCATTATTAAACATTTATTATAAATATTATCTTTATTTTATTCCGCAAGTATGTACTGTGATAACTCGATTTTGATAACAATATAATGTATTATTCAACAAATATACATGTGTATTAAGAAATACGCTACATTTCTCGCTACATTTGTATTTTATTACGATACACTGTTAGTTAAAAAAGAAATTAATTAGTAATTAGTATATCTCTAAAAATAATTTTAGCTGCATCTAAAAATAATAAGCTACACTAATAAGCTACTAAGACGAAAATTTGTTTAGTAATTATAAAATGCTAAACAAATTTTGCACACTTTGCAACTCCATTACGTTACGTGCTTTTCAACACTTTATATGTATTGCGAGGATATCAATTTACTTCCGGAACATAATAAACTTGACCGTAATCCATCTTATGGCCATTGAATCCAGAGTCCATGTATACGTATGTATATGTATATATTTATTAACAATCAATAAGGTTAACAATGTTATGTACTATTGGCATTGCCGATCTCAATCGGTCACAGAGGCGACGCGACGCAATAAGTATAAAAATTTGCAAAATTTAAAATTATTTGAAAAAACTAATACTGTATTATATGTATATAAGATAGTAGAAAAGCACCATTTTCAAAAAAATAAAGATTAAATTTGCATTAAGATTAAAAGAAACATAAAAATGATTTCTTGGAATAAGCGCTCTTAAAAAAGATTGAACTGCAAAATTTTAATGATTAATATTCGCGCGAAATCGATGAAATCGATTATCATATTCTTACTCTTCAATTCATATTAATCTTACTCTAATATAAATATAAATATAAACGTATTATAATATTTTTACCTTCTAAACTTTCAAAAATAGTTTTGTTTTTCTTAATATATATCGATATAACTATTTACGTAAACTGATGAGTTTTTGAGTTTATAATATTTTTGCAAAATAAATTTATTTATATAATATTTTTACGTGTTCATTTTTTTTTGTGTTATTGTCAAGTATAATCATGAGTTAATGAAGATTACATTATTGTATATGTATATAGGCAAGTTATTTTTTCTGTAAATATAAAAATGATTACCATATATCGCAAATGACTTTTCTGAATGTATTTAGAACGGATGTTAATATAATTATTATACAAACAGGTTTCGATGCGTCCGTTGTAAGAGGGTTATGTTACGCATTTACGTATAGTAATATTAATTATGCTCATTGCTTTCAGAGATGTAGTATGCCTACATTAGCATTATCCATATAAAGATACAAAATATCAGGCAACTGCGGTGTCTAAAAATAACCTTTATACGATAAAATCCTAAAATTCTAAAAAATACAATTTTCTTTTTTAAAAATACGCTATAAGTTGGACTAATGGCAGTTTTCTACAAAAAATGTTAGAATAAAATTTACCAGGATATTAACAAAAACTCTGTGTATAGTCTCAGAATATTCGTTTAATAATAATGAAGCAATAATGAATACTTAATGTAAGTATTAAGCTTAATATCTTCCAAGTAAGTTAAAAAATGTTATATATACAGAAACGTACTTTAATTATGATATATCGATACATATAATTAAAATGGAGATTCGCGAATTTTCCAGGGAAACCTAGAAAAAGAGTATAAAAACAATCGTCAGTGATATCTTCGTCGTCGCACATTGTAGTGGCACGATTTGCATCTTCACACGAATAGGATTTATACATGTTCCTCGTATTAATTTGCATACAGAAAGTCGCACCGGGAATATATCGTCACTTCGACGCGACGGCTGCGACGTTCCCCATTCGAACGGAATCCTCCGCTCGACTATCGCGGTGGTGACGAATATTTCCATGGCGTTGATTAGCGGCCTTAGTAATTCGAGATAGTGTTGGTGAAGGTGGCCCACGTTTCCTCGATGGGTGCCAGCACGGTGATCACTATGAGGACTGCGGCGAACGCGACGATAACCACAAAGTACACACCGAAAATGAACTTCCGCATACCGGAGTGCTGTCGGGGAAAATATTCAAAATTAGACTTTGTTTGCGCACTGATATCTGTTTGTGCACTGAATTATTTTTCGACGCGATACCGTCCTTCAGCATTGATTTGTACAACTTATCGCAAATTTATCCGAAAGACACAAGATATTTGTATCTACTATACAAATGCTCTTCGAATTTCGATTGTTTTAATCAGAACCACACTGAGAGAAAAATCCAGGTTTAAATCGTTTGAAAATTATTATAACAAACGGATATATATAGATATAATCCGATAACTTTCAATCGGAATTACAAAAAGCCTATTAAGACCAAAATAATGTTCGATATCTGGATACATTAATCGGACATTATTTTGGCCTTGATCGGCTTTTTATAATTCCGATTGAATGTTATCGGATTACCCGTTTGTTAATTTTCGAACGATTTTATTTCTCTCAGTGCAATATAATTTGAGTATTTTATTTATAAAAATATGTGCATTTATGCAATTGTAAAATATCGATCTACTAATCATTTTTAACGCGTGGAATATGCTTTTCATTATATGTTGTAAAAAAATGCGGGCTTTACGGTACGATTATTATTGTTGAACTTTACAATATTTATAAAGAATATATATATTGAAAAATGCAACTATCGTTAACAGTACTATTTCTTTCGTCTATCTGTATCTCATTTCCAATTTTATAAATGTCTCACACGGCGCGGATTGACACACATTAAAAGACGGGGCTCGATCATGTAACTCTTATTTTAGAAAATCTTACTGGAGCGTCTCGTCTCGCATCTGGATGCACCATTGATCCGCGAGAATGCATGTCTTTCATTGGGAATGAATTCACTCTCTGACTGGCTTGTCTGTCAGAAGCACATCCAAGGAACTGCAATAGAAGCAAAATTGTCACAAATACAACCATAATCGGAATTAAGTCACGAGTGATTGTTATTCGACATTGACATAAATTCCGTTAAATATCAGATTACTTGTTCTTTTCTAAAATATTTTTTTCTAAGATAAAATTCAATTTTTAGGCGATTTCCATTTTTTACGTGAAAATGATATAAAAGAACTGATATTATTGATCGTTTAATATTGATTTAGATCTAATATCAAAATTGTATAATAGTTTTTGTGTATGTTTGCATTAATAAATTGCTCGATTAAATTTATTCGCGATTTTCTCTCAAATTTCTCGAGATTTTTAGTTTTTTCGCGTGAATTTTGCAAATAAAAAATCCTTACTGTGAGAATGAGGTGAGTTAAAACATGGAAGACCACGTATGCTGTGAGGATCCAATCGACCCAATCCGGAAGTTTAGCCTTGTTCAGTCGTACCGCGAAGAAAAGCGCGATTACTAAAAGAAATTTTTACGAAGAATTAATTCTAAAATATTAATTTGTCCCATAGATATTTGAAAAAATTGATATTTAATATATTAAGTTATCTTTTTTACCATCATACTAAATAATATGAGATTAAAGTGAACAAATGTTTCCTTCTGTTTATTACTATAATAATTTTTTGACGTAAAGAAACTACAAGAGTGTAAAGAGTATAAAACTTAAAAAGAAAAAATTCTTTAAATAACAAATAAATGAAGAAAATGTAATATCGAAAGACATAATATTGAAAATTAAAATTCATTTATTACTGCTATATTTATAAACTTACAAGCGCATATCTTTGCCACGTTACCGACGAACCAGTGAGCCCAATTAAAAAGGGCTCTTCGTGGTGCGCCAGGATGTGGTCTCATAGCTGCCATGAAAGGCTGGATGAAGCATAGAATCGTGGTCGCCAGGCCGACCGAAGCGTGTATCGTCTCGGAACTCCACGTGCCCAATTCCACGAATATTAGTACGAAGGCTGCGATCGTCATCGACCACGTGAGTACCATGAAGAACCTGTGCCACTTGGGAAAAAAATTGATAAGCTTTTATTATAAAGAAAGACACGCGACGTAGAACGCTTTCTTTTTACACGATTTGAACGTTATAATAATGACATACACTTTGAACGAAGAATGTCATTACGAAGAGTTCTAGTATTTCATTAACGATGCTAAGGATGTAAAGTTAATTATCCCGCGCAAAGAGTATTACAATAAAACAATAATAAGATAAGAGTAAAAAAATAAGATAATAGATAATTGTTCACCTCTTAATTGCACGAATTTTATTATTGTAAAATTCTATAATAAATAAAATATAACATAAAGAAATTAATATTCAAAATAAACAAAAAAAAAATATATATATTTGTATAAGACAATATAATGTATTATAAACAACATAATATGCATATTTTTGTAAATTATTTTATTATTAAATTTTATTTGTAATTTAATTTATATATCTGAAATAAAAAAAGTAGTTTTTTTCTCTCCAAAATAAAAATAAATGAACTGAACTGACGAGGTTTCTAATCTATTAATAAATGATAGCGAGATAGTGATTTAAAATTGAATGCGCGTGCAAAATAAAATAATTAAGTATATTATATATTAAAATTTTAAATAATTTACTCATAAAATAAAATGTTTATGTGAATTTATTTAACGAGACAATTATTTTTTTTACGAAATTAGCAGATTGTGATGAAAAGCAGGAGTTAATTAGGTTAATTAATAAAGCATTCTTATTTTACGCTTTGTAACTGCGATATTCAACGAGAATGAATAGAAAAGCATTGTATAATTTTGAGAGAGTATAACGAGAAGTGACGTTAAATGGAATATCTGCGTGAATTGTCTGAAAATTCCTCACTTACGGCGAACCAATGATCCTTTCCACACAACTGGGAGTTAACCCAGGTCTGTCTATAATATCTCGCGAGCAGCATCCCGATGGAGGCTGTGCCGATCCACGATGCCAGCATAAGCGCGCCATGAAGACGAATTAGTAGGTCAGTGGCTGCGGTCAATTCCCCAACGTCAGACAATCTCTTCGAGGTGCTGGTCCCAAGATAGGCGAGATTGTGAAAGTCAACGCCATTTGCTGCAAAGAAAAAGAGCAACGCGATATTTGTAAATCACTCGCATAAAAGTAGAAAGCAAACTTCCCGTATCTCGCGCAGACATTGTTGTATAACGCTATCTTTTAATCAATTCAATAATCGTCGCGCCAATAAGAAAGTGCCAGAAAACGACCTGCCTGAATCGCATTTCATTCATGTTCCCGTTCGATCGAGCAGAAATATGAGGAAGCTATCAAATTTGCAGTTATCGCAACCTGCGACGAGAAAGTCGTAAAGTTCTTGCACACTTTTTGCTCTCGGCGAAAATACACGGGAAGAGAACTTTGCGAAGTCTCGCCAAGGTTTTCGCCCGTGTTTCTTTTCTCTTTACTTAGAGAAGTGCGACGGCAAATTGTTATGTGATAAATCTGATGGCATACCGCGGTTATTAAGTCACAAAACATGTCTCCCCGATACAGTAATGACCAAATTAGTATAACATTTACAATCTCCCGGTGAATTTTAATAACGCTGAAATTGTGTATTCAAAGTAATTGCGTGTATTCGACTTATACGTACGTCTCAGATCTTTGCCGGCGGCCACGAGGAGATGGTACGGAGTGTTGACAAGGTCATACGTACGTCCCTGAATGTTGGTGAGCTTTTCCCGTCGAAACTTGCAGTATATCTTGTCATTTTTGATCGAGGCGGTCTCCAGCTCGACCGCGCTTTCCGACTGTGGACACGCATCACGAATAAAGCAAGGTCGACAACTAGACGCAAATCTCGAGAACGAAGTCGCGGAATAATTCATGATATACACTTAGATGATATTCTTAAATGAATCACCATACTCTGCGGAAACATTCTTTCGTCAGTTTACAATCGAATCTGCCTTAGCGAGAAAATTGATTAAACGCATTTAAATAACGACATTAAATTTCGCGAAATTTATGAAACTTTAAATTTAAATTTTATTAATCCTGTTAAATTAGATACTAGTATTAATATGCTATTTCCGATGGACGATGCGCCGCGCCGTTGAGGTCAGACTGTTAATGAGAGAGCTTATAGCGAGTGCCCCTTATACAAGCCTCGTAATTATTTGTAGAGTTCAAAGATTTACTGCATTATCGTAGTGGAAGCGACACCGCCGGCTACTGCTAGCACAATAATTGGGATTTAATGGGCCAGACTCGTTGCCCGCGCGCGACAGAGAACAGGGCGAATTATAATTAATACAACGGTGCACCTATAGTCGAAGGAGATCGGTGCGGCATAGTAAACGATACTCACCATCGTATAGCGCGTATTCCGCTTCCCGGAATTCCAAGACGTGTGTAACGCAATTTCGCCATTCTCGTTCGTGCACTCGACTACGCTGTCTTCACCCTGCGTACCGATTCGTGTATTATAATCATTACCACTTAATTGTTGATCCCGTAACATTACTCGCGTAATTAATTGCAAATACGTCGCATTAAGTTTGACAACGATTTTAATTGCCATTGCAAGTAAATATTACACGTCCGACGACGTTCAATAAACTATCCTGCGCGACAAAGAAATCCAGTCGCGTCTGCGTAATGAAAATTTAAACGTGCATTAATTAATTAAGGATTAAAATACGTAAAAATTATTTAACGATCATCCAAGATATAACTTACTGCGCGCTGACTGTATTTGACATCTTTCAAAGAAACGGATATAACGGTTCTCGAAATCCGCAAAATTTCAGTAATTTTTTTTTCCAAAAAGTAATTACGGCGAAGAAAGGTACTGAAAGGCGCAGACACAAATATTGCAGCGAGATAATAGAAATTTCGAGAAGAGCCCGATAAAAAACGGCAGCGAGAAGTAACTTCACACGCACTTAATATAAAATACTTTCGCGGAGATTATGCAAGTTTCCGCTTAAATCGCACGAGAGTTTGAGAAGAAGCTGCGCGGGGACTTGCGAGCGCGCGCGGCGTCGCGCAATTACCATATTCTTATCGTCGGACAGGCCGACAGCGACGTATTTGGCATCCCCCCGCGCCTGCATCTCGAAATGATATTCGTCGCCCTGCACGATCACGGCCACCGCGGCGATGCAGTCCTTGGTTTTTATGCAGCCCGCGGGCGCGCCGAAGCAGTTCTTCGTGGTGTGGCAGCCCGTGTAGAACGGGTCCACCTCATCCTTCGTCTGCAACGAGAACACACACCTGGGAATGACGCGGGGAATTTACAGGCGGGAATGTCATTCGCGAGATGGTATCTCGTGCGGAACAACGCGGTTGCGGAGAGATTGCACAACGTTCTTTCGTCGTTTGATTTGAAATCGTGCCACGGCACGACGGATAAATTGAGTGAAGTACGGATAAAGGGGTTTCGGATACAAGTATCGATCATCGAGAGATAAGTCGCTCGGGAGTCGCTTATATACGCATTATCTTGGAAGCGTTTAACTTCGATATATCGGGAGGAAGACATTCTCTATCACCATTAAACAAGCCATGTAGGAAAGGTTATTTAATAAGTGTTATATATCGTGAAATGGTCTCTCTCATCGTTGAACACATAAGATAAATAACAAAATATCTCGAGATAAAATATAGATTAAATGTATATATACGGAACAGAATATATTAAATTGTAAAACTATACAAGAAAGATGACTAAAGTTTCTATTATTCTCACTAAAATAATTAAAAATTCTGAAGAGAGAATAAACTTTATTATAAACGTAAAGTGTAATTTACATGAAAAATAATTGTTGAAATTATTAGTTGCCTTTGGAAAAATTGAAAGTAATATTATACTCTAGTAATTATAAGTGTTTATGTAACTTTCAATAAGAGACAAATATTGAGCTCTATATTATCAGGTACAAACGAAACGTGATGATACCGTATATAGCGTATCTATATAGTATGGAATTAAAATTATCGCGCGCGCTGCATTAACACTTGTCTATGACGCAAGTATATCCACGGTTATGACAACGATGTGAATATATATTAAACCTTTGCGCGTAGGATTACTCTTGTCGTAAGATTAAGAACACACATTTATTTTATAAAACAATGGTTAGCACAACCTACATCTCTGTAAAATCTAGATATTATAAACAAAAATGTGCATAAAAAAATAAGAAGAAACAATATAACATTTTGCAAATTTTGAATATAGGATATTACTAAACGGTACTCGAATAATTATACAATGATAAGTAGAATAATTATTGTATAATAATTATGTTATATTATTAATATATTTTTCATATTATATACCTTTTATTTTTATATTATCTTTTATTCAATTTTTATAACAAAACAAATATTTCTATATATACTGATAAAAATAAAATAAAGATTTTCGTATCCGTCTCAGAATTCCAAGACAATAGATATTTACACAATATCTTAATTAAATATTGCACATACTATATAAATTTCTGTGAAATTATCACATTTTGAATTATAAATTACTGTATAAATAATAGATAATATTATCTGGATAAATATTTAATACCTAAATAAATATTTAACGCAATTGTCTCTAATAAAGTTGAGCTATAATATGTATGAATCAGCAAGAAATCATAATAAAGGAGACCTTATAGAGTAAATCGTGCACGACAATTCGCGGGAGCGCAGCTCGGAGAGCTTTGAACGAAAAGAAAATCTGCGGCGAGAGAAAGAGAAGTTTGACGACCAGCCTTCAACTTAGATACGCTCCACGAAATCGTGCGTTTACGCTTCGGCGGCCTCGTTCGCCATTTACCGCTCTTTGGTGTACTTTTACGCTTTTTATCATGAACGATCGAGCGCCGTTTTCAAGGAAAGGCTACTTGGTCCGCACGGCAGGATGTAATTATTCAATGAATCTGTCGTACGTATTGTTTAACTAAGTCAAAAAGCAATTTATTTTCTACGGTAAAGTCGAGGGTAAAGTATTCTCAATTTATTTTTGACGGAAAAGCGTTTTCGCAACAGCGATCGAGAGATTCTGAATGGCGTAGTTTTGTGTCGAGAAGCCTGACAATTTATAGAAATTGCAGAAGAATAAGCTTGATAGCTCCTTTCGCACCTGATCATCTCATTCCCAAAGATTTGTAAACTACAAATGGATTCTACATATTATATGGTATCTATACAATGCGCAAAGTTTGTGATACCTAAATGCAAGTATTACGAGTTATATCCGGGATTTGAAATTGTTAAGTTCAATATATATAAATTTTATAAAATATAAAATAAAAGAAAAATTAATGATAATCGTAATGACTTAAATTTGAAGATTTGGTATATTAATTTGAAGATTTTTTCCTATGTTTTTTAAAAATACTGCATAGACTCTGGTAAGATTTCTCTCAAGTTTCTCTCAGAGATTTCTCTCTCAGGTTTTTTTATAAATTTCTATTTTATATATTAAGGATGAAACCTGCACTGTGTGATCGCACCTCCTACTGTAATATTTTATTCATTTTTTCTTAATATCATTAAGCATTTTTTCATACAAAAGACTTAAATATTTAAGTTTACTGTTTCTTATAAAAATGTTTATATACAGAGTGTCCCTGAACTCAGTATCGAAACTGGTACAGCGGTTTTAGCACATGAAAACAAGTCGAAAATGTTCGACTTTTCACACAGTGTTCACTTTTCAGACTGGTCAAAGTAGGATAATCCATTAATGCTGCCGATGTCATTCGCGGAACTCCAAACATTTGTCAAGAAGCTCGAAACAATTTATTAATTCGTGCTAGAAAGTATAATGTTAAAGTCGACGGAGGAATTTTTGAGCACCTTTTGTAAAGCTTTAAACAAAATAAAGAACATTAAACAACATTTATTTCAATTTATGTTTTCTTACGGAGATCAACTGCAATACTCTAATATAACTCCGAAACCGCGTTCAGATTCGGACATATGCTTATTAGACATTTCGACTTGTTTTCATGTGCTAAAGCCGCCGTACCAGTTTTGGCACTGAATTCAGAGGGACACCCTGTATTTCTATATTTATTGTCTCATTTTATTATAAAATGAAGGAATATATATAATTTTTGAAATTAAACAAAATACAACGGAAAAAAATAAACTGCAGTGAATCTACTGAACTGTGTGCAACCGCGATGCATGCAGGGTTTATAGAACTTTCCGCATTACAGAGAAGAATTTTGAAAATATAATGCACTTGTAAGCCATGTTGCTTTAGATGCTTAACGCAACCTTTCCTTTTTCTATATCTTTCTCTCTCTTTCTATCTAAAATTCAGAGTTTCCATTCGTTTTATTAACGACGTCCGATAGATCCTCAACTGTTCTACTTGGCGATCCTCGATCGAAAGATCAAATCCGTGGGAAACAAATAGCGAGTTATAAAAAAATCCACGACACGAAATCGCGAACGGCCGCGGAAGTGAATGGTGAAAGTACATCAAGCATAAATTCCAGAACGTTGGTCGCGGTCGCGTGTTATACGTTTGTTGTACACGGTTTAAGGGCCGTGCATGTACATACGTAGAGATGCATAATTCATGCATCCGCGTGCGTCATGCGCCGCTATATTCGCCTCTCAAATTTTTTACTTTCTACGATAGCATAGACCGACGCGTATTATAGGTGTATAATATATACGAAAAATGAAAATTAACGAGGAGAAATACTTTTTATCGTATTAATTGAAACCTTTGAAACTTTTGTGCATATAAATGATAAAAATGGAAAGAGAGAGAGAGAGAATGATATTGAATCGCTTAATTCTTGACTTTTAATAGAATTTGCATTAAAGCACACTGTACTTTAATTAATTATACCTTTTACGTTGTAAATGATGTTCGTCGCTCGTAGATGTGAGAATATAAGCATATTTTAATTGAAAATTGAATTTCGCACAAAACTGTAAAATGCGCAGATTTATGAGTGTGCTATTTCATTTCTCATTCGACATTAACGGCGGATACAATTACTTATTTATCTTTCGAATATAATACACATGGAGCTGAAAATTTTCATTAACTATAGAGTATCATTATAATCCATCCGTCCGAATGAGAATTGAAATGTATTTTAATTCCGCGCTCGTTTTAATCCGTTTGACCATAATATAACGAAACAATTCATTCAAAGAAAGTTATTATTTTTCAGGAAAATTTTAATAAATCTTTTCGTAGAAGATTAACAAGCAAACATCTTTCTATGTAATACGTATTCTCTTGAATATTTCTCAAGATGCTACTCAGGATGCAGGAGTGCTTCGAAATAAGCGAATCAAATTTCAATGAAGCGAAACGCTCCAATAAATTTTGCATCAATATTTCCTTGTAGAAAGAATCTTGTGATATTAGCTATTTTTATAACTAAATTTCAAATTGAAATTGAAGTTTACTTGAACTATTTTTAAATGAAAATTCCAATATTTTCATCTTATTACCTCGGTGAAGCATTGCTGAGAGTCTTTTATTTTTTATCGTTAATAACTCCAAAATTATACATGCCTCGATATTTTCGGAAGAAGGAGCAGTCGATATCAGGTAGAATAGCGAAAAAAACAAAAAAGAATAGTGAGAATGGCGTTCTGGATGGATTTTGGAATATTCTGTATATGTAACGAGCACAAGCTGAGTAAGCTCTTTGAATGCAGTTAACGAGAATTCTCTGTACTCGGCGTCTGGGTCGGCTGGCATGCATCCTACGAGCAATATTCGCAAAGCCACACCTATCAGGACTTACAGGCCGCTTACATCGTTTAACCCGCTGTAATACTACCGCGCGCATTTACCTTATAATGGTGACGGCGCGCACGACAGGAAATATAATACTCACCGCGTAACTGACGGTGTGGCTGTAGTAGGGCGGCGTGGTGGTCCTGAAGGTAGTGACGGGTGTAGGTGGGGTCGATACCCTGATGGACCGCTTGTCAACGGTGACTCTGGGCGACTCCACGCCGACCCAGTACGTGCTGTAATCCTGAGCGAAGGTGGAGCTACGGAAGAAACAGAGGTCGACGAATCAAACGTAAAGTGAAATCAACGAAAATAGCAGAAAATTGTTTTAGGGTATACAAAACCAATATTGCCATGCAGTCACATTTTCATGATATGTAGGTATTATGGCAAAAAATGATATATTTTGTATTTTTATACATATGTATAACCATTTCGCACACGCTTTTACTCATTTTTTATTAATTTTTTAAAATCATTAATTTTTTCAAAATTGTAAGACTGTAATTTCACGTTTATATATAATACGGAAAGAGTTAAATCTTAATTCATAATTTAATTCATTGTCAAAAACTTTGAAATGATTTTGGATTCTAAAGCTCGAAATTACGAGTAAAAAATGTACGTAATTAACGTACACATCAATAATATTTATTCTGAGAAATTCTGATATTTATTAAAAGAAATTTTATTTAAATACGAAACGTGCTATACGTTTTTTACACCTTTGAGTGAAAATGAGTCAATTACACAAAAGAATTGCACGCGATTTAAAGCAAATTGGGAGAAATTTATTTTTCTGAAACTATAAACATCTAACTTTCAAGAAATGGTGTTTAACGTTCTGCGCTTTCTTTTATTTGCTACATACTCTGGAATATATCAGAGTACTAAATGCTCGATGTGATATAGGATACCCCGTAATATATCTTAATAAAAGTTTTATTATTATATCTTCTCTAAGAAGAGACTCATTTTTTCTAATTTCCGATTGTCTCTCATGAAAATTAAAATGGATGGCCAGAAATAACAAAGCATGAAAACAAACTTAATAATTATAAAGCCAATCCCCGAGTTTGGAAATTAGAAATACATAACGTTACATAAAATAAATTTTTAATCTTTTTAAATTTCATTTCTCTTACGCAGAAGTTGCTAACGTTATACAATAAGATTATAAAACTCTTGACGTTTATTAATAGTGAGAGTCTCTATTCACGCAGGACTATTAGAGTACATCGAACTTCACTGCAAACTATGACGTTAAACGTGTTAAAAGTATTCCCACATAAATTCTCTTTATCGCTTTTTCGTTAGTACCGGTCGCGGCGAAATATATATAAATATCAGAATACAAAAGCGAGGAAATCCCAAACGGTACCGTAAAAACAAAATAACCCTCGAAATAAGTTACGAAGTTTTAACAGAGGGTCGCAGCTGCGCGTTCTATTAAACATGCGTCAGTAACTCCGGCATCGATTATTACGAGGAAAAGTTTATAAGGAATGTTTGGCGCGTTTCTCGCACCGTTATGCCCGCACGAGCGCGTTGAATTCCAAGCACGAGCCGCATCCGCGCGTACGGTAATACCTAATTGTGATTCATAAGTGTGATATGCTGCACCTCCACGTGTATGCGTGCGTTGATCTGTGTGTAGGTACATGTGCGTGCACACAACGGTTGAGATCAGACGCTGAAATCATGACTCAACAATTAAGCCGATTCCAGACGCTGATGTTTTTGTTCTAAAGTTTATATAGGTATTCAGAAGAAGAGGTCTTCGCAATTTCGCAACCTCGCGGAAATAACTAACTCTTACGGTCTTGACGCGGTTCTTGACGCGGCAACAAATATTCGAAACTGATAAATAAATTTTGTTATATTTATATTAATTAATTCCACGTAGAGTAAAGTAAACCTATGATAATTCTCTCGAGAAAGACATCTTTGGTATTGTTTGTATCGTTTTGTTTTTATAAAATAAAAGTTGAATGACAGATATACAAATTTTAAATTCACATTAATTTTTAAAATATGGGATGTTTTAGAAATCGTCAATGAATTTACTTTTATACTACATCAAGAAATTCTTCTGCACGAAAAAACTCATTCGACATTCGCTTAATTCAGTGAAATTCTTCGTTAGGAAATCCTTGCGGGTTTGTCATTAAAATATCGTACATAACGATACTTACTTGAAGATAATGGTACCTTCGTAATCAACCGGAGCTTCCCAGTCGAATTCAAGATTGTGTTTCTTCTCAGTATTCGTATGAGTCACGCCATTCTAGACACAAGAAATAGGAAAAGTTTTTTTCGATAAAAAATTGCACATTATTTACGTTTACGAAAGAGCCTCGCAACCTTGAAGAAACTCAGATAAGAAAAGTTTGTTGCATAAAAATTAGAACGCTTCAATACATCATATTACCAGGAATTGCGAAACCGTAGTACTAGCATCACAGAATATAGTTAAGAATAATAATTGTTACATTTAGATATAACAAATTTGAAAAATTTAATGCAACAATTCATTTTCTTCTTTGAGGTCCAACTCTTCAAGAACTTGAAAAGATTTATCCAAAACTCGAAAAAATTAAAATATGTATTAATTCTAATTCTAAAATGTGAATTAAAATACTTTTGCATTTCACTTTTCGATCATTCAATGTTCATAAACATTGTTTTTAAAGGTATTCAAATCTTTTATTTCGGTTTGATTTAAAATATAACTACACATTATAGAAAAGGGAGATTAAAATGATATAGTGCAGAGAGTACCTTTACACCTTGAGTGCATTCCACGATTCTTGCGAAATCGGGCAAGTTTGCGAATTCTCCCACATATTCGCCGGTGTCGATGTCCCTAGCGAGAATCATGAAGCCCTCGTATGCGAGACCTTCGGGACTTCCAAGGATCAGGCGGACCCTGTTTTGTCCCGCTGCGGGTAGTACCTGATAAGGTGGATACGACGATTGCAGGGAGCTACCGGGATGACGTGGCATTAGATCGAAGCATGTCTGCGACGGTGCCCCACTGGGTAATCCCAGTACCTTTACGAGCAAGCCGATGACCAGAAACAGCAACGTCTTGAGCATTTCTGTAACGGAACGGATCCCATAAAACAGTCAGAGAATAAACATAAATAACATGATATTTTTGTACACGTACATAAAACCAATAAATAAAATCAAATAACATTAACAAATTTTGCAATAGCGTGATAATTAGTGCGCTATATTTGTTATAATTTATTAAAATCTAGAACATTCAAATAAAATTAGGATACGTTTCGACTCTTCTACAGTGAATTAATTATCGCGAATTAATTACCTGGCTCTTATATTGCCAAATTTATTAATGTTATTTGACATATATAACATTTTTATTAATAAAAGTTGATTTTAAATTATTTAAAAAATTTGTTATTAAAAAAAAACAGTAAGTTTTTTTTTTTAACGTTTTACGTTTTACACTAATATAATATTCATGTATAAACACTTGTTTACATTGTTAGTTAACTATTACTTCATAGTTATTTATGGCTACTTAACAATTTAAATTGTTGGCATTAGATTTGCAGTTAACTTTGATATATAGTCATAACAAACGGGAAAAAGCGAATTACATTACGATTTATTCTCTCGCGAGAAATAACGACACAATCGGGAAATATCTGAATAAAAGAGCACATTTATTTAAACACAAATGCAGACAATACGCGGTGTGTTTAATGTTCTCCGTTCACGTCGATGTTGAATTTATCCGGTATGACGTAAACAGAAATGTGCATCTGGTAGCAATTCGCTGTCGCTTATCCATAATGCACGTCTTATTCCCTTGCTTGCATGTAATCTCATGTGTAAATTTCAATTTCAACAACCGCATTTGCATTAGTAATTGCTGAACAATCAGAAAGTGAAGACTTAATGATGACTTAATAATGACTCTCGTCTAGTTTCATTTATGTATGATTGTATAATTTTATTCAAATAAAATCAAGTCGCGACCTGCAAGGATGTCCAATCTATATGTCCTTTAACATTTCCTTTGATATCCACCTACGTGTTGGTGCAGTGATCTCACAATAATAAAACTAGATTCCAATATTATCCATATATAATCAGAGTTACAATCTTAATATATATACAATATATATATATATTTAATTCTTTCTTCATTTCCCTTATCATACAAAAGATATATCCATTTTATATCTGTAAAGGTATGAAAAGAGAACTGTGTATCTCTCGAATACGTCTGATATGTAGCATTGTAACGATAAAATTGATCGGATAAACTAGAAAAGCTTATATAAGTGATAAACCACCTACAATTTTTTCTTTTTTTTTTACGTTAGAGTGTTAATTGTTAATTGTTCAATCATGTGAAGTATTAGAATGGATCGAGATAATAAGAGTCGTTATTGAGACACTAATGAGCGACCAAGTGGAGGCGCGAGAGAAGTGAATGACTCGAAGAAACGAGCGCGCTCGCTTGTGCACGGCCCACGCCTGAAAGAACTGACTTTCACCCTTTGGGAGTTTTACTCCTTACGAGATTCTTAGTTCACGCATTCCTAAACGCCCCACCACTATATACTGAAATATTCCCCATGCCTGCTGTTATGTAACGCCGACTGACCCTCGCCATTGAAATGCCACGCAGCCACGGTAATGCCTGCTGCAGCAACGTTCTCTCGTATAAGTATGGAAGTTGAAGCAAACCATCGCATTAAAATCACTGCTTTGCATTACATATTTGCTGTTGAAATTCGTGTTACTAAAATTACAATTTCCAGCAGGATAATAAGTACTTCAATTTTGCACAAATTTGATTAATAAATGAAATAATCAAAGGAAGAAGAATATGTAATATAATAATGCCTTAAATTTTAGACCCAAAATTAAGCGGATATCTAAAATGAAATAAATGTAAAAAGTAATATTTTTTTGTATTAAGCAAGCAATTTGCATTTTGCAAAAGTGTTATTACCGCAAATATTTTTGTACATATTTTTGCAAAATTGTATCTTACTAGGAAGTCAGCAATAAAACAGAAATGTTCATTCTTTGCGTGGCGTCCATGAGCTGTAAAATGTGCATATTCGAGGCAAATTGATCACTTGTGATAACTGTTGACCGCACTGTTTGGCACTTTTGCAACAACGACACACACGCGCGCGCGCGCGCGCGCGCGTACGCACAGAAACACACGTATTCTGAATTAGCTGATTAGACCGCCCGCAATATGTGTTGGTGTAAATTTATTGCAAGAAATTGTGGATGATTGGTCAGTCACGTGCATAGCTCTTGGTTCATTCATGAAGGAATTTGACTTTTCAACGACGATTTAAAACGATGCGTAATAACTGAGAGGAAGATTCTCAAGATGAACTTAAGATGAAGATTCTTAACAAAGATTAGAGAATCGCAGTTAATCCGCGTACTAGCTGTATAATCAGTATACTAGCTGTATAATCAGCTTACTAGTTATATAATACTGCAGTAGCTATCATAGTAACAGAGATGACTATTTTAAAATATAATCTCAACAGTATATCTTTGTAACAAACTTTCGCACACGCATAATTCTTCTTTAATGCTATGTCTAAAAATAAAATATATTAACATGAAATAAAATACAATAACATGATATTGCAATATAAAATTTTTTACCTATTTTTAGGGTATTATTATTTACACAAACATATAAAAGAAATTACTAAATTTCTAGGTTTCTATATTTTTTGCACAACAATATTATTGGTTTACAAACAACTTTTTAGCCTTTATGATACGAGTAAAAATCAATTACGGGTACTAGTACGTAATATTGGCCTCCCGTTACTTATTTTTCACTTCTATGTCTATTCCATATTCACGTCATAATAAACGACACGTGGACACAAAAATCGATAATTGGGAAAGGCATTTGAAAAAAATACAATTATCTCGACAATGTAACAACCGTGAGTGAACTCAAGCAAATTGGATTTGTTCAAGATCAACATTATACGGATGAATTTATTTTTTTGACAATGAGACGGAGTCCACAATTCGCAAACAGCTGCGACCGCTGCGAGGCATGTACACCTAAATACCAGTTACATATACACCGAGAAATCAGGACGATTGGTTTTCTTTAGCTGTAAAAAAACCGTGACGATGTCAGTCACGCATAAAAATCTAGTCGCTAGAGTCTCGTTTTTCATGTGACAGATCGGAGAAGAATTAAGATCGCGATAATCGCGTGCGTGTATAGAATTATCATATATCATTATTCCATTGTACAGTAGAGAACGAGCACAAGGCTTCGTTTTGCGGTTTATACAATGCGTGTGTGACTCATCCGCGACGTCAAACGCATACATGCACATGCGGGCACGTATACAACTCATTGACAGGCAGAACTTGCATGCACACAGATCTACCGCAGGATGACAGCATTTTCTTCCTGCGTGGTCCTTTGTGAGCGCACAGGAAATTCCCAACGCGATGTATATATCCAATAATGATTCGATAACAATTTACTGCGTACAAAAAAGATAATCGTTTTTTTATATTGTCGCATTATCGATATGTTGTGATGTGGTGTCAATATGTTAATCTTATAACTCCACACTTCAATCTTAACGCATAGAAAATACATTGAAGTTGTTTATTAGCTATCGCACAATTTATTTAAAAAAAAAATCAATATTATACTCGTACTTAAAAGTAAATTTAAAAAAATTTTTTTTTTAAAGAAATTTAAAAACAAAAAATTATTTAGTGCTTTGTTTGTCGTTCATAGACATTAAGTAGATACTTGCGAGTTCTTGTATTTTAAGGTAAAAAGTCTACTTTATTTATCAGCAACTATGATGGCTGCGCATTTAAATAAAGTAGGTATCGAAACAATTGATGATAATGATAATTCTGTAATTTTGATTTTAAAAAAATCAGTATTCCTCGTTCGTGTAAATTTTCCTTGTCTTTATTGTCGCTGCGTTTACGTTTGCAACGAAACAGTTATGCGACATGTCTGGGCGATATATTCAAAGTGCGATCTTCTCAGTAGCGTATTTCTCTTTTGTTATGTAATGTCATCTTCACACGATGCACTTTCGCGTAGTCGTACATTTAGTTTGTTTAGCAAGTTACTACCAATCTGTCAGTTCGATGTCAAGATTACATCATGTTGTACAAAAAAGACGGCCTAGCGCGCTAATATGTAACATTATATGACAAGTATAGTAATAATATAATATAAGACAGTTATTAAAAATTACATGCTGTACTAAATTAGAGGTAATTAATTACTAACAATTATAAATGTGTATCAACCAGACACACCAGATCCACCCAGACACACCCTAATATTCAAGTGCCTCTTAATTTAATTGCCTTTAATTTCATAATACGAGAAGCTTTTAAAAAAATTATTATATTTGTCGTATTACGAAGTAAATAATATAGCATAAAATAGAGTGTTTTAAAAATATATTGAAAGAAATATCTTACACATATGCTTATATCTTTATATATTATTTATTTATTTATTTAATTTTATTTATTAGTTTTTTTCCAGTTTAGCTATTTTCTTTATTTACGTTAAAATAGGTTTAATTTTTTATGCGTAACAGACTGGGTGTTTTGCAAGCCGTATAATAAAGCGTGGCATTCCTAATGCAGTTCGGAGTTCTTTTAAGTTGGATGTGTATCGCGTCGTCGGGTAACTAGGTATTCATGACATGTTTCTTCGAATGAGATACATTTAATTGTATTCGCGCAACTTGCAAGTTTCTACTGCACTGAATGTCATCAGGCAAACAAAGTATCGTGCCCTCGTCTTCCGTGTTTGGTGAGCACATCGTCATGGTTACGTCGCCCCGCTGTCCTAGAATTTCCGCGTCGAGCATTTACTCTCGCGTCAGCACGCCCGGACCGCAAATTATTTTATCGGTTACGTAAGCCAGGGACCACCGAGTAAGAATTCAGGGAAACGCCATTCATCGCCGCCGCAATTATTCCTAACGGCCTCCCCTTTAATGAGCACAGCGCTCTCCTCAGCTCATCGATCTTGCTCCGATTGTTTCGCTTTGTCTTACGTGCAGGGTTGAGTCAACCGGTTAGACTTTAGAGCAATCAATGTCTAAAGATGGATATGTGGGCATGACATACATTGCTCTCGTGTCCGATTCTTTTTATTGTATATCTCTACAATCGAATAGCTTATTTTTTCCAACCAGATTTAAATCCACGTTTCTCTCAAAAATATATTTGGAAAAATATGTATAGAACGTTTATAGAAAGACCCTTTTTTAATAAACAATTTATTTTTAATTAATTGCTTATTCGCAAATTGAACGACAGAAAAATTGAAATTTGTAATAATGTTTTTTCTATGCAGCAATAAAGCAAAGTTGTATGTTATTCATTCACATTCCACCAACGAATTATACGAGTACCTACACAGAAAATTAGTAATACGGAAATTGTCACGGAATAATTTTTTCTTACATATGTTTATTAAATAAACTGTCTGCGGTTATTTAGAATTGTAATTAAGAGTAACTGAAACAGTAAACTATTGATGTAACTTTGTATCTTATTATAATTCATAATAATTCAATCAATTAATGAAGGTGACTTATTCTCATGGACGGTAAAACCCAACAAATGAATCATCGCATAAATTATCCGTGTTGCGCTAGAATAAGAAATAACGTACCTGTGTAATAAAATATATCGTCAAGAAGAATGGAACGATTTCTCCAAAGTCGATTAACTTTACCCGTCATTCAATTGTCTCTCTGTACCTCTTTCGGGATTATATTCTTGTATGTAAGAAAAGACACAGAAAAACCATTGCTCCATGATTAAATTTAATCGAGATTGGAGAAATCAACCCTAGAGCGATCGAAGGGATCTAGGATCTAACGAATCCACTCGATCTTCCGCTTATCGTTGCGAAGGATCACGCTCCCACCGACACACAATGACCCGGATAAAAGAAAAGCTGACTGGTAAAAAGCTGACTGGTAAATTCTTCCACGTTCATTTTACGTATCAAAAAATTACGGATTTATACGTTTCAACGTCATGTTCAAAGAAATATATAAAATTCAACGAAATCTGTCACATTTTTCTCTCAAAACAGAGTATCTATAAATAACTCCAGTATTTTTATATATCGACTAGTTTATATATATTCTTACTAAAAAGACAATATTAGGAATAATATGTTTCAGCTAGTAACTTATTTATTAGTTTGTAGGAAGAACAATATGTTCAAGACAAAGTTATCTAAAATTAAAATAAGAAATTAACAATTAACTATGTCATTAAGATAACAATTTATATATATATATATATATATATATATATATATATATATAACAGAAAAAAAGAGGATAAATAGTAATACAACCATTTATAAAACTGTTTATAATCACAAAATTAATCTCTACATAGCGGAAGAGAGATTCGAATCATCGTCACGTTTATTCTCAGAATTCTAAAATAGACAGGAAGCAGCTGAACTTCTTCTGCATATTTCATACAAGCTTTTTTACAAATTTTTAAATAAATATGTGTTTATTTTTATACACAAGTCATCTTCTAATCCACAATACATGTTCGGGCGGAAGATTTTATCGCGCAAAATATTCTCGTCCAAAAATACAGTTGTTCAAACATTGATGCAATCGATATATGTATATTCATGTCTTAATAGCTACAGATACTGACTGAGAGAACGTTGAAGTTTCAGAGGTCAATATTAGTTATTATTAATTAGCATTGGACAGTTATGCTATACTTTAAAGGGACTTTTATATTTAGGCATAAGAATATATAAACTTAAAAGACTCGAGATATGATTTTCTTACCGTCTAGACATAATTTGGTGAATTATCTTGTGATTTTTTAAATTGACTCCGCATAGAAAAGTAGAACAAATTTTTATTTTAATCGTAAGATTTTTTAAAGAACATATTCTCAATAAACATGAAACAGAAAATTAAAAAAATGTTTCAGCAGGAAAATTCGTTAACCCTTAGATGATCCATGAATCATTATTTTTAAGAATAGGAACTGATGGACAATTGATGACAGTTTTAATACTGGTCTGATCTCATTAAAGGAAAACGGTACATGACCCAATTGGTTACCAATATTGAAATGTGCTGCGAAAAGGTCGTTGTCGATAACACGCCAGTATGCTTTTAGAAAAGGTAGTATCCCGAGAGCATAACTTGTTAAACAGCCGGGTCACATACCTGCTTTTTCCTCGATTCCGACCGGTCAATTATCCAGGAAGAATCAAATTCGCGCTCGCATTATAATCTGCTTGTTCGCAGCAACTTTCAAAAATTATAAGTAGCAGTTTCACACACCCTCTAGCGTTACTTAAAATTAATAATTTACTTGGAACCTTTATTAAAATTAATTAAAGTTAAAAATATTATTTCCTTTTACGAAAGTCTTGTAATTTTAATAAATTTTTTCACGAAATCGCTCGTGGTACCGAAATCGACTGTGTATATCCACCGAGGCTGAAATCCGCGTGTCCGCGACTACTCCAAGCGCGAGCACTCACCGGTCCTCATTTCCATCGCGAATGCAGATATGCCTTCACAGGACGGCGTTTCACCGCGATGTAACGCGCGCCAAACAAATTCGAGGAGGTCACGTGTGCCGGCGCCGGGCGGTTCGATAACACGCCGCGCACTAATTCCCAGTTGACGTCGAGACGGCGTCGTCCATCGATCGCGCCCCGCTCTCGATCGTGGGGTCCTTCGACGCTACGCGCGCGGACGCGTCCTTCCGCTCGAGCGGATCTCGATCGTCCTGGTAAGTATTCCTCGCGGCAGAGAGATTCCGAAAAAAAAAACCGCGCACCTGTCGCCGCTTTTAAACGCCGCGACGAGAAGAATCTGGACGAGGACTAGCGAAGACGCGCTGAATCGATCGTTCGCCGGGCGTGGATCTCGCGCGGCACTTGTTGATCTCGCGGCGGCATACTTCCGTCGGCAGCGTCGAGAACCACACCTTGCGAGAGACTGTACGAGAAGTACGGGCCGAGTTGAAAGGCCCTCGCCTCGGCCGTGAGACCAGCTCAGGTCCGTAGTTACTCGCTGGTAGTACACATCGGCGAGTCACGCTACTCGACGAGAGTATACTGCATAAGTATAAGGTGCTACCATGAGCGTAAACCGATCGAGACCGAGAGACGCGCCAGCGTCTTGCACCGAAAATATTTAGCAGACAGATAAATTTTGCAGGAAGAAGAGATAAGGCTTCTTTGTGTGGAAATAATTAATTATATTTCATAAAGAGGATTATACATTTATTTTAAATTGGAGACGTTCTAATTTCTTCCTTTTTCTTTTCCATAGATATTTTTAGTTATCAAAGATATGCATACCTCTTGAATAATCGATAAATAAGTTTTAAGATAATTGTTTGCTACATTCTTTGTGTTTTCTTAATTTTATTTTTTTCCCTTTGATGTCTAAAAATATATTTGTTTTAAATACAGAAATATTTATTTTAAAAAATCGAGTCATAAATATATATACAAATATGTATACAAATAAACTAATAGTCAACATTTAGCTGAAAAAAAAACTAAACGATAGTTGAAACTTTAGTTCTGTATATAAATAAAAGAATATATTATAAATAACATATCTATGCATGGATTATACTGTATCCTCTATCTCTATAAATATCGTATAAACGTCTGCACTTGCTGACTCCTACCGGTCTAAATACATAAAATCTAAAAATTTGGATTTTTCTAAAGACGATTTTTTAATTCCACTTTCATCTATTCTATATATATATATATATCTAACATTTGTTTATATGCTCTTCCATTTGCTGTTTCGCGTTGCTTTTTAATGACAGATATTTTGCCTTCTAAATTTACATTAAAATTATCGAGTGTTTTTCTCTGCAATGACGTCTTACTTTAGCGACGCGACGTCTTGTTGCAAACACCTGCTTTAAGCCGGCACTGAGTCATGACAAGAGAGAGGGACTAACGACTATGCCACCAAAACGGTACGACGCGGCGTACCGTACGTTCACCATTCGTCGTTCATCTCAGTTTTATCAACATATTTTTTTGTCTCTCTCTCTGTCTCTCTCTCTCTCTCTCTCTCTCTCTCTCTCTCTTTTTCTCTCTCGTACACTGTCAATGTCTCATTGGGTGTGTTTGGGGAGCACGCTATTAGCGCTATTGCATTATTCTATCTTTATCGTTCATCAAGTGTAGAACAAGAATAGAATAAGCAAATAGCGCTAATAGCGCGCTCCCCGAACGCAGCCATTGTCGACCACAAAAGGGAAAAAAGAAAAAACTTAAACGCGCGGTATCGGACGATCAGAATATTCAGATACAAATTGGTTTTTCTCTCAAGTGTTCTTAATGATATTTGCAAAATTAAATAATTGATTATTTTTAATATTCTTTTCTATTACTTTACGATTTACGTGCACTAATACATCTCCGACGAGCATAATTTCCATATTTCGCAGATTATACTTGCGTTAGTGCACGCTTTACGTCTCTATACCATAAATGAAGTCGTATATCAGCGTCATGAAAGTATTGCGTGCATAATATATTTGATTCTTAATTTTCTTTATCAGCGTGACCCGAGATAAAGCTGAACTTTAAAATGGCTAAGCCTTTTTTAACACATATTAATTCGAGACGGAGAGATTTAAACGCGCACGAAAAAAATCGCGCGTCTTAATGAGACTCTTCAAACGCGATTGGGATGCCACGAAGAGAAATTGCTCATACGCTTAACTAGATACGATTAGAGAATATCCTGTGCACTTTGTGCAGGTATGCGGTTTACTTTTACCGAACGATGTAAATTGATAAAACCGGTTCCCCGGTTAGTGTTGCGCGTTCCAAGATGTACCGCTTATCCGCGTAACACGGTTAAAGATTACTTTATCAACCCTTCGTCACCGAATTAACAAACTAGATTTAGAAACTTTTATCTTATTTTTCAATTACTGTATCGTGAAAGATATGTCCATAAGCAGCTTTTTGAGATACATAGATTGTTTTCTGCTATTGTATATTACAATGTATGATGATCTATGTTGACGTCATTATAAACCACGTTCGTTATAAATCTCCACTGATTTTATCGATTTTGTGACAATTAATTTTGTGTAATATCATTTGCTCATTGTTGCTTTATATACACTAGTGTTCAAAAGTTTGGAAGCTCTATACCTTCCAAAGAATAAAAACAACAGTGATGCTAATAAAATCCTTTAAATAAAATTTTTCCTTGGAAAATGATTAAAAACAAATAATACTGTGTTCAATAGTTAAAACGCGCAGTAAAGTTTTTCATATATGACGTTTTATTTAGAAGTATTGGCATCACTGTTATTTTTCTTAAAAAGGTAGTGCTTCCAAATTTTTGAACAGTAGTGTATGTATCAAATTCTTAAATTCATAATTTTGTAAAGTTTATAATTAAAAGCAACTATATAAATCAATATGTTTAAAAAATATGATTTTTAAACGGTTTTTGATTGACAAGTTTTTTATGCAAAAAAAATTCTAGATTTATTATATTATTTTATTATATTTTGTAAATTTTTTTACTTATCTTTGCACAATGAAATTACCGTTTGCTTCTCGAGCGCACAGTTCTTGTGATGTTCCACAGAGGTCGACTATTTACGCAATTCCCAACTTCCTGAAACATTTTGCCTGGCGTTTGCTTATTTTCAATAACTCCCAATGTGATTAAACGCATGCAGACAATATGTTTTTATTCATTCATTTATTTTTAAAACTATCAATAAGAAATTATGCAAATGGATTATTTATTTTTTATATTGCACAAAGGTACATTTTTATTATTTGAATTATGTGTTTTCTATTAAAATATTTAACATTTAATTAAAAAAAAAGCGGAATTAAAAGATCTTTATGAAAATATTTTCAATTTTTGCAATTGTTGAATTATAAAAATTGAAAAAAATGCGGAACACAGCTATAAATCATTACAGACAGCTTCCGAATAAATGACTCATTTCAATGGAAAATAAGCAGATGACTAATCGTCAAAGGCGTATTAAGTCAGTGGGCTTTAAAAAACGCGTTCCATAGACAACATTGCCAAAGCAAAAACGAAATTGATTAAAAAATGTGATATATATGTATCTATTTATAAATGTAATTAATTATATATTTATATTTTTTCCGTATATTTTTAAATTTTGTGATTTATTTTTAGTTAATGTTGAAGTAACATATTTCTTTCGAATACCAAATGTTTCAGTCACGGTCCTGTATCGAGCCGAATCGCTACGAACTTATACGAACTCAATTTTTTGTTCTCCACGGGAAAGTGGTGACTGGAGAATCTCCAGTCACACCAGTTGGACACTGCGTTGCGACAACATGCGCAAGATATTCGATAAAATTGGCGTCACGAAAGTAAGAGGATAACATTTTCCAGAGTTATTTTTATAATCGTATAAAAACATACACGCGCGCGTGCGCGAATGCATACGCATATATTTATGATGTGTACAAGATGCCTTAGAAATAAATAATACTTTAGAAATTTATAGTAATTATCTCAAGTCTAAAGAAAGATATAAATATAAATCCGAAAGCACTTTGATTTAAAATGTGCTATATTTTTTGTCACTTTTTATATCGTTTTACTATTAAAACTATTTGTACTTATTATTGATCGTATACATAAAATCTTATATCGGAAGCTTTCACATTGTATAAATTTCGTCGGAAAATGCTTCTTTAATCTCCACTTTTTTATACACTCTAAAGTATCTAAGCAAAAATATTATTTTAAAGATAATTTACAAAATCGTTACTAACTCAGATAGCAAAAAATTATTGCATTAGTTTGAAGAAAAGTTACACAATACGTATCAACTGCATTCTTCGATATGTTTTCCTATTGTGGCATCCTGGCACCCGGATCTAAAGAATCTGCTAAAAGAATCGAGTTTGACAATACTTTGGCAACAAAAATAGCTTACTTCTTTTTCGGTCTTTTCCGTTCTTTCACGAAAGAATGTGCGAAATAATGAAATTCGCAATGAACTGCAACACGTCACGGGCGCGCATGTGCGTTTAAAGAGCGACCAATCAGTGTTCTTTTAAGGTTTATCCAGACAAACTTGCATAGCGCATAAACATAAGCATAAGAATGAAAATTGATTGGTCCATGTGCGTAAAGAAATAAACAAATCCGTTTCTTTATAGAAGAAACTAGTGTTTTTCTCGTCGAATTCGTAAATTCGATTGAAAGCGTCAATGGTGCTTTTACATATTGTGACTTCGCATATCTTCGCGTTTTTCGCAGAACAATCAAGGTGCAGGTGAATCGAATCAGCAAATGGAAGATCCGCCGGAGATTTTATGGGAGAACACGTTGGGCTCGCCTCACGGCGTGCCCTTCGACGACGATACAAAAGAATTGCTCAGGAAGTGCCTCGATGTCTCCGTGCCGCCACCGACCGGCGTGGCGGAGCTAATCAGACGAAGCAATGAGTTCCCTGTGAAGTTCCCAATTAACACCGTAAGATGCGCCACTTTGAAGGACAGGGGAATCAGCGCGGATACTATCGAGGTTTGCGTAAACCTAGCAAGTTACTTGATCGAGTGACTAGTACAATATAGATAAAAAAGACAGACGCTTAATTAAATAATATTTTTATTTTGATTATATTTTCTTAAATTAAATTTAATAAATATTTAAGAGAAATGGTTTGAAAATTTGATTGTCAATATTTATCTAGTTTCTAGTGCTCATTTTGTGTAACTTAAAGATCGGAATTCTATACTCAAGTACTGAACACAAGTCCGAGATATTTCTTTATTTATTTTTTATGAGGTTTAATCATTTTAGCTAATTTACACATTTGATGATCTTTGACATTTTTCAGTTAAACGCAAATTCGGTATATCCGCTGATACACGAAGCGATGTTGCCCTTAATTGCTCGATGGCTGAAACATAAGCGATTATATGGTAGTCCTGTTGAGAAAGCCATGTATGCGGACATGGGCCTCGTCCAATTTATCCATCGCCTGCTGGATAAGAGGGCAGCCACCTTCTGCGGTCCCAACGATCGATGGAAATTACTTGATAATAAGACTGGCTTCGATGGATGGGAGAGTGTCGGTACCGATCATGAGGAGGAACCATTGGTAAGTACGCGATGCCGACCTAATCGAATAATTAATTTTATAAAAAAAAAATAACTAATAAGTAAATAATAATTTAATAATAATTTTAATAACAGCAATTAAATAAAAATAAATAAGGTAATAATAACATTTAATCTATAAGAAAAATAGTTATAAGAATAAGTTATAGTTGGAGGGGTTAAAGCCATAGTGGTGTAAGTCACTTCTTCTAACCTATCGAATTAAGTTCATAAATGCAGTCTATACACATGCGCAGATATGATGAAAAAAGAAGAAAAAAAAAGTGGTAAAAAAATTGACTTACACCACTATGGCTTTAACCTCGCCAGTTATAGTTATAAGTTTGATAATATCACCTTCTCTCGTATATTACCTTCGATGTGTTGTAATGCCAATGCCCTAATAAACGTTTTTAAAATCTGATGATTAGGTCCTAGCGAAATGCTTGAGCTACGACGAGATCAAATTGTCGGCAATGATGGTGATGTCTTCTCATACGGAGTTCATAAACGACGGCTCGCGAAATAACAGAGGTATCGTGAGCAGTGGCCCAGACGTCATCCAACCCAGAGGGGTCATTATAGGTGTCGTAGGCTCAAGGTTCTATACATTTATTTAATCCCGCCTTTTTTAAGAATCAACAGATGCGGTAGCGTCTTGCTTTAGTTCACGCGCAACGAAGTCGCGTAGAACGTTGATGAAACGCACCGTGATGTAGATATGTAGATATACCTACATGCCGTATAAGAAACCTTTTTGAAAATAGGTAAAAACATAGCGCCAAATGTCGTGGAATTTGCACGTATTTGCAGATACGTGTTCGATTTTTATTGATCTCTTTTGCGTACAGTTATTTATAGCCGCAAAAATGTTTGCGGTTGAGAAAAACCGTTAAAATTATTATAAATACACTAGCCATTTTTAATAAAATATACTTTTTATTTTTAATACCATTCTCCTTTATATGGACTTTAGAATTTGTCGAAAATTTGCTACCAAGTTTTATCATTAAATTTGTGCCACTTAATCTGTTATGTAAGATTCCAGAGGCCTAGATTTATGGAGTATCAGGACATTGTCATCACGCCAGAACAAAACAATATGGATAACGGGTAACTTTCCGCAATAATTATGTATTAACGTGTAAAGTTGAGTGACATATTTGAAAAGAAATTCAATTGCACTGGTTGCCGCGTAGTCATATATTTAATTTTTCAAATCCTTTCTATTAATATAATAATAAAGACATTAATAAGATGTATGGAATAATCATGGAATAATAATGGAATTAAGCTACGTTATTTATAATATAAGATTTCTTTTTTGGCAATATGCAAATACGAGTTTTTTGAAAGAGCCAATTATGAAATAGGTACGGATCCGCGATGGATGGCACACTTGAAGAAAAACGTGGGATGTGTGTTTTATGGGCCAAATTTTATGGCGAGGATTATCATCCGCTCTACAAAGAAGCCACGACGCGCATGAGGTCAAAAGAGAACAAGCGATATATATATTCAGATTCAGGCTATCGTCAATATCCTCAGAATATCTTCGATATTGAGAATTACATGAAGAGAACTTTGCTCTCGGCAGAAATAATACTACTCGAGGCGAACAGCCGCGCCGAGAAACAAAACACAACCGCTTTCTTGCACGTGGTTGGTTTTGGACTCGGTTAGTGCGAAGCGTTCATTGCTAAGATGATTTAAATGTTGTAATAAATTATCGAAATTATTTCTCATACGTTTCTTCTTAATTATTCATATTTAATTAAATAACGATTACTAGGTGTCTGGAAAGCACAGAAAGTTCAGAATCAGGAACTCTACTTCCTGAAAACATTCGAAATTGCTATCAGGAAGATGAACGAGAAGCTTAAATACGTTTCTGATATCATGTTCGCTTATTTCGGGCATCAGAAATGCGGCAGCGCGGGAAACGGCGATTATCTGGGCGGTGAGTGGACAATAAACGGATAAATACAAATATCCTTACAATTTGTACATTAATAATATTACTTTTAGGTATAAAGATACATTTTGCTCGGAGAGAACCACACAGTAGACTGTTCGAAGCCGACGCGAATAAACTCCTCGTTGTAACTTACGCTTGGGATGGAAATACATTACCAGGTTTGAACGTTATATATTTATTTTATTGTTTATTTATCTAAATGGTTCATACGCTGACATGAATTTCAATACCTTAATTCAATAATCCAGCATCACTTATAAGGAGAAACTTTTTTGATATATCTTTATTAACACCTTCAAGACAATGATATCCTTTCTGCAGGCAATGAATTCTGGAAAGGAAGTTTAAACACTAGTGGCGATCCAGCGGCCGCGTGCAGCACTCAAATAGCCGAACTGCATAATTCCAAGATCAATCCACGCGCGTGCGGCGCCAGCTTGCACATCGCATCCACGGAGCATGGGATTCTACACATATTGGATTATGCGAAGCTCCATCTTACTTAGTTAATCCCCGATCCATGTAAAACTTATCTTTTCTAAAAAAAAAAGGTAAAATTAAGCGGCAAGTGTAATTCGTATTAAATGTATTCCGTTTGTATTTTCTATTACAAAAACAGTGATATTAGGAGGTTTGCGCCAAGTGAATATGATAAATTAGTAACATCTTGATTCCTTTTTCATTTTGCTTTCTCATAGAGGAAGCTTTGTTTTCGTAAAAAAAATTTTTTTTTGCACTTTTTTCAATTTTTATGATTCAACAACTGCAAAAGTTGAAAATACATAAAGATCTTTTATATAATTCCGCTTTTTTTATATTAAATGTTAAATGGGGAATTTTTTATATCTTAAATGTTTAATATAAAAAACTCACTATATAATTCAAATAATAAAAATTTACTTTTGTGTGATACAAAAAAATAAATAATCCATTTGTATAATTTGTTATTGATAAATTTAATAATAAATAAATGAATAAAAACGTAAAATACTGAGAAGTTAGGAATTGTGTAAATAGTCGACCTCTGTAGAACATCGCAAGAACTGCGCGCTCGAGAAGCAAACGGTAATTTCATTGCGAAAAGATAAATAAAAAAATTACAATAACAATATTTTTTTTCCGCCAGTAAATATTAAAAAATAATCCAAAATTTATAACCGACACAACTAGCCAAAGTTACTCCTTTATTTAAAAAATTACAAATAACAATAGAATAAAACAATAAATCTGCCATATTTTTGCATAAAGAACTTATAAATTAGAAACCGTCTAAAAATCATATTTTTTAAATATGTTGGTTTATATAGACGCTTTTAATTACAAATTTGACAAAAGTATAGATTTAAGAGATAAGTTTAATGTACATATATAAAGCAACAATGAGCAAATAATGTTACATAAAATTAATTGCCATAAAATCGATAAAATCAGAG
Organism: Temnothorax americanus; assembly: GCF_048541705.1. Taxonomy (NCBI): domain Eukaryota; kingdom Metazoa; phylum Arthropoda; class Insecta; order Hymenoptera; family Formicidae; genus Temnothorax; species Temnothorax americanus. The sequence goes on from NW_027509442.1 coordinate 7,141,475, forward strand.
AAAATTTATAATAAACGTGCGGTATGGCGTCCGTGTAGATCGTCATCATATATTAAAATAAACAGTATGGTAGAAAACAATCCATGTATTTTAAAAGGCTGCTATAAACAATTTTTCCCGATATAGTAATTAAAAAATAAAATAAAAGTTTCCAAATCAGGCGTCTGATAATTTAGTGAGTACGTTGATAAGGAGTTGATAAAGTAATCTCTAAACCGCGTTACGCGCGGGGTAAGCGGTTCTTGGAACTTGGAACCCAACACAAATCGGCGAGCTGGTTTTATCAATTTACGTCGGTTTTATCAATTACGTCGGTAAAAGTAAACCGCATAAATAAAACTTGTACAAAATGTACAGGATATTTTCTACTCGTCTCGTTAAGCGCATTAGCAAATTCTTTTCGTGCATGGCATCCCAATCGCGTTAAAGAGTCTCATTAAGCCGTTCAATCTTTATCGCGAGCGCTTGAATCTCCCGGTTTTAAATTAAAAAGCGTTAAGTAAGGCTTAACCATTTTAAAGTTCAACTTTATCTCGCGTCACGCTGATAAAGAAAATTAAGAAACAAATATTACACACACCTAAATATTTTCATGACGCTGATATAAGACTTCATTAATTTATCAAGATTACCAGATAAAATTCTAGCTAAAGCAATTGTTGCACATAAGTCATTGATGTGAGATAATTTTGTAAAGTAAATTCTCTCCCTTGCTGCACATATGCTCATGCACATATTTGTAGGCGACACTTTGGGCATAAGATATTAAATTAATCTTAATCATTATTTTGAAAAAACTGTGATACCTATTTCGATAAATGAAAGTAATAACGAAAAGAATGAATATATTGCACAATTTTATTTCATATCCATAGACTTCAATATTAAAGTCAAACGTTGATAGTATTTTGATGCGTAATAAGAAAAGGAACTAAAATAGGGGGATTATAAAAAAACAAGTAAAAAAATAGTGCAAATTAGAAATTTGCACTTGGCTTCCTCATAGAGGAAGTGAAGAAAGTGATGTCTTAAGATCCGCGGTCTTACATATACAGGTCTCTCAACTCTAATGTGTGTATGTGCCAAATTTACCGAAATTTTTATAACTCCAGAACTAATTAACCAAATTTTAACGAATCAAATATGAAATAGGGGTAGAATTTTCCGGGGAGTACTATAGAGTGTATAGTTTTTTGTTGCCGATTTTCTGGAAACCGTATTTTTTTTATTTTTCTAATTCTTGAGTAAAAAAATTTGACGAAGCAAAAAGAACCTTTTGATTATTAGCAATTTTTATTAATTCTATATATTCTTCAGTTTTTTTTCTACCCCTATTTCATATATAATTCGTTAAGATTTGGTTGATTAGTTCTGGAGTTATAGAAATTTCGGTAAATTTGGCACATACATACACACATACATACACACATACACACATACATACACGCATACCGACATTTTTTTAAAATAGCGATTTTTCAACGTTTTAGAACATTCTGAACACATTGGCAAAAGCAACTCAAAATAGTATATTACACTACAAGGGCCGAAAGTTGAATTTTCGGCCCTGCGCGTCATGATGCCCCGAGGCGAAAAATTATTATATACAGATACATTCCAAATAACTCAATGGAAAATAAACAGATAACTATATATAATCATGCATCAAGGGTGTATTAAGACAGTGGATTCTGAAGAACGCGCTTTCCACAGACAATATTGCCAAAGCAACGACAAAATTATTTTAAAAATGTGATATATATGTATTTGTTTATAAATGTGATTATATGTATATATTTTTACATATTTAAATTTTGAAATATTATTTTATTTTCAGTTAATGCTAAAGTCTCAGATATTTATTTCGAACGTTAAGTTAAATGTTTTGGTTACGGTCCTGCGCCGTGCCGAATCGAATCGATACGAACTTGTGCCGACTCGAAGTGATACGAACTTATTTTCCTGTTATCTAGTCACCAGTTAGCTACTGCGTATAGCAGCTACGTGCGCAAGGTGTTTAACCAAATTGGCGTCACGAAAGTAAGAGGACAATTTTCCCGAGTTATTTTAATAATCGTATATATATACACAATACACACATTAATTTAACACCCACGGGCGCGAATGCATGGACGTGCATACATGTGTTTACCGCGTAACATATGTATATACGAGGTGGCTTATTTTAATCAATCGACTGGAATGTTTCAGAGCTCTTAAGTTTAAGACAAAAAAGTTTCCGACAAAAGTAGTATATGCTATATTTTATGTTACGTTTTACATCACTTTACTATTAAAGTATTTATTATAAAAATGTATCATTATACATAAAATCTTATGTCGGACGCTTTCACATTGTATATATTATTGTACCTATATATGTATATATTAATCTCCACTTTCTTATTCTAAGTATTCAAACATGCGAAAAAAAATATTATTTTAAACACGCAGAAAAAAACAATTTGCAAAATTATTACTAGCCCAGATAGCAAAAGATTATTGCATCAGTTGGAGAGAAAATTCAATCAACATATTGTCAGATCAGATTGGTATACCAAATGCGTTCTTCAATATGCTTTCTTGTTATGGCACCCCCACATAGAACATATATAAAGGCTGCATTTTCCGATATTCACTGTCAGCAACTTTCAGTACTGAAAATCTATATAGTATACGTGACGTAAAATATAGATTTGCAGTACCGACAGTGAACATCGGAATGCAGCCAATATTGGATGAAATATATCGACAGCAGAAATCAGACAGATCTGCCAAGCAACGATCTAAAGAATCTGCTAAGAGAATCGAGTTTGACAGTACTTTGGCAACGAAAGAGAGTAGCTTACTTCTTTTTCAGTTTCCTCCGAATTTTTTTCACGAAAGAATTCGCGAAATAATGAGATCCGCAGATCTGCGCGTGCACCACGCCGCGGCATGCCGCGGACGCGCATGTGCGTCTAAAGAGCGGCAGACTGGAGTGTCTCTCTTGTTAGATGTGTCATTTAGTGCGAGAATATTACATGTAGAAGATGTTACCTGTGTTCACCGTCGTGGCCGTTTCAGGGTGAAAAACCGCGACACCCTGCACGACATTCGTAGTTGCTATTGCGCCAAATCGCAACCAATTGCATCAAACAAGTTTGATTCGTTGACTTCCATTCCGGTTATGTGTATAATCGCTTAATTTGTGTATTTACATGTATTTTCGAAATTTTAAATAGAAAGACAGTGTGGAATTGCGCCTTATAGCGGATATAAAATTAAAAAATAAGATTTGTTGTACAATTGATTGCAATACATAAACTTATTCGGACATGTCACTGTTTGCCTGCTGCGTCCGTAAGGTGAGTCATTCTTTTTCAACAATATAATTATATAGAAACGTACATACCATTTAGACAGAATATATTAATTTTAATCATGCGATTATAGTCAATCGACTACGCGCATACTAATCGTGCGGCGCTTACGACTTCATCTCTGTTTAATATTATTTTTTCTTTTTAATAATAATTTTATCGCAAAGTGATATCAACATATATAAATTATAGATAGATAAATTTATTGTTTTTATTACTTATACAAAGTTTGTATTCTTGACTATATGAAAAATAATTTTGCACTTTATTGTATCTTATTATATTATGTATTATTTTATTTGTTTTCTTTTTTTTGTTGTTTATTTACTATTTTCAATGTATATTTAATGCACCTTATATGTATATAATTTTTAATAATTTTTTATTTTTATTTGTTGGTAAACTATAAATAAACTAATGTTTTATATTACGTATCTGAACAAAAAATTGTTATATGAAAATAATAATGATTAATTTTTTAACTCAAAATCGCAATTTTTCAATGTTCGTTTAAATGTCTATTTAAAAAGCATATTTACATTTTTAATGACGTTGGTAATACTTACTTCTTTTCTTTTAAATTCTGTCATTCGTATAATTGTCAATCGATTAAAGTGACATTTGAATATGTTGCCTATGATTTAATTGTTATAAATTTTTTTAATTTATTAAATAATTAAATTAATAAAAATACTTTTTTTAAATAGACAATAGATTTCATTACTATGCATATATTTGTGTACAATTATGCAACGAATTAAACGGCAGAGAGAAAACGTAGATTATATTTAAATATATTAGAACAACTGATCAGTATATTACACATATAACATTGTCATGTTCTTTGTATAAAAATTATAACAATTGCTAGTGAGAGGAACAACATTGAAATTGTTTTACAATGCAAAATAGTCTGAATTCTCTTCGCTCACCCCTATCACTCAAGTGGCAAAATCGGTAAATAGAAAAATGAAGTAAACTGTAGAGCTACCACGGGCACCAATGCATGTGCATGCGTGTTACATGTGTATATTCATGTGTGTATACATGCGCTCGCGCCCACGAAGAGAATGAACGTCAAACCGCTCGCTAGGATGAACAGATACATTTTACGCTATTTAACGGATTTCATGCTCAAGTGTCAAAGCGATCGACGTCCTTGCTGTAATCAGCGGGGGGGTTATATTAATAGAACGGCGATTCACTGTTTTGCAAAATTTTTCTTAGGATCGATTTCGTAGCCCTTTGCTTCATCGGTGACGGTAAGTCCGTACGTGCGCGAGCCGCGAAGTTGTTGAAGTTATCGTCGCAATGTCAAAATTGTCAATAGACAAATTACTCGCTTGTACTTTTTTAGCAAAAGTTCTTGAATATGTACATATATATATTTAACTACTTTCTTATTTATTTTTGTGCGTTAGGTATATCGTTATTTCCGCAAGTAATAATGCAACACGAAACGAGAAGCATGATACGCAAAGATTTTTTTTGCAATAACTCTTCAAGGAGAAGCATAACGTATGTTTACTATGTAACTTTTTTTTTACTGGGAATTGGCACTTCTGTTCAACTCCAAACTAGTGTGTTTTTTTCCATTGAATTCGTAAATTTGATTGAAAATTTTAGCATCATGCCCGTTCTAGACTGGAGGATGATCCTTATACTCTCGGCTCATCCGAGTAGTAATGTAGACGGGTAAAAATCTGTAGTTTATGTCACGTATATATACACTATAGAAAGGAGGATGAGCCGAGAGTAGGATCATCCTTCAGTTTAGAACGGGCATCAGTGGCGTTTCCGCATTTCGGGAATCACTTAGCACATAACTTCACGTCCTTCCGCAGAATAATCGAGCTGCGGACGAAGCGCGTCAGCAAATGCTAGCGAGAGACCCGCCGGAAATCTCATGGGAGAACACGCTCGGCTCGCCCCACGGCGTGCCCTTCGACGACGACACAAAGGAGTTGCTGAAGAAGTGTCTCAACGTCTCCGTGCCGCCACCGACCAGCGTGACGGAGCTAATCAGACGAAGCAATGCGTTTCCCGTGAAATTCCCAATTAACACCGTAAGATGCGCCGCATTGAAGGACAGGGGAATCAGTTCGGATACTATCGAGGTTTGCGTAAACCCTAGCAAATTATTTAATCAAGCATTTAGTACATATAAACAAAAAGGACAGACGCTTAATTAAATAATATATTAATAAGATTTTTATTTTAATAATTTTCTTGAATGTTTAAAAAATATTTAAGAGAAATGGTTTAAACATTTGATTGCAAAAATTTATCTATTTTCTAGTGCTCATTCTGTATAATATCTTAAAGATCACAATTCTGTACTCAAGTCTGAGATATTTCTTTATATTTTTTATAAAGTTTAATAATTTCAACCAATTTACACATTTCATGATCTATTCTGCGATGACAACTTTCAGTTAAACGCAAATTCGGTATATCCGCTGATACACGAAGCGATGTTGCCTTTGATTGCTCGATGGCTGAAACATAAGCGATTGTACGGTAGTCCTGTTGAAAAAGTCATGTATGCGGACATGGGCCTCGTCCAATTTATCCATCGCCTGCTGGATAAGAGGGCAGCCTCCTTCTGCGGTCCCAACGATCGATGGAAATTACTCGATAACAAGAGCGGCTTTGATGGATGGGAGAGTGTCGGTACCGATCATGAGAAGGAACCATTGGTAAGTACGTGATGCCGTCTTAATTCAGCGATAAAAATAATTAATTTCATAAAAAAACAACTAACAATTAAATAATAATTTAATAATTCAGTGTAGAAAAATATGTATGATAATTTATATACATATATATATATATATATATATATATATATATATATATATATATGAACTAGCTATGAACGCTTGGCCGCCACAAGCCAGTTATCCTTGTGGATAACTTTTCTGACACCTCTTGCTGAAAACTCTTCAAGCCAAAAGGATCGATAGGCCGTGCTTTCGCAGTCTCTATGCGTACTGAACATCGAGATCAAGCCAGCTTTTGCCCTTTTGCTCTACGCGAGGTTTCTGTCCTCGCTGAGCTGGCCTTAGGACACCTGCGTTATTCTTTGACAGATGTACCGCCTCATTTATATATATTATATATATTATATACATATATATATATAATTTAAAATTTTTTGTACGTTTTGGTACAAATAATACTAAAACATTGACTAAATAAAGATACTGAATTAACAAAAGTAAACATATAATTCTTTTCTCTTTACTATTACAGAAGTAGCTACATATAATCAGAAAAAAAACACACTTGAAAGTAGTTTTTGCAATTTTCTCATAAATAATATTTTTATTAAAAATTTTTATATCTTATACCTTGATTCTTATTTTTTTACTTATCATAGGCTATTGACTACGTATTAATGTAACGTTACATATATTTACCGATATTGGAAGTTTATAGGATGTTAAAAACAAAATAAAATTTCATAATATTACCTTCTCCCATATATCATCTTCGCTGTCGCAATACTTTAATAAAGTGATATGTGGGAGAAGGTGATATTGTGGAATTTTTTTTAATCTGATGAATTTAATTTGAAAATCTGATGAATAGGTCCTAGCGAAATGCTTGAGCTACGACGAGATCAAATTGTCGGCAATGATGGTGGTGTCATCTCATACGGAGTTCATAAACGACGGCTCGCGAAATAATAGAGGTATCGTGAGCAGTGACCCAGACGCCGTCCAACCCAGAGGGGTTATTATGGGTGTCATAGGCACAAGGTTCTATGCATTTATTTAACCCTTGCCTTCTTCAGGAATATTTTTATACGTGCAAACTCCGTGACGTCGCGTCTGCAAATGCGTGTTCTATTTTTATCTCTTTTCCGTGCGACTATCTATAGCCGCAAAAATATTTGCGATTTAAAAAAAAAACGTAAAAATTACTATAAAATACACTAGCCACCTTTAATAAAATACACGTTTTTATTTTTAGTATCACTCTCTTTTATAGATTCTAGAATTGGTCGAAATTTTGCTGTTATGCATTAAATTTGTACTACGGGTGCCGCTTGATCTGTTACATAGATTCGAGAGGCCTCGATTTATGGAGTATCAGGACATAGTCGTCTCGCCGCAACAGAACAACATGGATAACGGGTAAGTTATAACAAATTATGTATGTATAATGTAAATTTGTTGAGCGACACATATTCAAAAAGGAATTTGATTGGATGCCTTAGTACCTATATTTAATTTTAAAAAACTCTTTGTATTAATAATAATAGAGATATTAATAATATGTAAACACCTCTTCTACTAAGATCTGCGGCATGCTTTTTTAATTTATAGCGTGATATGGAATAATAATGGAATAATAACGAAATTAAGCTACGTTATAATATACGCTCTTTTTTTGCACTTTTGCAGTATACAAATGAAATTTTTTTTGAAAGAATCAATCTATGCAAAATAGGTACGGATCCGCGATGGATGGCACATTCGACGAAAAACGTGGGATGCGTGTTTTATGGGCCAAATTTTATGGCGAGAATTATCATCCGCTCTACGATGAAACCACGAAACGCATGAAGTCAAAAGAGAACAGGCGATATGTGTCTTTAGGCAATCAGATGATCTTCGATATCGAGAATTACATGAAGAGAATGCTGCTCTCGGTAGAAATAATACTGCTCGAGGCGAACAGCCGCGCCGAGAAACAAAACACAACCGCTTTCTTGCACGTGGTTGGCTTCGGCCTCGGTTAGTGCGAAGCTTTCGTTACTAAAATGATTAAGCTTAAATATTATTGAACGTACTCCTCATACTCTCTTCTTTTTAATTATTTATTCATCAATTAAAGATTAACGGCTAATTTATTGACGCTTGACCAGGTGTCTGGAAAATAATTGAGAATCAGGAAGTCTATTTCCTGAAAACATTCGAAATCGCTATTAGAAAGATGAACAAGAAGCTCAAATACGTTTCTGACATCATGTTCGCTTATTTCCGGCAACAGAAATGCGGCGGCGCGGGAAACGGCGATTATCTGGGTGGTTAGTGGACAATAAATGAAAATACACAAATATCCTCACAACTTGTACAACAATATGATATTATTTTTAGATATAAAGATACATTTTGCTCTGAGAGAACCGCACAGCAGACTGTACCGAGCCAACGACGCGAGTAAACTTCTCGTTGTAACTTACGCTTGGGATGGGAATACATTACCAGGTTTGAACGTTATTTTATTCTTTATTTATCCAAGTGTTCATTTATTTAATATTAACGCTGACATGTGTGTGTGTGCGTGTGCGTGTGCGTGTGCGTGTGCGTGTGCGTGTGCGTGTGTGTGTGTGTGTGTGTGTGTGTGTGTGTGTGTGTGTGTGTGTGTGTGTGTGTGTGTGTGCGTGCGTGCGTGTGTGTGTGTGTGTGAGAATTTCAATACCTTATTCAATAATCCAGCGTTACTCATAAAGGGAAACTTTGATGTATATTAAGTAACACCTTCAAGACAGTATAATATCCTTTCTGCAGGGAATGATTTCTGGGTAGGAAGTTTAGAATCTAGTGGCGATCCAGCGGCCGCGTGCAGCACTCAAATAGCCGAGCTGCATAATTCCAAGATCAATCCTCGCGCGTGCGGCTCCAGCTTGCACGTCGCGTCCGCGGAGCACGGAATTCTGCACATATCGGATTACGCGAAGCTCCACCTTACTTAGGTAACCCCCGATAACCGCCCCCCCCCCTATCGACACGCTGATCTTCCTTGCTGAATGAAGTTCGATTTTGTGATCATAACCACGTGTGGAACATATGAACGATGTTGCCTTTGTATTGTCAATGCGGCAACGCACATTATTTAATCGAGAGATCTTTTTTTTCTTATCTTTGTATTCATTACCAGAAGTAATAGAATTGTTGATAATACATTGCATGTATACTTACCAAGAAGCATTTGATTGCCGAAAAAATTGAACTATTCAACGAAAAGTTATTGTTAGATGTTTATTAAATGATTCATTCCTTTTTTCCGTCACTCCTTATCCTCTTCCATGTAAGAAAATTTAAAATTAAATCAATTAATTAAATTAATTAATTGAATTTTTTAACTATAATGAGGAGATTTTAACACAATCTCATATTGTTTTTCATATACTTATAACTTTCAATCCATTTTCGATAACGATTAAGCGTATGGGGAAAACTTGATTTTCAAAATTTAATATAATAAAAAATTGTCGCGGAATGTATATTATAAAAAAGTTCAAATATTAGATATATTACAGTTATTAAAATATACTGAGAACTATAATATATAAATTAATAAAATATACAAGCTATACCAGACACAAATCGCTTTGGATTAAAGAATACATTTAATGAAATTGTTGAAAAAAAAAATAATTTTTTTTATTCTTTGCTGAGAGAGATATATAGTAAGTTGCCTGTCACACCAAACCACATTGCAAAATATATTAGTTTTAAAACACTGTTTAAAAGCACGCACCATTCCAAGTGCGATCAGTATTTCTCGATGAACGCGTTCGCTCAAACTTTAGGAAAGGGCTGGCCCGGTGGACAACAACGGGCAATTACGAAGACCATCTCGATCACCGCGCAGTCAGCGTAGCCGCAGTGCGGACGTGGACTGCCTGAAGAAGTACACGGAGCGTCGTGTGGAGGAACGCCGACACACGGAGATCAGCGACCCCACCAAATTGGATACCTCGAGGTGGATGCCGCTACCAAAAAACATACCTGGGGGACAGCAACCGGGGGCGGCCAAGAGACCCTCGAGGGACGAGCGGCAGGAGAGTGTCAACGAATCGCTCTCACCCCCGTCGGCTGAGAATCGGTCCTCCAGAATCGAGCCCGAGGTCGTCGGTCGACCTCACCACGCCGTCAGGAGTCATAGCACCGATGTGACCACCCTTAAGAGACCGGAGAAGAGCATCACCGAGCAGCGAAGGCACACGGACTGCAGCGATCCGCGAACCATCGCCACGAGGTTGACCGCGCACATTATCCACGTCCGAAAGCGAGAAATGCCTTGATCGGGATTGTAGTTGAGATTCGTAGGCGCGATTGAACACGATAGTCGTTACGGAGCCTCCAACGGGTAATGGGCGTCTAGTTTCGGTCAGATCTCTCTGCTTCCTTCGTTCGTGTTTTTCCTTTTGTGTGGCCCGAGTTGTTGGCGATTTGTCGAATGAAAATTCACGTTGGTCAAGGACCGTGGCGAGCAACGTGAAAACATAGTGGTGCCTGGTTTGCTCCATCGACCGAAACTAGTCGCTAATGTCTTTTCACGTTGTGACGCTCATCGTATGTACGCTTTGTCGTCCACGTGTTGGACTGAGAGAGTTTTATAAAAATAGCTGCTCGATACATAATAACGAGAATTTTCGAAGTTTGCCTTAATGTTTACGTGTACACCCTTCTCCTTTGCGAGGTAATTTATTTTAATACGTTATTTGGAAAAAAAAAACAAAATGATAAAGGTTCTTTTAGAAATAATGCATGGACAATTGATATATTGATTTTGCGATTCTTTCTAGTTTATTTTAGATTGATCTAAATATGATCTCAATAATTAATTAATAATTAATGAGCATTTTTTATACAAAACTATCGGAAAAAATTATTAAATTCAATTGATTGCTCTAATAAATAACTTCAATAAAGATTAGTTTGCTATATAACGAGAAACGAATATATTTTTTATTATTAAAAAACGAAGCTTATCAATTCTCATTGAAGTTACATATACATTGAAGTAATTTATTGCAGTTAATCATGAACAGTGCCTTTCAAAGAATCGAAATTTTTGCTTTGTGTGTGTCTTTGCGTGAATGTTCGTTAATATATAATTAAAATAATAAATAAACATAGGATGAGATATATATATATATATATATATATATATATATATATAAAAGCTCGACATATAATTTTCTCAGATGGCTACCACAAATTAACGGTGCGAAGTTTCGCCGAGAGGCGTCCCCCCTTGCAAGAATTGGCTGTGAAATTACGAAGAGCGCGGCTACCCGGTGGATGACGTTCGCCAAAAGTCCATCACCCGGTCCTGTACTAAGGATAAATCCCGAGAGGAGAGATTCCACGGCGGAATACGACAGAAAAGACGAAGGGTCGCGCAAAGACTCGGATCCCTCCAGATGGCAACCGCCCAGAAAATTCTCCCCAGCGAAGAGTGAGAAAGGACACTTACACAGGCAGGGTACGTAAAGCGATAATTCTTATTTTCTACATGCACTCGATTATGCGAGCTACTTTAATAACTGAATGATGTTTGATTGCAGATGAGTTTGATATTGGCAGAGACCGTTCCTCGAGTTTTGTCGACACTAATGAACGAATGAAAGACCACTCCTTGAGCTATATCGATACTAACGAGCGAGCGAACAAGCTCAGCGAACGTATGCGAGATTTGTACGATTTCAAGACGGAGAACGAGTGGCCGAAGAAGGCGGGGACCTCCCGGGAGGACACTTGGATCAGCAAGAGCAGCAGCGAGGATGAGAGGAACAATTATCGGCCGATTCGCAGGAACAGTCAAGATTTGGAATTTAATGACAGAATCGATATTTTCAAGGTATCGGTGTTGAATGAGGTCTTTTAGGATCAGTATTGAGATCTGATGTTTGAAAGAGTTAACTTATCTCACCTTTGTCTTTATCTTCCATAGTCCAAGGTTCAAGAAGAAGAGGACAGACGAAGACCGAAGCACAGTACTCATAACGCCAGCGAGGTGTTTGCAGATGACGAAGACGAGCGTCTACGAAAGTTCAACGATCGACTGCGATACAGCGAGGACCTCGGCGCGAGGCGGACTCGCGCCCGCGAACGGCGCACTTATTCGGACGAGTACGACGAAAAGGTCCGGCGGGAGTCTCGTTCATATCGGCCAGAAATGATGACGTTCAAAAGGGATCGACCGGAGGCACCGGCTATTAGGAGACTGGTGGACAAGGAGAACAAACGGAATTCGGACGCGAGTATGAGACCCCGCGGTTCTCAAGTCAGCTACGTAGAGATAGACTTCGCGAAGAGGGACTCGCGTACCAGCGATGCGAGTTACGCCAGCGTGAACCTGGCCAAGAGGGGCAGCGTCGAGTGCAAAAGCACCCGCCAGGTCCTCGATGTCCCACCGAGAAGAGCCTTCAGCCAGAGCGACGAGCGACCGGCCACTCCGGTGCCGCCGATCGAGTTCAACGACGAGCGATACGTCCCCAAGAAGCTGTCGGAAAAAGACAGCACTAGATATAAAGTGTATTTAACATAGGAATCGCTTGCGAGAGCAGGCATTTCGCGAAGCGAATGCCGCTTTCGCAGGGTTTTAGATTAACATTTAAACATTTCGACGAAGTGAAAGTACAAGTTCGACGTGGATGAGGAAATAATATGAAGAGAAGCTCGATACGATTTTCCTCAAAAGTAGGTGTTAATAATGGTGTGTCGCAAAATTAAATTCGTTTCACAGTGTTAATTCTCTGTTGGACAATGCCCGTCACTGTTATCGAAGGAAAAATCGAAATTTTAAATATTTGTAAAAATGAATAGGTATGTATACCTATTTTATAAAATGTAAACAATCCGTGATAAATATGATGAAGTTGTTGTCTGTGGATAACTGTTAAGCATTCAGGTGTTTATTGTGTTCATCGTAGAATAATGCGATGTGTAAACGGATGGATGTACGAAATTCGAATATACTCCGCTACAGAACTCTACAATAAATGGCTCCACGACCGGACGCGAGGAACCAGATACGTAAATATATTTGTAGCAGGTTTACAATGAGCCACATAACCGGAAGCTTCCTATTCGTGTTTTTCATGTCGGTGTTCAAAAGGTACGTAACCGCGATGTTAATAATGTACAAATGATGTAATACAAAAAATAATAAAATATTCTTTGAAGAATGTGCCCAGATTTTTCTGTGGATAGGTTTTAGAATTGACTTACCTTTCTAATCATGGCGCTTTTCTAATTAAAAGGCAATTGTTGTTAAAAAATATACTATACTAAAGAATATACGGGGTTTTTTTCGAATATTTGATTGATGTAACGCTTTTCAAAATTTCCAACAAAATATTCAAGTTTAATTTAGAAACAATTTAAATTCGAATTTAATAGAATGAAGTAACCATTCAATAAAATATTGTTTTTAGGAAGAAATTATTTTTTTTTACAACAAGAAAGAATTTTTATTAAATCAATATTCGAATGAATTACAAAATTAAATAATTATATACAATAATATAATAATTTAGCGCGAATAGAAAAGTATCTTTGGTATTTGAGTAATTGAAAGTAATTGAATTAAAGCTTTAATATATTAACTCGAGATATAACCTCATGTGAAAGATCTAAAATATTATTTAGTTGATATCTCGTATCGTATGTGTGTGACACCAATTATTGTCAAATACTGCATGAAAGACGTGTATGCACTTAAAGCAAAATGATTGCGACAGTCGATTCTTTCACGAGCAGGCATCTCTCGTTAATATTTCATTTGCGATCTGTACCACACAAATCGCCACGAAATCCTGAGCTTGAATCCTTTATAAAGGCGACTTTGACCCTTTTTCTGACCGGGACGTTATGAACAGGCGGTGGCGGAGCTCTACAGTCTCTCGATGTTTGGTCTTCTTCTTCTCGTTCGATCTTAAATCTTTTTTGGGCACAATTCGAGCCGCTCGAGCCTATTCCGTTTGCAACTGGAGCGTTACCCGTCAAGGATGAAGAGGAACCATTAGGTACTATGTTAGCGTTCGACGAGACTTGCGGTGATTTCGGGAAACTTGAGGACCGTCCGCTCGATGGAGAACGTATAACATTTCCGTTGTTGTTGCTGTGAGAAACATAGAATTAAGAGTATTAATATATTAATAATTTTGTTGAAAATAATAAAGCAATGCTTAATAAAACACAAAATTACTTATTTTTAGAAATATCTATATATAGATTGTATTTAGACCAGTACAAATTATATACATATGTATATTTTTCTATTATAAAAAAAATTTGAAGGGAGGGAAATTTATTCTGATAAAAATATATACTCTCGAATTTGCAAATGTTAAAAATCATAAAACCTGTTTTGTAAGTCATTATTAAATGAATAAATGAAGAATCTTTTGCAGGACACTTCTAATAAACTTAACAGTTTATTTAATTAAATGTTAACTTTTATCTTAAAAAAATCTAAATAAGGCTTAAAATTAGACTTTGGTTATTTATACTGGGCTAAGAGAAAAAACTATATCTCAGTTCAGATAATATATTTGAAATAAATATAGAAATTAATAATATAAATAAATGAAAGCAAGTAATAAATAATATGCTATATGTTATTCTATTAAAGAAGAAAAAAGCAACTTAACAATCGATCGGACGAACTAAAAAGCTTAGGAATTCACAAACTTTACGAATCGGGTGCGTATCAATTTTCTAATTCGTCTATTCTTTTACAGAATTACGGGTTAATTTGACGTAATCCACCTGTGGAAGTTGCCTTGAGTAACGACGATGGAAGGTGTGAGTGGTGTGACGCAGCGTTTTCCAGCGGAAATGGCTGCATTGAGCCCGCTAGGAGCGATCATCAGCAAATTGCTGCTGTTCTTGTCACACGTGTGCGAACTATGCCTCTGCGTGGCATAATTAACACGAAAAACGTGAGAATTTTCGTTACTCAGCTTCTCCTGCTTCAGGAACGCTACTGTCGTTACTGCTGGCTTCACGTGATACGTAGTCGAGTTTTGATTGTTCAAATGCGACTCGCATTTGATCCTCACGTCGTGCTGCTGCACCCCATTACGGTCTTGACTCTTTTGCCATTCCAGAACATTGCTTAGCAACCTTATGTACCTACGCAGATTTGTTATTACTTCAATTTTAAATATTAGACGATCAATTGTTTTAATATTATTCTTGTTACTACCATTTAAAAATTTTCTATTAAATATTGCATGATATATTTACATATCTCTATTAAATTATAAATAGAGGCATATTTATTTTATACCTTTTATTTTATTATTGATAGAAATACGTTCATAAACAAATTTTTTTTTTGATATATGTATTATTCTTGTTAATTGTTTGTACGATAAAGAAAATGCCTTGCGTTTTCTTATTATTTGAGAGTAAATTCTGTAGAAAGAAGTGAAAATATAAGAGTACTTGCTTAGGATTAATACACGTGTTCTTGTAACTTAGAGAGAATTACCTTATTGCCATTCTTAAAATCTCATTTTTCGACAATTTCTTGTCAGGTGGATGAGTCGGTACTAATTTGCGAAGTTCGGCGAAGGCGCCGCTTACGTTCTGCTGCCTCCATCGTTCCCGGCTGTTGGTGAATAATTTTCTAACTCCCAAGGTACCTATACGAGGCGTGGGCGATCCCAAATGACCACTGCCAGAAGATGAGATGCCATCTAGCTACGAGATTATCGTGAATTTCATTAAATTGATGCTAATTTTTAAATCATTATTTGGATTCCAGATAAGACTAGCTAGATTTAGAATACTGTATAAAATAATTTGTTATATTTAACGACAATTGAAATCTTTAAAGAACTGTAACTGCATGAACACGGGAGAGCGATTTTAAATTTTACTCACGGAGCTGGAACGGTCCCGCCGTCTTTTGCTTTGTTCTTCCTCCTCGTCTGTGTCGTGGGAATAAAACTCGTCGGAAAGCGTGGCTTCCTCCTCGGTGTCCCTCGATGTTCCAGGCGAATCGCCGGCTTCCTCCGCGAGCTCTCCTTCGCCGGACAGTAACGATCCCGCTGGGGAACCATTTTCGGCCTCCGCAGCTCCTACACCGCACCCACCATACGTTAACATCGGCTGCAACGATTGATAAGAATCGTGAACAAGTACGACGAGCATAGGTGCAAAAAATTTTGCTACCATTTGTCAACGTCAATCATCGCGTTCCAATTCTCGACGAATAAATATAGAAACCGTTGTTTTGTGTCTGCAACTTTGAAACTCATTGAAATTATCTAAATCTATCTTATTAATTTACAAGTGGAATCGATGACAATTCAGTGACAATAAAATGAGTCAGTTAGGAATGTCAGCAATCTAGTATATAATTAGTCATTAATATATAGTGCCGACGGGAAGTTGACACTAGGCTCTCCTCAGCTGTCCCTGACATTCGACAGATATGTGTATATATGCCACTGGATTTATCTGTATATAAACATTAGTCATGTATGTGCTCGCTTTGTACATACATATCAGTTTTATTTATACGAAAAAGGAAGCGTTTCCGTCTACATATTTACGTCTTCTCTCAGTTATAATATGTCATACTCTTCAGTTAAATTTCATACTTGTTCGGTATTAAAAAATTGATCCTTGATACATGGATAATTGATTCCTTATCAGTCAACAGATTTTTTTAAGTCTAAAAATGTTATTCATCATTGCGTCAATTGCATTTTAACCATTCTTTATTACCGGCAAGATACTAATAGACCGCATAATAATAACTCTTTTAAAATTTATTTTAAAAATGCCACAATAGATCACATATTATTTATTAATGCCACAAGACAGACAATATTGTCCATTCCGTCACGATGAATAACACACATATTTGCTACATTTTTACAAAATTTCAGATTTCTCTTTCAAAGATTAAAACGTTTGTAAGTTCAACTAAAATTCTTTACATTATACGAATCATGAGGAGGTCTGAACCGTCTACGATAAATCATCGCTTCAGATTTATATTTTCGCGAACGTATAGAATTTGCGCACGGTACAAGCACGTCGCGAGATTCACATATCGAAAGAGTTGAAGAATAACACATAATTTCAACATAATCACACACACGCGCGTCAAGTGGTCAAAACTCACCATGTTGCGCGAGAAAAAAAGGTTCTGCGTTCGACAGAGAGACGCAAGATTGGAAAGACAGATTGACTTAGGGAACAAATGACTTTGGGAACGATTCAGTTCACATCGTGATGGAGAGTAACACCGATGTCGAAAGAGTCGATCTAACTAGTCGCGAGTCCGGGTCCGGGGTAACCCTCTGGGTAAATGAATTTCACGAGGGCGGAGCGCAGGCTTATGGGTGGAGCTGGTGTCAGGTCCGTCCCATCCAGCATCCCTGTATCGACGCTTCTCGCGGATCACATCTTCATACATTCAACGAAAAACGCGACTACTTCTGTCTCACCCGCGCCGCGCGTGCATCTATTCTCTGCAGTCTGCATAATATCGTCGTTCGAAAGATCTTGCGACACAGACGCGACGTATACTAACGCCTGCACTTTTACTTTCCAAGCTTTGCTAGATATATGAGATCAACTTAAGAAATTAAGAAATTCAGGGGCTCTTTGTATAAACTTACATCGACTTCATCGATTAAAAAAAGGAATAGTTGAGATACTTAAAAATTAACTTTTATACATAATGTTAAAATTACTTTATAATTAAAATTATAATTGTTTTATTGATAACGATAATAGCGATTCAAAAATTAATTTCTTAATATTTGTATTACATTGCAGGCAACTTTTATATTTATACATTATGAATCAGTTGGCGATATAAAAAAAGTTATCCGCTATACGACGGGACACGCGTATAGGTAACCGAGGGTAACGCACGTGCCCTTTGTAAGCCGTTTATTCCGAGATTAAAGTTACAATATATTTGAAAGGATCTGACATTTTTAGAATCAACTAATATATATTTAAAAATGTTCTATTAAGAAAACGCCAATGTTTTTCAATAATTGTTAAATAATTTATATTGCAATAAAATGAAAAAAAATGCAAACATTTTCTACTCAATACATTACTGCACACTTGGATTTTTAGTGATATTTTCAAAAGCTACGAATTATTGCAAATTTTGTATTTGTAAAAATAGCAAATGTACATTATATCCTTAAAGTAATAATGAAATAGGTGTTAACATTAACGATATTGACGCGCAATTGCGATCTAATTCTTTACAAATTTATATGTTTCGATGCAATGCAGGCATGGAGTAGAGACGGCTGCAATGTTTTCTTTGTTATCTTGCAATGGGCACAAGTGTTTATGTTTGCATATGTATATTGCGAACAAATCTATCTCCACCCTCTTCCTGCTTCGACTCATTGCCATGTGTTTTAAAGATGCTTCCTATACAAGAATAATACGTGTCAAGTTTCGCGGACTATCTTATCGCTACTGTTATCCCAGCTATTATCGTTGCGAACACAACAACTTTTCATTACTCGTGATAAAATGAATAAATAATCTTTTTTTTTTTTAGGAAAACACGTTTGAAATGTTCGAAGAACGAAGAACACGTCTCTCGAATTACCACATTTGATTTCAAATTATTCAATTATTAGCATTTATTCTTAACACATCTTGAGATATTTTATTTTTAAAGCATTTAATAATTACGGTTGTCAATTGTCATTTTTAAATTTTATATAATAAATATAACACTGACCATTATTTGTAAGTAATTTACTACTTGAGTAGGTTACTGTGTTTAACCAGTTGTCCATCATGAAATTTCTCCAGATTATCGTCGCATCTGAATTACTGACTTTTTCTTACAGATAAACGTTAAAACACATTTATTCATTTAAAATATATTAGTCGGAGAAAAAAAGATGCATTTTTATAACTTGAAATTGATAAATAGATAGTAGTTATGTGCAATTGATTTTCTGCAGATAGTCCTCGCACACCGCGCTTACCCAAAATCAGACCAGGTCCCACGCAGATTGGCTCGTAATGACGCTCGAATGAGCATCAAGAGCGATATCATATAATCAGGCTCCGACGATGACACCCCGACGCATCCCACTGGAAAATCTGTAGCACCCTCCCGAGGTGTCACAATAAAACAACCCGTAGCTGGTGGCCACTTGACGACGGGGGGGGGGGCGGGGGGCAGCGCCGCTCTCTCACCCTTAATGTATACTAAGCAGGGCTTTCGATTTTTTTATACCCATCGAATCGTGGGGACCCGGCTAATCGAAAGTTGATTGTTTGGGAAAAATCTTCATGAATGCGCCATCCATTTCATCTTACGTCTCATCATAATGTAACTATGCAACTTTTATTATTATTATTTTTTTTATTAATTTTACACCGTATAGTAATTAAGTGTATCGTTACTTTTTCCAAGAATATTTTGTTAATTTTTATTTACTACCAATTATATCTTTTTATTTACCACCAGTTATATAGCTATAGCTGGAATTATTTTACAAATGCAATATTATTTTCTTATTTTGTAAGAAAATTTTTTTGTAAAATTACTCGACTGATTAACTGACGCTATATTTTCTGATATGTTTCTTTAACACGTTGTTTATTGTATTTAGCTAGAATCAATTTAAGTGCAATATTATATTTTTTTCTATACAATAATCGCGTTCGCGAAGTGCAATATTATTCTTTTTACACGCGACTATTATACATACATAGAGAAAAATGTGAAAAATGGCCAGTGCAAAAAGAAACTCTTGTTACAAAAATCGACAAAGGGCGGCCCGGGTGCCCCATAGAATTTAATAGGGGATACTTTGTAGCGGTTTCCCACAGGCCTGGCAACTCGCGGCCAATTTGCGCGTGCCAATGAATAAGAATAAGGTATTAATATCGCCGCATGAGATTGACTCACGTGACTCTTATCGCGGTCTTCGGCGCGGTGCCGATTTTCAGATAAAAATCCGGGGAATCATTAATGTCGACATCAGGATCCAGTCGGAAGATTTATATCCGTAATAAACGTGTTATAAATTTAGCGATATCGCGGAATCGTGGATTACCAAATACGTTTCGTTCACAATACATCGGTATTGCAACGATTATATAAATATTCCGACAACTCTGCAATTCTCCAGCGTATTTTATATTTCTAGATTCGTTCGCGCGTATAGTCGAAACACGACAGGACCCGTAAAAAATGCGAAGATTAATTACAGAACGACGTAGCGTAACTGTTAATTAAGCGTCGAGGTAATCCTTTCCACTTTACGGCACCTTAAAAATTAATCTTCCGTCGATTTGTCCGTTTAATCCCCCGAGATTAATATCTCATGCCGTTGCCGAGAGCCCTCCGACAACTTGACCCTGCAATTCTACGATCGCGAGGACCCGGGAGGGTGACTGCCGCGAGAGGGCTGCGCAGGGCGGGGCATCTCTTATCAGCGGCGAACACTCGCGCAGCCTCCATCTCCTCGTTTCAATAGCGTTCTGCTCGAAATCTCAGCGGCACTTTCACTTGTATATAATATAAGTGTCACCGTTAGATAGCCATCTTAGAATATTGTCTCCTTGTTGCAATAGCTAAATATTGGATTGCCGTTGAATAAAAAATATTTGCTCTTTTTCAACGATCGATGCAAGTACAACAACAGTAACGTAAATATTGAACCGAGAATTAGTCATAAAATAATTTTGCACAGGAACAGTTTAATTATTTTCTTTTAAGTTCTGTCTTTCTAACGTCTCATTGCTTTAATGCGTTGTTACTAATTACCAAGAATTATTCAAGAATTAAACTTCAAATTATACCACTCGCCTCTAACGCATCAACGCGCATATTTTTGTTGAAATAATTCACAAATTGTTTTCATAATTTTCGTAATTACATAAATTATATACAAAAAATCGCATTTATTTTTGAAATATAAGATTTCCTGAACAATCATTTTTATAGATTCGTGCCGCACGTTTACAACTATCCGGCATCCCTCTGTAACTTTTGTTTGGCGGTATGCGAGAGTGCAATTGATTTCCGCTAACGGAGTTAAATCACTTCTTGAATGGGTTAAAAACCGGTGTTCTATCGGGCACGTGTGGGTATATTGGGGTCTCACCGGGGTGTGTCGGTGGGAGAGAGGCGTGTCGCCGGTTTTGCGCAGCGTCCCATGAACGTCAACGCGCTCGAATGGAGCATCCCCGTGCTCGTGGGGTGGCCGAGGGGGGACGCGAAGGGTGAAATCAATTTTCGTTATCGCCGTCAACCAGCCGCCCCACGCTAATCCCATTATTAGTGTTTGTTTTCCACGTGTGGCACTCGCGCCCGCTGACATATCGATCATCGAAACGCGCGTATATACGTAAGACATATTCGGAACGAATATTAACTCCCTGCGTTGAGAGTTACGCGACCACGTTACGTCGCGTCGGCGTCGTCGGCGAGTTACATCTGCACACCGCATGAATCAGGATAAAGTCAAAACGGGAGAAAATTATTTTGAGAGATAATTGATGCGAGGTAAGATGCACAAAAGGAATATTTATGGCACAACATTTCAGCCTCGAAAAGAATAAGATACTTTAAAATTTATCATGTAAATATGTTTACATAAATCAATACTTAATATCAGTGAGTAATTTTAGCATTGTAATATGTACGTATAAATATATTTATAACTGTCTTCCACCTAACCGTTGTCACTTATCAGCTTCTGGATACATCAGGATTGATAAGATAAGTTTGATACTTAAATACAATTTAATAGATCATTTTATTTACATAATTCAACAATTAATTCTATTGTCCGACAATGTATTACAATTTAATTGTATCGTCCATTAGCCTTAACAATTAACTTCATGGTCGAAGTTGTACCGTATCAGATGCGACATTATCTCACTCAACGTATCACGACGTTCACGACCTTGTATCACGAAGTACGCGTGTGAATCGCAAGTAATCTAGAGTATTTGTAACAGCCAGCAACGATTATGAAGCAAATGTGTAATCTCGGTACTTATATTATAGATCAAGTAGCTATAATAAAAGTATTAATTTTTAAATCTACTCTTCACAATTGGAGCTTCGTCTCTTCTATAATCGTAGTATCTCGCGATAAAACTGCGATCTAAAACTCTCCCAATCAGCCTTTGATACGTATAATTCAGCGATTTGTCAATTAAATCGCAGAACCGTTGGATTTCGATCACAGCTTCTTTCGCCAGTTTAAAAATGACTTTGTACAATCGCCTGTGTTTACAGGAGAATTCAATAATTTTATGACTCCGCAAAATACTATAAAATTTCTAAGATATGCGAGTATTTGCAAATACGATTTGAGTCATATCCATATGTTTAATAAAGTCAATTACTAAATGAGCCCAATTATTCGATAAGCTCGAAAAATTCTATAGATTTCCGAATACGTAAAATTAATCAGGCATGTCATAACAACATTAATTATTTCTGTTATCAAATAACTGATTCCAAAAACCCGCACATCTTTAAAAACTATAGTTTTACTATAAATACATATTATATAATAGTATAATATTGAATGAAAATCTGTATATGAGTTTGCAAAAAAGCACAATCACAGCATGTTCGCGAAGAATTTATATACGGAAAGAACGGTTTTGCTGAAGTATATAAAAATTATAGGCTAGATACAGGTTTGAAAATAATTATATCAGATCATCAAAATAATTATGTAGAACGCTCAACGATACTGATAATGCTGTATAAATTGTAACATTCTGGCGAGCGTTCAATATAATTATTTTTACATTTGTTTCTAACTAAATTTTTAAATAATTCAGCAAAACTATTTTTTCCGTGAAATGTTACATAGGTAACTAGATCGAGCCAAGTTTTACAAATAGGAAATTGGTTGATAAATTAAAAATACATTTGTATGTTATTTATCTAGATTAAGAAAGAATTTCAACTTATATCCATGTACGGATAATAATAGTGAAAATATAGCATTAATTATTAAAAAATTTTGTAAGCTTATGTCAGCAAATAAAATAATATTTTGACATTAAAAATTTTAGTTTAAAAAATAAAAAAAAATTTTCAAGAAATTAGAAAATCAATATTTAATTCATTTAATTGCATCTGCACAATTTTATTATCCACATTTCTCACAGAAATTGGTCATTCTTTTACCATTAGGACGTATAATATTTTTTGGCATTTTATTTTTAAACATATGGAGGGGTAAAAACCACAGTGGTGTAAATCAAAATTTTAAAAATATTTTCTCGTGTGCATAGATGCAATTTATATATTGTACAGATTGCATCTATGCACACGAGAAAATATTTTTAAAAATTTGACTTACACTGTGGTTTTTACCCCTCCATGTATATTCGTTGGTGAAACTTTTCTTTCTTTTGTCTTTACCACAACAAGTAAAGGCAATATTAGTATTTCGTTTATCAATTCGATCAATTAATAAAAAGTACCGAATTGTTATTATCATTATCATCCTTCCTTTTTCAAAGGCTTTGGTGCAATAACGTTAACAATCATGGTCAATAGAAATGTGTGTTATGTATATGAATACTGTTGATAACGCAATCTGCTATTGAAAAGCGAAACAAAGGATCAGCAAAGGCACCATGATAACACAAATGGTGTAAACCATCGTTCGTGGTTCGCATACAGACACCCCAATATATTCCTCATTCCATTGCGAATCATTTCCACTCAATGGCAGTTCTAACACTGTTCTCTCGTTGCTGAATAACTGAAACGGTAACGAGCACTCTTTCGTGCTGTTTTTACATGCGTGCACGGGATTCGAAGTATTGTAGACGGTCTTTAAAAGATCAAATTTCACCCTCACGTAATTAGGTTGAACCTCGTTTTCCGAATTAAACACAAAGAAATAATATCCATTTAGAGGCACTCTACAATCAAATAATAACAAAATATATCATAAATATATGTATTATATATACAATTAACATAAAAATAGTTGTGCCTACATTTGAGAAAAAAGTATTTATTTGATTCAGATTATTGGAAAATGATTCGTAAAGCCTTAATTAAGACCGATAATTAAGAGCGATCAAGAAAACTGAATTAACAATCGAATAAATACATTCTTATTTATAAAAAGAAAATTAACGCAAACAATAATTTATTTACCTACCTATATGTTACCGTATTGGCGAAGGAAGCCGTAGAATGATGACTTTCATGTTTGGGCGTACAAAAACGATGCGGTGTCAAAGGTAAATTTAGGATAAGACCTTTGCATTCCAACAGTCGTTCTTCGGAGCTGCTAAATGAGCTCCAGAACTCGGAGTTACTTCTATCGTTCAAGGTTGTTTCATTTACGGTACCTCGATCTTCCGCAATACCATCTGGATGCAACATATCCTGAGAAAGAGATATTATAAATTTACATTCCCTTTGTATTCTTTTATTGTTGAATTGAACATGGCAATTTTTTCAAAAGTGTATTCTTTATAGTTTTCCGCATTCAAAATTATTTTCTTCGATAAACAATAAAATATACATTTTACTAAACTCAATTAAGGCTATAAACTATAAACAAATTTCAAATTACAAATAAGTGTGAATCATATTCGCACTTGCAAACAACGACATGTTCCACAACATCCATAAAGGCAGTAAGATTGATCAAACATTATTATATGGTTTATACGGTATCCTGCTGATAAACTGCAATCTTGCAAACGCCCGACGGAAAGATCCACTAATTTGAGTAGGAACTATTTGCATCCTAATTTCTAATTCCACAAATTTAACTGAAACTTTATCTTTCTACTCATTATGACAATACGCGGTGAATTACAATCCGTCTTTTTAATAAAGAACAGTATTATCAGTAATAAAGTCAGTGGGAGCTGGGAGCTTTTCCAGCAAGCGACACAAGTCGACACAAGTGTCATTTTGTCTTTGTTACTCATCGCCAAAAAAGAAAGATATAGAACGACGTTTGTGTCACTTACTAGAAAGTTCCCAATGTTACTTTGTGTATTAATATTCTCGCGCATTAATTTTGATACTCTTATAATGGATACTCTTTAGTCAATTTTAGAGTTAGTTAAACTTCCCAATAAACAATAAACAATGTTTTTAATGATAAGCATAGAAGTACCTGAAGCTTAAAAGTGTATTGCAGAGTAATTATAATTTAAAAAATCAGTTTATACTTTTAACGGCACTTTACGCTAATAAAATATAAGAAATACAGCGAAAAAAAACTGTTACCTCTTCTAACGCTGCGTCACCATCTTCGTCCTCCTGCGTTAGTTCCTCATAAAGCGGCGATGAAAGGATTAAATCTCTTCTTCTTCTCTGTTTAGCTTCGCTCGACAATTTCTTGTCGTTCATCGTGTCGTTTACCATTTGCTTCAACGCAGCGCCTTTGGCGCCGGCTTCCGCGTCAATCGTATCCATCAATTTGTGCAACATTTGTTTACCACGGTCACCTAAGGAATTGATTTTTCGTAGGACATCTTGAAACACCTCCTCAAAGTTTGCCTGTTTAGTTGTCGACTCTTCTTGCTCTTTCACGATTTCTCGTGCCGTACTAGACTCCGTTTGCTTGCTGGATACTGTAGAACTCGGATGGAGCTTAGGAGAAGACGCGGCAGTCTGTTGGATCTTAGATTCTTTGTGGTTGTATTGCTTTTCTTGGACAGAAATTGGTATTTTCGAAGACAATAGCGTGGATCTGAAACAATTGAGTTCACAATTTTTAATCGCAAAGAAAAAAGTTAGGAAAAGAAAGTCTATTAGATATAAATAAGACTTGTTTACAATTTACAAAGTTAAATTTAATTAATAACATGTTTAATATTAATTTTCAAATTTTTTTTAATAAAAGAGAAAAGTACCGTAATATTTATTGAACATAGTCATTAAGTTATATTAGTCAGAAGTATTAATAAGGAAAATAACGCACTTTGTACTATTTTCTGATACATTTTTATCGTTGGATTCAAGATCGTTTATTGACTTTTCGCGAAGCTGATCTCGTTGTAAGCTTCCAGGATGAGTTGTCACTGGTTTATCGATATTAGTGATATCTCTGAAGACCGCTTCGTAATGATGATGCGGGTTCTTCTTCTTCTTCTTTGTATAATCGGTCTTGGCCAAAAGCTGGGTAAGTATATTCCGCATCGTTTCAGCATCCAACTCGTGACTGCCCGGCTGATTCTTAGACGATTCAGAAATATTCAAACGAAGAGCTTTGTCTTCGTGATAAAAATGTATGTTCTGATCTGCTCGTCTCATTTTGTCCGGTACATTACTAAGACGTGATGTCTGTAATGAAAATTATGGCCTAAATAAAAGTGTTTTATCTTTAGAAGAAAAAGAATCTATTTTTCTGAGAAAAAAGATAATAAACCTTCGTAGTGCTCTTCATATCAAGAAGACCTTCTTCCTTAGCGACTTCAACGAGCTCCTCGAGTTCCTCGCTGCTGTCATCTCCGATAAATGCGCACTCGTGCAGATTCTTGAAGCCACGGATTATTGTTAAAGAAGCACCTGGCCATCTGTAAATAATGGAGCATTTGTATCTTAGTAATGGTAGAATTAAAGTACAATATTATTTTGAGCGGATTAAAATAAACTTCAGTTAAGAAATGGGGGAATTACGTATATAAGCAATATTTATTGCGTATATAGGTAAAACGAATTTTCTCTTCCTTTGGAGATTTGCGTGATAAAAAGAGCCCCCATTTCTATAATTCTACCTTACACAAGCTGAAACAGTGACGCTACTGCCTTGCAGAAGATAAAATCCCCAATACTCCTTCATATCGTCTTCCATGACGAGGTGTCTCGTCATTGAAACGGGCACCGTTTCTTTTTCAACTACCGGCTCGTTACTCATCAGGTACGCGTTGAACGTGGCGTTAACTTTGATCACTTGGCTCTACAGACAATAATTTACCATTAACGATAAATTTACCATTGATTTTATTATATTTATCAGTTCAGTTTTAATCCAGATAGCAAAACGTGAGTGTGCAAAGTCACATGCAAACGTGTGGCTGAAAACAATTTATTTATTGTCGGCACAAACATTATTGCGTAAACATGAATTGTATCCGCCCGCCGTCTAGGATTCACACTTATAGTACTTTACAACAAAGATGTGTAAATTGATGATGCAAACTGTTTGCAGCTACAATATGTAAATTGTTTCCATCACTCTAAAATGTAAACTGTATTATATCAATGGAACCTCGGCGCGTAAACTTTTGCTGGAAAAAGGTAACGAACATTGAATGAACCATTGCTTGACACAATAACGATACTACTACTGAGCATTTGCGGACGCAGCGCTACATGTTATTTACGCAAACGCTCGTCATATTTCTTCATATTTCGTAAATATGACAGGCGTTTTGCTGTCTGGACACTTCTTAGGAAGAAAAAAGAAGAAAAGTATATATAATTTGTAAAAAATTATTTGTGAAATAAAATTATTTATTTAATCGCAGTCGCATACATATTGAGAACGTAATTTTTATAACATGATTGTAGGAAGATAAAAATTATCTTTAATTTGTAATAATAAAACATATAATAATCGGCGCGCAGTTTGTTGGAAAAATTATATGTATATAGACATATATGTATACAGAAACTAATATAAGGCTTTCAAAGACCTAATAAGCTTGGATCGCATGGCTTTTGATTCTAATTGTTTGTATATCGTTACGATCCTATTTCTCTTATTATTATATAATAATTGAAGCAAAATCACAGAATAATATAAATTACATTTTTATTATAATTTTGAGATTTAAAAATTTTACAGAGTTTTAATAAAGTTTTTAGAAATTTTAAAAAAGAAGAGCAAGGAAGAAATAAGATATTAATAGCAAAATGCCTTACTTGGCACCAAACGGTAGATACTTTGCTATCGACCAATCTCTGGTCCGATATTGCTAATGCATATAGCTGCTCGGAGTACACGCGGTATCGCAGATACAGCGGCCCAACAATGAATAGGAACGGCAAAAGCAGTCCCAGCAAACATAATCGCATCAATCTTAAAGGTACTTTATAACTTGATCTTCGCGGTTGCCAATCTCGTGGGCGAATACCATCCTCTGCAAAAAAATATCGCCAATGTAAAACGTATAAACATAGGTATATCTTAACTTTCTGAAAGTTTAATCAATCTGAGAAATGAGTTCACAGTCGTCTTCAATTTTATTTCTCGCATCGATAACATTAGAGATCTATTTGATAAAAAACTGATTTAAAGATATAAAATAAATAGGTAAAACTCTAATATTACTTTCGTTTCAATTCTTTGCTACTTTTGTTTATACATATGTACATTTAGATTAATTCAGCCTCTTTAAATTTTATTCGAGAAATATCGAAAAAACTTCAAAAACTATTATTTATAAAAGTGCTAGAAATGCGATATTTTCAAAGTTGTCTTCTTCCTTGCAAAAAATTTTACGTACGAAACTAAACGTGAAAAATGATAAATGTTACAGAGATAGACTTGTAAAGATATAAAAATATTGTACACCTGTCGTTTTCTGTAACTAGACTTATTGACGCTCGATGTCGAGTCTGATAATTAATAGACCTATAATTTAACGTATCAATTGTCTCGATATGGAATGCAGCATATGTAGGAGATATAGTTCCTTATCGTTTATTATCTGCAACACGACAGGTCACAAGATACGTGTCCTCGCCTGCAAATGTACGTGCGTTTAAAAAGCATTGGAAATTTCCGTGAGTCCTCTCCGCACAGCTTTGCTATAAAATCGTGCTAACGCTAAAGTGCGGGCTCTGTTTTTATGAAATCCCGTATCTTATTATGCTTCGACACACAGATTTTTGAATTCAAAATTACCTTATCGCGCAACACTAATAAAACACGTAATAAAACGCTGTCTACACATTAATGACACATTATTCGATAATTCTATACAATCTTATCTAGCAAAACCCAGTTAGAGCGAGGACGACTTTTGAATTTCTACACGTTAAAGACGAACAATATATGTTTCTCGCAAACACGAAGTAATTATATCTGACATTTTGCGGTTTCTTTTTCTTCATGTTTCTTTAAATATAAAAATAACATTTTATATATTCACGAAAAACAATTACACATTTTATACATCGATGGAAAAAAGCAATTCGTATACGTATATTAATTAGTTAAAAACGTTGTTGACATTGCGTTGTCGTTGCGCGCGCGGCACGCGTTGCACGATTTGTTTATAACATTTCGTAATAGCGGTTAAATTATCGGAAAGTCTGAGAACCCGCTACAGCAAACTATATTTAAAGGAAAACGCATGTAAATAGGAGCAACGCAGATTACACGCAGCGACTTCGTGAACTCGTGCATGGGAGAACGCGAACGGACGTCGCGATTCGAGAATCTCGTACGATGACAGATTTGATGATCAAGAGGTCATCAGTCTCACGTACCTTTATGCTTCAACGAAACGATGACCCGAGATCTACGGAATGATGCTCTCTACGATAACTTATCACATATCGCATTGATAACTCTTTTCTTTTACGGAACGGCGTTGTCGTATAGGAAGATCATTATTTACTCAGACGGCTTGGGCAAATAAAGCATAGTGAAAATTAAACGGTTTGAGGTGAAAGATTCCTTTCATTATCGAGAACTGTGCGATTTATGGAAAAAGCTTCATGTTTTATACATAATATTTGACTAATTAAAACGGCAATCCACTTTTATCATATAAATTTTATATTATATGAGGTAATTTTAATAGTAATATTAATCTGTCTTTGAACTTTCTGCTATGACGAATTTATACTATTGTAAAAAGTTACGCCAAATTTCTTTTTAGACTACGCATAGTCGCACGCGTTCCCGTTTCATCTCAAAATAAATTTATAGAAAGAAATATAGTCTCATTGCTGGCTTATATCGCGTTATGCGCATTGTGTTTGTGGAAAGAAGGATTCATCCGTGCGTAGAACACGTGCCGCTAAAATTACAGTGGACAGCCAAGTCGTGAAACTTAAAAATAAAACACCAATCTGTCCCGCGAGGGCGGCATGGCACACACGCGCATCTATACACTATTACGATTAAATGAACTACATTAAAGAAGAATGCACGATTACAGAGTCAATGAGACGCCTTTTTAAAGGCAATGTTTTCTCTCATTGCACAGTGCTATGCACAGTGCGGCTAATGATTATTGAACGCAATGTGCACTGCAAAAATTCGCGTGCACAAAAATCATTGGAAAAAAAAACGCTACACGCGCGCGATATTCCCAAAAATCTTCATTGTTTTATTTTATAATTATATAGAGTATTCCAGCATTTTGTCTGTTTGTATTTTTTAATTGAACAAAGAACATACATATTTTTTTATTAAAAAAAGAATCACGTGTGCTTGCACATTTTCACTAAAAAAAAAAGAGTATACCGTTGTAAGGCACTTCTGCAAAGTGCAAATAAAAAGTATCCGTCGTTCAAAGTGCATCAGAAAATCAACAGATCGACGCATTGCGTATTTATGCGCATTGCCAACTGCCCCTACGCATTTATGCGCATTTATTGTTTTCACAATGCATCATTATTCGCACTGATAACGTGTTAAAGCATATTGATGCGGAGAGCAATGACAAATCATCGGTGGAAAAATGAAAAATCCCTAACAAGAGTTATGTATACCTATTCTTAAAGGCGTCGTTGACATCTTTCTTGAAAGATCGCGGCATAGACCAGCTCCGCTCGGAACTCAAGACAGGAAGTCCCAGCCACGTTTTTTCTTCCCAAGATGGGTAGAACTCCTCTAAGAAGCGCACACACACACTGCGCCAATTATTATTTTTTTTACTTTTCGCGTTCGATCATGTTATGTAATATCAAGTCACTTGCAAACGCGGCGACGTTAATTGCAGATTGCAGCTTCAATTAAGGGCTCTCGCCCTTGTGACGCACCACGTCGGGGATTTAACGCCGAATTAACGCACGCAGCAAATTTCAATTTTGCTGAAATTGTTTCTCGACTTCGCGCATTAATCTATATATTCGAACTAATTTACACTTTTGCCGTTTAGAAAAAAAAAGAATTCTAGAAGCGTCGCCTTTCACGAAAAGTCCTTGTTTATCCAAAAGATGCGATGAGATACGCTATATAATTATGCGTTCGATCTGTTATCGCGAAATCAAACAAAACGCGTGATGCGTATCGGTCGCCGTCGACAGATCGACTGAATCTGCGAACGAACATGCGATGCTTTGTATCAACGTCTTATCGCGCTTTAATACACACGAATTAAAGAAGACACGATTGGCGGTCTATTTGCACACAGGATTTGTCACACATGTATAATACCGTTATACTTATCGCGTATGAAGCGTAATGACACGTGTAGCTGCTGTTCACTTTCCGAAAAAAATTTCGGAATCTTAAAATCTAACGTCTTGCTCTTTCTCTCTCTCTCTCTCACACACACGTACGTTTAGCAGCTATTGACAATGAGCAAGTCGACAATGCCGAATGTAAAACACAGCGCACAAAAGTAACCGAAAGTAAATGTGCTTGGGTAAGAAAATTATTTAATTGCAGATAATTAAATAAGAAGAAAATAGCGAGAATTGCACTTTTCATTAACGAAAGAACTATGATGCCTATATTCTTAATAAATTCAAAAGACTGACGAATATGTTCGAGAAATATATTTTATCGACATATCATTTAGGTATACATAAATCAGTTTCTATGTACACTTACTCTTCGCGTGTGCTAAGTATTCAATTAATTAAAAATGATTAATTATATTATGTAATAATTATGAATCATTTTTATGACGGGAATAATTCCTGCCACTTTTGTCGTCTTTAGACTTGGAGTTCTCTCCCCTTCGTCGTTTATTCAATGGATTTCGAGGATCGTAGATTTCAAACCAATCATCGTCCTTCGTGCTGGCGTCCTTGGCGAGCACCGGAGCCTTCTCCTCGCAGCGCATAACGTGTGTGTACAACGAAGATTTATCATCCGGATCATCGTCATCGTCATCCTCGATATCTTTCGACGTCTTTTTACCGGTACTCGTGGTATTATCCTTCGCGTGTTCCTTGACGTTTTGAAGGTTACTCCTGAATTGTCCATATAATCCCATTATAAAATCTTCACGCGTTTTGCCCTTTTTAGGCAATTTGTCCTTAGTTTTATATTTCTCATAGAGCTCTGTGTATTTTCTAATTACTTCAGAATCATTTTCTTCCTTCTCAGTTTGTTGCTTTTCCTCTACCTTCGCTTTCTTCTCATTTTTTACGCTGCGCTTTAGATCACGTATTTCTTGCCTTATTGCTTCGCTGTAAATTAAATTTTAAACAATATAAATACTTATAATCTTTTTTTTTCTAAAAATACAAATCTTTTTTATTACATACGCCTTTTTCTTGCGTTCTTCATCTCGATCTTTTCCCAAATAATATTCATCGGCTTCCGCGTTTTCGTTCGTATCTTCATCTTTTGCTTCATCGTTCTCGATTATCGGTTTTGATTGGGACATCTTTTTAGAATCCTTTAATTTATTCTTGATCCTCTCCTTCATTGCTCTATTATTATAATACATAATATTAGAGAATAACTGTTCCGTTAAATAATATTTTATTTTTATGTAACTTACTGTTTTTCTTCTTTTAAAGCAGCCAATTCTTCCGGAGTTCGTGTTTCATCGCTCTCGCAATCGCTGCTGCGATCCCCTTTGATTTTTTTATTTGGTGGTTCAGTAGATTCAACCACAGATTGTGAGCTTAACTTTGGATCAGATAAACAATCGTGCGCTGATTTTCCTTTGCCACTGTATTGTTTGTTTAAAACTGATGACTCCTCTTCATCTTCCTCAGCTTCCTCCCCAAACGATAGCAGTTTGAAATTCCTAACACATTCGCAAATGTATAAAACAGAGATAGACATTATTATTTAAAAACAGCTATATATATTTATCTTACTTTACACCAGTCTTCTTATTCTTCTTTTTTTCCTTGTTTTCCTTCTTTTCGGATACTATTCTTGGGACAATATCTTGAAATGGATTATTTAAGACCTCTGTTTTTAAAATTTTGTGTGGATACCGAGGTCTGTCATTCTAAAAATTAAATATTTGTCGTTATAAAATTATACATCAATCTTTTTTTATGTAAAAATAAAGTATATACATATGTTAAATATTTACTTCATCTACAAGTGCGTCCTCCAACTTGAGCATGTTGTAAATTGTTTCACCAGTGACTTTACCGAAGATAGTATGCTTATTTTGTAACTCGGGTGTTGCGCCAAGCGTGAAGAAGAATTGGGAAGCATTGTCGTCTTTGCCAGCATTGGCCATAGCGAGCAATCCTCTCCGACAAAAACGTAGTCTTGTGTGAAATTCATCCTGCGAATAAATAATATAAATGATAATTGTCAAACTAAGAATACAAGCAAGAAATATATGGCCAGCTGAAATTAGTTATATAATTTTACCTTAAAGGGACGCTCGTATATGCTCTCGCCGCCTTCTCCCGTTCCCGTCGGATCTCCACCTTGCGCTATAAAGCCTTTTACGATTCTGTGAAATATCGTACCGTTATAATAACCCTCCATGCAAAGCTGTATAAAATTTCGACAAGCCTTGGGAGCCTCCTTCGTCCATAATTCCAGATCTATGTCGCCAACCGTTGTTTTCATTACCACCTGTATTTGTCGAAATAGAAAAGTAAATTAAAACTTGAAGCCATATCGTTTATTCAAATGCTTTGTACGATAATAATAAATATAATAAAAAATAAACTAAGGTAAAGAGAGATAAAGTAAAGGGAGTTAAGTTGTACCATATTTTCATGTTAGCTCTAATTCGGCTTTTTATTTAAAAAAAAATTTATAGATTATCTTGTGACTTTGTTCATAATTTTTTATTTACTTGTAAACTAATTCACGCTTACCTTGCCCGTTGTAGGCGGTTCTTGTATGTAAATGTTACTCATATTTATAACCTCTTGTTACAACCGAGCACACGGAGACGCGTAAACACGCGGAAGAAGAGCTGGACTGGAGTCAAGTAAACATCCGATGTATTGTAGCTATTCAAGTTTCCAATAGATGGCGGATGTTTCCAATCAGCTGTTCATGATACTATTTTAAAACAATAATTGAGTACCAATTAGTAAACAATAGGATTATCAATATTATAATGATGTTACATTTATTATTGATAATAGTATTACACATTTACATACATATATATAATAAAAAAATAAAATTCAGGCCCAAATAATGTATCATAGACTTCAATATATATTTAAATAACGCAGCACTTTACAATAATTAAATAAATTGTCTCAAAAATCTAAATTTCAATTTTAACTTAACGTGAAAATTATTATCCGGAATTCTGCTTTGCACGTGCGTCCAAAGTAGGCTCGCTATTGATAAAACATATACGTGGTATCCAAGAAACTTTTAGTGTTCCGTAAGCTTGTTCTTAAATACAGAGGAAGCTGCTCGATAATAATTTGTAACTGTGTTTCGAGTGTATTTACTGTTTATCCATAATTACAGACAAAATGGATGTTCAATATTTATTAGCAATATTTTATAAAATTATTGCAAAGCAATCGATTTAAAATTTCCGCGGAGTAAAACAGCGAGCGTCGAGCAGAAACGTGTTCGCGAATATGGAATGGAATTATTTGGAGTCAACTTTTGCGGTGTCTCAATATCCAGATTCCAGCAATCAGCCAAACCGTGTCCGATTAAAAGATTACATAAGAAATATTTACGTCCCGGAATTTTCAGCAGAATGGAAACGAAACATATTGGACCTGATACCTCGCGCGGACAGACGAAAACATTTCTCTTTCATAAACTCAGTGTTGGATGAGGTGAACGATATTTACATTGAAAATATGAAAGACTTCGCGTTAAAATCCATACTGTCCTGCAAAGTGTACAGGCGGGAACACGTTGCTTATTGCGAAGAAGAGTGCGACGTTCCCGCTGGCTCGACGCGGCACGTCGTCGAGAGCGATCAAGCATATTATGATCACGCAATATTTTTACAGCGTCGTAATTCGTTCGCCAAGAGATACTTTCTCTCCTGTCCGATAATCAGACATATCACGAACACGGCGTATCGTCTTCTACCCGCGGTAATTTGCGACTTCCGACGTTACCACGAGCTCGGTATGTTGACGCTGCGCTGTTTTCAAGATATGACCGTTAAAGATATTAAGACGGGCTCTTTAGCGATCACCAATCAATTTTACACCGAGACATTTAAAGCCGTGCAGCGATCGAAATTATTGAGAAGCGTCTCCGCGAGACGCCTGTCCGATTATATGCGATGCCTCACGAACGTATTCGTCCAGCAGATTCTCAGCGTGATGATGAGATCGATCGATCACGTAATAGACACCATGGAGGACGGTCGTTTCTGTCCGCAAATCGAATTTCGGCTGGTGTGCGAAAGTGACCAGCTCGTAACTAAGCCGGACATGGAAGAGGTCTTCTCGACGTATCACAACATTATCCGAAGCATCGAAGGTATCGCGCGGGATCTGATACCGTTGGAAGAATGGTTGAACGTCAAAGCGAGGGAAAAGTACATAAAGATAGCTCTTCCCGACTGGTTCGTCGAGAAGTCCCACCGTAGTTTGCAGGAAATATTGGACGCGCTGTTTCGACCTATGAGCAAGCACGTGGCGTACGTCTTCGTGGATTTTAGCGATATATGCGCGTCGAGCGCCAAGAATCGAATATTATCTTTGACTTCCGAACAACCGAATTTTGACGTTTACTTCGAGTACGTATGCAGGTACAACGAGTATATCGGCAAAACGAACTCGATGCTTTCCAATTTGTACTACAACGTGGGAAAGTTGGAGCAAAGCGGCGCGAAGGAATCCTTGAGACAGATCTGCCGCAACGTTATAAACGTTCTCACGGCGGAGCTCGTCAGGTATCATCGTGACTTCAATCGCTCGATCTGTTCGGACTTTGAAGATCTGAGATCTACCGCGCTGGACATTCCGAGGGACGCAAATTCCTTGATACAATTGAGCGAACGTACGTCGCGAGCTTCGAGAGTGCTGATGAAGGAACAGGAGCAAAAGATACGAGAATCGATATGTATGCTGAGCAAACTGTTGGACATTACTGTACTGACTGACGAGCACATCGATTTAAACAAGACCACCATCAATTGGCTGCACGATATCCAGCCGGTGTTCGCGCAGAACAACACGCTGTGCGAGGCTATGAAGAGCGAGCTGGAGGAGGATCTTCAACGGCGAATAAACACGTTGAACTCGGAGGTCGACGCGATGTTCCCGCAGCTTGTCATCCTGGACGACATGGACGACGTCGACAAGGTCGGAGAATACGTGGAGCATTACGAGGATCTGATCAAGAAGTACAACCGTATAGACGACGAGATGCAAGTTATTAATTCGGAGGAGAGGCTTTTCAAGTTTCCCGAAACGGAGTTTCCGAAGATAATCGAGCTGAAGGAAACGATCGTGCCGTTCTACAAGCTTATATTTACCGTACATCAGTGGCGAAGGGACAGCTCCGTGTGGCTGAACGGTCCGTTCGAATGCCTAGACTCCTCCGTTATCGAGAGGAAAACTACGTATTACTTCGACGAGATCACGGACATGAGCAGGACGATAAAGTCGCGCATCAAGATGGACGCGACGGCGAACAAGTCGTACAAATTTTCCGGCATCGCCGACGATCCCGACCCGATGCAGCAGCCCGCGCCGCTGAAATTGTGCTGGCAAGCGCTCAATAATGTTAACGAGTTCAAGGTTTACGTGCCGCTCGCGGTTTGCATGTGCAATCCGGCACTGAATGCGCGCCATTGGAGGGAGATGTCCGCGATATGCGATTTCGATCTCACGCCGAACGCGGGAACGACTCTGAGGAAAATGATCGACATGAACCTGATGGATAACGTCGACAGGTACAAGGCGATAAGCTTGGGCGCCAACAAGGAGCTTCGTCTTCAGCGGGAACTGGCCGAGATGATTAGGGCGTGGGAGCCGATGTCGTTCGAGATGTCGACGACCGATGCGGAATCCGGTATGGTATCTTTCAAACACGCGAACGACATCGAAACTCTGCTCAGCGAGCACCTCGTCGAGATTGAGGAGATGAGAGCGTCGCATTTCGTGAAGCCGATATTGTCGGACTTGATTGACTTTTTCGCCGTTCTCGCGAGGATCCAGGAAACCCTTGACCAGTGGACGCGAGTGCAACGCCGTAAACTCTACTTAGAGCCGATATTTTCTTATCCAAAAATAGAAACGCGTTTAAGTCGAGAAACTTCGTTATATTCGGAAGGGACGAACGTTTTGTTAAACATTAACAAGAGATTCGTGGAAAATCCGAGCTTTCTTGAAATGAAAAAATCGTCGGATTTGCTACCGATCTTAAATGAAGCTAACGAGAAAATGGAGAAAGCGTTCAAAGGTGTAAAGGATTACTTGGATAT
Source organism: Temnothorax americanus (assembly GCF_048541705.1). Taxonomy (NCBI): domain Eukaryota; kingdom Metazoa; phylum Arthropoda; class Insecta; order Hymenoptera; family Formicidae; genus Temnothorax; species Temnothorax americanus. Next base: position 7,179,111 of record NW_027509442.1, read on the forward strand.
TAAAAGACTGTCGTTCGCGAGATTCTTTTTCCTCGAAGATTCAGAGGTTCAGAAAATATTATTCGAATCGATCGACGCAGGGAAACTGCATACGCTCGCGAAGAAATGTTTCGCTGGTATAGAACGGTTGAAATTTAATAAATCCAACTGCATTCGTGGCATCATTGGGCATTACGGAGAGATCTTGTATCTAAATAATAACATTTCTTTATCCCCTGACGCTAAGTGCGAAGAGCAATGGTTAATTTTGCTCGAAAAAGAAATGAAGGACGCAATTCACAAAAACATTCTGCAATATCATTCCTTGGTCGATGGAAATTCAACGTTTCTTCCTGCAAACAGTTTCCCAAGCATGGCGATCATTTGTAGTTTGCAACTTTATTGGACTTGCTCGGTAGAAAAATGTCTTGCGCCATTAAATATCGCGATGTTAAACTCTTTATTCGCGACATACACCGACGGAATAATTTCGATAATCAACGAATTAAAAAGTGATTTAACGCGAAGGCGGAGGAGTCTGTTGACGTCATTGGTCATTATCACGTCGGCTCATAAAGAAGTCATAAAGCTGCTTATGGAAAGAAATATTGTTAAACGGACAGACTTCGAATGGGTCGCGCAATTGAGATATTATCGCAACGACAAAATTGTCGAAGTATCGGTATTCGATACGACAATTAAATACGGATACGAATATAACTATTATCAACAGAATATTGTCAACACTCCCTTAACCGATAGATGCTTTCGCACTATATTGCAAGCTTATCGTTATCATTTGTACAGTAGTATTATAGGTCCGGCAAGCACCGGGAAAACGGAAACGATCAAGAGCCTGACGAGAGCTATCGCGAAGCCGTCTTACGTCGTCAATTGCAGCAACGGCCTCTCTTATGATTGCGTGATACGGACATTTAAAGGAATGATCTCTTGCGGAGCGTGGATTTGCTTCGAGAACTTCAACCAATTGAGGCTAGAATTGCTGTCGGCCATCGCTCAGAATCTTACGCTGATGAGACAAGCGGTGTCGTCTAATTCGAAGATCGTAAACTTCGAAGGTTGCAACTTGAATTTAAATACCTCCGGAAACATATGCGTTAACGTCAATTCGGAGCAATCGGGGCAGCACGCTGATTTGCCGGATAACTTGAAGGTTCTCTTTCGTTCCGTATCGATGATGGCCCCGGATATTGACAGGATTGCCGAAATGGAACTCTTCGCTGGAGGATTTCTTCACGCGAGAAATCTGGCGGTGAAGCTAGCTGTCGGTTATAAATTATTATCCGAACATCTGGGAGAGAAACGCCATTACGACTTCAGTGCGTCGTCACTGAGGACCGTCGTCGCGACTGCAATTAATATGAAGCGAAATATCCCAGACGAAAACGAGGAATACACCTTGCTGCTGCGTTCGATGATACAGATAAATATTCCGCAGTTATGTAACACCGATATACCGATTTTCCAGAGTATCGTGCGAGATGTTTTTCCTCAGACCGTCGTGCTACCTTTCGATTGTTCGGCGATTCTAAACGCTCTCGAAAGCGTGTGCGCAAAGAGACTTCTGACGTTGCATACGGTCTTCAAGTTAAAAGCTATACAGATCATTGAGCTAATGTACGTTCGTCGCGGTCTTATACTCATCAGTAATCCCTTGGGTGGAAAGACGGAAATATTACGCACACTCGCTGAAACGTTATCGTTGTTGCGCGAGCAAAAAAGTAAAATTGGTGCCACCGTGAAACTCGAAACAGTCGTACCGGGAGTGGTGGATAGCGACGCGCTCTTCGGACATATCTGCGATAAGTCTGGGATTTGGAAGGACGGTTTGTGTACCGCTGTATTTCGTCGCTTTGCGGAAGACACCTCAACAGACCGCAAATGGTTGGTGCTTGACGGAGACTTAAGCGGCACGTGGATAGAAAACATGTATACGATTCTCGACGAGAATAAAATGTTGTATTTGACATCCGGAGAACGATTTCCAACGACGGAATCAATGTCCGTTATCTTTGAAACGACGAGCACGGTAGAAATTTCACCCAGTATAATATCGCGGTGCGGAATAATCTATGTTGATACGCAATCTATTGGCTGGAGACCGTACGTACTGTCTCACATCGCCAAACCATTTTACGATGGACATAACGAAATACTACGTGCTCTGTTCGATTGGGCGATAGACCCGTGTCTAAATTATTTAAGGGAAAATGGCGATATACCGATAGATCGGAAATTACATCTTGTTACGTCGGCCGTAAATTTATTTGAAATATTGTTAAGGGACGCCTGTGAAAATGCCGCAGGGGATAAGGGAAAGGACAATCACTTTGCCATATGGGCACAAGCCGCTTTAATCTTAGCTATTGTTTGGGGACTAGGTGGAAACCTGATCGAGGATTCGCAAACTAGATTCAACGCTTTCTGCGTATCGTTCTGGAATGGCACAGAAAGAGAGCATCCGAAACCCGACATAATTAAACATTTCGACGTAACGCTGCCCACCGAGGGTTTGATCCAGGACAACTTCTATATTTTTAAAGGTATCGGGAACTGGAAGTACTGGGGCGATCTGCTGAAAAACGAAAAAATCCCCGAGATATGTAACTTCAATCAAATTTACATTCCGAGCGTCAACAGTGTGAAGTACAATCATATATTTTTGAAGCACATTAAATACCGGAAGCCTTTCCTCTTGTACGGCGACGTTTCCGTTGGGAAGACGAGTATCATGTACGATCTCCTGAGAAACAAGTTGCCGGAAAATTGCCTCTCCAATGTTTTTAGTTTTACCTCGATGATCACGGCAACCAGAACGCAGAGATTATTGCTCTCCAAGTTGAACAAAATACGACGTACCGCCTACGGGCCAGGAAGAAATCAATTTTGCGTAAACTTTGTGGACGACTTGAACAGAGCGATCGTGCAAAAATCAGAGGCACGGCCCGTATTTGATCTCTTACGTCAACTACTCAGTTACGATTACTGTTACGACACGGATGAATTAAACAAGGTGTTCGTACAGGACATTATGTTCACGCTCGCGGTTACCGCGGGAAAAATCAACGGGAGCGTACCTCCTAGACTTTTGAGACATTTTAACACCTACGCGATTCCTACTCCTACGACGGATAATATATTCAGAACGTATTTTAACGTGCTGCTTACTAATTTAAAGAAGAACTTGTTCGCGGCAGACGTCACGGGAAGCGTGACCAGCATGGTGAACGCGACGATTGACGTTTACAAATCCGTAATAAAGACGTTGCGGCCTGTGCCCAGCAAACTGTACTACTACTTTGACATGAGGGATATATCCAGAGTGATCAACGGATGCGGCCTGATTCAGAAGGAATCGGTGGAGACGAAGATAACGTTCATTCGACTGTGGGTGCACGAGATCTTACGCGTGTTCGGCGATCGTATGCTAGACGATAGTGACAAGGAGTGGCTTTTCCTGAAAATCCGCGACGCAGTGAAGAGCAACTTCAAGGACTCTTTCGAGATCGCCTTCGATCACCTGCCCAAATTCGAAAATCAGATCACCAGGGACAGCTTCAGCGATCTGATGTTCGGGAATTTCATGGACACGGAGAAGAGCGGCAAGTGCAGACGGTACGAGGAAATCGGTTCTCTGGAAGCTCTGAAGAACAAAGTCCTCGCTTGCTTGGACGAATACAACGCTAGCTCTAAAAGAAAAATCAACGTCGTCGTATGTCGTTACTTGTTGGAATCTCTGATCAAAGTTTCACGAATCCTGAGCACCCCGGGCGGAAACGTGTTAATGATATCTACCGTGGGCACCGGCAGGAAGTCCACGACCACTCTGGCTGCTTTTATGCAGCAGCAACCCTTATTTGAAACTGCCGTCGAGTCCTGTTACGACATGGACGCGTGGAGGAATGAATTAAGAAGAGTCCTACGGGAATGCGGGGCGTTACGGAAAGACGTTACGTATTTTATGAACGAAAGGCAGATAAAGGACGCGTTTTTGAGCGACATTAGCTGTCTGTTGAGCACCGGGGAGCTACCCGACTTGTTCTCCGCCGAGGACAAGCAGAGTATAATCGAGATGACGCGACCGCACGCCCAGGATGGTGACCGAAACGCAGAACTCAGTGCGCGTTCGGTGATGACCTATTTCATAAATCAGTGCAAGAACAGATTGCACTTCGTGCTCTGCTTCAGTCCTACCAGCGCCGCATTCAGAACATATTTGTGCTCGTATCCCAACTTAGCGAAACACTGCACGGTGAACTGCTATCAGGTTTGGCCCGATCAGGCGCTCTTACAGATCGCCGTGAGGCATATGAGGCATGTTAACGTGCGGGAAGAAGTTAAAGCTGTCGCAGCGAGAGTCTGCGTGCAATTGCACAACAGTGCGAAGGAAATGAGTTTGAAATATCGCGAGATGTTCGGTAGAAGCATTCACGTGACGTCGTCGGCCTTTCTGCACATGCTCAAACTGTACGTGCGACTGACGTCGAGAAAGCAGGATGAAATCGTCGCGACACGGAACGGATACGTAGCGGGATTGAAAAAGTTGGAACTGGCGGCCGAGCAAGTCGAGCAGATGAAGGCCACTCTGACGATCTTGAAGCCCCAATTGGAGCTGTCCGCTCAACGGACCGTGATCACCATGAAAGAGGTGGAAAATGAAAATATTACCGTGGAGCGAGCTACGATTCAAGTGAAGCAGGAAGAGGAAATCGCGAATAAGAAGGCGGAGATCGCCGGCATCCTGAAAATCGAATGCGAGGCTGATCTCGCCGTTGCGATACCGATCCTGGAGGACGCGGTAATCGCGCTGAACACGCTGAAGCCGACCGACATCACGTTGGTGAAAGCGATGAAAAATCCCCCAGATACCATCAAGCTGGTGATGGCCGCCGTTTGCGTGATGCTCGGCGTTCCCCCGGATCGCAGCATCGACCCGGCCACCGGGAAGAAATTCACGGACTACTGGGGCCCGAGCAAGCGCATTCTGGGCGACATGAACTTCCTGCAGAACCTGAAGGACTACGACAAGGACAACATAGCGCCCGCGGTGATGCAGATCATCAAGAAGACGTACATGACGGACAACAGTTTCATGCCTCATATAGTCGCGAAAGCGTCGAGCGCCGCCGAGGGTCTCTGCAAGTGGGTCCGCGCCATGGTGTCCTACGACGAGGTGGCGAAGGTGGTCGCTCCCAAGAAGAAGAAACTGGCGGAGGCGCAAACGGAGTGCGACGAGGCCGAGGCGTTCCTGAACGAGAAACGACGGACCCTGGCCGCCCTGAACGCGAAACTGGCGGCGCTGAACGACAGTCTGCGGCAAACGCTGCAGAAGAAACTGAACCTGGAGATGGAAGTGGCGACGTGCACCGCCAAGCTGGTCAAGGCGGAGAAGCTGATCGCCAGTCTGGGAGGCGAGAAGAGCCACTGGATGCAGTGCGCTCATAATCTTCAAATGAATTACGACAGTCTCGTGGGCGACATGTTATTTTCGTGTGGAATAATAGCTTACATGGCGCCCTACAACACCTCCTTTCGCGATGAAATGTTGATCAAGTGGAAAGAATTTATGGAGGCTTCTAAGATACCGTACACTAAAACATATGACTTCGTAAGTGTTCTTGGCGTGGAAATCGAGATCGATCATTGGCAGCTCTGCGGCCTGTCGAAAAATCGCTTCGCGATAGAAAATGCCATTATTCTGAATAATTCGGAACAATGGTGCCTTTTCATCGACTCACAGAATCAGATAAATCAATGGATCAAGAAAATGGAAGAGAAAAATGACTTGAAAATTGTTAAACTGACGGACTCCGATTATATGTCGGTCATCGAACGAAATATTGAAACCGGTAACCCAGTTTTGTTAGAAAATGTCGGGGAGCAACTCGAAATTGCACTGGAACCAATCCTGTTGAGGAATATTTATAAAAATGAAAACTGGTACATAGATATCGGGGCTAAATCTGTGAGATATTCGCAAAACTTTCGATTTTACATCACCACGAGACTGTCTAATCCAAATTATACGGTCGATGTCTTCGGGAAACTTACGATAATCGACTTCTCGATGCCAGACGGGACTCTTCGGGATAAGCTTTTGGACATCGTTGTCTCGAAAGAAAAACCGGAGCTTCAGGAGAAATTTGAAGCGCTCCGCGTTCAAGATGTCGCTAACAAGAAAGTTCTTCAACAACAAGAGGCCAACATCTTGAGCACCCTCTCGTCGACCACCGCGAATATCCTGGAGGACGAAAACGCGATACGGATCTTAGATTCCTCCAAGAATCTCACTATGGACATCGCGAGGAAGCAGGAAGCAGCCAGAGCGATGGCAGAGGACATCGACAAGTTCAGAGACGCGTACCTGCAGTTCGCCGATCACTGCGCGAGTTTATTCTGCACGCTGACCACCCTGTCCAACTTGAATCACGTGTACCGATTTTCATTCTCCTGGTTTATTCAGTTGTACATTACCTCGATCGAGACTTCGAACCGGAGCGTCGTTCTCGAAAAACGACTGCAATTCCTCAAGTCTTCGTTCACGAGGAACCTCCATTCTAGCGTCTGCAGGTCGCTCTTCGAAAAGCACAAGCTTTTATACTCCTTTTTGCTGTGCGTAAAAGTTTTGATAGACGCTCGGCAGACTACGCAGGAGGAGGTTGAACAATTCGTCTCTTCAGGCTCGGAGGATTGCGACGCGATCTTCGAGCCAGGGCCGGATTGGTTACCGACGGACAAATGGAGACAAATTTGCAGATTGAGCAGCGCGGTGCCCAATTTGCGCGAGCTTGCAAGTGATTTTCGCGCCAACGGCGCAGCCTGGCAGAAATATTGCAACGCGACACCGTTTCAAAGCCACTTGACACCGAGTTCGTGGGCCGACAACCTGACACGGTTTCAGAAACTGATGATCATCAAGATCGTGAGGTGCGACAAGATTATCGTGGAAACAATACGGCTAATAGAGGACACCACGGAGGACGTGTTCAATTCCTATCCTCGTCTTCAGATATCCGAGTCATACGCGGAATCCAGCTGCCTCACGCCGATTATATTTATTCTGCCGAGCTACGCCTCGCCGCTGTCGCTCGTCTCTACCTACGCGAGCGCGAGAGGATACACCTCGAAATTCACCTCCCTGTCCATGGGCGACGGGCAGCAGGCCCGCGCCGAGATCCTCGTGGAACGGGCGCGAAGGGAAGGTGGATGGATATTTTTGCAAAACTGCCATCACGCCGCGTCGTGGATACCGCGACTCGAGCGAATCTGCGAGAATCTGAATCTGTCCGGTACATCCTTGGACTTTCGACTGTGGCTCTCCAGCTATTCCACTCCGGACCTCCCCATCGGCATCCTGCAAAACAGCGTGAAGATCGCGTACGACGAGCCGCTGCGGCTGAAGCAGAGCTTGTTGAGAGCGTATCGATCCGAGCCGATAAGAAGCAAGGAATTTTTCGAGGGATGTCCCGGGAGGGACAAGGAGTTCTCCAAGCTCCTGTACGGGCTCTGCTTCTTCCACGGAATCGTCAGAGAGAGAAGGCAGTTCGGGCCGCAGGGATGGAACGTTCCGTACGATTTCGATTACACGGACTTCGAAATGTCCATCGGACAGCTGCAGAGCTTAATTAACGAAACCGAGAACGTGCCGTTCGGCACGCTGCTTTATCTGATCGGGGAATGTAACTACGGCGGGAAAATCGCGGATCGCCTTGATCAGAGGTGTCTGCGACACCTGCTGAACTCCTTCTGCGACCCCCGCGTCATCGAGGATGCTGAATATTCATTTTCTAACTATGTGGAACATTCAGTGCCGCAGAGATGCGAGTATCGCGATATCATCGCGCACATCAGCGATATGCAACTGGATGCGTCGGCGGAAGCGTTTGCCTGCGACGAGAACGCCCTTGTTGCAAAAGACACAGCTGTCGCCAGGGAATTTCTGGAATCGATGTCACGCCTGGACCAAATCAAATCGCTCGATCGTCATCAAGCTATACACGATCGGGCACTGCAAGCAATTGACGAGATTAGCGGTAGATTGCCCGGGTTGTTCGACATCAACGAGATAGGCGATAGACATCCCGCGATCTCGAGCGAGCCGTTAAACGCGATTCTCATCCACGAGGCTGAATCGATCAATAAGATTTTGTCGACGATCGCAGACTCCTTGAGCAATTTAAAATCGGCGCTGAACGGCGAGACGATTTTGACCGAATCTTTGGAAGATCTGTCGAGAGAAATGTGCAACAACGAAGTTCCGGGCGTCTGGAAGCTGATCGACGTCGGCATCGCGACCGGACGTCTACCGAGCTACATCGGCCTGCTCTTGAAGCGCGTAAACTTCGTGCGACGTTGGCGCGACGGCGATCTACCTCGCGCGATCCACCTCGACGCGCTGTCTTGCTGCAAGAGATTTCTATCCGCGGCTCTCCTCGCGTTCTCGCGACGTCGCGGCCTGCCCGCCGAGCAAGTCGCGTTGAATCTCAAAGTGACGAACGGCGATTATATTACGTGTAACGAAGGGGACGCGGACGTTTATTGCATTCAAGGTTTACATTTGTCTGGGGCCCGATGGGACGCGCAGAGGCGTGTATTAATCGAAAGCTTGACAAACGTATTCTGGCACGACATGCCGCCGATACGTCTTGCATTTAGCGGAGAAAGGAGAATTATTGACGATGTGTACGAATGCCCTGTATACGTTTCGTCGACGCGATCCGACGGAGCGGATACCGACGCGAGGACAAAGATGAGGAATTACGTTACGAGCGTGCCCTTGGAGACTGATAAGTCGCACGTACATTGGATAAAACGTGGCACGGCATTATTCTGTCAAATTGAGAAATAATTTATAATTCCTTGCGCGCTCCTAATTTATTTAATTAATAATATTTCTCTCGTGAAATGAAGTAAAGATTGAGTATTTTATCCTCAATCTCTCTAATTTAATCTCTCAGTCGGTCTAACAAGATACAATAATTAATTTAGATTATTTGAAGGGAGATTAATACAGGTTTTGTTGCAATAATTTATATTATTAAAGGTTCTAAAAATATAATTTGCCGATTGTAATCACGATTGCTGTTTCGAGTGTTTAGAGAATAATGAGGAAGGCTATATCGCGCGCGCGCAAAGATAAATATAAGAGTGCAAGTGCGGTTGAGAAGTTAGAAATATATAGTCAATAATAGATGTTATTTTCTGTCGGATTGGATCTTGGTAGCTTAATAATAGTATTTCTGTGTGAATTGTGTGTACTTTTTCTAATTCAATAAACTGCGCGCCGATTATTCTTTTTTGCTGGAACAATAAATCCACATACTTCGAATCGATATTCAATTTAACTTTCGATATCCTTTTTAAATCACTGTAAAGAATTTATTGACATTTATTGAATATATTTATGTAAACACACAAGAAGTTATTGAAAAGTCATTTTGTATATTTATATGGTTAACGACCAAGAAAAAAAATTGAAATATAGATTTATCGCGTATATACGCAACAATATGAACGCGTTAATTAAGTTAATTCGAGTATATAAGTTTGGACACTTTTTTTCCTGTGCGATAAAAAGTGGTAAAGCTTGATTAATTTAATTTTACACAAGTTTATTGAATTTATTCAATCCACTTATATATATATAAATGAATTTAACAATGCGTTCCCAAAACGTGCGCGGGAACGCTCTGCGTGCGGTCCGTTCGAACGGACTTCCTCCAGAACATATTCCCATCCGGTTCGATTCCGTGCGTAGCGGTGCGGAGTGCGGACCGCCGAGGCCGAGGGGAATGACAGGCGGGACAGCCCGGAGAGAATTGACGTGTGGAGGTGCGTTGTGCGTTAGCTTTGCGGAATCGGCCACCACGCAGGGTGGATTCGTGGCTTCGCGACCGGGGTCGTAAGGCAGAAAGAAAGAGAGAGAGAGAGAGAGAAAGAGAGAGAAAGAGAAAGAGAGAAAAGCGGTGGACGGACATCGTGAGTTTTTTTAACATTTGCAGAGAATGGCGAGCCACGACGAGTTGGTCTCGCAATTCGCGGACGTAACTGGTGTTGACGCCGAGAGAGCGCTATTTTACCTTGAGTCATCCGCATGGCAGCTCGAGGTGAGACAGCACATTTTTACGAAACGCGCCCACCCCAGGAGACCGAGGTTCCCAGCTCCCTCGCCTCGTACGCGACGAAAAACGCGTGTCTCGATACGCGTCTCGGCACCATCAGTTTTATAACCTGTTGTCGCGCACGCCCGTCGCGAACGGGCTCGTCGCTCGTCGTTAATTCCTCGGCGACTCTCTTCTCGGCCGCGCTTCTTCTTCACCCCCCCCCCCCGACGCGTTCGCCTTTTCCGGCGAATCTAGGAGCTCTCGCGACAGCTCCTGAACTCCGCGATATAATTCCGTTCGACGAACGGCGAACCATTTAACCCCGGCGGGATTTAAAGATTACACCAAAGTTTGTCTCGAAGCTCGAGCCGTCGTACGCTGTTGTAAGGTTTCCTCGAGCCGTAACAGGATTGTCGAGGAGAGAAATTTCGACGGTCTTATCACACGCGTTGGCACGTATTATCCCTTTCTAGGTCGCCCTCACCAGCTTCTTCGAGAACGATGAGCCGGCCGAACTGGTGACCGAGAGCCTCGACATACGGCAAGCGGAGGGATCGGAGGATAACGCGGGCGCGATGTCGAACAAGCAGGCAAAGTCGGACTCGACGGAGTCGAAGGGCGCCAAACCGAAGCCCAGATTCGGGACGTTGAACGATCTACAGAATGCCGACAGCAGTTCCGACGAGGAGGAGGGACAGGCGTTTTACGCCGGCGGTTCCGAGCACAGCGGTCAACAGGTACTGGGACCGGGAAAGAAGAAGAAGGATATTATCGGCGACATGTTCAAGACGTGTCAGGAGCAATCCCTCGCCGCGGATCCGCCCAAGATAGGCGGCCAACAGAGGCCGAACACGTTCAGAGGCACGGGATATAAATTAGGCCAGACTAGCTCGGATAGCGAAGGTAGAGACTCTCTCAAGCGTTTTTAAATTGTTTTCTTTTTTGCGAGAAATTGACAAACTGACGTTTATATCGCGTTCGGTATGTGACAATAGCGGTGATGGGAGCGAACGCGGATCAACAATCCTCGAACGGTCTTATTGTACTGAAATTGTGGAAGGATGGGTTTACAATAAACGACAGTGAGATACGATCGTACGACGACGTCGAGAACAGAGACTTTCTCGATGCCATCAAGCGAGGCGAGATCCCGGCGGAGATTCGTCAACAGGTACAGGGTGCGGAAGTGCGGCTCGATATGGAGGATCATCGTCACGAGACTTATGTTCCATCGAAAACCAAGGTGAAAGCCTTCTCGGGAAAGGGGCACATGCTGGGAAGGTACCGTTGGATCTTCGTCTCGCTCTATTTTTTAGGAATATGATTCTACAATTGATCTCGGATTCGATTTCTGTATTTGTAAAATTTTATTCCTGTAACGCAACAAATATTTCAGTCCATCGCCAGCTACCGTTGGCATGACGGTTGCAACAGATCCTGCCGATCAAGCCGCCAATGAGGCGCAAGCGAAAAAGGATCTGGAGCTAGATGCCTCAAAGCCGACCACAACGTTACAGATCCGTCTTGCGGACGGCAGTGTCGTGAAGGCTCAATTCAACCTGTCGCATACAGTCGCTGATCTTAGGCGATATGTAATAACGTATCCTTTGATCCAATGCTTCATTGATTCAACGCTTATATTTTTTTCCAAGTTAGAGCCGACTCGGAGAAAGATTCAGAGAGACAAATTTTTCTTAACGTACAATGTCAGTATGAGACCTCAGTACGCTCTAAGGGATTTCAGTTTGTTAACTGTGTATCCAACGAAGGAACTTGCGGAAGATAAAACGATCGAAGAGGCTGGTTTACAAAATTCGGCTATAATGCAACGACTGAAGTAAACTTTTTCTAAATTCCTAGATTGAATGATGTAACGATTAGACACCAAATATATGTTAAATCGCTTGAAAATAAAATTTCTATGTATTTTTATTAGGAATATAGCACCTTTTTTTCTTACTACGTTTTTTTCTTTTACTGTAACGTTACCTATTTCCTATAATTGCATATTAATTTCAAGTTCAACATTGTTTCAAATTACTACAAAAGTCTAAAAACTAGATACGCAATGCTTTCAATTTATTTTTCATTATAAGCATTGGTTTAAAATTTTTTATAATACCTATAATAAAATTGCCGTGTATGTTAACACACTTTTATTATTCTCATTACTATTGTATATCACGGCATAAGAAATAGAGATGTGAAACAGTTGGAAGTAACAAGTAAGAATGCTTTATTATTGCTTAAGTTCAAAATTCGAGATGTATACGAAATATTAAAATAGCTGATCGTGTCATGACTAGTTGTATACAACTATTACTACGTTTACGCACAAGCGTTACTTCTGTAGTAACTTACGATATATCATACGTTTACGCGGAGTAAATTATCGCAAGTTACTACAAAATCCCGTTTACGCGAAGGACGTATCGTAAGTTACTGCGAAAGTAACGCTCGCGTAAACGTAGTATATGACGTGACGATTAAGGCACCTAGTATGAAAGACTGCGTATAATTATGAAATATATATATATATATATATATATATATGAATAAAATGGTATGCAAATGGAGCATTATCCAAGCTTGTGCGAATATTGACTAATTTGATTAGTCACGCAAAACTCTAATATCACTTTATATTTGCGTCAAGCATATTGTAAAGTCCAAGATATTTCCTAAGAATCGACGAGTTTTGTATATCTTGGGCAAATCTCAAAATTGTGAGATCTTCCACTTCTCGTTTCTCTTTATAATTATTACAATACTTATATTGATTCACGGCGATCAAATCATTTCCCATTTCTTTGACATACACGCGGGAATTCTGTAATGTTACGTGTGGCTTGTGTATATAAACAGAACGATCCTCCAGAATATTCATGTTGGTTTTCGTCTTCTTCAATATCGTCAGTGTAGAATTGGCATATGGTTTATTGTCAGCTTGTTGCGTGCAAAAAGTCATAATTTTCAGCTTGTAGCGATCGGCTCTGAATTTGGTCTGCTTGAAATCCGCCAACAGATCAATCGTTGCGTGATGGTACTTTAAATTTACATACTCATTCCAGGAGAGAGTAACGGCGTAAGCGGCATTATTATATGTACGATATAAACAATCTGTCTCGATGATTTCTCTTATCACATTTTGATCAATCTCCATGAAAGGGAAATTCCACGGTATAACGGTGTACGTAAATTTCCAAAAAGAAGTCGGATCATTCGCCATTTCTTTTAGTCTGCTGTTAAATTCGCTTGAGATTCCGGAATCATATACGATGAAATTATCCATTCCGATCAGCGCGTGGAAGCTGATAAAGCCTATCATGTCTATTGACTTTGTTGGCTTCGTCGACGATTGAGTCACGCACATTCCTATCCTGCTGTGGCTCAAGCTCCGTGGTTGGATTTTTATGGGAAAAATAGGCGCATAATTCAGATACTTGTTTGACTTTGTGACAAATGTTATTCCAGTGGGAGTCTCGTCGCTGGTGTACGCACAAACAAAATGATATCCTCCGTATCGTGAATTTTCTCCCAGACTTGAGACTACCGCGTTACCAATGGGAATAAATTTGAAACTCCCCAATATAGGTTTATTCTCATTTTCGAAGAAGACGAGACATTGCATATTTGAGACGCTGTTTACAGTTCCAAGCCCAACCGCTCGTATTTCTTTGTCGTTGATGCCGTACGCGGAATATACGTACAGATCATCTTCCAGGTGTTGCCAAGAGGGAATCGGTTCGTCAAATTTTGCGTTGAATACGGTGAAGCTTGTACTGAAGTTCGTACAATTCGCATCCGCTCTTCGTGGCCCAGGCTTCCCAAAGTAATTAAATACCTCTAAGACATACCTGAGCTTGTTATATTCGTGTCTATAGACCAGCAGAGATACGAGACTCACTACCGCTGTAACAGCTAAAGCAGCTTGATAATATTTTCTCATATTGTCGATGATTATCTTCATATAACGTAGTCTCTAAGATAAATTCCTTACGTACAATACGCTTCATAATTCTCGAACGTTCTGAAAAAATAAAAATAAAAATAAACGTTACTTAACCCAGCAATACTCATAAAGATTGCTACAATGCGTACAGTTACGAATATTACTTTACCCTCTGTTTGTATCTCATCATTTATAGCTGCAAGTACGTGTTATTTCTCGCCAAACAAACCTCTCATAACCTTAATGAAAGCTCATAATCAATTGCCCAATTTGATTCAACGCCAAATGTTTCGATCTTCGATATAAACATAAGTCAAGATTATTTGAGATACTGAGATTATTATGATACTTAAGACAAATTCCTATAATTTATTTTTTAACGATTAACCTAACTGCAATACGCACAACCAGAGAGAAACCTTTTTTTTTTATGTGTCAGAAAGCTACCGCCCGTACATACATTTTCAAAATTGGCACTACGTAGCCACGTTCACTTTCCGACACTGCCGATAAAACATCATTTTGGTGGTGCGCGTCCGTGCTACATCTGCAAATGTATATGTATATATATAATATATAGATGATGGTACAGGAGCTTTCGACGGTCCCGTCGGTCCCGTTCCACGAAAAAGCCCGGGATGGCTTCTCTCTGCTAAGGTTAATAATTCATGCGCATTTCTCGCGCTGATTGGCTGTCGAATAGTTTTTAGAGTCCCGAGAACTTTTCCCGCAGAGGTGTCGACTTCAAAAAATTATATAATAAATTTGGTTTACAAAGTGCAAAAAAGCGATAGAGGAAAATTAATAAAATAACGAAAACTCTTATAATTATTATATATTACAAATGCAGTCTCCTTATATGTACTTGTATACTATGCACAATCTATACAATTGCATATTGCTCGTATAATAGCTCCCGCACTTTGTAGTAATCCTCGGAAATGCAGCCTTCCAATATTACCTTCCCAGCTTCGTGCTAAAAATAAACATAACAATTACTTGTTTGGCTACATAAACTGGCACTTTTTACATTTCATTGTATTTAAAATAAAAGGCGAAAAAAATTTTAAAGAATAAAAGTACAAAATATATACTGGCAGGGTAAATAAAATCTTTTTTTTTTCTGATATATCACAAATAAAACAAACCCTTCTAACGGCTATAGTATTATTGCAACACCATAGTACTCCTCCACTAAATTCCGATGGAATGTTACTTTTGTTCAAAACCTGTTTAAAGTCGGATAGTTTCAATTCGTTTATGAACGTCGTTTGATGACCGGGAACCTGAAATATATCATTTAAGATGTAAATTGAATTGCACGTTCTCTTATGTAGTTTTTACTTGCAATCTGTACCATCTGTACCTCACCTCATTTAACGGCAGTGGTTCCAAAGTCAGTATTTTGTCACTTTCATCAATCGCGTTCTCGGATTCAGTATCGGCAATAGCGTCTCGACAAACCTGGTCACGCGCCGTTATCATCGCATCTATCCATGCCACTTCGGAGTCGCCTTTACCCTTCGAGAAATTCAATCCGCTCACTAGAGCGTCGGTCAAACGTACCTACAATGAAAAAAAAAATAGATTTTACACTGATTTCTTAATTAATATATAAATAAAAAAAGAAATAAATAAAAAGAAAAAAATTTTATTATTTAATGTTAGTAAAAACAATAATTAAGAATTACCTGATAAATATGCGTTTCCGTCGTAGCGTCGAGCGTCTCTCCTCTGCCCGGAATAAATACTCTTGCACCGGTACTTTGCGCTTGCTGCGCTAGTATTTCTGTATCTTTAAGCGAACCTCTGACCAAGACGACTCTTCTCGGCCTTAGCTGCGCCAAAATTTTCTGTAGGGATTCGCCGTCGGATCTACCTTCGAAATCTATATATGTTACCGCCGCGTTAACAGTCATCGTGCGCGAAACTTGTACACATTTCGTCGGAATATCCATAGCTACTTCTGGATGATAATTAGCTTCCTCCTGCTTCATTTCTACGTTTTCCTTATTATCTTCCACTTCGGGTACAGCCTCTGCTATTTTATAATCTTCCGGTCTGCAATAATAAATAGTAAAGAATACAAATTTATACTTACATATACACGTAGTAAAGTACATATTCATAAAAATAAACGGATAAACAAGCTTCGAGTTATCAATTACTGTTAAAATATAAGTAAGTGTAAATAATTGTTTTAGCGTATTTCTATTAATATTTCTTTAACGTTTCGCATAGAGATATACAGATTCTCAAAAAAGATTAAATGTATATTTTCTTTGTTAGAACTAGGCTTTCATTATATGTTCTTGTTTTGTTGAGATGTACTTTGTGAGATATATAAATATCCTTACTTTATGATTTCTCCGTATTCGTCTATTTTAATCTTTTCCTCCACAAATGGAAACATAGGATGTTGCTTCTTACTTTGTTTAAAAAAGCCAGGCTTAGTTTCTTGCTTCACCAGCAAATCGTGCTTTCCTCTGCCAGTACCAACTTCTATTTCGTCTTCCGACTCGGAACTCACGTCTGCAGTTTCCCTAATAAGACGCATTACGAGCATAATTAGTAAAACATAAATTATAATTTAATGATAGATGGATATATATTACATCTGCTCCTGTTTCATCTGCTCCTGCTTCAGCTTTTCTCTTTTCTGATATTCTTCCAGTTCAATACCTTCGAGTTTCACTCGTCTCCTCACTTCTAACGTAATGTTTCGATTACCTCCTTTCTCTACCAAGTCTCTGGCAAGTGTACCAGGAGACGTCCTACTCGTTAATATAATACTGTTTTGTGGATTAGAACACCATTGAAGAAATAATTCTCGGGAAAATCCGCATTCCATATCGGGAGTGCTTGCAAGAACCACCTAAATAACAATTTGAAATTAATCTTCGAATTAAATGATCTGAGAGGACTACAGATATATTTAATCTTTTTACTTACCTTTGGACTTGCGACTTGATTCAATTCAGCCATACTGTGACAAAGTTGCAAATGTTTAAATTGAAATGGATTGTTGCGTGCGCCTTCAAAGCTCCTCATTAATTTATCACTCATCCATTCGATTTGCGATTTTGCGAATTCTACAACATTGTAGCTCACGTTATTAAGAAGAGCTAATGAATAGGCAAGTAATCCGGATTCCTTATTACGCCACAGCTGATCCAACATGTGTGCCAGCTCCAGTACACGACCGGCCGTGTCTACACTGACCAACACATTTCCACCGCCTCGCAACGTTTGCAAGATATTAGCTAAACCACAAAAATGACAAATAAAAAATATATATTAAAAAGGTGTGCCTTCCATTTTTATCTATTTTAATTTATGATTTTGACAAAGAATACGAAATTTACTCATCAACTTCTCATCCCTTGTTCTTCGTCTGGCTTGTTGATACGTTGCATTGAATGCATCTGTTATCAATAGTGACGGCCTTTGCAATCTTTCCAATTCACAACCGTTCAAGTGGCGCTCCTTTTTGTGATTAAAATCTACGGCATATATTATATCCTCTTCTCCAACTTTCACGATCTTCCAAATTGTCCCACCAATCATGTGTCCTGCCGGCAAAGGCGTCAATGTAACACCATAGCCTTTACCTTTCATCGATATACTTTGGTTGTATTTTAGCTGAACAATTTTATCAAATGCGGCATCAACGTCGTCTAGAGTAAATAGATCAAAGTCTTCCATGTTATGTCGGGACTGAAACCAATGTAACCGGTTAAATACCAGTATCGATTTAAAATTAATACTTTTTTATATTGAAGGAATATACCTGATATATATCGTACATAAACATTTGGCCCATTTTGTAGACAGGTATGGTAGCGTATATGGGACAATTCAAGCCACATTTACCTACCAGATACGGTAATGCACCTAAATGCAATGGATCTGGATATGAAAGCAATACCGCATCTATCTGATGCACATGTCTGAAAAAACGTGAGCCATAAAAGAAGTAAATATATGAAGATTGAAGCATAACTTGTTACAATAACAGTTACTTCATAAGCGATGATACCTCTTTAATTCTTTTATGAAGTCCTGGTCAAAATTTTCATCCCATCCACAATCTAATAATATCCTCAGTTCGTCCACTTGCAATATGTAGCAAGGTGGGGATTCATTCATCGCTCCGGAGACAGCGTGAAGCTTTATAATGGATGTCATTTTGTATAATTTCTCTACAATATCACGAATGTGTAAATCTCAAGCGAATTGTGTTATGGATGCGTTCAATACTAGGTCGTCAACCCTTAAGATTGTTCTTTTATACTTCATAGACTTCAAAACTTGATTCCTGCCATGTTAACCTGCAAAACAATGCCTTGTATAATTTGCCGAATAAAATGCAAATTAGTACTGAACTCAGACTTGCATTACATCTGAATTGAATTCGGATTATTTATCAAGAATCTGCGACAATGTATAATAAATTAGAAAGTAAACGAAAGTAATAAAAGGTTTGTAATTGTATCTGTAGCAACCATAAATACATAAACCTAACCTATCAAAAAATGATCACGCTGGCGGCTGGCCGCGCTGGCGCTGCGTGCTGCGTCGCTGTGAAAAAATCTATCACGTCGGCAAAGGTGCAAAAAAAACTTCAAACAATGGCGCGAAAATAATTTCATACCACAATGACAGAACAATAAAATATCAAATCCTAATGAGGAAAAAAATTTTTTCATATCCCAATGACGGAGAAAAAAATATTTCATACCCCAAATAAAAATTCGTACCCCAAGTGTGACACGAAAGAAAAATGTTATATCCCGACGGTGGCGCGAACATGTTTTATTGAACATGTTTTATTATCAAATCAATATAATTACTATATATATATATATATATAACTCTCAAAGTACATATTATAATTAGAAATTAATTATAAGTAAAAATAATTAGTAATGGAATATAAGGATAATAGAAGATTTATTGAAATACATTTCAGAACATAAAATACATGTATTATTCATCTTGTATGGTCATTAATTTTTTATCTTACACATTTTAGCTCCAATCATCACTATTTATATCTTGTACAATATCTGTGTCTTCTCTTGGCAAAATTTCATCTTCGATATTGTTGGTTGTCTTTCTCTCTTTGCTTTTCTTGCGCTTTTTCGCCTTATTCAATGACTTTTTCCTTTCTGTTTCGGATTCCGTTCCCTTTAATCGAAATTCAAGCTCGCTCTCTTCTTCGCTATCTTCTGCATCTCGCTCATCTAATTTCTGTTTCTTGGGTAACCTCACCGGTACATTGATTTCTTCTTCGTTCTTTGTAAGAAGCTTAAGCACCTGTGATTTGTGAATCTTAATCCAGGAAGCATAGACTTTGGCTATTTCTGTACCGTCCGTCTTCATTCTGTTTTCCCAATTTGTAATCTCTGCCGTGTTCTTCAGATCTACCGTTATTTTAGTACGCTCAGTTTCAATGTATTTTCTATTTTCCTCAATCATATTTAAAAGCTGTTTTATCTTCTTGCAGTAAGCTGCCACGTGACATTTCTTCAGAAACGCCTTTAACTGCAAGATGAAACACACGTTAATTTAATAATTATAATATATGTAATAAAAATTATATTCTTCTCTCTCAAAACAGTTTCCATTTTAATTTTTTTTTCAAGTACCTGTACTATACAAGGTATGTACACATCTGGGAAATATATTTTATGACTTTCGTTCGCTGCATTTTCCAAAATAAATTGATAAACGGTTTCGATAATACTATCTTTGAAACCATTCTCCGCCAATTGCGATTTTGACATCCTCAATATGCAAATAAGTGGTATAGGTTTCATTGTAACTGCTTTATGCCTCTTATTAAAATCGTAAGTGTCCAATATCTAAAAAAAATATTAACATACAATATTTACATATTGTACAAAGTACGAATATAAATGTTGTTTGAAAATTGAGAATAATACCTCGAGAAGAAATGGCAAAATAGGTATAAATGTTCCCGTTTCCTTAGAAATGGCTAGTAACATTTCTATACAGTGGAATCGTAATGGATAATATTGTGCCGTTGGAATGACTTTTATTGTTCCAACAATAATCTGTTGACAAATAATTTAATATAGTTTTCTATTAAACTGTTATATTATTTATATTATTTGTTTGTTTTTAAATTGATACCTGGACTAATGGATATAACAACGAACGTAACATCGACTTATCCTTTGATTTAGTTATTAATTCCGTCCAAAAGCGTAAAGAGTTTATATACTGCCAGTTATATACAGCCTGAAAGTTTTCCTGGAAAAGAAAAGAAAAAGATTAAAATTATAAATTCTCTGGATGCTATAAAAGATACAATTGCTGTTTTAAAAATTACCTTTTTCTTTAATGTTATGGCGTTTCTTAAATTAATCGCTAATTGCCTGATATATAGAAAAGCATGATTGTACGAAAC
Source organism: Temnothorax americanus (assembly GCF_048541705.1). Lineage (NCBI taxonomy): Eukaryota > Metazoa > Arthropoda > Insecta > Hymenoptera > Formicidae > Temnothorax > Temnothorax americanus. The sequence goes on from NW_027509442.1 coordinate 7,199,602, forward strand.
ATCATGGTCAAGCAGATAAATTTCAATCAAAGAATGTTTCATAAAACTGATTCCTGGTAACGTATTAGGCGAAACAAACTTTGTATTCTGAACATATTTCACATACATGGTCTGAAAGAAAGAAAGAAATTTTTAATAACACAGACGTGATTGTAAACAGTCGGCATATATTACTTTTACTATAACACGTGGATCTCACCTTTAACAGCTTCTCTAACACAGACTCTTTCTTAGTTGCAATATGTAATATATTTAAGAAAGCTGTAACCCGAACAGTCTCTTCTGCAGTCGACCAAAGTTTTATCAAAATTCTTAACAATGGTTTCGTTAAAGACGAGAAAGAGCGAGTGTAAGGCAGCATTTGTCGTAAGTGCTTCAAAAGCACCGTAAGAATACTAGATGATGCTACACTTTGTAATAACTGTGAAAATAATATTTACTAACATTATATGTTTATTATTTAAGTTGAACGAGATAATTGAAAATTTAACAAATACGTACTTTGATTAAATCAGACAAGTACAATTTTAAAATTACTCGTATTTTTCCGAATCTTTTAGATTTATGTGCTTCCCGTGATTCCGGATCCAACTTTAAAAAGCGTTTAAATGCATCAGGCAGATACATTATGCATAGTTGCATTACACCATTAAACGCTAAATTTTTAAATAAAATTTCAATAAAATTAATTAAGAAACAGCAAGTAGCTTAATAACGGACGTTGAAACTTACCTGCACTTCCATCTACTTTATATTCCGTGGTCGTATGAGGTAATGCTGCGACGCTATCTAAGGCTGCATGGAAAGCGTCTACAGCACACTTAATAGTGATTATCGATCTACAAATAAAGCATAATGCAGTTGTACGTATATTCTGCTATTGACTCAACAAATAACAAGTGATAACTTACTTATCCGTTTGTATGTTTTGTTGCCAAGTTTTCAGTAATTGTAAAGTGATCTTCTTTTTAGAATCGCCTTCAGCCTCTTCTGGCTCAAAATCACTCTCATCGCTAGCAACCTGCAAATAATATTGCTTGAAAATAAATACAAAAAAGTTAAAATTACGTTTGTAAAGAATATATACCTCCAAATTTTCATTGGGAACATGTCTATCGTCGTTTATCGAAGAATTATCATCGTCTTCATCGTCCGACACTCTAAAGTCCAGAAGATTTTTGTCATTTTCTTTCAGATATTTATAAAACTCAGGATCGGTGTCTTTCAATCTCATCAATGACTTTTTGTGCTCCGCAGGATCCAAGTCGCCTTCACTGCTATCACTATCCATCTGCTCGTCATCTTCACTGTTTTCACTATCCATCTGTTCATTATCTTCGTCGTCTATGTAAAAAAAGACAATAAGAAGCAAGGTAATAATTTAAAATACGAAAGGAATTTGTATGAATGTTTTTTTAAGATCATACCTATGTTTTTATCCTCTTCACCATCATCGCATGCATCGCTATCTGTTTCGAAATTTTGTCCAAAGAACTCTTCTGTGGTTAGTTTGCTCAAATCTTCTTTCTTTCTCTTGGCGACTTTCTTTCCTCTTGGTGAGTTAAGAGACTTCTGTCTTGCTTTCTTCGCCTGCATTTTGTCGATAAGTGAACTTTTACAACTGACTCGAGTAATCTGGAAAAAATATTGTAGATTGTGATTGTAAAATATAAATGAACATGGGTGAGAAATAAGAGAGGATTAAGACGTTTATAACCTCTCATTTTTTTATTTTTAAACAGCAATAAAAAATTTATACATTATCTCGTTATTATGACAAAGATCTCGTTTCTCTTACCTGAAATCTTTACTTTAGCAAATTATTAATACATAAATGCTAAATGATATATTTATAAACACAAATCTCCTTTCCACTTTCCACGTGCTTGCAGTATATCCGCGCTCCGGGCGTCACGCGCGTGGTCGGTCGGTACTGTCGGTAGTCGGTAGTCGGTAGTCTGGCGATGTCAGTGATGTCACTGCGTTTAGGGACTTTATTCCATTTCCTGCTGCTGTTAAGCTTGTTTTCTGCACCGTGCCGCACTTCCTGCATCAAAAATAATTAATATACGTGTAACTTACAGGATTGGTATAGACACAGGTTCATTAATCTGACTTTTAATTCTAAAAAACGTAAAATAATTTATTGATCAGCTATAGAAGTCTATAAATCTCTCTGAACACACGTGTTTTTATTTGGAAGCTTCTCGCAGCTAAAGCTAACCCGACAGAGGTGGACAGAGGTCTCCACTCCTTCCTGTCGACCCGACTTTTAATTATACAGGCTGTTGGGTGGCAGTGTGGTCTTGTTTGAAAGCCAGCTCGTATAACTCATCCGAGGAACCGGGTTCGAGTCCACCCGATCACAGGAATTTTTATATTTCAAACTGCACCCCCCGCACGAGTGGGGCTTGTGCGGAGAAACTGATGGGCTATCTGGCTATCTTCACCAATTTTCGCCTGATTCTTGCATGTGTTCTCGTCGCATTTACACGATGGACACACGTGTTGCACTCATTGATGTAATAAGATCTCATTACATCATGGTTGTACTCTTTGAAGCAGCCGCAGACTTTTGTAGTGCATACACGTGTGCTTTCACGCCCACGAATTAAATTTGAAATTGGTCGTCAACTTTAACGCTAAATATCTTGCTTCGCAGGGCAGACCGCCGCATTTTTCTGCCAGATTCTTTCGTTTCGCGTCAAAACGCGTCGAATGAGCATACGTTTATTGATATTCGAGGTGCAGCGCGTATTCCAAATAATTACCCTTTTTTTCGTTTGTGTAACAAAGGTGTAATGTGAAATATAAAATTCACAGATTTATAAATGGCAGAGTTCAAGAGTAATTCGGATGCTGCGGAAACAGCAAGTGGCGCTTCGGACACCACATCTAGAATGGAAGACCAATCTGCGGAGGAAAGAAAGATACCGTGCATCATCGTACTTGGAATGGCTGGTGCTGGAAAAACCTCATTTGTCTCTGGACTTGTTTCTAGGTTGTATAATGTAGGAAAGCCATACGTCGTTAATTTAGATCCTGCTTGTAAAGAAGTTCCGTATCCTGCTAATATAGGTAAAATAAACTTAATTAATATAAATAGCGATAAGAGTAACGATAAATCACAGTAACCTACTATGCGGTGTGAAATATAAGTGTACATTATGATAAACATTATTATTGTTATCATTTGCTTTCAACGGAGCTATATTTCCTTTCAGATATAAGGGATACTGTAAATTATAAAGAAGCGATGAAACAATATAAGCTGGGCCCAAATGGTGGTATAGTTACGAGTTTGAATCTTTTTACCACAAAGTTTCATCAGGTTATCGAACTTGTTAACAAAGCCAGTAAAGAGCACAATTATGTAATTTTTGACACACCGGGACAAATTGAGGTTTTCACATGGTCGGCTAGCGGCTCGATTATAACAGAAGCATTAGCATCTCAGTTTCCAACCATCGTTGCGTATGTGGTAGACACCGTGAGAAGTGTTAATCCTGTTACATTTATGTCCAACATGTTGTACGCTTGCTCTATACTTTATAAAACAAAATTGCCTTTTATCGCGGTCATGAATAAGGTAAATCAATTCTCTTTATAACTGTATCATGTATGTTTTTACAATTTAGATACAATCACTTGACGCGTCACTAATGTATTTCAGATCGATATTGTTGAGCATAGTTACGCAGTCGAATGGATGCACGATTTCGAAGCTTTCCAAGAAGCACTCGACAAGGAAAGCGGTTATATCAATAATCTTACGCGCAGCATGTCACTTGCACTAGACGAGTTTTATAGTCATTTGCAATGCTGTGGCGTTTCCGCAGTAACGGGTGCTGGAATTGATGAATTTCTGAAACTGGCTGAAGCTGCCGTAAAGGAATATGAAACGTAAGTGTGTGTATTGCCATATATATTTTGAAAATATATACAAATTGCTATATCAATGACAGTAGATCACATTTATACGATATATCTTATTGAATTATGGGTTCCTAAAACGAGTTATTACCGTGTCACCTCCTTCATACTCCTTCGCTCAACCTTTAATTTTCAAATCATCCTCTTACAAAACCAAAACGTACGTGGGCTGGGGCCGAAATTGAATCTAAAAAACTAGTCGACTACAAACGAACCGCTCTTACACAGAGTCACGTGTCACCCCGTATATTTATTTATAATTTATGATACAAGTGTTTTATTTTTACAGGAGTTACAAAAAAGATTGGGAAAAACTTAAGATAGAGAGGGAAGCTCAACGAAACAAGACGGAGAAGGAACAATTAGAAAAGGCTAGTAAAAAAACAATTGGAGAAGCTGTAGCTTTCGTGACGACGGTTAACGATGGTCGCGACACTTCGGAAATCTATCTGAAGCACGCATGTAACGAATCGAGCGAAGACGAAGACGGAACGGAAAACAATTTCGAGGAAAATGAAGTTGAAGAAAAGAAAGATGAAGTGTCATTTAGAAATTTCTTAGAGAGACATCAAATGGACCAAGCTAAACGAAGGAGTAATCAGGAGTCCGAACCTGATACAAGTAAAAATTGATTATCATTTTAATTTTTTTACAAATTCCTTGAAAAATAAATTAATAAAAATTGCATTTTAAAAATTTGTTTTCGTTAAAAAATTTCTCGCCTCATTTCTATTATAAAATAAACATCTTTTATTTAAACTTTTAATTTTTAACACCGATATTTTTTCCTATATGTACACTGGAGAGATCCTACGATTACAACGTGTATTTGTCAGTAGACACTAATCGTCGTTATATTAAATAATTAAACGTAATTTATATATATAATTTAACAGATATATAATATCGTTGTAATTTTACATCATAATACAAATACTGTTTAAAAGAAAATCGAGATCAGTTCCAGGCTGATTTCACTGAGCGTTTTGAACGTTCAAGTGCGAGCTGCGTTTATCCATCGTAGCACCGCGCCAAGGTAAAGAGATCGTTTTGCGTTCGGACGATGTATCTGTCTTTATAGGAACAAACGGCGAATATTTTATATTCCGTTCTACGGTAAGTTTCCGATTCGGAACATTGCTGAATTCAATCTCGTACAAAACGGGAACTGAAACATACACAATTATTAATATTTTAAGACGTTTAAAACATCATACAAAATATTTAACATCACATATAACATTTGACGCGTATAAACATCGTTGACATTATCAAAATCATTTTTGACGAAGTTTACCTCAATAAAGAAAGTTTGACACTAATAATCAATAATATTTGTTAAATATATCAAAGTATATTGTATTTACGTAGCAAAATTTTGACATACAAAATAATATGTATTAAAAATTCAAATTATATCCAGATTCTGATGGAACGAAATGCAATTGATTTCAATTGATCTCTATGTATTTACCGAGATTTCTCTCTTCTTAATTTCATTAAACATAGATGTACTTTTGCTAATTTGTCGCAATAATTTAAGCGTTAGGTACTATTAGCGATAAAAGATTTAGAAATTTTATCGGTATAAGCCTGATGAGAAGATTATTGATTATTCTTTAAGAGCTCATATATCGATGAGAAAAATAACGCAAATTTTTTGAACAATTTAATATACTCTGGTATAGATAATCAAGGTCAATTTCAATATTTATTATACCTGTATCTTCTTGAGAGTTTCTTATCCGTTTTAGAGTATTATTTTTTGTTGCGATCAGTTTTTTTTCCTCCTCGTGTTCCCGTCGATATTCTTGGATAATTTGTTCCAAAGTTTTAGTCAAAGCCAACTATCGGGAATTTCAAATTATAACGTAAATATAAGTATTATTGCCATATTATTGCCAAGAAGTCGTAAAATATTTTGAGATAATTAAGCAATTAATTAATATCATATATTATATATTAAGCAATTAGTTTTAATAAATATTAATATCAATTCAATTTTCGTATAAATTTTTTTTCTCACACTACAGCAGCACGAAAAAAAGGGTGTTGTGCGTATAACTCGTATTCAACGAATATACCTGGCATAGTTTTAAGCGAGACAGATGATTCTCTTCCGAACGCGATTTCTCTTCCGGTCGCGGGTTCTCCTCCGCACCTTTCGCCTCTTTTTCGTGCTGCGTGCACCGGCCCTTGCCGCCGGCCTTCCGGCACACCTCGGCCAGCAGGTCCATCCGGTCGGCGCGGAAGTTTTCGTGCAAGAACTCGTGCACGTGCGGGTTGCAGGAGGTGCATACCGGGTCGCGGCCGTGGCAGGTGACCTTGCGAAAGCCGTAGAGGTTCAGCTGCCTGATGAAGCTCGTGATGTTGCTCGTCTTGAAGATCGGCCGGCGCGCGTCCAGGTACTCCGCTTGGAATCTATCGTAATCGAGCAGTATCGTGTTGCCGTTCGCGCCCCACCGGATCGCCCCGGTCTCGCATTCGTTCACTATCCGCCAGAGCTTCTGCGGGAATCGCATCGACTGCAGCACGCAGTCCTCGTACATCCTCGCGGCGGTCATCGCTGGGGAAAATTCAGGAAAAATCGGGGCCCTGGGATCGAACGGCGGCCGGCCGCCCGTCGCCGCCGCGCGCGCGAATCGTCAACGTCAACGGCGCGTTTCGAACGTTCCGCGTCCCGTCCGGGTTTTGCGTTTGTGTTTTGTCGACTCCTGAGTCCCCCCGGCCCCCCGGAGCCACCTTCGAAACAAATGACCGTCGTATCACGGCAACAACGATCCAAGATCCAAGCGACTCCCGCGCGCGTACTTTACTACTTCGCCCTGGCCTATGTTTGAGCAGCCTGCTCGACGACCATCCATCAATAATAATAAGAAGAAGAAGGCTCCCTACGTTTACGCGAGCGTTACTTTTGTAGTGCCTTCGCGTAAACGAGTGAATTATCGTAAGTTACTACAGAAGTAACGCTCGCGTAAACGTAGTTAAAACGGGTATGCGTATCGAAGGATCTCGCCGGCCGAGAACCGACTCATCTTTTTACGTTTTTAAATCTGCAATTTTTTTCCTGGTCTCGAACCGTTTCCTACGATAGTTTTTAACGTTTCTTTATCGTTCTGTGGACAAAAATCCACTCGGGCTTATTGCAATTTTTTCCTCGTTCACTGAAGTTGGCTCTTGTTAACGCAGTAGCGAGTAGACTGTTCTACTTTATGAGAAATGGGATATAAATCGCGTGACCTATCTTCACGTGAATATGTGTATTGAAAAAAGTATTTAATACGTTGTGTGTGTGCACGAAGTGTAAATTTTTTAATAAAAATCATTTTTACAATACTATTACTATTTATAATTATCATACACTAGAAATAGACTTTTACGTAAAACTATCGAGAATACTTTCTATTTACATTTCTCAGTAGCTACTTTATAGATTTCGCAAAAGGAGATATATATATATCGATATATAAAATCCCGAGTAATAAAAAATTTTACATGTATCGTTGTGCTCAATAAGCGCAATATATATGATTTCATTAGTTTGATCTTAACGGTTACTTTTTATCATCACTTTATTCTACTTATTTATTATCTTTAATATTGATATTACGCTTTAGAAACATTAATGAAATAGTTAATTCTATCGTAAAAATGACATTAATACTATCTTGTGGACGTGCATTTGAAAGCATTGATATTTCAAGCTTTCGTATACATTCTTTATATGTAACACATAATTTATATTTTTTGATGATTCAATGATGATTATTACGCGGCGGGAATCCGTGTGCTATAATTATTCATTTGTACCATGGATTAGGGCTTTCACTTTGTTAACGATTAACCAGTTACTTAGCCGGTAAAAAAAGAATGTAAAATCAATTTACACATTAGTTTAATATTTTGATTGAATTGTAATGTATAACATCGTCTACGTCGTAGATGTTGGATGGATTATGACCTACATTTTTTTATTGTAAAAATTTTCTCCGCATAGATCTCAAATGAGTCGAATTACCGTAAAAATTTTTCGATTAATTAGAAATTAATCTTAGCAAAAATGCCTGCAGAAAAATCAAGTAAAAAAAATTGACTAAAAAATTTAATATAGAGAATTTTAATCGTGTTTAATTATAAATATATATTTGAAATTTGAGAAACTGTAAAAATCGATTTCAAACTTGTCGAAGGAACTTAAAAATTTAGTCTATTTATATATTTATATATAGACGCTGGACATAGCGATGCTATGCTTTTATTATTCCGCCAGATAATAGTGACGAGGACTATGTGCTTTATACTTTTAACTCAATTTTGTGGTATAGACAGTAATAGAGTAAGCTGTGCACTTCACGACCAGAGAATATTACTGATTTTTATTGTCACTTCACAGGTGTTCGATAGGCTTCACACTTTCTCGTTTTATCCCTCACGCATATCGCGCTCGGAGCAACTTTTCGAGGTTGAAATTCAAAAGTTCTTTCACTGTTACGAATGTATCAGTCAGACAGAACTGGAAGAGCCTGCAGATACTCGCGAGGGATCGCAGGTGCCGGAAGCAAATAGCCGTCCGGATCCAAAACGTCCGGGGTACGCAGCAGCACCGGGCCTTGCGGCGGTCTGGGCAGCGTCCCTTGCCGGGTCAGCTCGGCCTGCGTCTTTTCCAGCCTCTCCAGAATGTCGGGAAACTTGATTCGTTCCCGTGGCTCGAGTTTCCAACAATCGTGCATTAATTGGCAAACGATGGGCGGGCACTCGTCCGGCGGGACAAGCATCGTTCCTTGAAGTATGAGTTTCACGACCTGGAACAATCGTCGAAGAAACACGTTCGAAGTCTCCGGGCGAACTGATAAAAAGAGAGAAATATTGGCGTATGCTGCACGTCTGACCTCCTCGTTACTGAATCCATAATACGGCTGCTTTCCGAATGAGTAAACTTCCCAAAGGACAACGCCGAAACTCCATACGTCGGTCTCTAAGGTAAATCGTCCGTACACCACGCTTTCCGGTGACATCCATCGTACTGGCAACAGACGCGATCCTCCAATCTGAAGAAGTCACGTTAATTATAATTATTATGTAAAAGTGTAATGAAGAGAGAGAGAGAGAGAGAGAGAGAGAGAGAGAGAGAGAGAGAGAGAGAGAGAGATTTGTGTGTGTATAAGTATATACACATTAAATTTCTAGTAGAGTACTCAGAAAATATTTGAACATTTGATCCAGGTTCGAGTCGACTTACTATTAGAAATAAAATACTCTTGTTTTTCGAGGTACTGATAGAAGGTTTGAATCTATTTGTAAGATATTTAATCCCATCACTATTAATAATTAATAACATCCATGTCAAAGAAACTGAGAAGAGTGAATTATAATATATATACGAAATCTCTTCTCTCAAAATGGATACTAATTTATTTAAAAAAATATTCACCTTGTAATAGTCGCAAGTGTAAATATCTCGCGACATGCCGAAATCGGCGATTTTCACCGCTAAGCCTGAGCCCACCAGACAGTTTCGACACGCTAGATCACGATGCACGAATCTTTGCGCCGACAGATACGTCATGCCGGCCGCAATTTGAATCGAGATCCAGTATAATGAGTCCTATAAACAAATGACACGTCATTCTCGAGTTGTTTCTACCGATAAAAAATTTCGCTAGAATAACGTTACACGAGTGATAATATAAAGACGCAATGCCGCGTTTCGGATGGGAGAAACGCTAACTTAATGTCACGCAAACTCGCGCGCGCACAATGAATCACAATTCACGAGAATTTATATGACGACTCGCGATTGAACGCGAAACTTCACCGCGTATATATTCTGAAACGTTATCGCAAAATTTTCCTAACTAATTATCGGCTGTGATACGCGATACCTTCGTTAATGGTTGCAGTCCAGATTTCGACGATCCGAACTGCAAGGAGTTCGCCCGTAGGACCTCGGCGAGGTCACCGTACGGCATATACTCGAACACCATCCACGGATTGTTCGTCGCGTCTCGTAGTACCATGCCCTTCAGGGATAGAATGTTCGCGTGGCTGAACGTGGACATGATGTCCACTTCGCGCATAAAGTCCTGCTCGGTTTCGGGCGTGGCGGTGTCCTTCAGGACTTTTATAGCGACAATTTCCTTCATATCTCCGTTGTACCACTCGCCTGTAAAATTTTTGAAAGATCTAACGTAATATAAAACGAGTAAATTAAAAAAGTATGAGAAATTTATTTCGTAGTATTGTAGCTTGCTAATTTTGACTTCGGGAGAAAAGAATCGATAAACTGTCCCTTGATTAATTTTATTTTTATCTATACAAAATATAATTTTACCTTTGTAAACCTTTCCGAAACATCCTTCGCCGATGTCGTGCAGGAATATAAGACTTTCACGTTGTATTATCGGAACTCCCGGAGACGTGCAGGTGAAATATTGAGGATTAGACGTGTACTTGTGCGCTAATAATAGTCCCTTCTTCAGGTTTATTGGCGTTCCCTGATAAAATGTGACGAACAAGATAATTATTTCAAATAAGTAATAATATGCAATTATTGAAAGAATCCTCCTATTAAGATAATAGAAAAATAAGTTCGAGATAAATTTACTTTTAAAATATATAGAGTTTAAAAGTATAGCATAAGTTGTGTTTAGAAAGAGGCAAAATTTTCCCAGAAGAACGCATGAAAAATACAATGCAAATGTGTACAGCGCTGTTTATGCATTTCAGGATGAACACGTTTCGACGAAGGATACGGCAACTTACGTCTAGTGGGCTTCTTTGCGACTTGATGCTGTAACTCCGTCTTCTCACGCCGTACACGACGCTCAGTAAGAGTACAATTACCGCGACGAAAGCAACAGCTACTCCTATGATTTCAGGTACCTTGTATTTCAATCCCTCTAATACCTGTCGCGTCGATTTTAAATAATTCATTACGCTTGTAAGTAGCTCGTATAAACAATGGCACTTATTCCAGCTATCGAAATTTATGTAAAACTTCAATTCTGGCAAGCAGTAAATATACCTGCTCAGCTTCCGGAAGCGCGTTCGTGCTATTTGTGCTGTTGTTCCCGCTTGGAGGTATCATTATGTTGTGTATAGGACGAGGCGTTAGAGAAACTAAAAAATTATTTTATTACATCACGTCATATTAATTGTAAATGCTAGCTGATTTGATCTTTATCGCAATAATTTTTGCTACCGACTAGGTTTCTGTATATTAATTAATCATCATATCTCTAAGTCACTCTCGACTTTTCAATCGCTAATCACTGTGGCGAGCTATTTTTATATTTATCTAAAATTGCTCATCTCCCGTAGTAAAACTTCTTATAAAAGAGTAGTCGAGTAGCTTTACCGATTAGACGATTCGGACATCGTAAATCCGATGTTGGCAGCGACAAGTCGTGAGGACACACGCATTTCGACGTGTTATCCGGGAAGGGATAACAGGCCGCTTCTTTTCCGCAAATTTGCGGATGATCCTTGCACGCTTTGATCTCGGAGCCCCCGTAGTCCGGGGGCAATTGCACTATTACATCTGGCTGACGTTGATTGGAAGCCGTCACTGATAAATCTGCAATAAGAAGACCATTTGTTCTTTAGATCTTATGCTCTCCTTCAGTGCCACAGTGGCGGATCTGTATTTTCAGAAGCCTGAAGCTATATTATAAAATATTAAAGAATTAAAATATTAACAAGATAGTTAAAATATAATTTAATTACGTTGAGAAGATAATATCTTCACGTCGCTCTTGAAGCAAAAAATTGTGTATTGAGCCAATTGTTAACAGAATTGAGTATCTCTACAGTCTCTTTATTTAACGAAATGACTATAAATGAACATGTCAACACAGAAAATCCATTTTTAAACAAAAACTCGATATTTGCGTCGAAGCCTCCAGCTTCGAATGGCTCGCATTGAGATAAAACGTATAAAAAGATGAAAGATATATTATTATATTTTAAAATGTAATTTAATGTATAGGAACAAACGTTTCTCTACGGGGAACGTGGTGGATCGACCGTTGCCGTCGCCGCGGTGGCGGTCGTGCCGGGAAGCAAAAGAGATCGCCGTCGCAGATCCGCGGGACCGTCGCAAACGGCCCGTAAAGGGCGGCCAGGGAAGAAAAAGGGCCGCATATTTGGATTGGGCACAGGAAGATAGAGACAGTGAAGGCATTCATTTGGTAGCTCTTGGAGCTTGTAACGGGTCAAAGCGTTATCTCTGCGGTCAGCGCTCCCCGACAACGAGTCTCGCTATGTGTACCTATTATCGCCCCGTATTCCGTGCCCGCGCCGAAGTATCTCCATTACGAGATTTCCCGCATTTACGAGATCGACCGTTTCTCGGCGCGAGATCGATCTTGCCGTGCTCTCGACGACGCCGCCGCCGCGCACGGCACGGTTCGTTATTCGAAGTATAACGTAAGATGTAACATAAACGAGTTAACGATTCGTCGCGTCAGCCTTGGGACGAAGATGCAAGGAGGGAGAAGACGGATCTCTCCTTCGTCGCGAAAGCGCGATGCGACCGCGTTCGAGACGAACGACCATCTCGTTTGACCATCTCTCGAGAGAAGGGCCCGCCGCGTTGCCTCCCGGAGGATCCCGCGGACGAGTTTTGCAATTTATCGAGGATTAATACTCGCTTCGATACCGTCCAGCACAATCAATTATGCCGCCGCAGACATCGTGATTTTCGCATGTACGCTACATTTTATTACTGACCTCTGCTCTTTGCCATCGTATACGCGGCATAGAAAACCGCTATTGGCTCCGCCGGCTGACCCTCGATAGCACGAGTATCGCGTGGCAAAGCTCGCGGAGAGAATTATTTTAGTTTACGCCTTGCGTCCAGTAATTATGATATAACGCCAAATGATTCGCGTAACTCCGTCAGTTTTGTAAGAATTCGACTCGATTAATTTGTTTACCAATTAACTAATCTTAATGACGCTCTCTGATAAATATTTGGTCTTTATCATTGAAGAAAACTTTTAAGGAAAGCCAGTATTATAGTTGCTTTTCTGCAATTTATTATAAAGTGTCTCGATAAATGAGCTTTGAATTAAAATTTGTACGAAAAGGAGATTTATGTAAATTTTTTTGTACGAATTGCAATAAGTTGTTTTCGGTTGTACTCTAGAAGCTCAATGTGCAAAAAGAGGTGTTTTATTTTATAATTGGTTTATACTGTTTATAGAGTCGTCGTTGCCCGTTTGGCTTAAGAAATAATCGCTCTGAAATTGCAAGGAGTACTATCATTTAAAATTCAGACGTGTAGATTCTCAATTCGAATTCTCGACTATGTTAAGCTACTTCGCTGTAGCAACAGCCTATAGTAGCCAAGCTGACGGGTGCTGTTGTCTCAATAGAAACAGTAACAGATTGTAATGACATTCGATCCTAATTGAAATCTATATATTGTCTTTTAAATGTTATGGTTAATGGTAAATTTGGAAATTTCAATGCACGTGCGGTGAGGCACGCGTTTATTTGCACAAATCCAAGCTTTAGGCGTACAGACTACAATAGAGGCATTATACGTGCGGACGCCTCATCCTGCCTAAACGTGCGATTCGTGAAGGGACCGAAAGAGATCGGTGAATATATCGTGGGGCGCTCGTCAAACAATATATAGATACACATAAATATATACAGAATGGAATCTGCAATCAGTATATGAAACGACAGAGATTCCTTATTTAACTTTAAACTTCCTATGGAGAAATATCGAGGAGAAATCGCGAAAGCTTCTTATTTTCTACATTTATTCATAATCTTGTCTTGGTAATTGCACGAGTCTGTTTTATAATTAAGGCAAAATTTCGTTGAAACGCGAACTTTGAATTAAATAAAGATTCAAGTTTTGCTCTATTTACATTCGTTATTACACTGCACTACCAATCTTTACTGCGTATGTGTGTTTGCGATGATTTAATACCAAGTTTATAAAAATATAAAATGTTTGTCTTTTTCTCGCGGCATTACATATGTAATGTAATTATAAAAATTTGTCGATTAGTGCGATATATTATCTTTAACACTGTGAACGCGACAAGTGTGGTTTTTATCTCGAATCGGACTTATCGAAAGGTCGAAAGTGCGCCCGATATTGAAGATAACAGCAAAGGGCAAAAACAGGGTTGGTTTCTAATTTCTTCCCAGAGGAACATTTGTCGAAGGAAAGAGATAAATTTAGTTTAAGCAAGATAAAAAATGGTAGATAAATAGTAGATAAACGTTTCTCTAGTTTCTTTATGTTTTTTTTCGTATAAAGATAAATATATATTTACACAAAAAATACAATACAGAGTAATACATACAATACATTTAAATTAGCATTGTGACGTATAGATAGGATTATATGTTAATAAGTAACGTAAGATGCTTTATCGCAAATAAATATAATTGCCCTATATTGTTAATTGCTAATCGTACAATTTTTGAACATTAGTATTTACGAGACTCGTCGCAAGTTATAAATTTACATAAAACGTTATTTTAATTTATTATTTAGGTAATTTTATAAATACTCCAAATTTTCTAAATTCTTATAGAATATTGAGCAGAAATAAATATTTCTAGGTCATTATACGCAGATATGATTATACCGATTCGTCATTAAATCGCTTAATTTATTCCTAGAATATCGTAGTCACTCTATTTCTTATCTAACACAAGCTAAAACATTTGAACATTAGTAATGCGCTATGCAAGCAAAATTTGCGATAAAATAGAAATAGAAACATATATAAATATACCAACCGAAAATTGTCTGAAGTAGCATTATTTCACGAAACGTTAATGTAATTCTTATCGGTTTAACGGTTTATAAATAATAACTGCAACGTCGAATACACAATTTGTGAAGTAATTACGTGTATCGTTTTCACTGATTATAGTAGATTCTTGGTACTTTACGCAACGGGCCTAATTGAATTCGATACATATTAGATGACTCTTGTTCCACGAATCTATTAACTCAACGAGACGCGGAACAAGCTACCGTGTGTATTCAGATTCCTCAAAAGAAGCTTTCAGGATTTCTCCAACGTAAGCAAACGCGTATGTCAAAACAAACTTTCAAATCTTTATAAGCATTTAATTGCACACAGAAAATATACAACAATAAAAATTGTTTATAAAAAATATATTTTTCTAAAAAAAAAAAAAAAAAAAAAAGAATTGCATAATTTTTTCCGCATCAGATATATAACGCATTATAATTCCTGTTTCTCATATTAATGAAAATTACATTTTTAATGTCTTAATATTTTTGTAGAAAAAGACATTTATATATCGGATTGGCAAGGAAAACGTGTCCAAATTTAATGCGGTAAAACATGACAGATTATCTGCCTGTGCGAAATTTGCGCGCATCTTACCTGTTCGCATTTTTGTAAAGGAGAGGCCTCTTTTCCTCGGCATTCTTCTTCCGATATATCGTGTGCGTCTGTGCAAGTGAACGACGAAACCACCCTCGCCGGTCGGAGAAAATAATTCCTCGCACTCGTTTGCCGCACTTTGCACTCTCTCTCCTTTGCTACGAAGCGGCAATTACCATCGACGTGCTAATTGCATCGGCATTACTTTGGCGAGAGAGGTATTGCCGCCCCTATAAACGTCACGTCGAACCTCGATATCCATGGACCAAGGTCTTATTAAAAAAAAAAAAAAAAAAAAAAAATCCGAGAAACTGCCGTGGAGAGACGATAGTCGCGACGATATGACAAATCACGTTTCTCGCATCTCCTCTCTATCTTTCTTACTTCGCCTTACATCATACGCGCCATCACGTGACACATAATAAGATATCGACTAATCTTCGCATTTTCGTTTTTTCTCTACATTCCCGATCTGAATTCGCGTACATCCGTGTCTCAAATTCCTCCGCGGACTTCCGTCGTCGGCTTTTTCCCGTGATCCTGGCCGAGATCGGTCGCGAAGTGACGGCGGGTCATATTGTTTTGGAGAACGGAAGTTCTTTCGAGCACTCTTTCCGTAGGTATAGGAACGGCGGACGGGGCGTGGGTGGGTGCCGAATAAGCCTTGAGCCGGAAGCCGAAACCTCGGCGCGACACCCGGCCTGGCCTCGAACGGGTTAAACGGCGTAGGTGGAGGCCGGGCGACGGCGAGTGAGATGTATTCTCTCTTCGATGAACGCTTAACCGAAACTGAAGAACGAAGAACCGCGAACCGCCTTCGAGACTCCCTCGCTTTGCGCTACGCGCGCACGGAGCTCGCGTGTGAGCGCGTAAAGCGCATCACGCACACATGCACGCGCGATCGGGATTTACGCGAGATTTTAACTCGGTTCATCATCGTCTTGTCGGTCCGACCTACGCTATCGGAGAGAGAGACGGTGGTTCATCTTAAGCCTCCGAATTTCTTAAAGAAGGGTGCGTCTTCGTCCTCCTCCTCCTCCTCTTCCTCCTCCTCCTCCCCCCGTCACGCGGCTCGCACCTGACACGTTCCAAACCGTCCACCTACGCGTTCGCGTGAATATCATTGCCGTATGTTACGAAAAATGACAGAAGTTTATGCCGTGAAGATATAGAGGTTGTTTCGGTGACCTCCTCCTTGTTAAATTCGTAGTGGTCAAATTATATTCAATTTGAGTAATTTTTAACCATTTCTAAAAGGTTGCCGCACCTGCTGCTCCTCTACTCAATATTCGTTAATTTAACTAAACTAGTCAAGTTAAAATAATATCGTTTTGTGTTAAAATAATGAATTTTGACACACATGATAGTTAAAAGTAGCAAAATGTTATTTAAATCAAGGTATTCATTTAAATTTCATATTTTAATATTTTACAGTGCTCAACGTGCGAGAGACAACAGCCGAAAAAAATGGACGTTGCTTCGAGGCAATCTTGGCGATTCGTCGAAATTAGCTGTTGGTTGTTTTAAGACAGCGATTTTCCTGGGAAGATATTGGGTTATTTTATCTGGAGATGGGTAATTAATTCGTCTGTGCAGATGCGAATACGCGCGTCATATCAATACGCGTTGTCTGTAACACGCTGACGCTATCGCGACTGCTTATCGTTTATTTATTCTCAATCGAAGAAAACACACGTCACACAGATATTCCATCTAATTACTTTTTTTTTTCTAAATTCGAAATGTATAGTGCATTCGTGGCAGCTGAATGAAATGAGAATCGAATCATCGTTTTGTAATCAGAACCGTCAGAATGTGGAGTAATCTTTTGATTTATAACTTGATCGCGAACAATCTAATTTGCTTACGTCGGCAAGTCAATCATTAAGTAACGATCTTGAAGTTTTATTTATTTTTGTTTTGACCATTGCGTTTCCGTTCCGTTTTAAATGACGAATTAAATTCTCGATGAGAAACGGTGACTCTTTGCAATCGGACAGTTTAATTAAAAGGACGTGAAAAATCGATTTTTTTAACTTTTTTTTTTGTTACCAGTCGGCGCATTATATAACCATGCTATATATTTAACTTGAGAAGATAAATAAATTTAATATTCGCTATCGCGATCAGCTTGATACACTATTGCCTAACGAACTGCCACCTCCCACTCCTTCTTGGCGAACAACCCGACTTTTCAGCTTCCGATCGTGATAAACAAGTCGACTCGAGAACACGAATCCGTACAGAAAGTCATGTGTATTCTCAATGTGTGCCTGCCCGTGTCCCGATGAACGCGTAGATCTGCAGTACACACGCGTGCTCGAGTACCGAAACTTGTCAGAAATCAGTTATCAACGTAATTAACGTACGTTGCTCGATATCTCGAGCTAACAATTGGGAAGAAATAAATACTATATCATTTAAATATCTTCTATTATCTTGACGAGTTTAAAAATAATTTTTTAAAACTTTTATCACATAATTTCTCTTTTTATTCGGCGCAATTTTCTAATTTAAACACTTTTTTGAAAAATATTTTTAACATTAAAAAAAATAGGAAATGTTAAACGACACTTTATTATTCACCTAAACATTCTTACGGAAATCAACACCATTTGTGTTGCAGTGCACAATTATTTTATATGTTTGATTTGATATGTTAAAACAATTTTGTACAAGATTTTCAATAATTAACAGTTTTTCACACTGGCGCGCGCATTTGGCGACTTTTTTTACCTTTTTTTAAAATACAATGCATTTTTTAAAATACTTCGAGCTGACAATTGAGAAGAAATCTGCACCCGCACAACAGACCGTTTAATATTTGAGATAAACTAAAGCGAATTTCTCTGTATTTGCGTACCTACTTTAAAATCACGATACTTTGTGGTTGTGTTAATATATATTTCGAATACAAAGAGGAGAAATCTAAAACTGCCAAATTTTATATTTTATTTTCTAATTTGTCCATTTTTTTTCCTTGCGAAGCGCACAAGCGGGAGTTTATTTCTTTCCCTTCGTGAACGGCGACGGCTGATGAAAGGCCGTTTCTGTCAGTACAGGCATAGCGAGATCCGGCCCGAAATAATTTTGAAGGATATTGCCATTCGCGTATATTAGCGTACGATTGATGTCCCTCCCGATCACGTCGAGAGCGTCCCGTTCAACGTCCGGGATCCGCGATCCAGGGGATCGTTAATAAAGCGGGCGGTTTATAGTTCCCGAAGATCAAAACACGTATATACCAAGTAGGCGAGAAACGAGTCGAAACACAAAAGTGAGGCGGGAAATGCGAGACAGGGATAGGGGGAGAGGGAGGGAGATACGTTAAGAGTTTCCGAAGAGCCTCCGTCGGAATGGCGTAAGTGTTGTATATTTACATTGGCGTTACAAGCTCACACCTGGACGCAAGAATAGCGCCGCTCTTCTTCTTCTTCTTCTACTTCTTCTTCCTCGAAGCATTTTCACGCGCCATATACGTCAGACCTGTTTGACAAAAGCTAACGCCCTATATTTTTGTCCCGATGCTGAATTAATACAGTTTATTTCGGTGATTGTGCGGCTTTTCTACGGGAGACAAATGGTTTTTAAACAGAGGAATGATACACCTGCATTCTCATTAATAATGATCCCGCAACCGATGAGATATTACTTATTACGTGGCAAGAAAAATTTCGGTAAAAAATCGTTTGTATAAAAACATGATATAAATAGATAGAATTATATATAGATAAAATATATAGATGTTTTCTTTCTCTTGTATATTCTCTGTTTGTATGTAGTTATGTACAGGGGGGAAAATAATAGAAAGAAATAATTAAAAAGATAATTTTTATTATTATTTTTTTTTAATAAAAATTAAAAGTTGAGGAAACTAGAAAAATTGTCCGTGTATAATCATATATAAATGTGACAATCGTATATAAAATAATTACATATGTTTATACAATATAGAATATTGTATAATCCAATCACGATTTTAGTTTTTGTAAAAAAATAATGCAGTTATTTTTCCAATTATTTTTTAATTATTTCCAGTAATTTTTTAAATATTTCCAGTTATTTTTCTACATATATGGACAGAGATTATATGTAAGAGAGAGAAAATATATATTTTATATATAATTTCATATTTTATATATTTTTATATAGAAAAATTTTTTACCGAAATATATGGGATTTTATCTATGCGATAATTACTTCACAAATTTTCCGAAAAATGAATTCTGTTATAATTTAATAGTATATACTTTTTCTTATGTGATTAACGCAATTATCCAAAAATATGTCGTATCTTATTATTTCAGATAATCTGAAGTATCCGAGATTTTGCGATTAAATTAAGCATCTTCAGAATAAATTTCTTCAGAATTTTATACGAGATAAAATCTATAACAGTTTCAGAGTTACATGCGGTACATGAAAATTTTTTATTTTTTTTTATAGGAGAGGGTGTCGTCTGAAATCATATCGGAAGAAGGGTGAGTTGTTCCGCAGGGTGGTTTACACCCGTCGAACGTTGCGGATTGTCACTCGCGTTTGGCAGCCGAGCGACATAAAGTCGGCATGCGTGCAGATGGCGGCCGTAAGAGGTTGGTCTTTGGTCTAAAAAAATAAAGCGGCGCGGGCACGAAGAGCGGAGATGTTTGTGTTTCCACGCGAGATGGGTGATTCTTAAATGACGAGGAACAACTGGGGACAACTTATATACGTATCTCGGAACAATATGCTACGCGGAATCGGAAAGCGGCGGAAAGTGCCTTTTTTACGGGAAGTCTATGAAAGATAAAAACGCGAGAGGTTCCCCGAAGGGTACATCCGATATGCGATATCGTACATTCGTGATAATGTGCTTGGGAAAATTTGGATAAAGACTTCATGACTAAAAATATTTTATTATTTGCTATATAAAGCGGAAAAAAATTTTTTTTATTACACAAAATTAATAATTAAAGCATTTTAGATTAGAATTATTATCTAAGATTATTTGTTCACACTTTGGTCATCTTCTCGTATGGTTTTTGTCTAATTTCAGTCTGTTTCATAATTTTCTTCTCAATACAGCGTTATTCCGCAAACATGTATAATAATAAGTATATATTATTTGTTCGTATATTTAACGAATAATTAAGAAGTCACGCTATATATTTCCACGTGAGACCAAAAATAGCGCTTTACATGTAAGAGCCGATAGCCATAGTGATAAAAATCTGTCGATAAATATATGCAATACGTATAGATATATTATAATGCATATTGTAATTTTTCACTTTTATACAAAATTTTGATTAAACTGAACGCGACAAAAACATAACATTTTTTGATTTTAAAATTTTCATCGTGTTTTTTTTTAAAAGAATAGTATTTAATTTATAAAATTAAATTTTTAATAAAAATCTTTTTGCGTAAATAAATAAAAGTACTTATTATATATATATATATATATATATATATATATATATATATATAGGGAGCTTTCCAGTAAGCGATACAAGTCGACACTGCGAATGAATAATCTTATACAAATTATTTATTATATATTTTCTTAAATAATATAGGATTTATTGAATTAAAGTATATAATAATAAAAATCCATTTTTTGTTCATTTTTTACTTTTTAGTTACGAGTCTATGTGCAGTAATGCAAAAAGAACAGCGACAATGCGCTATTGCGCTCTGTGCAGCCATGCGATTGGTCAATTTTTCTAGGTTGCAGTCCCCGCGACATTCATGTAAACGGGTCCAGGCAGTGGAGCGCGATAGACGATAGACGTATAGCGTTTCGGAACGCGCCGTCCTCGTTTTCGTGACGATCACCGACGACACCGACGTCTCTCTTCGCGCTCTTTTGGGAACGCGCTGGGAAAAACGTCCGTCGTGGTCCGTGGTCGTGGTCTGTGGTCTGTTCCGTTCTTCGCTCGGCCTCGGCCTGCTCGCTTCGTTGCAGTTTGATATCCCGATCGTGGGGAAAAAAAGACAGGGAATAGCTGAGAAGGTAGCGCGCGCCGAGTCACGGGAGATCCAAGACGGTGCGAACGACGGCAATTGTTACGCGATCGAATGTTGCGTACACCGCACCGAGTGAGAAGTGAGAACCCGTGTCGGCGCGGAACGCAGCTGTCGATGTAGGCTGGCTGGAATAGGTCGCAGGGATCGCAGGTATATCGTAGCGAGAGACGAGGCACACCACCGGGAGGAACGGGAGTTGGAGAGTTCGCGCGACTACGCGAACGTTACATTCACGTGGACAACGTAAACGTAGACGGGGACACGGGAGCCGCGAGCCGCGTGCCGGCGCACATTGATCCCTACGCGAGCACGAGAATTGGTTATCGAAAAAATGGCGGCCGAGGCAATGCTAAATAAGACCCGAATGATGGGGTTTAAGAACAAAGGCAAGGACCAGGAGGTGAGTGTATCGTCGTCGCCACCCGACCGGGTGACAATGGAGTTTCTCGCGCGATCGAAATTATCCGTGGGAGAGCCGAGACGCTCCCACGTTCGGCCGCCCTGCTCGATGCCATTTCCCCCCCCCCTCTCGCGACTCTCGCGCGTGGAGTTTGCACGTTTGCGAGCCTCTGTGCTCCGTTTTCCTCCCGATTTCTCCCTGTCCCTTTTCCTTCCGTATTCCTCTCCTCCTCTTATCCCTCTCGCGCACACACACGTCCGTTCTTTCTTTTACGTTCTCCATACTTCTCTCCCATTGCTGTTTTGTCCCTTCACTTTCCTTCCTTTTCCTTCCCTTTTACTTTTTTTCCCCCTTAATCTATCGTCTCTTGTCTCCTCTCTTGTTCTACTTGTTGCTTCTTTTATAATTTATTGGGTTGCTGGCCGTTTCATAATTACGTTGAAATTACTGTACGATTATGCGTAATCGTTATGTATCGTACTAATTTTGCAATATCATTTTTATTAAGATTTTACCGGGTTATGTACCTTTGTATTCTCAACATTTGCTTATCTATAAGAGGTCAATATGCAGCTATATAAGTTTTTGTACATATTTATATTGAATCACGCGTAAGAATATTTTGACTACAAATATTTTTACCGTGTGCTGCAAGTACGCAAAGCACCACAATTAATATGAATTATTTATCATATCGATTTGAATTAAAGTAAACTTGGCTTTTTTATTTGCCTTAATTAATGAAATTTTATAACACAATTTTATAATTAAATATATATCATTATGGATGAGATATGATTACAATTTAAGAATAAAATGTTTAATTTGGAAAAAAAGGTTGAGAAAACATTTTTATGTGCTTCTAAGTTGTAAAAAAATTTTTAAATAAATTGATAAAGAAAGATTGGTTATTATGAGGGATATAACTCTGTAGATACGTTACGATTGTATATCTTAAAACTAATGTTTATAGGAAATGAGAAGAAGACGTAACGAAGTGACGGTGGAATTACGTAAAAATAAGCGAGAAGAAACTTTACAAAAAAGAAGAAATGTACCTATCACGGATTCAACAGGTAACACATCTAAATGTGAACATAAATGTTGAAACATTGCAGTATTAATGTATATTGTTTTTCCAAATAGATGAGGATGACATTGATAAACAGCTTGCAAAAATCAATTTGGTAGAGTTGGTAGCAAAGGCAGGTAGCGCAGATCCAACGATACAATTGCAAGCCGTACAATCAGCAAGGAAATTATTATCATCCGATCGTAATCCACCCATTGATCCATTGATAGATAGCGGTATTTTACCAATCTTGGTTCGCTGTCTTGAACAACATAACAAGTGAGAAATTTTTTTTTTGAAAGTGTATACGCATATGCGAGTTTGTTTTTGAATATTTTTATCATATTTTTATTAAATTTATACCAAGACGAAGAATTGCACGTAAAATTCACGCGAATAATATTTTTAGGCAACCAAAATCTAGTCTTGACTGTTTAACGGAATTTTCCTTAATTTGATTTTATATCTTTATTATTTGTTACAGTTTGTGTGGAATTTGTCATAATTTTGAAAATATTTTTTCTATAAATCACGTATCAAGCTCTATTTATCTATGTGACTGCGTGGGACGTTTACATGACTATTTTACTAATGTAATGTTTTAGTCCATCATTGCAATTTGAAGCAGCCTGGGCTTTAACAAATATTGCAAGTGGAACATCGGCGCAAACGCAAGCTGTAGTTGCCGCTGGTGCTGTGCCACTGTTCTTGCATTTGTTACTCTCGAGTCAGCAGAATGTATGTGAACAAGCAGTATGGGCCTTAGGTAAAACATCTAATTATAAAAAACGTATTGTTTAAATTATAGGATATGTATAGAGATTTGGAACATATTGTCAAATACATTTTTTATATTTTAAAATATTATATAAAAATGTGCATACATTTTTGTTTATAGGTAACATTATTGGGGATGGTCCAGCACCTAGAGATTATGTTATTAATCTTGGTGTTGTAAAGCCACTGCTAACATTTATTAAACCAGATATACCTATTACATTTCTACGTAATGTAACATGGGTTATCGTTAACTTATGTAGGAATAAAGATCCACCACCGCCAGTTCAAACGATAAAGGAGATTTTACCTGCTCTAAATATGCTTATTCATCATAATGATGTTAATGTAAGTATTTAAATGTAGAAAAATAAAAATATTTAATATTGGAAGAGAGATTCTGAAAGAGCTAATATAATGTTATCTATTTCATTTGATTTAATTGTAGTGAAGTAATTTAATTAATGTTTTTTTATCTTTATATAAATTCAAAAAATCTGCAAAAGTTAATAATTTCATAAAACTTTTTCCATTGCATTTACTTCTAAATATAATGGAGCAAATTTTTTATCAATATATAATTATTTTCAGTTGATTATAAAAATTATAATAATTCCAACAATTTTTTAAATAGATTCTTGTTGACACTGTATGGGCCTTGAGTTATTTAACTGACGGTGGTAACCAGCAAATTCAAATGGTTATAGACAGCGGTGTTGTGCCCCGTCTAATACCTCTTCTTTCGCACAAGGAAGTTAAGGTGCAAACTGCTGCCCTCAGAGCAGTTGGCAATATCGTCACTGGCACGGATGAGCAAACACAAACTGTTTTAAATTGTGACGCTCTTTCGCATTTCCCCAATTTATTGACTCATCCAAAAGAGAAAATTTGTAAAGAAGCGGTCTGGTTTCTTTCAAATATTACTGCCGGTAACCAATTTCAAGTTCAAGCAGTTATAGATGCAGAACTTCTACCACTCATTATTCGTAATTTAGCAAAGGTAAGCATGCAGTTTTATGTAAATAAAATGTATATTGTTACATATGCGATATTTATTACTTACGCTTTGTTTTTATAGGGCGAATTTCAAACACAAAAGGAAGCGGCATGGGCCATTAGTAACCTTACGATAAGCGGTAATAGAGATCAAGTGTCACGGCTTATAAAGGAGGGAGTTATCGGCCCATTTTGTGATCTTTTGTCTTGTAAAGATACTCAAGTTGTACAGGTGGTATTGGACGGCATACATAATATGCTTAAACTTGCTGGCTCACAAGTTGAAGACTTAGCAAACATGATTGAGGAATGTGCCGGTAAATATGCTTTATTTATTTTATATAATGAACTTGTTTTTTCTTACATTTTTTTATATATGTAAGAAGAGTGTAAAAACAATAAAATAAATGTACATACGTGTTTATATATATATTTTTATTTATTTAAAGGTTTGGATAAAATTGAGGCATTGCAAAACCATGAAAATGTAGATATATACAAACTAGCATATGACATCATCGAGCAATACTTTTCAGAAGAGGTGAGGCATTATACCTTTAAATAACATTAATATGAATTTTATTCTTACATATAATTATATAATTGATTTTCAGGCGGATGACGCACCATTGGCATCGCACGACGGAGCTTTCGAGTTTGATCAGACGACGAGTATCCCGAGTGAAGGTTTTAAATTCTGAGAGGGTCTCCACTTCTTATCCGATCGTGCCGTCCCCCGACAAACTCCGACGCGGAGTCATTTTGCTTTCTCCTTCCTATTTCTACATCTCCTTCCTACTCCAATGAAAGCATAGCAATCTGAATTTACTGCTACTGAATCAAGAATTATTGCGTTTGTTCTTACAAACATACAGTGTGATTTATCGACTTTTCCGTATTCGGAAAGACGGAATGAAGCAAAAGACGAAAGCTGGTTATGGAATGAAGGAGTTGGTAACCACCAAATTAAGCATCTCTGTGGACTTTGATTTTTTCTTTCCCTTTTCTTATCTCATGTATGTTACCTTTTTTCTTTTATAATATACGATAGACGCGTATTAGCAGTCTTTAGCTAAGCGCAACTAGTTACATAACGCATGTGAGTAAATTATTCTAGAAGTCGAATAACTTCACAGTAAGGTGTTAAGTTAATGGAAAAAAAGGCTCTTTCTATCGTGCTTGATCATGCTGCTCTCCACTCTAACTCAGGACGAGTCTTGGTTAGCGATATTACTTTTATAAAATAATTCGTGTATATTTTAGGCATGTTAAATTTATAACGATATTGACCACTAAATAAATGAATCAATTGACTACTCTTTGCTAGCATAATTGATAAGTGTGGATATTTCTGTAAGGAGCAGACAACCAATAAAATTTCAACGAAAATTCGGCACAACTTCAACTATCGTTCGATAATTTTATTTCGATTTATATTAGAATGGAATTAGAAGTTAAATGTGCCTGGGCTAAAAAATTCTTGGTTACTATGTAACTTCTAATTATAAACTATCATCTGAAAAAAGTATGTAAACTTTGTAAATAATCCTGATCTGCAATTATACATTTTTTTATTTAACACTATACATATATATAATTAAGATTCTTCTTTAAATTCTATCGTGGGATCTACAAACGAGTGTATGTCATCTGCATACAGCTCCTCTGGAAGCGATTCTTCGGTGATACTTGGTAGATACGTAGGGAAATTTGGCGCTGTTTTATGTTTCCTCAGAGGAAGTACTGTATCAAACATGTAACAATAAGTATTGATTTCGCCAGGTATATTATGTCCCTGAACCCAAATCACGTTATACTTCGTGTTTATTCGTAAAATCTAGAAACAAAGCATCAATCACATTATTGGGGGGAAAAAAAAAAAAAAATTAGTAAATGAACCTATAAAAAAACGAATGGTAAATTTCATAAATCTCAAATTTCAGGATAGATGTAAGATTTTTCTTGTTTTTTAAATATATATATATATATATATATCTTTTATTAGAGATATAAATTTACTTACTCGAACACCTCTGATAACGCGCCACCTATTACCCATGTGTCCAGGCATTTTAGTGCCAGGCATGACTCGGGCTTTCGTTCCACCTGACCCGATGTTTCCAGGTCGTCTGTGAGTTTTGGTCACGCCGTGACTGGCAGGCATCCCATGAAAGCCCCATCGTTTCATGACACCTTGGAATCCACGATCAATCCTAATGGAATTCACATGTTTCAACTTTTCGCAAGTTAAGATTAATATTAAATTTATACGATTCTGTTTTTTTTTTTTGTAAAGCAACACATGTAGTACAATATAACAAGATACAAAATTATTTACGTTTTCGCACGGATATCGACGACTTCCCCTGGTTTAAAATGTGTGGCGAATAAAGGAGTTCCTGGTTGTAATGCTGCTTCCGGTGATATTATAAATCTCCTTAGTACACGTTTTGGCATAACTCCAGCATCGTTAAAAATACCGTAATATTCTTTAGTAATCTACGTGCGAAAAGATACCCGTCAGTTTTACATATCAGAATAGGAAAATTTATTAGATGTAACTTTTCAATTACGTACAATTTGCGGATCTATATTTTCTGCCCCTACTACGAGACATCCGCGTTTCTTTTTGACTTGTCTCGTGAGTACACGGCTTTTTATTGGAAAATATTTCTCCGGCGGTATGTATTTTACCACTTCGTTATCGACAACCTGAATTAAAGCATAGAATTATAGTTGCAGAATAATAGGGAATATTCAAATAAAAATAATAGTGGTGTTGCTTGTGTATTAAAAATCAAAGCTGGTCCATTTACCTGAAGCAACGTCGACGTGACCTTCTTTCCATTTTTCAACCATAACGGATAGACCCCTATTTTCTTGGCAATTAAACCAGTACGTTGCATATCTTTCTTCCACTCTACGGTAGGCTCGATCGGATCTATTTTCAATGGAGAAAGTTTCATTCCAAATCCGATAGTGGACGAGCCATGTTTATCTTGAACCACTTCGTCAAGAAACTGCTTATTATCTTCTGTTAGCCGCTCATTGTACAACTGCAAAAGTTTTTTTAAATATAAACTTTGTACCATATATATGCATATTCTCTGTACTTGAGTATCACGTAAATAAGAATAAATTATTTGTATACTGATCACGTACGACACGTTCTTGTTTTGGAAGCCACTCTGGATGACGGTATCTAGGTTTAGGTAAATATCTTTTTGTGTCCCGTTTTGGGACGGATATCATGTCGATACTGCAAGTAAAAATACGAATTGTTATGAAGATTTATATATATATATAAGTCTACATTTATTTGTTATATTATATAGAAGTATGTACATAAGTAAACATTTCATCTCTATCGCTTAATTTTGTTCAGTTTAGTGAGTATACTTGAGTAAACTCTTTGCTTTGTATATCTAGTATATTCAATTTGCTCGTCTTAATCAATTTTGTATCATAATAATTGCAAGCTTGAAATAAATCAAGGCAATTGATGAAAGATTGCATCTTTAAAATGGTGTTTTTGCTTATTTGTTTAATAATAAGAATTCGTGTGTGTCGTACGATACTTTAAAAGAGTTCATACAAATTTCAATGAAACGTCAGATACATGGGTCTAAATAATAGTTCCGCACGTGTGAGGCGGAGCAACTCTGTGTCCTGGAAAGGCGCTACGAAACGACAACAAATCGACGGCATACCTTTGTTTTAGGCATTTGTGAAAAAGTTGAAGTCCGTTAATCGTCTTTAGAAGCGATGTCATTGTTAGCGCATCAATCTCACAACTGTTTTTCCAAATTTACAGATATAAAATAACCTAACCTAAAAAGGCAAACCGAAGACACACGGTTTACGCACGAATTATAGGTTATAGATTGAAATGTCGACCAATCGCGCGTTTAGTACAAAGAACGCATCAATGTGGCGGTCTTTACATTAGGATTAGACACGCGATTGGTTAACGCCCTAACGCCCCGCGGGGCACCCACATTGCGCGATTACGCGTGTCTGAACAGACCTTTAAAGCCACGTCGCGCTGTCGAATGCCGTTCGTTGTGATAAGCGCCGTAAAATAACACTTGTATGTAATCAGATTGGTCTCTCTCGCTGGACCAATGAGAAGCTACCACGATTTAAGCTTTGCAGGCGTACTCGCTCGGTACTCAGATGATCGTGTAACGTCTGCTAGGATGGCAGGGTTAAAATTAAATTGGATGTTATTAGTAAATTTAACAATATGCATTGTATTATCGATAGCTGGGTAAGTGAGGACAGTATTTCCTTTCGTGGCGCATTATGCACGACAGCCTTTTCCGAACGTTTTACTAGACGGCGAGTCTCATTAACCTGTCCCCTCATCCGTCCACTTGTCAGTTGAATTTGTATATTGAGTCACAGAGATTTGTACAACAATTCCCGAAATTGAACATAAAGATGCAAATATATACGAGAAATTCTCTCATCCTTTTAATTTTATCAACTTTGGAAATTGTTACAGTTCGTTTGGTATATGTGTCTTTAGCTTGATAGGATTTCTTCTTAATTAAATAACGATTAATGTCTATTATGCGAAAGCAATGAAGTTTGTGCCAATTATTATTTCCTTTCTTTTCGCAGAAGAGATTTTTATAGCATATTAGGTTTATCACGTAGCGCTAGTACACACGCAATTAAGAAGGCTTACAGACGACTAGCAAAGGAACTGCATCCCGATAAGAATAAAGATGACCCAGATTCCTCACAAAAGTTTCAAGACCTGGGTGCGGCGTACGAAGTTCTGTCAGACCCCGAGAAGAGAGAAATGTACGACAAGTGTGGGGAGGAATGCTTGAAGAAAGACGGCATGATGAACAATAATATGGATCCTTTCGCAAGTTTCTTTGGCGACATTAATTTCCATTTCGGTGGAGAATCTCAACAACAACAGCAAACTCCTAGAGGTTCAAACGTTGTGATGGACCTATATGTTACTTTAGAAGAATTGTATAGCGGAAATTTTATCGAGGTAAAATTTTCTCTTGCAACAAATAACATAATGTAACTTCTTCCTTTAAACTTAATTTTGCTACTATATATAGATTACGAGAAACAAGCCAGTTGTAAAGACGGCGAAAGGGACAAGGAAGTGTAATTGTAGGCAGGAGTTAGTTACTCGCAATTTAGGAAATGGTAGATTCCAAATGATGCAACAATCCGTATGTTCGGAGTGTCCAAATGTGAAGTTGGTCAATGAGGAACGTATATTGGAGGTAGAAGTCGAGCCAGGAATGGTAGATAATCAAGAAACTAAATTTACTGCAGAAGGCGAACCACACATCGATGGAGAACCAGGAGATTTGATAATAAAGTGAGTAGATATTTTTCTATATTTATACAAAAAAAAAGTAGAATTATTTAAGACGAAGATAATTTTTGGAGCTTCAAAATAAATTGGAATGAAATGAATTTTTATCATATAGAACTTTATGTCCAAGAAATTCGGATTGATAAATTTTACTAGAGACTATTATTGTGTTTTCTCCTGTATATGACAATGCCATTGTTTGTTTATTACCAAGATTAATATAACTCTATTATCGTGCGTACTAGTAATTTTAACTATCAATTAGCTGAATTTTGATCGAGTATACACGTGTTTAATTGATTTTTGAAATTATTTTTTTTTGAAACTCGGAAGAAAGAATTTATCGTAGTATTTTGATTTATTTTGAGATGTAAAATTATTTTCCTTTCTCTTAGTTTCAGTTCATCTTATATAAGCTTAATGCGGTTATATATTTACAATATAATCGTTTGTTGTAGGATACAAACTATACCTCATCCTATTTTCGAAAGAAAAGGCGACGATTTATATACAAATGTTACGATATCTTTGCAAGATGCCCTGTTAGGTTTCTCAGTAGAGATAAAACATTTAGATGGTCACATTGTGAATATCCAGAGGGACAAAATTACTAAACATGGCGCACGTATTCGGAAAAAGGGCGAGGGAATGCCTAATTACGACAATAACAATCTCCATGGCGCTTTATACGTTACTTTTGATATTGCATTCCCCGATAACGACTTTACAGACGAACAAAAAGAAGGTAAGTCAAAATATTCTATACCAATGTGCAAAATTTTATAACATATTGTTGCATATTATTAAAAAAAAAATGATCCTATTTATTTCAGATATAAAAAAATTACTGCAGCAAAGTTCTGCGAATCGAATATACAATGGTATAAATGGCAATTAAATATTTAAATGCAGTATATGTACAAAGTGAGCGCGAAGTGTGTTATGGTTGAAATGTACGTCATGACATTGTACGTTTGTATTAAGAGCGATATTCTTCCATCCTTACTAAAGAATACCAAGGGGGGTTGGTATCCAGTTGATCGTACCGGATACAATAATTAAGTACCTACACATGTAATTTTCTATACAAACTCATGAATTCGTCAAATATGTTTTATTTAGATCCAAAAGACTGGTTAAACCTAAGTCTTGTTGCTAATTATTTAAATTAATATCTGGTTCTCGTTGCCAATTTCTTTTTGAACGTCAAAAGTAATTAAGCAATTTATTTAATAACTTAAGTTATATTGCGTTTGGCTCAATCACACGCATAATATGGGAGAGATTGATGTGTGTGGATAGATTTTGCATTTAATATCGCGAGATAAAAAAAGACCACGTATAAATTAACAAATTATTAATGATCGGCCACGTTTATATTATTATTAACAATATTAATAACGTAAAGTTGGCAAGTATCTCACATTGGCACATCTTGAGATTTCTTTGCGGTTGCAAAAAAGTTTTCAACATCAATAAATATATAACGAATATAGTACCATAATAAGATTAATAAACATACATTTGTAGCCAATTTTTTAATTCAAATATATCTATGTATTTTAAGTGGCAATATCTTATATGTGTAATTTATTATGTAGCGTAACTATAATCTATTATTACAAAAAAAAGCATGTTATTCTTTCTCTGTTTAGAAATCCGAAAGAATAATCAGAAATAAATACATAAGCTATAGAATATGTTCTAATGTTTCATGAAACATATTGTCAGAGAAAATAGGCTATTTTGCCCATTTTCCGGTATAAAAAGTTTGCAGAAACACGTTAAAGATAATAATTGCAGTGATGAAACGCGCGAGTACGCGATAACTTAATTAAATTAATTTTATTATTTATTCAGCCGCGACTGTGAAAGAATGGTTCGATGAAATATACCCATGAAAAATAGTAAAATATCTTTTTTATTTGTACAGAGGAGTCGGCGGATTGCAATAGTCACTCAATTGATCGCCGATCGCCGTAATGTGTCATTACATATCAAGTTTACAGATATCCAAAGTTTATTGGTTTAGCCTTAAGAACTGACGAGACAGTCCGCGTGACAAGTATAAGTGATTTTTATACAAATAATAGTGGACGAAATATATTTTCTTATCGAGTGCAAAGCAGTTTTGCTCGACGTGATGTCACGCGAGCAAACAAGCAAGTGAACGAAGAAGAGAGAAACACGCGCATTAAGAAAGAGCCGCAAAGCGAGCTCTTAGACAGCTCTACATCGCGGAGGTAGTCTACCTTGGAAAATAAAAAAGTCGTTTTTTTTTCTATGTAATTTTAAAGTTTGAAGTTCTCAAAATATAAAGTTTTCAGTCTCGAGTCTAAAATTACAAGTCAATCTTCGAAAAGTTAGTGAAATTACACCGCGCGGATAGAGTTTTACAATTTTGTTTCTCATAAGTTTTACTATCACGAAGTACTCTGCGAGTTCTATCTATATGAAGCAAAGTGATAAAAATATAACTATTTGCAAAGGAAAAAAAATTAGACACATTGTTACAAATTGTTTTCTTCGATAATGGAATGAGATAATGTCTTTGTCACTTATAGAATCGTTCTTTTTTATCTAATTTCTGTTGAAGAAAATGCGAAATTTTTATTGAAAATTGCCAAATATATATCTATTAAAAAAAAGAAGCGTTTATAGATATCGTATATATATATATATTAAATTTTACAATTTCTTTATTTAAGAAATTAATTATTTTGCCAAACATTCGAGACCTCAAATAAACATTTCTTTTTTTCCTTTTTTTTTCTGCACGAGAGATATTTCGCACTATCGTCGTATTATTCTAATATTCGCAATACAATTCAGGTGAGAGCGGCTGCCACGAGTAGTGGGGGTAGAGGAGCGGTATCGAGGCGTGCTGACGTCACGCATACCGAGCGCGCACCGTGCCTAGTCACTTGTAGCCCCCACTTCGTCCCTACCAATCGTGTTGACGAGAGGCCGTTAGCCGCGGCGCGGCGCCCGCGACCCGCGCTACATTTATTCTCGATTCTCATCCATATTATATATATCAGTCAGTAATTTTTCCGTTGCCGTGTAACTAAGTACGCGCCGCGTCGCAAGATTAATGCCGGGAGTGTCGTGCGAAGTGTTGAAAGTATCGCGGAGATCGCGCTATCATAAGCGTCGATATCGGTCGATTTTCGTGAACGTCGCGAATGCGACTGACGCGACGCGCGACGCGACGCCACGGTTGCCTTTTGGCGAGTCCGCGAGTGAAGTTGGCCGTGCGATTTACGAAATTCCGCCATGTTCGTCTACCTGCGAACGATTAATGCCGGGAGTGTCGTGCAAAGTGTCGAAAATATCGCGCGATCTTATCGTCGATTTTCGTGAAGTGAGTGAGCGAGTGAGTGCGCCAACCGGCCAACGGACCAACACGCTGCAACGGAGTAACGGAGAAGGACCTGGCGAATCGTGGAGAGGAGGAGGACGAGGCCTGGGGAGGCATCGGGCCCCGACGGAGCAACCTTGGGGTAAGTGTTATTTCTTATTTTTAAAATTAATAGTTCTTTTCTATTTATTCGCGTCGATTTATCTCGGATAAGCAAGAAATAATTTGAGAATCCGAAATTTTATCTAAAATTTCACAATAGTTTATTCTCATAAAGGTTTTTCTCAGGAAAAAAAAAAATAAGTAAATTATATAAATAAAGGAAAAAAGGCCGGTAATCGAGCAGTTATTAGGTGTTAAATCATGTAATTAATTAATGTATACAAAAGGCGAAACGCGTTTCGACTACACATGTGTACATTAATTAATTACATGATTTAACACCTTACCGGCCTTTTTTCCTTTATTTTTATATTTAGACGAGCGTGATTATTAATTTTAAGTAAATTATATATTAGTAAATCTAATTAAAAAACGGCTTAGACGTGTGTAAAAATTATTTTTTGAAACATTGATTATTTTGAGCGTCTATTTAATATGAATCTTTCATTTTTGTGTTACAGAATCATCGGAGCTACGTGGCTGACTAACTCCGCCCGTTGCGCATCGGTCGGTGAGTGACTTTTTTTTTATAATGGGGTGATGAATATGTGACACGTTATTCAACTATATAGTAGAAATATCTGGCGTTGCCGTATTTATAATAGCAAACGCGAAGAAAACTCGAAGACGAGACGGATCGTTAAGATTTCGCAAGAAAACTTCAGAATCTCGTCGAGATGAGGGTTGATACCGCAATAATACTGCCGGACTGTCGGGCTGCGGAATGACTCACCCTTTCGAGGCTCTTCCTTCCTTTCTTTTTTTTTTTTTTTTTTACTAAATCTTAGCGCTCCGTGACAGAGATTCGCTGAATTTATGGGACTTTGGCTTTAGGAATGAGAAACTCGGCGAGGGATTAGCTTTCTCGAGCGTCTTTGGACTACGAACGAATTTTGTGACCGGGGGAAGATACATTTCCAGTAATTAGCCGCTCTCACGACTGCGAATTTATGTATAGGTGGCCATCTATTGAGAGATGGAGTCATTTGCCGATTTCGCGGCAAGATCTGATAAAAATCGTGACGTGCAGTTCGCTGCGTCGCGTCGTTGATCGCGACCGCGCATTGTATCGGAATTTTATTCGGGATGCAGCTCGTCGACGATGAGCGGGCTAGTGCAATATTGGGCCCCCCGTCTCCGTAATCAGGCTCGTAAAAGCGAGGTTTACGGCCGGCGAGCTTACGCAAAAACCCAATCATATATCCGCGTATAACGCGGCGGGAGAAAAATAGCGTCACGTAGCGAGCGCTCGAGGTGTCGCATAAAATTCCGGATCGACGACAGGGATTTTCGTCCGATCGAATGACTGAGTCGCGGATTTATATGTTACAACTTAATGGTGACAACGAAGCAAGCATCGATGGCTCACTCTTTATTGCTTTATTTCAATCAAGAGTTTCTGAGACGCGACGAGCGCGTGATTTATCTGCACGCGTTGTTGTGTTTATTATAAAATTGTTTTCAACACGTTCGAGCAGGGACCCGGACCGGATGAAAAAATATCGGTTCGATTCCGGTTTCGGTACATTAAAATACTTAATGAAGGTTTCGGTTTCTGTTTTGGTTTTTCAGCTAACAAAAGTATCGGTATTGCGCAAATTACAGTTTTTTCGGTTCCGGATTATTAAAATTTTTTAATTTGAAATTTGTATTAAATTAAATTATTTACATATTATCAGCTTTTTTTATTTATTTACTTTTAATACGTAATTATATATAGGATGATACGTGTATCAATAATTATGTGCGAAGCATTAATGGACTTTAATTTAAAATTATAGATCTATTTTTCACGCGTATATTTTGTATATTGACAATTAGTAGTCCTGAGCGATGAGGAGGGGAGGGGAAGTGGCTGACCACTTTTATTTACATTAATTACAAAAATGTAGGATTTGAATGATATATTTAATATTATAATGTGTTGTGTGTGTACAGCAGAGATTGATAATCGCATTGACAGACGCGCGTCGTAACTCGCTCGCTGTTTGGACTCGACTCCCTTTATGCTCCGCTCG
This sequence comes from Temnothorax americanus, assembly GCF_048541705.1. Classification (NCBI taxonomy): domain Eukaryota; kingdom Metazoa; phylum Arthropoda; class Insecta; order Hymenoptera; family Formicidae; genus Temnothorax; species Temnothorax americanus. The sequence continues at coordinate 7,235,073 of NW_027509442.1, forward strand.
CGGCCGCATAAATAAAAGATAAAACCGCTTATCGATATTCTTTATTTCGGATATTACATCTCGGCCATTCTGCATGGCATTCGCCCTCGAATGCTTAGGGCCTTGGCACATAGAAAAACTTAAGCAGTTAAACTTAAGCAGTAAGAAATCAACGGTATGGATTCGCTACCGCTTAAGGCTTGCCTTAAGTTCTTGACTGTGATTGGCTGATTTTCTTACTGCTTGAGTTTTACTGCTTAAGTTTTTCTATGTGCCAAGGCCCTTACTCTCTATTCGCTCTTACTGACTACTTTGACAGTCAGTCTCGTAGTCTTCTTCGACATTTTCTGATTCTACGTCGTGTAGCCACAGCTTCGTAGAATCAGCCGCTGTCGAAGTCTCCTGAGGAACGACATACCGATCGTTCCGCATTGTCTTAATTATACGGTATGGACCTAAAAACTTATTACAAAACTTACGGCCTGGGCCTAACTGCGTTCGCCTAATCGCGACAAGATCTCCTTCTTTATACACACACTTCTGCGCTTTCTTTCTTTTCTTATTAAAATTTCTTCAATTTTCCTCTTGAATTTCGGCTATCTTCTTTTTTGCCTCTATACGAATATTATCGCGTTCTTCTTCAAACATTTGTGCCCATTCGTTTTCGATCATTTCGCGTACGTGTGCGTCTTCTTTTAGGCGCATGTGTGTGTACCAAACGTTAACTGAAACGGTGTTTTCCCCGTACTCCTACTCGGTGTGGCATTTAGATATAATATTTTTGCGCAATCGTTAAGAACTTGAACCACGTCCCTGGCTCCGGAGCTGTCAATTTCGTTAAAAGTGGTATGAGTGTGCGGTTAATTCTTTCGACCTGCCCATTACCTCTAGGTATCCCCGTTGTTGTGAGGAGGTGCTGAATTCTTTCCTCATCGCGATACTCTTTAAACGCACTAGACGTATAATCCTCCGCGGGTTTCCAAATACATCGGACTGTTTTTGTAAACGGTTAAGCACCTCGGCGGTATCGGTAGCCCTGGTGGCGTATAACCGTACAAACTTGCTAAACGCGTCTATTATTATAAAAATATGTCGACAACTTTTTCTCGTGCTGGGCATCGGGCCCAGATGATCAACGTACGTATCTAGTGAAACGTCTCCTTTGCTAATTACATTTAAAAATCCTTCTTGTTTACCCTGCTTTTGTTCGGCTAAAATACAATTAATACAATTTGTTATTACCCTTTCGATCTTTGGTCTCATTCCTTTAGTCTTATTCCTTTAAACCAATAGTCTCTGCGGCAACAGTGCTTCTGTTTTGCTGACACCAAAGTGTCCTTGCTCACATGCGCTCGTCTAATCATCGCGGTTTATATCGTCTTAGGTACTTCTAACAACAAGTCATCGTTTTCGTCTCGATACAATAGATTATTTCGCATCGTGTAACCGTCTTGATTTACACGATGCAACACAAATAAAATATTTTATAAAATAATTTATTTAATAATTGTAGTTGTTCACCGATTAATTCCGATTATTATGATGTATATGTATATATATATATATAGCGGCATTAAAATATTAAATATGCAAACAATTAATTATATAATGTATATAATAAAAAGAGAAATTTACTCACCAGCCGTTGTTTGTTTCGTCGCGGTCGGTTGGCTCCGCCACTGCTCCAACACCACACGGCTGATCATATTCGCGATGTTGTCACTTACGACGTTCTATAGTCAATCTCGCACGGCACTTCTAAATTTCACAAACGCGATATACTTTCGCAAGCGCAAAGTACGATTATTCCGATCGAATGATTTCGATCGTGACGAGCGCGAAATAAAATTCTACGAGACGGTTTTGTCGAAAAAATTCGACGTTGCTTCGACGGGACGCCGGATATTTTTTCGAGAGAAGACGTCACGTTTTACGGCGCTGGTTTTGATTTCTTGCGCAGTCCTGTCTCTTCTCGTTTTCCCAATATTTGGCGAACACGAAGCAGTTCAGATTTTCTGTCGCTTGCGATCATTACATTTTATTTTTTCGAAAGAATATAATCCGACCCAAGTTTATGACCAATGGCAAAAGTGGTTTTCAAAAACTCAAATGATAACTTATAATACAAATCTACAATAACGTCATTTATCTAAATTATTCTAATAATTCTGTGAGGTCTCGGAAATATCGCTAATAGCTAATATATATCACTAATGTAAAATGTATATAAAATAAGTCAGTTGATACGATAAAGTCTCCATCGTTTCCAGAAACAGATCAATATATGATTCAAATGAATGCTACGCATCAAACTGGTTCGCAAATAGTATAATGAATTTTATATATGTCTAGTAAAACATTTAGCGTTCATGTACCACTACTATGATGTTACCCCCTTGAATCAGTTTTATCATTAAATTCCACTTTGGATGATATATCAGTTAATTAGAATCTCGACATTTATGTTTTAGTATCATTTTACAGATACGCTTATAATAGATTGCAAGTTTGAAATTTTTCACGATCTAATAAATAAAACTACGTATTAATTTACAATCATCCACAGTAGTATTTAAAGGGGTGAAACGTTTTGAAGACTCGACCGTTGAATTTGAGTCTAAGGATGAGAAATCAGTGATATTTATGGAGAAGAACAGTATGTTATATCAAAAGAATTGTTGTATGTACGTCACCAACAGTAACTATTTTAAGAATATATATTTTACACATGAGGGAAAAGAGTAAGTTATGACAAATGGATTAATGACGCGTAATGAGTTAATATTTATTTTAAAGTAGATTATGGCATTTAAAATTATCATGTGATCATTATTTGTTACGCTTTGTGAATCGCTTATTACCTTTTGTCAATTATGGCAGAAAGGATAAAAGGTTTATGGACATATTATAGTTATCTCATGAATCTCACGTGTTGGCGCTGAACGACTCTCCTTAAGAGTTCCAGGTGCAACGCAACGGTTGCTACAATTTTTTCACAATGTGTTTGTTCCGGAATAAGACGCTCACTAGTTGCAGCAATCGTTGCGTTGCACGTTGCACGGTCTAGTGAGTACTCGGCATAAGATGGCTAATATAGAATGGCTGGCATACCTACATATACAAGTATTGTTAGCGCCTAATCGCTGCACTTTGTTTGCTTTCGAAGGAATGTACGCGCTCGAGCTCGTGCACCTTCTGACATTGCAACACAATGTGTAGTGTGATGTATAGGTATTTCTCAGGGATCCTCGTGACCGATTTGCCGGAAAGAATCGCAAGTCTGTACACGGAAAAAAGAGATGTTGCTTCAATTAAATGTCGATATCACGGGCTGCCACGAGCACATGCAGTTAATTCAATTGGATATTATTGGATCAAATAATTTAAAAAATTTATTTGATGTTTTTGGTTCATTAATATTGATGTGTTGCATCAATAAATTTTATCTCAATAACACTGATGCTGTTGATACATCATTTTTTTTTCGTGTATATTTCCCTTATTACCCGTAGCATAGCGTGACCTTGCGATCTCGTAATATCAGGAATTGAGCGCTAGTCAAGCGAAAAAGCATTAGAACTCCTCAACGTAAATCGTGTAGATACTCTTCGAAAAGAAGCTGAAACTCTCTAATCAGAACTATCGAATTTTAAAGTAGGAGTGCCAGCTTTACACACCCGTCGGATTATATCTTTTCGCGAACTTTTAGAGCTATGTCAACGACAGGAAAAATAAAATGTAATGATTACAAGCGATCGGTTCCGATCGGTCAGATTCAGATGAAAGCACAGTAAATCTGAACTGCTTCGTGTTCGCCCCAAATACTGGGAAGAGCCCTGTTGAGCTGGCCCCTCTTGCAGAAATTAAAAAACAAATAGCGCAAAATTACAAGCTATTTATGACCTTTCATATCCCGCAGATTAAAATTTTTGAGCTCGTCACACTGAACAGGAATTTAATATTTTTTATGGAGGGGGGGCTGAGTCAACGTTTAAAAATAGATATTGAATTGATCTTTACGGCAGAATTAGGAGTTATTTATGAGCTTTCAAAGTGATATAGTTTCGATTTTTGATCTCATTCCTTTAACCCCGAAACAACCCTTTAATTGATTCAACTCAAGAGAAAAATGTTGAGAAAAATTTAAATCGTATCGCGGGTATAATTCGTATAGCGTATAAACTCTAAGAATAAACTCTTAAAATACGCGCATTTTGATTATTGAGCTACAATTCCTTCGCCAGAAAACCATCCCATCTTCCCGGCTTAAGAGAGAACTGTACTTAAAATGAATAAAATTAATTATTTTGCGACTAAATATCGTTTACTAATTTATGAGCTCGCAAAATACATGCATTTCGATTATTGAGCTGCAACCCCTTTGCAAGAAAACCACCCCATTTTCTCGGCTTAAGAGAGAACTGTACTTAAAATAAATAAAATTAATTATTTTGCGACTAAATATCATCGTTTTTCGGCTTAAGAGAGAACTGTACTTAAAACGAATAAAATTAATTATTTTGCGACTAAATATTGTTTACTAATTTCTAAATACTAAAATAAAAGAAAGAGTACTTCACTCTTGAGACTGTTAGGGATCGGGGGTAATTTTCCATCAAACGGCTGGGGTACAAAATATATTCATATTTTCATATTTTTGTGATACAAATTATCCTGAATCGAGTTTATAAGTAGCAATTCTGCTGATGAGAAAGAGTACTTTACTCTTGAGACTAATAGGACTGAGTTCTATTAGGAGCTGTTTTTGAAGCAGAAGGGATGAATATATTAAGTTTATTTGTATGGTACAAATTAGTACAATTTCAGTTCTTCAAATTTCTGTATTTAATTTTCTTTTTTCTTTTTTTTGTGGTCTTTCTAGCTTAATGCTAAGGCAGCACCGGCACGATTTTCTCCGAAATGGCACGGGATACAAAATTGTTATTAGTGCGGTACAAATTAGTACAAAATGGGTACTAAATATTCTGATAGGTCCGGTTTGATTCTGCCGATTTGGTCTTGCTAGCTTAGAAGAGGTATCGAAGTCGCAACTTTTGTGGATGTATTGTATTATTTAATTTTTTCTTTAACTTAATTTTAATTGCCGCTATTTTCAAAATGTGATTTTAACGATTCTAGTTTATTCCATAGACAAACTAATAAAAAAACTATAAAATGTTTGAATTTTTTATTCCAAATGATTTATGTTAATAACTGCTATCGCTTTCGCCAGGAAGACAGGATAATTTTTTTTATAATGTGACAACATTGTATAACAACAAAAATAATTATTTTTATGACCTATAAAAATTTAGACATTTCTAAAACACTAATAAATGTAAAAGTTCAGAATCGCGCGCAATGGCGCAATTTATAGTTGTTTCTAAAAAAAAAAAATCTCAAAAATCTTAAGCGCACAAGATAGACTTGCCCCTTAATGCTCGTAAATATCTCTATTATTGCCTGATTAAATTATTCAATGAGCTATATATGGAAAAATATATGTATAAATAAATATTAAGTTATGCAATTATGTTCATATACGATGAAGGCTCCATATGAACACGATATTCTCGAGAATATAGATTTGCGCGATCATGCTCGATGCCACCCATCAAGCCGTTTTATTTGACCGTTTGTATTATATAAAAATATTGCCCGTTTCCATTCGGAAATAAGATGGAAGTTTGCAACATTCTACGAAATCGAAATATAAAATTTGTCAAAACAGTTCAACATTGTGACGGTTCTTCTGAACCCGACTAATCGAATCTAATCGAACCGAATTTCAGCTCCGGGGAATCTCTTCCCAGACAAAACGCCTATCTGAAAGAGTCTCATCGGAGCATTTTGAGGACGTCTTTTAAACATGCACGTTGTTTAGATAAGTTGCTCCAGGCTTCGACTTAAATTATATTATCAGATACAAAAAGTTAATCACTCGAGCACAGTCCATCGGATATGTCGTGCCTAAAGGAGAGATGTGCGAACTATTTGAATATGAATCGAATCGAATCGAATCGAATAAGATGTCTATGATTCGAATCCGAATTATTCGAAAATTTCGAATCTAGGTGAATTGAATACGAATTATTATAAAAATCATATTTTTCCGTTAATAAGCAGAAGTACAATCATGTTAATAGGTGCATTCAGTGAATGCAGTCAATATTATAACCGCTCACTGAGCAGCTAATTGTAAATAGCAGTTAAAAAGTTTATTTCTAATTTTTGGCATGCCCTGTGACATGACCCTATCAAATTGTAAGCAAAAGTTTGAATATTTGTAAGAAAATAGTAAGCTATGAGTATTGATAATAAAATAAACTATATTATTTTATTTTAATTTCTATGCATGTAATTAAATAATGTTATTGGATATTACATTAGAATATTTTAATAATTTATCTATGATCTTTCGCCTAATTGTTTCAGTTACTGGCATTAAATAAAGTATAATTTATTAGTTTTACATTAAATATTTAAATATACTCTCTTTAAAAAGAATTTATATTATATAATTAAAATTCTTTTTCCACATATATATATATCACACACAAAATATTCTCTTATTATCTACGTGTTAAAATTTAATCTAATAATACTTATATTTTATATTGTTAATTAAAAATTACATTTCAACGATTCGATTCGACATGAAAAAAATTCCTTAATTCGCACATCTCTGGCCTAAAGACAGTAACAATACAAACGCATGTTGAACTCGTCAACGCAGGCACTCTGGGTGCCGTAGGCGTTCAGCCTGCTGACCGATCCGGCCAACTTGCGGCTATTGTCGTCCGCTTTGTAGCGTACCGTACCCTCGAAGATCGCGTCACCCGGCGTGGTCTGTATGACCACCGTGTAATCCGTCAGCATCGCGCCGTCCGTCTTATCTAGCCAGACCTTCGCGTCCTTGATCATCTTCAAGCTCAAAGTCGCGCACATGGGATACCTATTCAACATGTCGTTCAGCTCTTTGACGAGGAACGACACGCTGTCCTGCAGGCCGGTGTCGTTCCACGAGACCGTGTTGCTGGTGTGACACATGCACCAGTGATCCGCGATGTGCGCCATGTCGCAGGTGCGAATGTCCGGCACCGGCAGGAACCAACTGATGCCACGCGGGACGAGAGACGCGGCCTGGACCTTGATGCGCCTCTTGAGATACGACTCGCGCAGACGGTGCGGGTTCAGCAGATCCACCATCGTCTCGTGAAGGTCGAAGGGCGTCGTGAGGCTGTGGCTGTTCCTTCGAAGATTGCCCCAGGCCAGAGGGAACTTCTCGCGCCACCATCTCGGCAGCACGACGAAGACGAAGGGCAGACTGTCCTCGATCTTTCCTTGATACGTTTGCCGGAAGTCACCCCATCGCATACCGTGGTCGCTCATCACGACCAACGCCGTGCGATTAAGCAGACCATCGCGCGACGCGTACTCGATGAACTCGTGGTAGGAGTCGTCGCCCAGCTGAGGATACGTGAAGTAATCGTGGGTGAGACTCGCCTGCCAGATGAAGGCGAAGTAGAGCTCCGAGGAGAATTCGATCGCCGTTTTGCGAGTGTAATCCAGCATGCAGTCGAAGGTCTTCCTGGTGCCGATGCAGAGATTGGCGTTCAGCTTGTGGGTGTTGCCGATGTCGCTCTCGGCGGCGATGCAGTACGGTCTCAAGTAATAGTCCGTCGGTGGCTCGCGGAATCCCGGTTTTAGGTAATTGAACGTGGTCATGCTGTAGGCGTCCTCGCCGAACACCGTGCGGTAACCAGCGGCGCTGAATTCCTTCCACAGGAGCGGGCATTCGTCGAAAGTTTTGTTGGGCGTCTGCCAGCACGCGTCCCGGAACTCGTCCTGATTCAGGCCGCTCAGCACCGGGACGAGGTTCGGGTATGTGTTATCGGCGACCTTGGTGTAGCCCAACATCTCCGCGGCACCGAGGGATTGAAGCGACCTCACGGTCTTCGGCATCATCCTGTGGAAGTTCATTCTGGAGACCGAGTCGAGCCCGACGACGAGAACGCTGAGACGATCGTCGGCGATCGTGTCCACTCTCAGCGCCTGCCTGCATCTTTCCTCTACCTCAGGCTTACGCGGTAGGAAAGCGTAATAATCTTTATATACCACTTCGTTGTTTTGGTAACATTCAACCTTTACGAATTCGGTATTTATAGTGCAGGAATCTTGGAAAGGATAGCAATTCGTGTCAAACCTGCGAACGTTCGTTATCTAATTAAAAGATATTTGTGGAACACACCACTTATACATATAATTTATGCATATATTACATATGATTATATTTTAATTTTTAATTGTTGACAATACTAACGTAACAGCATTGTCATTATCTTTCGTTCGCCAAAATGGTCGCCAGCAACAACTTAACGGTCCGCCCGGACTGTTGTGGAATTCGTTCCACGCAACTGGGTTAATGAATAGCGCGGTATTGTTCGATTCAATCAATGGTGGAAAACTTCCATATTCGCATTCGAACACGTCTTTTGTTATAAAACGTCGAACAGCAGGATCGAAGGGATCCATAGCTGGTAATCGACATCCTTTGTTGCGAACTAGAAAGCCACCATTGCCTGTTGGCATGTATACGTTTGACGCTGTCGAGACATATTCCTCTGTAAAATTACGAATTAATAATTAAAATTGACGTGGAAATATACGAAAATGATTTAAATCTAAACAAGATTTTCGCTACTACAGTTTATCACAAGAAATATTTAAGCAATATAAAATTTAAATCATTTTTAGATGATTGATTTTTTAATGAATTATTAAACTTAGTAACTAGATTTAAATTAAGATTTTGTTAAAATAACAGTGATTTGAAATTAAATAAAAGAATTTGAGCAATTTGAATTAAATTTGAGGTTTTATTATTCACTTTTGTATCTTTAGAGTATCTTTAGTTTTTATGTTTCTTTTTAATCATTTGCATTTTAAAAACATTGATATATCCAAGATTTCTGCTAAGAAAAAATCCATTTTTCTTTAAATTGATCAAAGAATGTACTTTCGAATATCTTGTTTTTGTTCAAACATTATTATTTGCATTAATTATATAAGCACGCATTATTGTCAGCGCTACAAAAAGTGTAATGCATACTAGTTTCATAACAATTTACAATAATAATATCATAACTATCTATATGCGTAAATGATCTGATATATGTGGTTTTTCTGTGCTATATTTTACGTCTTTACGACTGTCGCAGAAAATTTCATGCCACTTACATATGTACAGCTTTGATAGCATTTTATACCGCAGTTGGTTTTGCATATGTAAAATATTTTATTTACATATAACAGTTGCAAAAACTTCTTAGTGGTTGTTGCTTGTATATACTTGTACGTTGATATTATTTCTTGCCACGACACACACTTATTTGTATTTGAATTATTCTTGCGCGAAAAAATCAAACAAGTAATTGATAATGATCTAATACTCACGCGATATTACATCTTGAGCAGTCGGTTTAGCCATTGCTCCGAATCGGATGATCCGAAATTGACCGGTATTGTAGCTGTTGATAATGAGAAGCGACGTTAGTAGAAAAACTAATAGCGCGATTAGCCATCTTCGTAGTCGCAAACCTCCTTTTTGTATTTTAGTTTTGATTAATGCCGTGGTAGATTCACACTCATCGTCAACAGCTTTTTTGCCGCCGCGAAACAGTGCCTGTCATGCAAAGAAAAGCGTTTTTTTAAGTACGTTGAAGCTCATTTAAAGCTACCTGATATGTGCATGGTAATGTGCATCAATGTATTAACAATAAGTTATAAATGATAAGATAAAATTAAATCGGCTTCATAAGCTTTCTATAAGAAGATCGATTTTGTTACACGATTTACTTCGAGTGATTGAAATTTATATTCAAAATCAAGAAGAGCTCTCTCTCGCTCCCTCTCTCTCTCTCTCTCTCTCTCTCTCAAGTTATATTGAAGCCCGACTAATTGAAAGACTAATAAGTATCACAAAATTAGACATTATAACTGTTATAATTTGCTATAGACATGCACTACAATTAATTATACATATAATTATACTTTATTAAAACGCGCAAAGAGCGAATATTTACTAAAAATTGTTTTTAGTGTATTTCTTTGTTTTATACAAAAATTAATGAATATTCTGATGGTTGCCCTGCAGTGTTAAAAAGAAGTGTCTTTTATAATATATTATTTCATTAGATCGACATACATAAAGAAGAGTAGTACTGCTATAAGATCCAATAACTGTTCACAATGAAAGAAAATAATTGCGCATAGCATGCACGTATATTAGAAGAATTAATGTGCTCATCTTTTGGGCGAGGGGGAGAGAAGAAAGAAACAAAAGGTTTATTTTACCTCTTCGAGAGAATGGTGTTCACGCATAACAGAGCGGTTGCATGCATCAAGCACTTTCGTATGTGTAAGGTAGAATTGCACAATCAGTATATACATTATGTCCAGTGCGTTTGTTTCCACGGCAGCGATAACAGGACACCGATAGCACTTTCGGTCTAGACATCTGTCTCGCTAACTGGCCTAAATTGGAACTCGCGGATTTAAATTTGGGCTCCGTATTTCTCTCGTTTGTTCCAATACGAAAGAAATATATTATTAATTATATCGTTATGCCTATATGTTTTTGCCGTTACTGCGTCGAAATTTTTTTTTTCTCACGAAGAACGGCAGCCTAAGAGATAGAATTAAATTGAGCAGTCTTGGTCCTTCTATTTTCCATAACTCTTTGCAAAGATCAAGAGTCTCTTTTTATTTCCTTATGTATATCGGTCTCATATCGTTCCACGTAGACACGATTACTCGTTGCGAAAGCTCATGAACACTGTAATTTGCATTAAAAAGCGCGACAAATACATCGAACGTTAATAGCGCAATGTTTTATATAGGAGTTAGCCCGTAGTGCGTAGCACGCACACCAGAAATGAAAATGCGCAAACATGTCTATTTTCGCATCGAAAGCGGATGCTTTTCTTTCTATGATTGTCTATCTAAAATGAGCTGAGGATTGGCGAAAGGTGTCTCTCGCTCTTTTTTCGTTGTTTCCCCTCTTCTCTCAACGGTCATATTAGACTCACGTTTCTTCTACGAAGTGACGATATGTTCGTGTGGTCCATGAATATATCGTAGGGACGATTACGAGAGATTATGGCAGATTATGAAATTATGAGCGCGATTGTTGAAACTATATGCGATCTAAGCCCCTCGCTGATGCTCTTCGCGTTTAATCTAGCGGCCCGATTGCACGCGCGGACCTGGAAGACTTCTGGAACGTTGACTGCGGAGCGCCATTCTGCCGGGATATATAACAATATATCGCTATACACTGCATTTAAGGGGCGTTTCGGTTTAATCGCCACGATTTGTTTCTATTTCTCGATTCGGCACGTATATACGTTAAAGCGATAACTTTTGCACGGGCGGCAGCGAAGCTGGCACTTCCGAGATGCCGCCGCGGTCGGCTCGTGTTTATTGTTCGAATTAATTTGCGTTCGCTCGAACTTCTTGGGTTTTAGGTCCTCGTATCTACCTGTTGATCGCTAGCCTGTGAACCATCTTTTCTATATAGAGATGTCGATGCATATCACCGTATCTTTTTCGCCGATATCTGATCGCGCAAATAATCAGGCCTGTTCCATCGGGCGGCTGGAATTTGTAATTACTTGTGCCACCGTGATTCTTCTTCCCAACGATAACAATTGCGGCGCATCTATACCATATAATTTAAAGAGTGGAGCCTCAGCACTATCTCTTCTGTCTCTTCTCCGTCCCACTAAGCGTTTTGCTCATTTTTTTCTTCCTAGATCTATTTGGTTGTGCGTTATGCTTGACGTATACATCTCCAGAGAAGGTGCATCCATCGATTGTATTCCTGAAACATTATCGACAGTTTAGTTACGTCGATACTCTTTTGCAGAGAAATGTTTCTTACTCGGCGATAAGTGATAAAGTTATTAATATTTTTGGATATAAATACTTTATGAAATAAATTAATTAAAAATTTACGAATTTTTGAATTAATTTATAGAATCGATCTTTCTTTTTAATAAAAAAATCACAAAATATGAATAAATACAATAAAATCTAATATTTTTAATTTGATTTTAAATATACTTGAACAAATAATTTTAATCTAATTAATTAATTTCTTATTTTTAAATTTCTAATTCAGTTTTTATTTGACTTTAATTTTAAATTAAATATAATATTTATCTATTTATTAAAAACAAAAAGTTAAAGCAAAAAAGTCTTCTATAAAAGTGATTTATTTAGTGAAAATAATTACATTAAAATAAATCCTGTATTGATAAGATTATTTGTAAATAATAAGAAATAAAACTTCGTTTACTGTGTTTTTAAATGTTTTATCTAAATTAAAAATTGTAAGATAAATACTTGATTCCTTATTTCCTTTAGTTATATATAATAATGAATCCAATCTTAGATTTTAGTACAAATATAGAAGAATATCTTCGTAAAGATTTTTTTAGATGTTTCATCTAGTTATTTATTATCATACTATCATACTATTGTATAAAACCCGACTGTTTGTCTGTCCGTCCGTCCGTCCCACTGTCCCTATCTACTATCTAGCGAAACCACTGCCAAGGGAACGGGCTTGGAAAAATTAGCGGGGAAAGAAGACCCTGTTGAGCTTGACTCTAGTCTGGCACTGTAAGGAGACATGAGAGGTGTAGCATAAGTGGGAGATGGCAACATCGCCGGTGAAATAACGTGTATATATATATACACGTACATTCGGTCGAATCTTGCGTCCTTGCGCATGTGAACTTGAAGAGATGAAATTCTCAAACAGCTGTTTTTAGATATCCACTATGATTTCGCGGATACAGCACGCGGAATGATCGAACGTGGTGCATATTCAGGAATACTTTTTTTTCTCAGTATATATAACAACACCCGGATATAAAATATCTAAAAACTTCTTATAGTGCGATTTCAAATTACAGCGACGAGGCACCGTCGTTACACTCTCCTAATATCTTATTTCTCCCAAGTAAAATCGTCGACAATATCTTCCTCGGCCACACTTATTGTACAGAATCCGCACTCTCGGAGATACGCGAATAAAGATAAAAACATCAACCAGTCTTCTTCTGGGGAGGAGGGGGGGAATATACAGATTCGACGTTTGGGCTACCGATCCGACGGCTTCTTTCTCGTCATCTTCGCGCCGATTTCCGTTCTGTTTATCGGGGGACGCGCCGGGTGAAAAACGCACACGTTCGACGGCCGATCCTCGGGGATGCTTCGGCAGGCGTTGCCGCGCCCCGGCGAGCTGGGATTTAACCGAGAGTGCGTGCGCGGACGCCGCGACCGGCCGAGACTGGGCGAGAAGTGACGAGACGTGGAGGAGGACCAGGGTTCCTGGTCGATAGCGGAGCACGCGCGTTTCTTCGGCGTGCGGCGACGAGAGACGGCTAGACCAGTGTACAATGCACAATGTGCCAGAATCACACCAAAACGGAACGAAATTATATATTCTTGATCGCGGAGGTGATGTAACGGGTGGGGCGTATAAACTGTATATTTCGAATATTGCAGAGTTTTAGATAATGTAATATATCATTTTCGCATGTTTCCACGCGACGCATCACTTTTTTTTAGTTACATGTTAATTTGTAATTTTTTGCAACGTAAGCTTCCGTGCGCGTGTTCATTTTACATGAATCGCACACAAATTCGGTAATAAAACGGCACTTAAACACTTTCATCACTCTCAAATCATATTACGAAATTATTAAACAAGAGGAGATGAATACGAGTTGCTAAAAATTTTTTTTTTTATAATTTAAGATTAAGAAACTTAGAACAGGTCTGAAAGCTTCTGAATGATGTAAGTTTGAGTTCGAATACGGACGATTCGAGGTATTCGACTACTGAATTCTGGAACGTGTGTACCGAGAAAATTCAATCACGTCTCACTATCTCTGCATCTCATTTCTGATGTTGATATCGATTTATCGTCGTTTGTTAATGATTGTTGGTCGATGCAATTTCCGTTAATTACAATCAAATTCGTTTTTTTTTGCAAAATATAGTCCACGAAATTTAATATCCAAAATGATTGTTGAATCTTAAAATTAATTAATTCGTAATACATAATTAATTTTATAGATTAATTAATTTTGTGTGGATTATAAGAACAGATGAATTATATTTCTTTCTTTATATACTTATATTTTTCTTATATTTCTTATATCATATATAAGACCTTCATCTTTATTATATAAGATCTTGTATATTTTTTCATATAAATTTCTCTATTGCATTCTATAATTGCTAGAAACAAAATAAAAAATTAGTTGTGCGTGTAACTGATCGCATTGGGATGTAACACATATATGTATATCTCGACCTTGTACGTGTATATAACGCCACTACGAGTATCGCATCCATAAAAGTTATCGTTTCATTAACTACGACTGATAAGTCTGCAATTATAAACGGACCAATCAATGAGCGATTTGATAACATTGATGTTAATTGCAAGTAGAGCAAGAATCCTAATGCCTCAGATCTGTGTTAAGATATAAAGTTGATATGCGAAACAACTGTATGTATATTGGAGAGCTTATCTATCTATTATGCAAAGAATTAATATTAATGAACAATACTATTATACATTATATATAAGCGCGATTATATTATACAAATCCAATTTTCTTGTCAGTATATAGTTATATAGTATAGGTATATAACTTTTTTATTAATCCTATAAAAAAGAAAATTATATTTTCAAACTGTGACGCTGAAAAGTATATATAATCGCGTGTTATCATACAGTAAAGTACAATATAATGAAGTCATTATCGAATGTGACAAATGTCAATGGAATATACATCGACACTGGTTATTGGTTCTTGTGTTTCAATGTATATGTTTTGATGTATATTAGTTATGTTATGTATTCTTTGATAGATAGATAAGCTCTACAATATACAGTTGTTTCGCATATCAACTTTATATCTTAACACAGATCTGAGGCATTAATTATATCTGTACCTTTATCAGCAGTTGATAAATTTGTGAACTATGATGTTGACAAATGAAAAGTAATAGCTTTTGTAGATTTTGTATACCGACGGGGATATTACCTCGTGTAGATTAAACATTAAATCTATCAGGTACACACTTGGCGTCATATTTCTCCACCTTGAATGTGACCTACCACTTTCGAATGTGTCAGGGTTAAAAGAGTATCATTTAAAAAGTTAAAAAGATAGTGAGTAGTAAATGTTTAAAGAAGAATTGGCAACAAAAAACAAAGAAATAATTAAGAAAATTGAAGATAAAAAGAAGAAATGTAAACTCTTCTTTTGTTTATTATATAATTGACTTCTTAAGTCATATACTTTGCATTTCTTTTGTATTGATTATTCTTCAGATCAAAATATTAGTACGAATTACCAATTAAATTTATGTAACTGCAGTTAATAATTAGCCGTAAAATTATAATATTATATTAAATTAAAAGAGGTAAGAGATTCCGTATTAAAAAAAAAAAAAAAAACATTACGAGATTGTAACTTTTAATTGAATATTCCGTCAATTCTATATAAAAGAAGAAGCATTATGCTTATAAATAATCCCGTTCATTTAAATCTCACTGTTTCATCGTCATAATAATGGTTTATTGTTGAAGTGATATAGTTATAATGATTCGTAACGTATTTAACTACAATGATAGGTCTTTTATCTAATACAGTCGTGTTTATACATGGATTATACAATATTTACAGTAACTTAAGATCGTACAAGCAATACTTTTCTTGGACAATTTCACAGGACATTACGTACGCCAGGTAAATGGCCGTCGGGATATTTTTTTTTTCGTCTGCGTCATACAACGTTTCATTCGCACGTATATGTAAAGTATATTTATACGGCGTACATGTGTGTGCGCCCCTTAAATGCGTATCAATCGTTAAATTACGAAAATTTTGGTAATACACTTACGATGTACATCGACTGTTCGCTAATCGCTTTGCTATACTTATCCGACCATTTATTCGCCACTCATTCGCTATTTACAATACAGTTTTCTTCGCGCTTCGCTCGTAAAAGGGTCGTCATCCTTCGATATACTTTCTCGAAACGGAGAAAGAAATATTACATTTTCTTCTACAGAAAGATCTGTAATTTTTTTTATATGTCATGTTAATTATCACGTCGAATATAAGTGGCGGAAGATTTTCTAATTCTCGAAAGATCGTCTCGCTTCTGGATTGCCATTATGAAATTATTACGGGAGATTTGCGTATTTGTGTATTTTTGCGAAATGTACAAGTCCATAGAAAATGATCTGTGACATCGTAAAACAACTAATTGGTAATCAGCTGGTTAAAGATCGGGATTGTTAAATCGGTAAAACGTTTGAACGGTTCACACATCGAACTTGCACTTCTCTCCTCGATACGAATAAATTTACACCGCCGCTATTAAGATGACTCTTACACATCGAAGACGAATATTATCCGGTGATATATATATATTTTTCCCCATTCTTTCCAGCGCGTCTCCCTCCTTTTCGAAAACGTAAAAATATAATCTGATTTGATAAGTACAAAACGTCGATATGCTTCGATGCATCAAGTTCAATCGCTCTTTCTTCTTTGGTCGAGTCAAGTCTACCTCGACGGCTATCGGAACTCGCAAGTTTCTCGGCTCATCCTCCCGCAGACGAAAGAACACACTGTCCACTGGTAAAGTTAGCAAGCGGCTATCAGCGATTTTGATTTTTCGCGGACGCGACGTACCTAGAAGAAGCGACAATTTCGCTTCGAGTGACATATTTTGTTTTCTTCTTTTTTTGGGGGGCTTTTTCCTGTCTTTTTCGGTAACGTTACGCGACGAGAAAGAGAGTTCTTCCGGGATCTTCCCTAACCCTTGTTAATCTTTCTCTCTAACTAGAAATCGGATGAATTGTTCTATCGACGAAGTGTGTTCACTGGAGGTGCGTATATGTTTTCTTTTTCTAGTTGCATGCGCACTTTATTTTTAGTTGTGTCGTCGTGTAGCATGCGTACCGCTGTAACGTAATTCGCTGTGTTACGTGTAAGGTTGGCTTTTTCGTCTTAAAAAGGAGAAGATACATAGAAGCCGTATTACACGAGTATTAATTTGTGAATATGTACATACATGTAGGATCGATTACGCGTAAAATTTCATCTCGTGTCAGTCATACTGATCACGATATCATATTTAACATGCACGCAGACCTTTCACGAATTTCAGAGATTATAAAATGTTTAAGTGTACCGTGGCTACATTTACGAAGAAAGTTAATCGGAAGTAAAATAATTAGCGTTGCGGCAATAAATAATCTTTTCGACGAAAATTAGAGTTCACCCTACATAAATAGTTTCCTCCGCACGTATAAAAATTCAGTCATTCATTTTCAATAATTCACATAACATAATTTTTTATCGTTAACCACCGCAAGTATTTAAAATATTTTGTTTACAAATTTTATATCAAGTGAAATTTACATCCGAGAGTTTCAATATTGCTTCTGCAAATGCGGAGGGTAAGTTTAAAATTACGGTAAATTTTTGTGTTACCGAGTCAAATAATATTTTTTCGCAATGTTGGATATCCGTTGTTGACAATATAACATATATTGTCATGTTTTTTCTAAGAAAAAAAAATATCTGTTTCGTTACATATGCGATTTTATTAAATATTTGGTATTATTTATGTAAAGAATTACATTTTTTATGTGGATACGGTAGATGTACATAGACGATAGGTACCAGAATCGAAACTTCGCGAAAAAAGCGAATAATAAATAAATTATAAATTAGTGCACGTTGTAAATGTGTGGTATACGTTTCATTGGCGATGCTTCGATCGTTCAGTAATTGATTAAATAACGATATGATTATATACTATTGTACCAAGTCATTATCGGCTATTTTCAATTGACGTTTGATAAAAGAGCTGAATTACGCGCAATCATAAATGTAAAAGATTTTGTAAATGTTATGCCGTTAAAATGTGTCGAATGTCGTAGTAATGTATATTTTACTTACATAGACATGTTTTTTTTTTACTAAAGTTATTTACTAAAAAATCACAGATAAAAGATTAATATTTAAAATTCTTCTATAAATTATTATTAGAATATAATTAACTTTCTAATAATTACAATCGCGTTTAAAAAAATATATTAAAACATAGCCAATGGTATAGTCATAGTCTCTCTCATATTTGTATAAATTAACAAATATTTGTTTCGAATCATTCGTAAAATTGAAAAATAAAATAAAAAATGACTGTCAGAAGTTTTCGAAAATTTTAAATAACGTCTGACATATCATTCCTCCAATCCAAATGATAATTTCTTTTTGTTTCACAAAAATGAATAACATTGTATATAAGCCATATAAATTAATATGGGCGGTGCATCTGCGGATACAAACAATTCCAATAAATATTATAATAATTTGTAGTACCTCAATTTATTATTATAATATTTATTACAATTGTTTTTGTAACTTTATTGTTATAATTATAATAATAAATATTATAACATTTATAATATTTATTATAAATGTTATAATTAATATATATAAATGTTATATTAATATTTATTTTATCAAGTTAAAAATAATATTTTAATTTCGTTAAATAATGAATATTTACAACGACAACACAAACATCGCCGATGATGTATGGAGGATGGACGTTTAATTAGAAATAGTACTGTTATTTCTTTTTTAATTATTTCACTGATTCCGAGGCATTCGTAGACATTCGCAATACATCGCGTGCTGTGTACCTCCTGCATACGTTTCATTCATGCGTGTAAACGATAATAAATTTATCATTATTATAATACTATAATACAAGATATAAGTACATTGGTTTAGTGATTGCAGGCTGCTCCTCTCATATCACAGCGAGGGGCGCTGCCGGGCCCGCTTCCTAAATTACACTTACACTCCATCATCCTCGCATTTGTTTCGTTCTAATTTCGTTTTTTTTCTATCGCACATACACGTCGCACGCATACACATCGTAAACAAACGGAAGCAACACATATACAATCGCGCGTATATACAACTCGCACAATTGACGCCCTATTGCATCAATACAGTGTATGTATGTATACATATGTATATATATACGCATATATATAATCATGTATTTATATATTTATATTTATAATATATACACACATATATATATACTACTCCATGTATATTTGTATATATATATATATATATATATATATATATATATATATATATATATGCATATATATATTAATGTATAGGTATTTATATATCGTTATGTATATAAGTATTTATAACGTAGCCTTAGATAACCCGGAGAGGTGACCACCGCGCGCTGTCGCGAATGGACGGTCGAACTGTGTCGGGGACGCCCGCAAGGACGCGACGCCACGTGTCTTGCGGCTCCAACATGCCTGCGCTCGCCTACCCTCGCGAGCTGAGCTCAGTCTAGGCGTCGCGTCTCAGCGCGGGGACTCCCGTGCGAGAGATTCGCGAATCGTTAACGTAGATACGTTATTATGCACGTTTTACGAGGCTCGATCGAGCACGCGCGCGGGATCAATATTTAAACGGAACGTCTCGTCACCCAGCCGCCCGCATCGCGACGAGAGCTTCGGCTTGAATAAACGATGAACGCGAGCGGCGCCAGCGGTCGAGCCTCATCGCGTATCGAGAGTATCCGTATCGAGGTTGAAACTCTCGGTGTCCTAGCCTACTCGGAAGCCGTCGACGGATCGATGGAATCTACCGACCCCTTTTACGCATATTAAGACTAGCGCGATAATAGGAACATGGTGTCTTCGTTTGCAGACATTGAAAACCACTACCGGGCGTGGGAAGGGATAAGGAAGGGAGAGGAAGAGATAGAGGAAGAGAAAGAGAAGGAGAAGGAGAGAGAGAGATAGGGGGGGGCGTAGGGATATGTTGTCACTCGTACGTAGAGAAATGCCAAAAGCAACTGTATCACCAACGAGCTACGCTCGGTCGCGCGATTGTCCCCGGTGATCGTTCCGATCGTTCCGATCGTGCTCTCCCGACGTGAGAAATTAGGCGTATTTTCAGTTCCGAAGATTGTCTTCCTTTGAAATGCAGCACGGATACAGCACGGAAAAAAATAGTCATTGTATATTGTAACTGTTCCGACCGGGATTTGCGGAATCATTTCTAGGCGGTGCATCATTGCGTTTGAAAACTTCCACTTCTGATGATCTAGCAAGACCAAATAAGTCGATGGTAAACCTTCGCCGATTGGGACGGAGGGATGGCGGGGTCGAGACTACCCCCGCTGCCAACATTCGCTCGTCGCGACTCTTCTCTTCTTCTTCTAAACTAATTCAGTCTGAGAGAATTGTATCGATTATACTATCAGCCTCTTACGCGGCGGAGATTCGGCCGCTATGAACGGACGATCGCGCGCCTATCGTGCAGTTAGATGGAAAGATATGTATCCGTTAAGTTTCACGCGGCTAATCCCTCTCCCCTCGCCGGTGGCGGTGGTAGCCGTGCTGTGGGCGGGGTGGCGTCATTCTCGGTTCTACTCGGTGTTTCTCGGTCAAAATGATGTTGAAGGGTATCGCCGGTCCAGGACACGCTGGCGGACGTCTGATTGCCGCCGTTGGACGACGCGCCGGGCGAGTGCGAGGGCGACGGTGTTTGGAAGAGCATGGATCCCGAGGGTATCGCGGACTTGCCGTCCAGAGGCCCGTTGCTGGTCGGCCCCATCGGTTGTTTGTCCAGGGAGAAACCACCCGCGCCGGCACCGTACACCGAGCCGAACAGGCTCGCCGCGTACTTGCCCGCGCTCAAGGAATGAGGCGGTAACCCGTTGCTACTTTGAATCACCGAAATCTCGTTCAGCTGTAAGTAATGCACGCCGTCTGGTTAGGTTTATTCGAGGGCAATTACCTAATACAAAAATGAAAATAAACGGTGATCGTTAATGCGGCTCCCCGTGACGCCTCTAGAGTTCAATCGTTACGTAAAGTACCGTTAAATATCTTAAGTTGAACAGCAATCGTTACATATAAAGGTCGAAATTGCGATAAAATAAAAATTTCCGCGAATTTACTCGGAGTTGATTGTAACACAAACTTATCCCTGCCTGAAGGAAATATATTTTGCTGAAAGTATTATAAAATCGATGAAAATGAAATGAAAGTTATTGAAAAATTACTGAACATATTTCAAAATAAATCCTAATTGTCCTTATGATATGTAATGTAGGTAATACTGTATAATGTAAGGAAAGTTAAATTATATTGTTGAAAAGTAATTACAAATTTTTTGAAATATTAGATATCATGAAATGTATTGAATTAAACTGAAAATTAAATTTTTACTAAAATATTAATCGAATAATAATGAAATGGGGTCAATTGAAAGAACATTTCAAATACATTTCAGTAAAATTTTTCATTACATTTTTAGTAAAATATTTCCATCGGGGATAGCAAGATTTATACGTTCTCGATGTCTATATGAAACTTATCGCGATAACCGTCTTTGAATTATGCCGGCGGAATAGCTTCTCGCTTCGAGCGGTATAAGCATTACCTTTTGCTGGACGCCGTTAAGGAACGGCGCGGGAAGATACGGGTAAAAAAGGTCCGGTCGCCGTTGCAGAAACTCCGAGTCCTTGGGCGTGATTGGCAGGGGAGGTATATCCAACGACATCCGTCGACCTCGACGTGACGTTCCGTTGGTGAACATGTGAGTACCCATGTGCACCTGCGGTAGAAAAGCAAGAGAGAGACGATCAGAGGCGGTGTCGCGTCAGATCTCGATCGGGTAGGCGCTGATCTTTCATCGAGCTCGAGCGACGTTTACGCGTTTTTGGCGTTAGTAGAAGCGGTAGCGGCTAGGCTGGTGTTAGTAAGAGACTTTCGGGAGACTTGTAGAAGGGACTCAGACTTTTGACGGCGGCTAAAAAATTAATGGTGTTATACCTTGAGGTTGCCTTTGGTGGTGAACGCCTTCTGGCAGACGGTGCATCGGAACGGTTTGTCGCCGGTGTGAGTTCTCATATGAATCTGGAGCGCCGAGGACGAGGAGAAATTCTTATTGCAAATCTGGCACAAATGCTTGCTCGGCACGCCTGCAAATACACATAACGGTTTCGCTAAACTGCCCCTGATTTCGTGATAGTGATATGCGATATGGCAGATGATTAAAGGATCGTTATTTCGTAAAAGTTTCGATCCGAGGCTTTTAAAAATTGATTTGAAAATCTGAGGATCATGAAAAATTAGAAAAATGCGGCATGAATAGACTCAGCGGTCTTTCCAAAGTTTTAGTTTTTTTTTTATACGCTAATAAGATAATAATTATACATGTCATAACACCGGAAATGGACAGTACGATGCTACCATAGCCACAAGAAATCCAACTTGCCCTGTATGAATGACGAGACGAACAGAATGAGCGTAACCCGCCACCAGCAATCCAGCGTGTACACAGAAATTCCGAAGCGTGTGGAAATAATGATGGACAGGAGGCAAAAAAGGAAGAGGCTAGCAAGCGTGTTGCGAAGCAGCAGCGTTTTGGATACTTCAAAACTACGGTGTTCGTTAGCGAGAGGGGCTGCCAATCGTGATTGACAACGCGTTAGCAATGAGATATCGGATCTGCCGAGCGAAGCTGAATTCGGATAATACGGGTGTGGCGCTCGATGAAGAAGCAGATTGAGTTCTTTTTTTTCTTTCTTATCCTTATGAAAGCGAACGAACGCGCGAGCGAAATTATACTTACTGGCTGGTCTCTTTGGTGCCGGCAGCTCTCCCTCCGGCGATCTCTTTACCGGTATCGTGGATTCAATGGACGTTGGTGGCATCGGCGGGGGTGGTGGAGGTGGCGGAGGTGGGGGCGGTAGGCTCGAATCGTCGACGCACATTGGACTTCTGGAAGTCTCCTGATCCTGTTGCGGTTGCGGCTGCGGTTGCAGCTGCGGTTGTGGCGGTTGCTGCGACGGTTGCTGCTGCTGTTGCTGCTGCTGTTGCTGCTGCTGCTGCTGCTGCTGCTGCTGCTGCTGCTGCTGTTGATGCTTGGGATCGCTGAACAGATGTGGCGGCATATCGCGAATCTTGTGAGTTAACATATGCTGCTTCATATTACCCTGCGCATCAAAACACGTTCTATTGTATTTAATTAAGCAGTTGACTGCGATTCCTAGAAAAGAACAGTCGTAACATTGTTGCTCATGTGTGGCATCTGTGTACAATATATTAGCGATCTGCGAATATTGTCGTTGAACGCCACAGTACAGATACATGAGGGACTTTATACTTTTTTATTTTAAATGGGAAATTCATCTCGCAATTATATATTTATATTAAAGTTACTTTACACATAAGGATTTTAACGCGTTATAAGGTACTTTTTTTTAATCAAAGTAATTCAATATTTACGTTGTTGCATTATTCCGATAAGTTATCGCATGTGTTTTGCGCGGATGTATACATTTTGCTTAATCTCACGATAATTACGTCTTGAATTATTGCGTTTAAGTCGTTCAGTTCAATCGCAAGAAGGAAGAAATAATATTATTACGCGGAAAAAGATAATTGTGACTTGGCCGTGACATTATCGACTGCACGAGATGAGAACGAACGCGTGTACGCTTGCTGGTAGAGGAGGCTCTTACCAGGAAGACGTGGTCCGAGGGTAGAAGTCCGAGGGCGGGTGGCATCAGCGGGGGCAGGCGGACGGCAGGATAAACAGACGTCAGCCTTCGCCCCCCTCCTGTTCCTGTCCGCCCCCGGTTCTTCCGTTCCTCAGGCCGCCGCCGCCTGCGTTTCGGTTTCTCACTATTTCCGGCGGCCGGTCTCGCCGGGTACGAGCGATATTGGGGATTGGGTTGTGGGAGAATCGGACCCTTCGCGGCGAAGGGTTGGTCCGCGCAGGAACATACTTGCTGACCGGAATCATCGTTCTGAAAGTACAGCAGAACAACGAGAAGAGTATAGAAGTGGTGTGAATAGATATATCAAAGAGAAGCTTTGCGTGACGAATGAGGTATTTCTAATATTTAATTAGCGATTTTTAAGGTTTTATTGTCGACTTATCCTTAAAGACTGGCATATATTTTCATAGTGCGTTCGATAGTGCTAGCGATAATGCTGATATATATGTATGTATAATATATATTATTTTTAATATAGTTTTATCATTCAACGTACATATTCCAGAACAAATTTTGCAACAATATTATCTAAATTTTCTGGAAATTTTATATGGTGGTCAACAACTTGAACTTAAACTAATGCTTGAGATTTAAATAAATGTGTATGCAGGGTGCTTTTTATTTACGTCACAACTGAACATACGAAAGATTAACATATTTGTGCATATTTTTCTCTTTTTGTACTTGTATTTATCGTAGGGTATCTGAGCATTCCATTCAGGATATATTTTTTGGAAGTAAAGTAGGATGATAATTTTTCTGAAAGTAACAATATTTAATTCGAATTTTTAGCAAGGTATTATACAATCATGATTGAAGATATGTGCAGATATTTCTAAACAACATTGTTTTATGATGCCTCTTAACAGTTTCGAGAAGTTTAGAGCTTAAGTTATATCAATTCCAACATAAATCTGTCTGTTTTTGTGTGGAAATTATTCAAATAAAATAATATTCCTATAGCAGAGGATATTCCTACATATGCAGATATCAAGATATAATATCGAGATAATTAAACGTGTCATAATCAACAAGGTATTACGACATCGAAATATGAGTCACAAAAAAGATGACATATACAAACAAGAAAGGGAGTAAGAAAGAAAAAGAGAGAGAGAGAGAGAGAGAGAGAGAGAGAGAGAGAGAGAGAGAGAGAGAGAGAAATATTAGCAATTCGCAATATTCGCTTTCGAGGTAAAATATATTTATAATTACCTTCGTAGAAAAACCTCGATCGCATATGGTGCATTTGAAAGGTCGCTCCTTCGTATGGCTCCGGTAATGAATCTCCAATGCAGATTGGCACGCGAATGTCTTGTAGCAGAATTTACATGTGGTGTTGCCACGCACTGTAACAAATTGTATCTCTTTACATTTTCGATTCGAACCTTCGTATGCGTATATATTTCGACATTTCGAAATTTTTAATACATCGCGTTCCCGTTTTGCTCTATCAATGACCCGTATATTATGTATTTTTTTCGCAATTCCTAAAACGTGATATACAGTCTGTCAAAGAAGAACGTGATCAGCATAACTTTTATGTGAATTTTATTAGCGAAGACGTTCTGCATGAAATGAAGAATTTCTGATTTAGGACGCGTTATAGGAAAAGACTCAGTTGGCTTTGTATCTTTTTGAGAGAAACGATTATTTTAACGCGTTGATTATTATCGAAGGCTCTTGACAAATATAGTGGCAATTTTTTCTTCACGCAAATGGAACAATTAGTATTGAAATATTAGTATGTGAAAAATTAATAACAAGTAATTTAAAAGCTATGCTGATCGCGCTTTTTTTTAACGTATTCGACTGCCACGTATTTACGTATTTTAACAATTAAAATTATGCCTTTTTAAAAAAAACTGTGGTAAAATTGGCTTTCACAATCCCAGCAGGTATTTACTAATAACTACGAAAAAAATTTATTTAAATAAAATGAAACAGAATAATAGAAAAGATGAGAGTGAATTGTGGTGCAAGAATAAATACATACAAAAAGAAATTATGATAAAAGTTTATTTCCCAGTATTTTTTTCCAATAACGTGTATTGTCAAGGCCATTATCCTGAGTACTGTAATAAAGATGAAGATTGAAGTCGTCGTTTATTTATAAAAAAGTTGTTAATACATAAATAGAAGTTGGTTAAAGAGTATTGAATAAAAATAAATATCAAATAAGAAGATGCGGTATCTCAACGAATATAAATAGATTTTAAATAGGGATTGTAAGGTTAGAGATAAAAAATTGATAAGTAAAAGTGTAAGTATGTAAAAAGGGAGAGAAGGGGCCTTTTTCCTACATTCCATTCTGAAAAAATTTCAATTTCTTTAATTTACGATTTAGTTTGGCAGTGCTGGCTTCGCCTGTTCTCCGCCTACACATTTACTTTTCAATTTTTGAAATCTTTAAATATTTTACATAAAATTCTACTTTAAAATCGAAAAGAAATGTACTTTATATTGCGCAATAATTAGTAGGCTTGTTCTTTTTAGCTTAACTTGCACTGTTTATTTTTTCTTTTTTCTTTTCGTGTTGGAGAAGAAATGAGAAGATTAATCGTGCAAAAAATTAAGCTAAAAAAACAAGCCTAGTGCTTTAATCGAACCTAATCTTTATCTGAAACTAACTTATTTATGTATTCACTTTGCATTTAATGAAAACAGTGATGAACTCTTAAGTTACTAAAAAATGCATGTTACAACGGACAATTACTATATTACATTTTCTATCATTGCATGCCTTATTATTTCTTTTTGTTAATATAGCTTTGAAACGAATAGTAAATGATTAATAATAAGCGACAGCCAAAATTTGTATTACGGTACTCAATATTATGATCTTGATAATATATATTTAAGTCGTAATCGTGGGGAAGGATATGGGAAGGATAAATTTTTATCACATTTATTTTAAAACCAGGTAAAACGTTAATTTTCTTTTTTATAAAATAATTTAATCATTATACCAATATAATATAATATACTAATATAAACAGATAAGTGCAAATATTAGTGCGACACAAAAATTGCTTTGTACTTTTTACTTTGTACATTTTAGTGTTTCTAAAATTATTTTATAGATAATAGTTATATTGGTTTCTTATTCGCGTTAATGTTTTCTCAGATATAATTTTCCGAGAATTAGTTCCCACAAAAGTAGAAACTCAGGTCTTCTTCAGCTGTCAATTGACTACGAACTAAATGAAACATATCGAACTAAACTAAACTAATCCCTCTCTTTTTTATAGAACATTCATTAAAAATAAAATAAAAAACAAATCTATTTCTAATATACTTTTATGTAACAAACTGAACTATATATTCAATCACCCTCAGTATTCAATTATATTATTGTTAGATCCACATTTTAACTTGCTCTAAGCTTCATCGTATACAACTTGTATGCATTATAATATTCTGTAAATATCGTATACATATTTATCACATTTATTTCCTAACATGCACGTGAGTATTAAAAGTGTTAAACACATCTTAAATAAAGACGCGACATTAAGTTTAATAATAAAGTAAAAATACTGGTATTAATTACCGGTAAGAAATTAACGCATTACAAAACGACTGATATTTATGATGTATATTATCGTTATTAATTTGAGTTATAAATATATTGCTATCTCTTTCAAATTAATAGAAATAGTTAATAAAATTGAAGAATATTACTTATTATTGCTCGCTCTTTTGCCATTTTTTTTAAATATCTCAGACAAAACCTACTTGCCTACTTGCCTTGCTTTTTTTGTATCTTTTCCAATGTGAGCGGACACCAATCGTTATTGTATTAATGTGGAATGATTAACTTCCAGCCGTTTTCTAATACTGAGGCCGAGTCTTCACTTTTAGTTTTCTAAATAAAAAAAAAATAAAAAAATAAATGAATAAACCAAAATAAATAAACCGAAATTGTACCGCTTTAAATACGACGAAAATCACAAAGACATTCTACACATTGTATAAACGTGACGCGGCATCGCAAGAGTTAGCGTGAATACAATGAGAAACAGAAATTATCGCATAACATCAAGAGAAATGTAGAAAAAGAAAACGATAAGGAGAGTAATAATAACATAAATATATTGTAATATATTATAGATACATAGTAAACATAAAAAAAGAGAGATAAAGAGAAAGAAATAAAGATGATTATTAAAACGAAGATAACAAGAAGAAGAAAGTTATATAACGGGAGAATGGGAGTGCTAGGTCCAGCTACACCACAAACAGGACATTGACATGAAACTGGACAAGATGGATACGTCACGGAGATAGGTATACTCGGCGATACTGGACTTAGCGATTCGCAGTAAAGAATCGTGATCATAGTTCGGACGAGGGACAAGGTGTAGCAGGAACCGCAGCCCGCCCTGATGCTAGCAGTTCCTACCTGCTGGGCCTCCGACAGCTAGGCCGAGCGGATTGTAAGTCGACGATGCGGCTAGTACCGCCGAAGTGGTCAGCGAGGCTAGTGGTCCGCTGCCGGGCCCGCTTCCCGGATTGACGGCATTCATCGAGGTGACGCTGTTTATGTTCGACGTGCCTATCGTGCTGGTGGTAGGAGAGGACGAGACCGCTTGAAGTAGACCCGCGAACATGCCGAAGGGATTCGGTGGATGATGCGGCGCGGTCTGGGGTGGCGGCGTCGGCGATGCTGAGGCCACCGACGCTGGCGTGGACGAAGCGCGGGGTGTCAAGTCGAGCGGGGCACCGGAGGTCGGCGGGCTGGTGCTCTTCTCGCTACCGTTGTATCGGTGAAAGGACGGCGACCTGGCCACATTCGCAGTCGTGGCCGTCGTCGTGATGGTCCTCACTTGATTCTCGAGCGCCGCCAACGAGGTCGAAAATATAGGAAGCGTCACGTCCTTGTGCTCGGTCGTATCTTGACTTTCGTGGTCCTGCTCCTCTTCGACTTCGACGCTACGCCTGTCGCGATTCAATTCGCACCTCTCGTCGTCCTCTCTGTGATCTTGCTCCTCGTCTTCCTGATCTTCCATCTCCTCGCTGTGCTCCTCCATAAATCTCTGTCGTTGGTGCTGAGACTCCTCTTTCGCGTCAATGTCGCTTTCTTGCGAATGTTGCTCGATGGCCGTTTGCCTGGATGGTGGGAATCCCAAGGAGAAGCTCGCGCCGGTCGGATGTAGCGGCGGAAATCCTTGCGGGAGGAAAGACGCCAGCGGATGGTAACCGGGTGGGAACTCGTTCACTTCTGCAGCTTGGATCTGTTCCGGGCTGAGATCGGTAGGTTCCCCGGTATGAAGGCGTATGTGCTGCTGCAATACGAGAGCGTTCGTGAATTTCTTGTGACACACTGGGCACTGGTGCAACACTCTGAGCGGCGGTTTAGCTCTGTGCACTCCCATGTGGGTCTTCAGATTGCCCTTCGTCGTGAAGGCGCGACCGCAAATTTTACACTTGAAGGGACGCTCACCGGTATGAGTGCGATAATGCATCAGCAACGCGCTCTTGCACGAGAGCACTCTGTGGCAAACGATGCACTGATTAGGATCGCTCAGCTTGTGCTCGATATTGTCGACTAGTTGCTGCAACTTGGACGTCTCCGAAGTTTTCGTTATTTCGATCAAACTCTCCCAGGAATTGTCATTACTGCCAGGCCGCGGTAGTAAAGTCGAATAAATCGCTGGATCCTTGGCCGGATCGATCATTTCGCTTCCGGACGTCGTAGTTGGTCCTGCCTGGGTCGAAACAGGAAGACCGGGAATTTGATGATGAGCCGGCGGACCTGGGAACAGGATACCGGCGAAGGATGTCTGCAGACTACCGCTACTCGCGCTACTGCTGGCCGGCGATGCCCCTGGGTACGCCATGATCTGTTGAGGCAAACGATTGATCGTACCTCTGCCCGAAAGGTTTTCAGGTTGCTCTTCTGTCTCCTCGTCTACTTCCATCTCTCCGTCGCCCTCTAAACGTCCGCTGATCTTGCTGTCCATACTACAATCCTCGTACGTTTGCGGCTGGGACAGTGGATTCGCGGATTGGGGTGAATTGAGGTATCGTCTCGTGGTTTCCTCAAAATCTTCGCTCTCCTCCTCCGCGGCTTCTTCCGCTTCCTCAGGTTCTCTCTTGGGTGTTATTCGCTCGGCGCCTTCCCGGCTCATCGGTCGCTGTTGATACTGCTCCTGCCCGGGCGATCTCTGCTCGAGCTTTATCTCCTCTCTCTGCTCAAGCTGCTGCTTTTGATGTTGTTGATGGAGATTGTCGTGAAAGGAATGACGAGAATTCAACATGGCAGCGGGAGAAGTGGGAGATGTCTGTGGAGCGGTGGTTATGGGTACTTTACTAAGATTCTCCGGCACATCTTGATCGTCCCGGTGATTAATAACTGGGGACCGGTAAAGAGGCGTCATATTGGATAAGGTGAGACTCAAAGGCATGGGCGGTTGTGGTGGGAGGAAACCGTGCGTTGTTGCCGGATGAAACGAGGGGTGATGAGAGGATGGTGGTGGTGGCGGCGGCGGGGACGGCATCGGCCTCTGCCCGGAAGCGATTTGCTGCAAGAGGGGTGGGTGGTATTTATCTAAATGTTCTGGAACGGGATTCGGGTTCATCTTAACGTGTGGAAATTTGGCCGTGTGCCTTTGGAAGTGGACCTTCAGGTTGCCCTTGGTCGTGAACCGACTGCCACATACGTTGCACTTAAAGGGTCGCTCACCTGTGTGGGATCGTATGTGGATTTGTAGCGCCGAGTCGCTACCGAAGACTTTGCCGCAGAAGCGACATCGATGCTTGAAGAAGGGCTCGCCGCGACCACCGCTCGATTTTGAATCGTAAGGAGAGAGTCGCGAGCCCTTGCCTCTAAACGCGAGTTCGTCGGCCAAATTGTTGGCTAGCCCTTGACTCGCGTTATCCAATACCTCCTGAGTACGCTTTTGAAGAATGTCCAGAGTGTTTGGCTCGTGAAGCGGCGGCGGATCGGTATTCGTTATGATCGATGAAGCAAGGGAAGCGCTTATCGAGCAGAGCGGCGGCATTTGATGCGGCATCGGCATTTGGCTGCTGGTGGTCGTGATGACGGTCGACGTCGCGCCGGACGACGATAGGGGTAGATTCAAAGGAGATGCGCTGCTCGTCGAGGTGGGTCGTTCCTGAAGCAGATTCGGCGTCAGCGGCGCCGGTGATGTTTGCTGATGATGACTCGGCGGACGAGAAGAAGGAGGTGACGCGAGACTCGACAATGGTTTTGGATGAATAATAGGGGACGACGAAGCCTCTTTGCTATCAGTTGGCTCCGTCGCCGATGATTGCATTACCGATTGCCCGTGAGTGATCAATAATTGTTGCTGAAGTTGTCGAATCAGCTGTAATTGTAATACCTGTTGATTCTGAAGGGTGCACAGCGTGTTTTCCAGAAATGCCAAGTCTTGCAGCGCCGCTTCACTGTCTGCCCCAGTGAGGGCAGTGGCGGCGAACTGGGCGACCGCCACTTTTGTATTCTGAAGGGCTTCGAGGGTGACGTGACTAGTTCCAGCGGGCGGGAATATGGCGGTAGGTAGACCGCTCTCCACAAAGTTATTGTTGTTCTCCGCATCTTGGCGATGATGTATCTGTTTGCGCGAGCCCTCCTCGTCCTCATCCTGCTCGTCTTGCTCATCGATACCTTCTTCCTCATCCTCTTCCATAGGATCATCATCGCCCTGATGAGATCTCGTCGCTGTGAGATCCACGGCTTCTTCGCCACCTCCTCCTCCACCACCGCTCTCTTCGCCGTCTGATGTAAAGTCATTTTCTTCTCCTGCAAAATAAAATGATAAAAATTGATAAATAACAAGTCAATTTTTTTAAATCTATAATTGATATATTAATTCATAGATATTATTCGGATGATTATACGTATATACGTATACGGATTATACGTATGTATTTGCTTTTGTAAACGACTCGTGGTTAATAGATTCCACATGTACCTCACGGCAAGGTTGATTTTTTCATATTACATGCGAATATGCGTAAGCTGATAGCTATACGACCAACATTAAAATGAGGGCAGATACATCAGCACCTGTGCTTTTAAAGTTTCACTCGGCGATTAACATGAGCGCCAAGGCTAACATGAAAGATAAGTTGACATCCCATATACATATTACACTCAGGATGTACGACGAAAGCGGAATTCTTAATGATCGCGATATGAACGGGTTTCCGGTTCTTTATATCGAAATATGTTCTTTATATATAAAAAATAGTTATATATTTATTAGAGAGAGAAATAAAGGAAACGAGCGAATAAATCTCTATTTATTAAGTGAAGATCTAAGTATACTCTAATATATTATAATACATTTTTACATCTTTTTTAGAAACTAGAATAATAATATAAAAAAAATTAATAAAATGTATTATAATATTTATATATATGCACACGCATGTGTTTTTTTTCTCCCAAGGCAAGATGCATAAGATAAGATGTTTCACAAGGTCAATACGTGGTATGATAATATAACCACTACAATAAGAAAAACTCGTCGAGTAAGATATTATTTTGATGTTTAAAATTATAACTATACTTTTTTGGATAAAGTAAGCTTATTAGATGCTCAGTTAATTAATTGACAGTCTTCGACTTCGTGTCACGTAAATTTCTTGATTCAATATGCATGTAAGTCATCAGTTAAAAAATTTTACTCGCAATGCTTTAACACTTTGTTAAAGACCGTTAGATAAAGAACGAATAACAAAGACTCCAATAGTTAGCGATATACCAGAACAGACAGAACTTAGAGAAGTACACAAGTCAAAATAGCGATTTCTGTCTCTTTAATGACTGAAACTCGAAGTTCATTTTCTCTAATTTAAATAGACATATATCCAGCGAAATGCAGAACAAGAAAAATTCAAATATACCTCAGCTTGTTTATTAAAACATGATGACTGATATTGTTAAACGCTCTTTCGGAGTCGAAGAAGATAGAGATGTGTCCTATATGTACCGTCTTAAAGATAGTACATAAAATAATTATAAGTCTATCTCACATTTCAAAGAGACGTTTGATTTTAAATATTGGACCAACTACTCTTCCTTTTATTATTTAGGATCTTTGAAGAAAACAGTATGCAGTAGGTACTACACTTTATTTATAAAGTTGTATTAGTTTTTTTTTCTTATTTCTATTATAAGAAAATTATATTTTTCTAGCATAAATAAATATTGATATTCGGTCATTGAACCGGGGGGGGGTCTCACGCCTAGTAATCCTTTTTATGAGTTTTATATATATTTTAATAATAGAGCTGGAAATCAAACCTAAATTTCTCACTTAATCATTCTGCCACCAAGTCATCTAGCATCTTTGGACAAATAAGAGGTTCTATAATCTTGCTTGGTCTTTGGATCATTTGCAATCGATGTTGCAGCGTTATTGTACGATGTATTACAATCAAAAATTGTTTGCCATGTGCAGAGAATATAATCACACATATACTTTCTCATTAACAATCGGATGTATGTTTATATACGCCTCTCACAAATAAGTTATTCTTTTAATTGGAAGACATACATATGCACATAAACATACATCTTACGTAATTAAAGAATTATTTAATTTAAGCATGTAAGATAGCGTTTCAGTTTTAATGGAGAGTTATATCGTAAGACCGAGTAGGAGATAACTAGCGCATTTTCTGATGAATATATTGTATAATGACTCATGATTTCATGAAACTGATTAAAATTAAATCATTGTAAATTTCTTTTGAAAATTCGTAACCAAAGATATCTAAAGCAAGATCATAGATATTTGTTTGTTTATATGTTATATTGATATTGAAAGGCCGTTTTTCATCGCTTGCTTCCTTTGTATTAGTTATTCGTAGATAATTATTGTATAGTACATTCGATCAGTTTCGTAAATCACTATATAACACTGTTTAGAACAAATTAATATCAGGATGGTGATGGTCGAAAATTATTCTATATGTATATGTACACAATAAATACATATTAGAGTAATTTTCAACTATCACCAGCCTGATACACATATATTGGTTGTTATTCGTTCATTACAGTTTTGTGCAGAAAATTTGTTTGTCGAAAGTTCTCACGGGACAACCAAAGTTGATCGAATCAAAATATTGATGAATGTATATTATATCGAAATCCGTTGAAAATTATTTGCGCAAACTTATAACTGTGATACTTGGGTATCTTATGAACTGATCGAAAAAAACTTAGTCCATTAATCAATCTTGATCTATTGCTTAAACGTAACAAAAACGATCCATTTTTCAAACAAATGATGATGGCGAAGATGAAAAATGGATGAAAAATCGATAACAATGCTGAACAAAATACACGCAGATCCAAACAAAAGATTCAGACGGACAGTCCAAAACGGACTGTCATTAAGATATTCAAAGATTGATCTTTATTCCAAGAAATTCACGACGTGCAACTAATGGAGTTGGAAAGACATTATGAATAATCAAATGCTTATAAATATTCGTAAATCAATTGAAACAATTGACAAAAAGTGTCGAGAACTGAATAGAACAGTGATAAGATTTCGATGTAACTTACGACCCGATTTTTATGTTGATGCTCACTGTCTCTCTGTTTTGCTGCTCGCATTTTAACAATAAGCTACCGATTTTGCGTAAAATCGAAGGTACAAGATGTTCTTCTTTAGGAGGTGGCACACTATACAATGGAATTTTATTTTCCGAGTGCTATAGCTGTCAAACAGTTAATAAACTGTTTCTTTTTCCTAATAATTTTTTCAAATAATTCTTATCTCTATTTATTCAAAAACTAAATTTTCTATTATTTATTTTGTATGTCTTCTACAATCATTTAGAAATTCTATAAAAATTCTTATAAAATTTTCCTCAAAGCTCTTATATCGTCAATTGTATTAATCATATTGACATTAAATTTATTTTTACAATATATGTAAAGTAATAATGGATTTTGTGAGAAACTTATATATATAGTTATGATATTATATAAAGTTATAATTTTTTATAGACTCGTATAATTATAATTCTAATTATAATATTTAGACATATACGGCCGCTCTTGAGGCAGAACATCGTTCAATTTAATTATGCACGTCCGGTTCATTGTTTAAGATTAATTGTAAGAGGAACATAGTATTGGAACTATGCCGACTTCATATTTCTTTAACTATTCGTAGAAAATTGTGATAACTTGACATAAATGTCTTGCCTTGTCCCCCCTGCCGTTTTTCATCTTGAAATCCTTTGTAGCAAACAAATAAGATTCTCTTGAAGAAATTCGAAAATATGCTACAAAATTCTTTCTTAATAAAAGAAAATCTGGAAAAGATTAAAGTTTCGTGAAATTTCCCATTTTTCTCATCTCACCGAAGAAAATGAAAACTTCTTCGGAATAGAAAAGTAAAGCTGCCTGAAAAATGATAAAAAATTGAATAAAAAATGGTTACAATATATTTAGTATCTACAGTTTTACGTATAGAACTGTTTTCTAAATAAATAAATAATAATAATAATAATAATAATAATAACAAAAAAAAACTTGGTTAAGATTTTTAGCCAAAAGATTGGCCAATTCAATATTTCTTTCCAAGGTTAAACTTATGCATGTATACGATCGAAGTTAATTTTAATGAGATGATGCTACTATATGATGAGAAGATACTATACAGGTATCAAGCTATCCTTGATATATCCCCAATGAGACGTAATATCATGGATTGCTTCTTAGGAACAACATCAGAATTAAAAATATCTCTGTTGCTTTTGATAATACGAAGAAAATGTTTAAGGAAGAGGCGTAATTGTGTCTCGAATAAATATTATAGAGCATTTTCTATCCCAAATTATAATTTTCACACAAATTCATTAAATTTCTCTATATTTATCGATGCTATAAAATTATACTATCCCATTTAAAAACGATTGATTTTGAAATTCCAAAACATAAGATTTCGCGAGACAACGAAATCATTCGTTTATTCAAAATAAAAATATTTACAATGCCTCACGAAACTGATCAAATCGTATCATTGTTACGAATTTCTTTTAAAAATTCATAAACAAAGATATCTGTAGCCAGATTATAGATATTTACTTATTTATATATTATATGTTGATACACTCTGAAAGGTCGTTATCGAATGCCTTCTTCGAATCAGTTAGTTGTAGATAATTGTTATTCAATATATTTGATCAGTGAGTGATCACTGTATTTTGCATATTTTCTCGTCGCATAAAAAGCAAATAAATTGTTTAAGATTCCAACGTTAACTAAGTATATATGTAGGCCTACTGGGTATTCGTCGATGTAACTTGAGGAAGCTCTTCCTCAACCTGCGAGTGCACAGCTTCAACGGATCCGTTATGCGCCATTTGACACATTCAAAAGCTTCCACTGGGTCTTTTGTCTTCGTCTTTGCCATTCCACACAGTCATTCCACATAGCACTGAGATATATACTATGAAAAATATTGATAACGATACGGTTGAGTCGAAAATCGGCAGAATGTAACTATCTCAAGATAAACAAAAAGAAAGAGATATATATAAATATATATTTTTTACATGTATATACATACATATGTATATATGGACAAAATGCTATCTAACAATAAGATTACTCATCGTCAGTCGAATATAGTAACGTATTAAAAATATCCTGAACAATTATTAGATTTCGTGCATCGTACCGTCGAGCGTAAGGAACGAGAAGCAACTACCTGATGAAGAACCAGTCTCATGAGTATGCGAGCAACGCCACCATCTACAGAGGCCCCACCATCACCGACGACGACGGTGGTGGCAGAGCGGCGCGGCGATTTCCTCTGTGTATCCCACCACTCCGGATATACCACGGCGTGAACTTCCACCACCACCGGTCGCTCGGTGCCTCGGTTATGACATGGAAGGCGGCGCGGTTCATAAATCAGGGGGAAAGGGGGCGGCGCTTGCACGAGCCACTCACCGTCGAGTTATTAATTATTATCCAGTGCGCCGGGCGCGCGGATACCCTGCCGTCGACGAGCTCGCCTCGTCGCGCCACCGCCTACGCCGCCCGCGTTTAACCCTCCTATATCCCCCAGCCCCAGATGTTCGCCAGCGGGTGGCCCGGAATCGCGGCGCCACGCCGCGCCGCGCCGATTTGCGCTCGATTTTAGTCGCGCCGCGCGCAATAGATTCCAGCCATTTCGCGCGCGATCCCAACGATAAATTGCGGCCCGCGAATAAATTCGGCCGTTACGTTTCCGCGATTTCTGAGGGATAACGCGGCAAGCGCGACGGAATTATTGCGCGATGATCGATTCCGCGTGAACTTCGTCGCGTAGAGCAGCTACAGAGCCATGTGATCGCGATCGCTTCGTGTCGCAATTGCAGTCACGCGCGTCTACTGAAATCTTTCTTTGACGACTGTCTCTTTCTAATGACAAAAACCAAAAAAAGGGATAGTTCTTTGGGAACACGTTATCCTTTTCTAGATCTCATTATTAGAGCGACAGTGATCGTTAGCCATCGTTACTGGACTGCCGAATTTCCCGATTTATCGACTATAAATGTTAGAAATAAAAAAAGAGAAGGAATAATACGTAAACGATACATAAAGACGATGAATAAAGCGAAAGTTACGCGTACGTATACCAGATTTTACTGTACCGGGAAAGGTCTTTTCTGAAGTTAGTGGTCAAATTGTATGAGAAACGTAACCCACCCCAGGTTCTAGTCGTCATATATTTTATCGGGACAAAAGATATATCCCTGGGCGTGGTCGTTTGAGTTCCTAAACAGACGAGTGAATGAAACATTATTGGATTGTACCCTCGGTATTCGCGAAATACACTTAATTCGATTATACTAATTAATATAGTTTCATCGTCTAATCAATCCTGCGACTACTAATTAGATTAAAAACCGATTCAATTTCTACACTTTAATTAGATAAAAAAATTCGACTACTATATTTTAGGTTTATATACATATATGGGTCGTGTTACAACAGCTACAGGTTCTGTAGCTCTTAGGTTTTGACCTCAGGATTGTCAGGTCTGAAAGAAATCCTGGGTTTCCGGTCGAAAGAAGAATATGTAACCTGCATGGTACGAATAAAAGAGAGAAATCTTTTCTCGAAAGAAATATCGTAACATATATATAATATTCGAGGGGATATAACATGATGATGAGCATAAACGCGCATAATACTTCAAATACTCGAAAAAACATATTTCTTTTCTAATGTCCATTTCTATCAATTCAGGTTAACTTTAAACTTGGTTTAACTTACTTTTTTTTATCTTTTTTCAGTTCTAAGAGTTAGAAAAAAAACAAAAAGTAAATTAAGCCGAGATCAAAGTTAATCTACATTGGATAGAAATGGACATAAAACAGTTATCACGCACAGGGAATAAATCTGAAAATATAGGTACATACTATACTTATGCCTTAATGTGCAAATTTCTTTTTTCGGTACCTTCTAAGTGCATACGTGGGTCTGTCACGTTCAACGCTATTTTTCTCTACCTTAAAATATTTTTAAAAAATCTGAAAATATGAAACATTTGTCCACATTGTAGTTGACGATTTTATATAGTCATTTTGACATCGTTTATTTAATATTTTCTGGCAGGCTTGCAAGTTTTACAGTTACGACCAGATATTATTTTGGCTCGGACACCGTAGACTCACGCGTATAATGCACATTAAGAGTTATGTTCAAGTATATAGTATATAGGTATATTATATCGATATTGCAAAAAAGCTTCTCTCAGTGAAAACTTTTCGTAGCACCTTCAATGATATCTTTGACGGTTTTACCGTTTCCTATTGCAAAATATCTATTATATGTATAATGTCCGTAACGGACCTCCACTGCCGCTTCCCCCCCATGGCGACAAATGGCATGCATTTGTCACGTGTCGTATTTTCCTCTAAAATGAACAAAAAGCTGGTCTCTTGCGATAAATCAAATAAATTTTAAAAACATAACTGAAGAATAAAGCTATGTTGCCGAGACGATTTATTTTATACTAACAAAACGAAAATTGTAAGCATGTAATACATAGGCGGCTCGAGCATGAGAAGGTGAGAACGAAAGTAATAGCGGAACCGTAATGTGACGGACTATCCGAAGTATCTTCTGGATGCAACAAAATATTATAAATTTGTAGCATTGTTTTGAAATCCATATTTTTGAAAGCAGACAAAATAATTTGTTGTCCGTTTTGTAAAGAGCCATTTTTCTCCAAGAAATTTCTTAGAAATCTGTGAAAACGCATACTAAATTTTAACATATCTATACACGAGAAAAACAATATTCGTCAGGCCCATAAAAATTAAATTTATCGAAAGTGAAAGCTTATATGCAATTTGACGATTATTTTATAACAATATTATTTGCTCGACGATATCTGGATATTTTGTTTACGCGTTATACGTTAACATAAAAAAGTGCTTTTAAATTTAACACATACTGCTTTTAATACTAGAACGATATAATAAAAAAAATTCAGGAATTGTTTCTTTAAGCAGGCATAAAATAATTTGCCGCCCGATTTATATAAAGTTATTTTTTCCAGGAAACTCCTTAAAGAAGTGAAAACGCATATCAAACTTGCAACATATCTACACGAGAAAAACAATATAATGTATAATAGACACTCAATTATATATACTACTCATATTTGAACGTTGATATTTTATCGATATTTTTATTATTTTATTATTTTATTTGTCCGCTTGCTCATCGATTATTACGCGCATACCTATATTTCTACAATATACATAATGAGTGGATGGCCATGCTGCTTTCACGCTGCCAACCGGTTCTACTCTCTCGCTCGTCGGGGGCGAGCGTTATTCATTCCGAATCTGGATTCGCGCTCACGATGAAAGGTACGGATCATGTGTCGTGTTCAGATTAAAGGAATTCTTAGCCGCGTATCTTCCTCTATGGAGTGCAAGGTCGGGGCTGTCGGATGCGAACGAGGTCGGTCGATGAGTGTCAACGACTGGAGGAATCGGCGCGGGGGTCGTTGCTCTTCTCTCTCTCTCTCGATTTCGAGAGTCGCCGCGCGTGTGTCGAATCACTACGGCGACTCGCGGCGCATCGGCGTCGAATACGGGAAGGATCCCGTATTCGCATTGACGGGGTCGAGTCTCGTTTAAATAAGTTAACAGTGGAGAGCGAAGACGAAGCGGATCGGCGGACGGAGAGGAAGAGAGACGACGACGAGGGAAAGGGTGAGAGGCGCGGAGGACCGATGAGAAATAGAGAGAGAACGATCAAGAAAGGGGGGGAAAGGGGGAGAGAAAGAGATGGGAGACTAGAGAGGATACGAAGGTAGCGAGAGAGCGAGAGGGAGGAAATTTAAAAGGGACCGAGGAGGAGAGAGAAAGAGAGAGACAGAGCGAGAGAGGAGGAAGAGCGGAAGGGAGGGAGGGAGGGAGGGAGAAGGAGAGAGCGAGAGAAGGCGAGTCAAGGGAAATTGCACATGGCGCCTCGCGATTGGCTCGCACCTGTCTCCTCGGACCGCCCTCCTTCAACCCCGATCGCGCGCGCGACGTGCCTACGTACCTAATACGCTTTCTTGCTCGTTGCATATAGCACGCGGCATATCGGACGCGTGTATGCAACGCCGCACACTTTCTCACAGGTGTACGGGGGCATTGTGCGGCAAGGTGTTCGTGCTACGGAGCCGTGTAATGAACCACCACTACTATATCACCGCCGCGCGTCGGGGCACCACCGCACCACCATCGGGCATCACCACCGTCGCCGTCGCCGCTTTACTCCCACTCCCACCAACGCCGCCGCCGTCGAAGAAGCTTGCCGAGTCGTTGGGAGCCGGAACTAAGTGGGGGCGAGAGTTGCAGCGGAAGGTTCTCTCCGTCGCGCGCGGGCGAGGAAAGGAAAGGACGGACGACGGTATATATTATACTTTTGTACAGAGAGACTGTGCACGCGCGCGCGAGGGTGGGAGGGAGGGCGCAGGGAAAGGGTGGTAGGCAGGCATAGCCGCGGTTACACACGGTTAATCTATCTCCGGGTAGACACTAAAGCGCAAGATGGAAGTCTCCTTCCATTGCGATTGCCATATTTGCAAACTGGGAGCGCATCGAGCGCTCTAAGCATCGATTGTCGGTCCAAATTGTCTTTTTCTGAGGGGGTTAATCGACGTGATGATCGATGAATCATCGTCCTTTGTTGTACATTTGTACGTGATACCACGTGACGATAAGATACACCGTGACAAATCGGTGTAAAATTTATGGTTGTTGTTTTTCTTCATTACACACAAGCACACATTTTGTTTAAAAATAAAACTGTGAAGTTAAATCTGGGATACCTTGTTTATTATAAAAGAGGAAAACGTTTTCTTCATATTACCTATCAATATAATTATTATAACGAATATTACCAATATTGATTAACTCGTCGCTTTAACAACCTAATAAATTAAATTATAAATTGCAATATTGCAACTCTAAATGGTATTTATTGCGTTCAACTTTATACGTTCCGTAAGTCTTGGCTACATTTGAATCCGTATCGATCGCAAGATCGACGCTACAGTTAGTCTCGATCTACAGCGTGGCGGGAATTATTGCAAAGTTAGCGCGTATTTGTTAGGTGATCGGTAACGCGTTAACCGTGTCCGAGCTTTGTTATCTTTAGGCAGGAAGGAGAGTCGGAGTTCGTTGGGACCGAACCGGCCGTACCTCGAAAAGCAAAAAAAAAAAAAAAGAACGAAAAGAAAGATTGTTCGGCGAGCATGAAGTAATAAAGAACTGCCGGTGCAAAGGAACGAGCGACGCGCGGGGATGAGCTGGAGAACCCGAGCCGGAGAACGAGCGGCTTGGCGGGGCGCGGGACGCGGCGCGAGGAGGAGCGAGGAGGGCGGGGATGAGGGAAGATACTTCGAAGATCGTTCGGCGACCTGTTAAGTAACCTGCAGATTTACAGGGCCCTATCTTATCGTCTGACCGGGCACCGTACACCGTCTCGCCGCCGCGCTTATTTATTCTTTTGCGAATGAATAAAGAAGGGCGATCGATGCTCGGGCGCGGGCTGATCCTCGGTACAAGCACCGTGCATGGATTCCAATCTGGAAGTATTTTTGCACCCCGTTCTCGCTCGCAGGGTAGATCGCCCGAGTGACCGGCGACGGAAGGGGGGAAAAGCCGTAGGCATGTCATACGCGGAGGGCCTTATCTTCGCTCCAGGCGGGATCATGATTGTTTCTCGCGGCGAAGTTGGCCGCGGCGCGATACACCCCTGCGCACACACCAATTCACCGGGATACAACGCTGCGTGTAAGAGGGTTTTAATGTTACCGGGCCCCAAGCATCGACGCCCGTTGGAAATTTATCGTTATTCGTAATCCCGATCCCGGCGGACGTTCGAGCTTCTTAACACTCTGGAGGCTTAACACGCCTTCCCGCGCTACTTCGTTCCTATATTTTTATAACCAAATCGGACTGTTTAATCATCCTGGATTTAACAGTCCTTTATAAAGCTCATAAGCATCGGTCTCGTCAGAATTTATTCTACGTCTATACGTGGAATGTGAATCGTTCACGTTCGAGTCACGTTCTGCGTCAAATTGAATTACTAACAAAGCTATATCATCGATCTCACGAGCAAATTGGAT
Source organism: Temnothorax americanus (assembly GCF_048541705.1). Taxonomy (NCBI): domain Eukaryota; kingdom Metazoa; phylum Arthropoda; class Insecta; order Hymenoptera; family Formicidae; genus Temnothorax; species Temnothorax americanus. Next base: position 7,277,414 of record NW_027509442.1, read on the forward strand.
AATAGCGTAAAATCAAGATGGCGTTCCCATTATTACCCTACGTGTCTCGAATCATTTCTCTTAGGCCGATATTCATAGTCGGATCTTATATGTATTTAAGACCGTCTTAAGTACGATCTTAAGATGTTACGAACCAATCACAGAGCTATGTATTAGCATCTTAAGACAATCTTGAAATAAGATCCGACTATGAATACGGGTCTTAGTATATTAATATCATTTGCATATTATGCACATATATTACTTAATTATTTGTAAGGTATTTGCATGATATAAACGAATAGTAAGGCTACGATCACTGACTCTATTAAGGTACCAAAAATGCGTTATAAATGCAATAGGATAAGTCATGCGTTAAATTGTTCGTAAGTATATTCTTAATAAAAAAAAAAGTTCCAAGTCATTGAGACTCGCGCATGTTCTACGGTGTCGTGAAGCAGAACATCGCGGCAGCGCCGCTTATTAAGAGAGGCCCCTGGCGGGGCCCCACGATTCCTTTTTATGACGCGGCTTTTATGACGACAACCGCGAACCGCGCCGTAATAATCGTAATAATCATCGCGGCAATAACGAGGGGGGGGGGAGAAAGGGCAAAGGAGGTATAAGGAAGCGCGAGGATATTCGAAATGGTGGGGAAGAGAAGATGAGGGAAAAACGAGGAGGGAGGAAGGACCGAGGGAGCGAGAGAAAGAGAACGAAGGGAAGAGGGAGAGAAAGAAGGCCGAAGGCGTGCGTGTTAACTGCACCGGTTGATGCGCTTGCGTGCAGGCGTGCGTGCGAGCATTATAGCCCTGTCGGGGCCCACTCTTTACGACGAATTATTATTTAAATGCTCCGGGGCGGATCTCGTAACGCGCTCGCCGCCCGTTCCTCATCTTCTTCCGGTGAGGCTGTAAACCTAAGGACCGCCGTGCTTATTCGTGGAAATCGCGACTGGCATGAGGATTTCGTTATAATTGAACGTTCGACGCCCGCGTAGCACTGGATATTCGCGATATCCAGACGTCGCGGTCGAATTTATCATCAGACGTGTAGAGCCCTCATACCTTATTAGTTTCGAACATGGTTAATTTAAGTTACAAATCGGGATAGCATGATGAAATTGTATGTGTTGGTTAAATCCACCGACCTAGGTCGCGAATTTAATTCATTCTATAACATCTGCTCCAAACATAGTCGATTTTCAACTCGAGATAGCGCGATGAAATTGTAAATGTACGTTACAGAAGAACCTTATTCGTATTGCGCGTTAGGTTTTATTCTTTTATTTAAAAGAATCATAGAGATTAATAAATCGATCGTTATAATAATATTCGATAACGACCATTTTATATTTTACATTTTTCATTTAAAAAAATATAAATTGTTTTATGCAACAAAATATGTCTAGAAAGTTTTACAAATATGTTACGATTTATTTAATTCTTTTACAAAATCTGGATAGATATGTACAGTCAATTTCACTCAAAATGCGTAATCATATTTTGTATATACTACTCAATAAACACAGATACGTCTGCATTTCTATTCCTTTCCTCGATTGAAATCCTATCGATACTATTTATCTTCATTGAACTCTGAAAAGCATACGCGTAATTATCGATTCGAATCTCATCACGCTAAATATATCACGCGAAAATCTGGTTAAATATACTCGTCTGGATTTACGATAAGCATAAAGCGTGTATATATTTTCTCCTGTCAATACACATCCGCAGTTCACGCTATTTAAGTATTTCTCGAATTCGTCAAATAAATTGATGACGTCAACGGCGTCGTGAGGATCGGTTAACAGCAATATCTTCCGTTTTGTACAAGCGTTTTATGAGTTTTTTTTTTTTTTAACTTTCGTTTATTGGAAATACGAAACGCAGCGCGTCCGAACCGCAACCTAACGGCGAGGGTGAATCCCGGACGGTTAAGTGTATTGGGCGACGCGACGTGGCGATTGGTCACGCCGGGTGTTACAGGTATACATATATGATTGAACCATTTAGTTAATCTAATCTTCGTCCAGCCTGGCGAGATCTCAAGAGTGAAGGGCTGCGATGAGTACCGGCCGTTGTGCGGCAACGTACGTGAAACATTGTTTTGGACGCAATTTAAACGGCGTTTGACCGGACGGGTTAATCTGGCGTCACTAATGCACCACCAGCCTCATGACTATATAATAGACTACCTAAGTAAGAGCATTGAGAAAATCGACCTTTGCAAGTATTGCCCGCCGGTATTTACGAGTTGTATAGATAAGATTGCGAGACGGTATATGCATGCGAACGATTCTCTTTCTCTTCGAGCCCTTCCTTCATTCCTCCGCTCGTTCTTCCAGTTCCTCGAAATAAGCGTCAGTCGCGATACACGATTTTTATTGCGATGTATGGTAATTAAGAGACGCGGTCTGCGCCCGCGATGCCAAAAAGGCCGGTTTGATAATTTTGTTACTCGCGCATGTGTGAGTCCGGGTATATAACCCGAGAGAAACTCATAAATTATTGCTGGTCGCATTTTCATCGTCGGACGTAAAATCAATCCGGCAAATGTGACGAACGCGTCTGATCGCCGAGATTACGAGAAATTTATTATTATCGACGCGGCTCATTTTGAAAATCTCTTTTGCACGGCGTGCAACGTATATCGTGTGTGGGTGTGTATATACAGACATTGTATATAAATATATACTGTATATACACACACACACATATATATACATATATACAGTTATACTTTTCTAACGACTTTATAGATATCGTTTATGATGAGTGGGAGGGGAATAATTAGATTGTTTCCGTAAGCTAAGATAACGGTCAACGATTTATCTTTATTATTTTCATAGGGGTTGTTTGCCTCCCGTCCTTAGAGAACTAAACAGTTCGCTTCCGAAAACATTAAGATTCGCTTATCTCCTACGGAAATATAAATCATCGTCAAAACATTTTACTTTACTGCGCGAGTATATAGATTCCAAACGCGGGCTGCTCTCTCTCTTTCTTTCTCTCTCTCTCTCTCTCTCTCTTTCTCATTGATAGATTCTATGATTGCCTAGAAGAAAATCTTTTCTTCGTAAAAACGGCGTAGGTTTCAAAAAGTCTCGATTTGAATGAAAAAAGGATAAATAATTTTTCGTAATTTCCATATCTCGAATTCATGAAGTTATCTTTGACCTCCTTCTTCATTCTTTAATTAGAACACGCTTTCAAAGTTCGGCGATATTTCAGATAGGGTAAACTCGGGTAAGATGGCCAACTTATGTTCTTTCAATCTAACTCGCCATGAAACATCGAATGAACATGTGTTAGCCATCTTTCCTCTGTGGCCATCTTATACCTGAGCTTACCCTACATTTTTGCATATTCATATTATACGTATAAGTTACGATATACTCGTATACACACACACATTCTATATTAATATAAATAAAGTAAATATTATCTGACTGAAAAGATATGTCTGATAGTACGGACGATAATTATTTAGGTGAGTTACATGAATCGTCGCTCTCATGGACGTTATCAATAATATAAAGCACCTGAAACTCCTAACGGAAAGAAAGAAATAAATCTGTCTAATTACTATGTATAAGCTATTCATGCATTCCTTTCAAAACAAGTGCAATATTTCTCTTTCAAGGGTTTTATCAGGTAGTTGCGAAAAACACGATTAGATCTTTTAGAATGAGTTAAATTCGCGACATAGCTCGGTGCACTTAACTAACACAATTTCACGCGATAACACATGTTTGAAATAAGCTCAACGCTGTACTACTATCTTAAAAATTTGTAACTCGAGGCAGGAGAAAGGGTACGGAAGATAAATATACGATTATTACATTTAAAAAGTCACAATAATCGTAGTATAGTAATGGAATAAAAGAGAACGAAATAAGAATACAACAATTTCAAGTAATTCAGATTCACTCTAGATTATTTTGATCAATTTCGAAAGAAACTGTAACACTTTCAGTTAAAGCGAACACACTTTAGGACTATTATTGTGAGTTTTCCGCAAGTCGTGACATAAATACATAACTTCATAATAAGAACGTACAGCTGGCTGGCGTTAAATGTTTCACATTGTGCGCGCGGTTAAATGAACTATTTAAAGTTAGCAGAGCTGGAAATAAATCTCTACGATGACAACACGTTTATTGGACTTTCAGAGTGCGCGCGAGCTATCTGATATTCATTTCTATTCCACGAGTGAAACTTACACTTCTCAGGCGTGCTTCTATATTTTTGATCATTACATTATTAGATTACTATAACATTCTTATTTCCCTTATAAAAATAAAAAAATATATAATGAGCAAACAAGAGTATCTTTTTATTATAAAATGACTTCACCAGACACTTTATTTCTCTTGAATCTTGTCGAAATTTCATAATCCAATAAAATGCTTTATATAAAAAAATCCTGAAAAAGTTATTAACATTATCTAAATATATAATATCGTTATATGATTTTCTATATAAAAAGAGCGCACAACTCTCATGTCAAACCAAAATTATTTATATATAACAATAGTTGGTGTACGTCAATATTTCATTTTTACTAATTATACAGTTGCAATATTTTACGATGTAATGCTAAATGTATCGATAAATCGACCATATGCGCTGAACACGCGCGTCGGAAATAATTTAGTTTTCATAAGAGATCGATAATCGACAAAACGAAAGAATTAAACGTTCCACGGAAAAGCAGTGCGCGCAGAGCGGATGAAAAACCAACTTAACTGACACATAGCTGGCCGAAGCGTTAATCGTCGCTCATTGTGCGTCACCAAACGAGCGCTTAAAACTTGGCGGGGACCGGGGATAAATCTCTCTGATGACCATATATATGTACATATATATATATACATATATATAGAGGCATTCCCCAAAGGAGATCACACGCGCACATTTGGATAGCCATGCACAATACTCCACCCGGTGTACATATAATAGAGATACGAAAGCGTGGGCGTTGATTATTGCTGGGGAAAAAGAGGGGGGGTGGAGCGGAAAAAGCACGGGCGTCGAGGGGGCATTTTATCCCATTTTCCTGAGGGTTATAAAATATTCCGCGCGTGGATCTCGTGCCGCCGCAGGTACCGGAGGACGTGGAGGGACGATCGTCGCAGGGGTATCCGGACGAACGCGTGGAATAATGGGGAGTAATGATGAAAAGCCCGAAGGACTTTATCAATGGGAATTGGTGGCCGTGTGTCCTTCTAATGGGACACAGGCGCACCCGACGATGCTGGACAATGCGCCAGAAGAACCGATGGTCAATCGGCCGATCGCTTCTCTCTCTCTCTCTCTCTCTCTCTCTCTCGCTCGCGCTCTCGTCAGTCCGACTATATTTCTATCTCCGTCTCTGTCGTTGCTACGCTTGGTGTCTTAGTGTTTCTCTCTTCCTCGATGGTCAGCAAGCCTCTCGCGCGCATATGCAGCTGCCTGAAAAGTGCAGACACCCCCGCAGCTGCGCGTCGCCTTCTCTTACTCGCTCTCGCTCAATGAGAACCCTCCGTCCGTTTCTCTCTCACCTTCCTAACTTCCTCTCTTTCTCTCTTCTTGGCCAACTGACCAGCAGACCGCCGCCCACGCTTCTGTGGTCGACACAATACTAGAGCATTGGTTATCTGCCCGTTCAACGCGTCGTTCTCGCGATATTCGCCCGGCCACTCCGTAGCGGCGGTCGAGGGGTCTCGTATTTCGTGTATAAGCGAAATTTAATTTCATTGCCTTATCTGGTTTTTATGACGCGCCCATCAGGACGTTCCTACTTCGAAGCCATAAAGGCTACAGCTTTCTCAATGTCTTCGTCACAGTGGCAGGCAGACGCGATGAACTCAGTTTCGATATCTATTTGTTATTAATTAAATAATATCGTAATGCGCATCAATTTCATTTACAAAATAACAAACTAATCCGTCAAATGTAGAAAAATGTACTGCATATTAAGGGGATTATGTGTTATATTCATTCTTTAATATTTTTAATGTGTATATGTAATAGACATGATTCAAAAATATGTAAATTTCTTAGAAATATTCTACAAGTAATCATTGTCAAAACAATATAACGAATTGACTGTCACTCGATCAGTCACGTATCGCGTTTCGATCGACGTCAAGATTTTTAATATTCGAGGGGGGGGGAGAATGATAGAAGTGACAGATCGGAAATACATGGGAGTATACTTGGGACAGTATAAATAGCGATCGGATGCGGGTGCGGCGTTTCGCGCGGTTGAAACACAAGGAGCGTTGGAGTCTCGTGCCGTCGACGACGGGACCGTGCCGCCGCCCTCAGCGAGGATGGAAAACAAAACGTTTGCACGTCTGGAGGGATTTTGGCCGTGGTGGGTGTGCGATGCGCGCGTAAGGAAGTCACAGCGGAGAGTCTCCGGCTGTGACAGGGGTGGGTGGGTGCGACGCGTGTGCGTGAATTTTGGGGAAGAGAGACCGAGGGAGCACCGGTAGATTATGTCGCCCACGTGCCAAGGGAAAGCAGCTGCTTATCTGCTCTTCTCTCTACGGCTCCGCTGCTGAGATCAATCACTCGTAGGACGCGGCGTATCGTTCGGGAATCTTCGGGACAAGGAGCTACCGACTTTGAGCCATCTATTAGGCGCCATAACACGCCTCGGGCAATCATTGGCAATCATCGCTGATTGAACGCGATCATCTGGCTCTCGGTATTTGGGGGATCGGCGCCGTTGAAAAAGTCGCCTCTTACGATATTTGACCAGATCGAAGTGGCAGCCCAACGGCAGGACGGATGCGCAACGGGATCGCTAATAGAATTGATTCGGAATTGAATCAGATGTCTTCCGTATTGAAACTGGATTAACGTTGTTTAAATTAAGGGTAGTCAGCACGTTACTCGCGCGAGTGACCGTAGCTTTGCGATTAAATCGAGTACTCGAGTTAGGTAATTAGCCGTCGAATGTGAAAAACATCAATGCGCAAAGTTAATTGACTCTTAACTCGACGCGATATCTCTTCGTTAAAAGAACCACTTTGTACAAATACCTGGGCAAGCATGTTTGCGTCAACCGCAAGTTCAACGTGTACACCTCAATCGCATCGAGCAGTTTACCTGATGCAGATTCGTGTCTAACAGTCTTTCGAACAGGTGCATGGAAGCCCGTGCGTTCGAAGAATTAATTACCTACGAAGAAGGGTGGGTCGTCAAAGAAAGGGGTAATGTGTTATGGCGAGAAGACAAATAGGCTGAGAAGTCCCTTCGATTGCGTTAACTGCTGATGTTCGCGTTGCGATCTGACGTGTTTAACGTTTAACGCGTAATCCCGACTTAAAAAGGAAAAATTTGTATGGAATTTTTAAATTAACTTTAAAAGTCATCGAATAAAAATATCAGATAATCGCGAAAAGAATGAAAATGTTTAATCTATAATCGCAAAATGTATAAACTTATATATTTTTGCATAACAGTAAAATGTATAAATCATATTCTATTAGATGTATCGTTTTATTGGATAAAATGGTGCGTTTGGTACAGTTGAGAATTCTCACGTGAGGCATGCTCACGATTGAAATGCAGGTCGGATTAGTGTATCCTGAAAAGAACCCGCATGAAAGGTGGATTACGTGGGCAAAGGTAGATCGGGAGTGTGGCGTGCAATCCGTAGACGCTTCTCCTTGCTTAAATACGATGCCCGCAAACGGTATAACAGTATTGCCATAAAGTCGTGTAAAAGTAGAATAGGCAGAACGAGAAAGAAGAAGAGGGACGAGGGTATACGGGGCCGAGGGTGGAAGGAAGAAAGCGAGAGGAAGATAGGTGGCGCGTGCCCGACACCCTACTTCAGTTTCAGGGGCGTAACACCCATAAATAAATAGGGCTTCCGTTTTCAGTTCCATTCCATGCTGCCCTCCAGACGCGCTCACCGACACGGATATTAATGTGTGAGCATATGCGTCCGTGGAAAGAGTGAGAAAGACAGAGGGACTCTCGCCACACACGTACGCGATATATACAGTTTCGACCCGATCGTTTCGTATTTTTAGGACGTCGGTGGTGCGTGGAACTTTTACATATTTCAGGAAAAAGCGGCTTTCCCAGAGACACGCCTCTTGTCTATGGGGTTCTATCAATAGCAAACGCGGAAACTCACTCGTCCTTCGTTATGAAGCCTCTCCAAATCTGTGAAATCTCTTTCCGGTTTGACAAAACCTCTAAATACTGAGGCACCCTGGTTAGTCGCGACTGCATCCAGATAGAAGTATAAAGAGTCTTTCAGAATCTCCCATATTATCTTTAACTCTCAACTGTGTATGTGAAATCTCTGTCACTCCTGCCATTTATTTGGTATTATTTGAGCTAATTATGTTCTTTTTCTAGAAAAACAAACAAAACTTGATTCTGTGCACAGTTAACGTTGAAAAACACAAGAAACGACAGTAGCAGTATGTAGCATAGAGGGAGAGAGAGAGAGAGAGAGAGAGAGAGAGAGAGAGAGAGAGAGAGAGAGAGAGAGAGAGAGAGAGAGAGAGAGAGAGAGAGAGAGAGAGAGAGAGAGAAGAGATTATTTTTTTATCTTTTTTTTCACTTTTTTAAAACTTCTTAATTACAACGTAAAAGAATAAAATATGAAATCTACTGCATAGTAGATGTGATAGTGCAGTGTTATTGCTCGTAAAAATAAGTATCAAAAGTCATAAAATATACTGAGAGGATGCATAAGTATAAGCAAATTAGATTACAAAGTTGTAATCTAAAGTATACTATACTAACGATACACGATGTACTGCACGAATTTTAAAACATATATATATCTACACGGACTGTCAAACAAACATCAGATCATGTCGAATATCATATCATATCATATCAATAAGTTATGTTCGTACATTAAAATTATGATCAAACGAAAAGAGATAAACGCAAGTACGCAGACTATATGCGTAAATATTATGCAAACACGCGAATTATGCGCAAATATTACGCATAAATAATTCGTCATTAAACACGAATGTCTAATCACGATGTTATAAATAAAATATCTATCCACGACAATACTATATTCTAACATCGAGGATGTCATGCTCGTGCGTTATTTGTGAGATCGCGTTTCGCAGTTTATATAAAGATACGTTTGATTTGTGTCTCAGGTACTGAGCAGTCCGCGATTACGAAGTGTTACAATATCGCCCAGAAGCCCGCCCTTTGTGAGCCGCGCGCGTGAAAGCCGGTCTTTGATTTATTCGTGACGCCGAAGTTATATGGCGACAAGTATGAATGAGCCATTAAGGCCCGGAAATTTCGCAGTCTGTATAAAGACTAGCGTATCCCGGTTATTTATCTAAATTGCACGGCGACTAGTTAGTTTCGCGCGTATTATCATAAACGCGGTGACGCATTTCGTAGCACCCGACGTGCGCGTCGGTCACTAAAAAGTGATGTATGCAAAGGAAAAAAAAAGGAAAAGATTCGACGAGTGACTTAATCTTGTTGTATGCGTAATGTACTCGTCGGGTGCTCCTCTGACGATTTTTCAGATAAATCCCTGACACGCCGTGTATTTAATTCAGCCTATCTAGTCGCGCGTGTGTGTACATCGCTCTCGAGAGCAACACGATTTCCATTCAATGGAAAGATGGTGTAAAGATCTATTTGGACTCGCTGCCGGAAAAATGGCGAATATAGTGCTGCCAGCACGATGTAATTGTATTGTCGGTGCCCGATAAAAATGCTCTCACGGAAGTCACTAATCTTATTGATGCGCCATTGTAAATTCCTCGGGAGTTGCGAGAGAGAGAGAGATGCAAATTCATCCGGCATGTATCCGAAGTCTAAATATACTGATGGAGAATATAGAATATTTATATACCTAGATAGTCGTTATATTCGTATATATTTATATCACTGTCTATCGATAGATCGGCAATCGTACTTCAGATCGAAAATAAACCCCAAACAATCAGATTGTTTTATAAACTGATAAAAAGTACTCTAAAAATTATACTTATAATAATTATTAAATATTATTTTATAGCCGTTATAGAGTGATAAGACTGAAACACGTTTTATTTACTTACACATTTTTTTTATTATTTACTTACTATATAACAGAATTAAAATAAAGTTGCTGTATACTATAAAAACATGTACTATGTATCCCTAATAATGCCGTACTGATGAAACTTAATGACTGCAATATAGGAAAGAAAAGAGCAAAGGAATGACTCTTTTCAGGAGTTAAACGCGTTGTCGCGACGATTTTATTCGTTGTACTTAAGAATTTCGTTTTATTATTTATAAATCACACGTAACGAAACTTTTCGAGTTAGCTTTCGCGGATCCGTATTCGAAGTACGAATAATTTTATTGTCGTCCCTAATGATACTTTCAGTTTTATTACATGGTACTATCCGAGAACTTTCTAAGCGGATATTCGTAGGTTTCCGGTGAAATAAAATGGTAAAACAATGTACTAATAATTGCAATCGCAGAATAGCATCCGAGCTAACAATAGTTTATAGTTTTATACAAGGGTGATTATCAACTTTCGCGTTCAAAAATTACGCTTTTGTTTCGAAGACAGCGTGACTTCTTTATTTTTTAGAGGGACTTTTAATTTAAATAGTTATTGTGCGGCTAAATTTAATGCTAAATTTAACCATTACTATTTTATAGCTTCCATTTATCTTTATCTCATGATTTACATTTGCACCTTTTTAGCGTATACGTCCTCCATTGTCTTCCTTCAAAGCTTTTCCTCGATAATATGTTTTATGTCGCGCAGAGTGCAACAAAATAACGCGCTTAACCAGCTCCCCCTTCGTATCGAAACCCCATTCGTAGAAATAGAAATTCATCTTATCGGCGAAGCGCCGAGGCGTGAACCTGCCGCGCTCTCCTTCTTTCTTTCCCCCCTGATTACACATATGCTCGCATTTTTTTAACCCTCCTGTCCCCCTCGTTTCTCGCGCGCTCGTTCGCTGCACCACACCAGCCCGCGGTGACAAAAGCGCAGAGCGATAGCGGACATAAACCGTTATGAACGTGGGCGTCAGACTAAATATACCGATGTAAATATTCACTCGTAGATTATAGGAGGGTGTGTCGGGTGTGTCGCGCCCGAAGAAAATGCATCAAGCGAGCGGAAAGAGCCAAGTCTCGCTGATGCGGTTACATTTCGCGTCGCGACATTGCGAAAGTCCCCCGGCCGCATTTATACGGACGGGATGCGCGCGAATTCGGCGAACGGAAAGAAAGTACAAAAACCGTCGCGACCGAAAAACTTTTTAACCACCGCGCGGCTTATTATCGCACAATTTGCGATTGGCACCGCCAAACCCCGCGCGGCTGTCTCGTTGTTGTGACAATCGCGCCGCGGAGTTTACGATCGCGAAGGCTCGACGACTCTTTCTCCCGCTCCCGGTGTTCGACGAAGTCGCAAAATTACACGCTGATACTTTTGACGAAAGGCAACAATAAATATCGCGAGTAGCGACCATCGCCGCCGGATTCTTTTTTCGACGCTTGCGCAAATGCCTCGACCAAATGTGACGGTATTTTCTCTCTCGATCTCTCGCACGCGGCCTCGCACGCGGCGCGACATACGATTTATCGAAGCGTGAAGAATCGGATTTTGCCCGTCTTATGGGAGGATGTTGAGTATTTTTTCGTTTGTTTTTGTAGAGAAATAAGTTTATCCGACCGTGATTTTTACTGCGCGCCGCGGATATCGAAAAATAGGTTTAACGCGCGATTTGTGATTGACGCCTCGTTGCGTTCGTTATTGTTACGACGTACGCCGAGATATTTTACGATCGCGTATTCCACGTTTCGCCCGGATGAATATTCTCCGATGTTAGAGGAAATGCAAAAGGAAAATATAAAATTGCGGGCGAGAGCATTTGAGACAAAAGATAGATGACACGGACAAACTCATGTGACGGTTTCACGATATCTTTATACGTACGGTGGTATTTTCGGATCAAATCTTGTTTTTTATTCCATTTTAAAAATGTGATTATATTATGTGAGTATTTTAATGGAAAGTAAATTGCTAATTGGCACATTCTCGATTTTACTTGGAAAGAGCTTTCATCGCGGCTTGTTTTAATTGTCTTGTTTGAAGATCAAGCTGAATACGAAGAATCTACGTTAACATCCTGATGCCAGATGACGAAATCTCTTACGGGGACAGTGAACTTTTTCTGAAGTACAGAGTATAAACCGAGCTGAAATTATATTTAAAATTTAAAATATTTATATTTATATACACTTAAGTTTATTCGACATTTGCATTTAAGTAATTCCAGGTAAGGTAATCTACTGCAAATGATAAAATAAATTAGTTAAAAATATAAAAAAAAGAGTTTATTTTTGCCATTTTAAAATTGTACGATACATATATAAAATCGTGATAAGAAATAATTAAATTATCTCTCGATAAAATTCTAATTGCATCTAATAACAATGTCGGACGATCGTAATTTCTTTACTCATTGCCAGTATTGCCAGTACTTCTGACTAAAGAAGTGAATTCGATTTCTGTTAAAAACTTTTTTAAAGATATAAAAAGTGTTTATAATTCTGGCTTACTTTATGAAATATCATAACCGTGATAAATCCGATAATAACCGAGATAGATAACCGATATAATGACCTCTTGGCTTGTCTTCTATATTTACTTATCTTACTACTTTCATGACTGACATGTTTGTCAGTATAATTTTATGATTGCAGCGTAACTTTGTTGCGTAGAAGTTTACCATGCGATTGATGAATAAATATCTCGGTTATGTAGCCGGTGTATGTCGAAATACGTTTACATTGCTCATGATGCGAGTAATCGATAGACACTACCGAGAAATTAATAAATGTACATTCAGAAAGTTTCTTTACGAACTTGTATTATTGTTGTATACAACCAAATCAAAAACTACTACGATTTAATATTTCTTTGATGCTAATTATGCAGATAAATTAAATTATATAAATCTCATCATTTTCACGGTAAAAGTATATGCCATAAAATAAAAAACGAAGATCTCTCACGAATATTTCAAAGATAAGAAAGATATACATGAACATATGGCGCTTAACATTACGAATCACACTGTTAGATTCGGTTTTTCAATGTCCATTTGTTTCGTTTTTATTTAATTCACTCGTTAATAATATTGATAAAATAATACAATTGATAAAATAACCCACTTAATACGCGACGATATATGCAGAAATTTGGTCGGCCTGGTTAATTCCCTCGTCGCGGCGAACTTTAGCACCCCGACACCAGATGACGAAATTCTCTCTCGTGCGTAGCACGTGCGGTTAAAACGAAGTCACAAAACAAACCCAGAAGTCGTGCAGGACCGTTCTGGAGGCAGCAGGCCTCCTCGTTTATCGGCGCGCTACTCGACGACGGAAGGACGTCCGCATTACGAGTAAATATTTGAAGATCTTGACTCGTAACGCCGGAGATCCTCTCCTCATAAAAACCGCGGGATGTAGGATCGACGTGTGCGTTCCACGGCGGTCTCCGCCAAATTGCGAGCGTGTCTATTCTCGCTGCAAGAAAGTCGGATGTATTATACTTTGTGACGTATTGTTCTCTCGCTCCCTCGCTCGAGATGTGGCATCCGTTATTTACTTTATTATTAAAATATCAGGTTCCAAGAGAAAGACAAATGTCGAAAGATACATAATACTTGTCTATTATATTATAAGAAATAATTTTTTTTTTTAAATTGGTGGTGATTACAAATACCACTGAAATTAAAAACGCATGTATGCATCACGGTTTGTAGATAAAACATAGGTACAATTATTAGTTTCTTTTTCTATAGCTAATAATTTGGGAACTGTTAATGCTCCGAAGGTTTAGAGAGAATTCGTAAATTAAAATGATGAAATCGCAAGTTGCGGCACCTTCTGTATAGAGCATATGGAAAAGCTATTTACCGAAATGACGCATGAGAGATCTTCGACGGGCCGTGAAAGAGTTGAGGGCGATAGATAATATTTGACATAGAGTCCGTCCTAAGTTATGACCGATACGGAAAATAAGGTCTCGATCCCGGGGGAGCTGCGCGCGGTAACGTATCGCCGACTTCTCGGAATCTCGCGAGGCATTATGTTATATGGGTATAAATAACCGAACAGGAGCAATAATACGTAATAATATATCAGTCCGGATTTTAGTGCTGTAGCTAGGTTGGTCGGCCCAGCGGTCGTAATTCATCGCGCAACCCGGGCTCACCCTATATCTATATATATATAAATGTACGTATAACTTGGCGTATATATCGACAACGACGACCAAGAGTTCACGTGAGTTTTGCAGAAGGAGACCTTCGATCGGAGTTTTCGATAAAAATTGAAAAAGTCGATCGATACCTCATCTTTCTTTGTCATGAGTTTAATACATTACGTATAAGGTAAATCATAGAATTTCATCCGATCGTATTTAAGAGAGAACTTATTTTAATTTGCGGTCACAGCGTTCGTTTACGTAAGCATATGAGATATTAAAAAAAAAATTTAATCATTAAACCTGTAAAACTGAAATAATTATAATGATAGCAAGTATTCCCATTAAATGCTTTCGGTCGATAAAAAACATTTGCGTAATTGCACGCATTTATAAATTATTGGAAGAATCTGCGTAAGAACGAAATCAAGTCTAGACTCTAAAGCAACCCCCGCGATGCCCGAAGTAGGGTCGGAAGTTAAGTTAGGTTCGGTTACGCGAGAAGGTTGGGGGGGCAGATTTCATCATAATAATTTTCCAGGCCATTAACTCGGAGGGGGTGAACACGATCTGCTTTTGCATAAGGAACTAAACAATCTTACCAGACCGAAGGCGAAGGGGTGAATCGCGCTTCTGCTCTCGCCCTTCCGGCTCTGTGAAATCTAACACTGGAGCGTGTTTACGATCGCGACATGCCGAAACGTCGTTCAAACGACTGCATTTTTGCGCAATGGAATAAATTATCTTCGACGGAAATCGACGCGAAATTAATTGTATTCGGCGGGCATGTTTTACGGTGATCAGACAAAAAAGAATCGTTAATAGTGGCAGAAAATTAGAAAATTTACGCATAATGTTCGTCTCGCGAATCGGTATCCTAGCGCGCGTTTTGCGTGTGTCAAGTATACATCGAGATTGCGCGGCACTCGCACGAAAGTCACCCGGTATTCTCGGGTTGCGCGATATCTTTCAATATTTACCAGCCGTAAGCGTGCCGGGACTGGCGTTGCAAGCATTAATATTACATTATATCAATAAGGGTTTGAAAAATCAGGGGTGCCGCGGCAAACAGATAGGCGTCGTTGAGGCTTCGCGTTACTCCGCAAACACTCGACTCCCTTCCCTTTCAATCTTCCTCCTTCACTATGTTTTTCACCTCCGGGGCTAAAAGATATTACACGACCGCGGCGTCGAAAGTAATATCATCCTTCTCCGTGCGCACATATATAATCGAAATACAGTGGCCGTGTTGAAATAATAGTAAATAGTTCTTTATTACGTTTCTATATGTTATGCTAACGAATGTATACGCGATATACTATCGGGATCGTGATGCCGATATAAACGTGGGGCTTATTGCTCGGAACGTGCACCAGATGCGCTCTAAAACGAGCTATGAGAAAAATAAGGCGAAAGAGTTGAGAAACAGGAAGGAAATCGTAACGAATTCCATTTATAAAAGTGCAATTCGGGGATATATAGTCGTGTGTGCGATAGTGACACGATCGATGTCACCGGCGCGGTCGCGGAGAGAAGACACGCGGCGCTCTCGGTATAGATTTATTTTACAGGAGACACCACCACACACCGTAGCGCGCGTCAGTATCGTAAAATAAATGTAAATAAATTTTTACGCACTGACACACTGGACTGCACTGCACAGTCAATTACGAATGGATATTATATTCGATCTCCGAGATTATTTATTTAAAAGAAAGCTATATCAAATAAGATATCTAGCAGTTCTCGATAAATATATAACGATTTCTCATAAATCGTTAATCCGTTAGCGATAGATAAGTTGAATCGCGTCGTGACATTTTCACAAGAATTTCGCCCTACATTTAATTTCGGAACGATAACAAGTCACTCTTGTTGTTTCCGATAATTATCTTTTTTCTTTTTCAGTATTAGGAATATATCAGCGAATGGTGGAATGTGAATTCGCATAGCGCACGCGTCACTGCGCTTTTCACCGTGGAAGGTCGAGACGTTTTCAGGGCGAAATAGTGCTCTCCCCCCCTTCCCTCTGACAGGCCAGAAAGATATCCGCGGTGGATTCTATTTATAAAAGTGCATTTCAGACGAATAGTCGAGCATACAATAGTGATCAGCATAGAGGCTCCGCAGACACGAAAGCGTAGTCCATTCCGGTACGGGTAGCGATAGCGTGGTGTGGTGCGCGTCGTCGTTGTGTGACGCGCCGCGCTGGGCGGAGGGGTGCGCAGAGGGGTAGCCGATAAATCTGAGAGCTGCAGTGCGCTCCACGAGCGCGTAGATCACGGGGACGTACTCGTCTCTTTTATTTTCATTTCGCGTCTCGAAAACCGCCGAAACGAAAATAGCACGAGATGAGGCCCCGAGAGTTGCGCGTGAAACTCGCGCGCGGTATATACAGGGTGAACACCTAAGTCACTGCCTTCTCACGCGACGGCAAACTCGTCGTTGTAATACGTTGAGGTTTTCTCTCCCAGCGAAAATCTGACGTTGCCTTATAGAGAGGTAAATTTAGAGAGGTGTTTATTTAGTTTAAAGATCAGAAACCTCTCTGACAAAAGTTCAACTTTAACAGTATATACAATCGGATTAAAGTGTCCGCTTGTTAAAATAAATTTATACCGCCTTTACAAAAATTTAGTACGCAGTTTAAACTCGTTTGGGCGAATGTTATGTTTAATATTTACAAAATATAAAGAATTTAAATTTGTCTAAACTTGTTAAGAGATCGACTAATGCGAGGAAACCCGCGACACCGTGTACATCTATATGTTTCGTTCACGTAGACGAAGTCAGTATTCTACCCCCGCGTTCGCACGAGTCTCCTTTATTTTTTTTTTCGGTGTGTCACCTTCGTGACCACTTCGTTATCCAAAAAAGCCTCGTGTGCTTACATCTCGTACTTTTAATAAATCGTACGGGACCGTCTTTCCGGGCGTTCTTTCAAACGACGGCGACGACCGCGGACTTTACGCTAATTGGCGCCTGACCTTCGGCGCCGCATCCTCCAACCGGGTAGAACAGCTGAGAATTATCTCGTTCTGCGACACCGATCGCTAAGAAGCTCGTGGATTTTTTGTTTTTGGCGTGTAACTTTCTCGACCGTAACCTTTTCATCCTGTCGTCTTTTATATTCGTTGAAGGTCGCGTTTTAACCTTTCTATTAGAAGAAACGATAAGAAATATAAAATATGGCGTTGCGCAAATTAATGAATGTAAAAGGTGGAACTTATCTTAAAAGAAAAGCCTCGGTTTGACGTATATTAAAAAAAGGGTGCAAATTACAAACTTGCACATTGCTTCCTCATTATTACAGGAAGCTTTTATTCTATTTAATGTATAATTATTAATATTTATTTTTTTGGCTTCCTCTATGAGAAAATTTTTCAGTTTTTTCCACCCCTATTTCACATATAAAAAATTTGGCTGATTAGACTAAACTTTATCAGGGTTCTATGTATGTACGAAATGTCTGTAACTCCAGAACTAATTGACCAAATCTTAATTAATTATATATGAAATAGGGGTAGAGAAAACTGAAAAACTTAATAGAATTAGATATAGATCGCTATATCAAATATTGAGAAAGCTATAGGATAAAACACGCTTTTCTATAACAAAAAAAATTCGAATAAAATCTATACCGGTCAACCGATTTTAATAAAATTTGAGGAGAACATACTTTCTATGATACTCTATCGATAAAAAAAAATGCATCACGATATCTAAAAAATTGTATAAGTAGATGCGTGTACAAAAAATCCGTACACACACACATACATACATACTTCCGGACATTTTTTACTAATACGATTTCTCGACATTTTGGAACATTCTAAACCTATTTCCATCAAAATCTCGAAAAAACATTTTTTCACCATCACAAAGCTTCCTCTATGAGGAAGCAAAATGAGCAATAATAACAGATATCGAGAATTGTACGTTAGAGAGATATCAATTGCACGGCTATAACAAGCCGGACGAAAATCGATGAAAACGTAACGCGATAGTTTTCGGTATATTCGAGAACGCCTGAAACACGTGGGGGAGCAAACATCTTAAGAGTCCATCAACATTTTGGATGTAAATAAAAGATACTCTCGCTCCTCGTCTCCACCCGTCATCTCCTTCTTTAATTCTCTCTCTTTTTTTTCTCTCTCTCTCTTTCTTTCTTTGGCTCGTCTATTTTTCTTACTTTCGCTGGCGCGTGCTCTAGTGCAGACGAGGTTCATTCGACTAGGAACCTCTCTCATATATAGCACTCTATACTTCCCATGGGGAATGAGTGGAAGCGCCAGGCCTCCATAACGCGCTGCCATCGCCGCCGTCGTCGTTGCCGTCAGTTGGTTGTCGTATCGAAAGAATGCCAGATACTAAAGGCGAAATCGACGTAGTGACGAATAAACGCGATCCTTGAGGTAATCGATTGCATAGAGTTACTAAATGTCCTCGTTCAATTCTCTGGACGATACGCAACACCGTTGACGAGACGACAGTCAGTGAAGGTGAATTATAATAAGATGTACATTTGATTGGAATATTCCTTGTTAAAAAAGCGCAGATTATATTCTTCGTTTTAAAATTAAGAATTCTTTAAGATTTTTGAATTATTTAACAGCCGCGAAAAACAACTCATGAAAAATTCAAATCTTTCTTGGAACAAATGCAGACTCTTACTATTAAAAGCTATATTAAAATACGTGGAGATAGATTGATTGAGAAAAGAGAGAGAGAGAGAGAGAGAGAGGGAGGGAGAAAGAGAGAGAGAGATAAGTAATATATAAACGCGCGCGCGATAAGTAATATATAAATTATATATAAATTTTTTATTGATAAAAAGGAAAGTAAAATATAGTATTCGATGTGCACTGCAATAAGTACTAAAACGATATAGAGTCAAAGATAAGATAAATATTTTCGCATTTATTATCGTATAGAATTGTTAAATCCTTATCAGTATGAATACGTAATTTATCATATTTGCAATGTATGCGATGCAGTTTGAAAATATGCACTGTTTCGTTTTCACAAGTAGAGCAGGTATACAACAAATATTTGCTTAAAAAGCATTGAATATTCTACAACTGATGCGACCATGAAAAAGAGAAACAGTTCGCAAATCGGTGCTAATATAATGAAGTAATTCGTATGCACATTCTGATAACGTACACGATATTAATTTAACTTCCGCATTTGCGATAACGAGCAACAAAGATCGTTTAAATTATTTGTCATAAATAAAAAGGAAAAAAGGATAATAATCCATATATTACACGTTCATTATCGATCCCGATCGAGTAAATTGCTTGTAAAAATACTTAATCGCGCACCTTGAGACAGATAATAAAAGTGAGGCGCGAGTATTTCTTCCGTTGCGTGCAAAGATATCGTTTGGAGAGTGTCATTAACCCGATTACCTTCATTCTCGTTCAATGCCTACAGATTCATTTTTCATTTATTTTCAAATATTACCGTGTACAATTATTCGTATCGATAAGATCGCGCTTCGTTCGAGTATAGGTATGTACAACGGACGTTTTACTCCTTTGTCCTTTCCTTCGTTGATGATACATTCGCCAAGCATAAGCGACGCTACCGGGAGGACCGTCGATCACCCGGACGTGACAGTTGGAGCTATAAGCCCAAAGCACGGGACGACGAGCCGTGGCTAATTGCCACGCGTAACAAAAAGCTCCGTTTCGCTTTCGCCTTCGCTCCCCGGACCGAGCCCCTCGTGCCTCCTCCTCTCGCGAGCCCTGATGTATCTTTTTCGCTCCGGAAACTCGCGCGCGAGCCGCCGCGCCGCGCCGCTCCACCACGCGCTAGACGACGCGCGTACGCACGCGCGCATGCGAGCGGATCACATGGGTGCACGCCGCGTATTTTCATCGGCGCGCTCGCTAAAGAATCTGTTTGTCGTTTACATTATACGTCTGATCTTTAACCGTGTCAAAGGTTACTCAGGTATTTTCGACTAAAAATACAGTTGGCCGAAAAAAGTGAGCGGCGAGCGGAACGAGATACTTTACACGTCCACAGAATAAAGATATAAATATAACGGGAGCGCGTACTTGAATGAATTTAATGATTGGTGGGTAATAATTGAACGACTCTCGGATTCAGCATGCAAGCAGTTCGTAATTTGATCGCGCGGTAAACGAGAGTGCAATCGATTTTTCATGTGACCCGATAACGCGGAATTGCTATCAGATAACGAGCGTTCGATTTGTATTTTCTAAAAAGATTTGTATTTTCTAAGACAGCGGTACAAATAGTGCAAATCTTACAGATGTAAAACAAATTTTGCCGACACTGACCGATATCCCCGCGTGCGTATCGTTAAAAGTTTTGCAGCGGATGCATCCTTCCACGATCGAACGATATCGCGCCAAAATGTATCGGAAGATTTTTTTTTTCCATTTTATGGCTATCTAATAAAATAAGAAATGGCCCATAAACGCCGGATAAAAGCGCAGCACGTGTATATCAGGCGCATACATCTTACATTGAGCTGAGTCGCCGCTGTATCACGCGCAGGTTTTATTATCAAATTCAGGTATAACATTACTGCAGCGTGTGTACACGTGTGTAGATATATATCTTGAAGAGTCCGAAGTTACTCAATTCACGACAACCAGGAACAATTTGTAAAATGCAGAACGATATCAATCGTCGCGACGTGTGCGCACGCTCGTTACACGCGATTGATCTGCGCGCGAGATCAAAGTGCACCGCAAAATTTAAAAAGTATTCAAAATCTCACCGTTGTTTCTTTTTTATCACGGGACACGTACTTTCAGCCGTATCGCAGTAGTGGCACGCAAGCGACCGCATCTGTCTCGTACCCGCGTATAATAAACACGTGCGCGCGCGGAAAGTATGTTGGCCCGATCTTTACGCGCGTGTAAATCTAATTCCCTTGACACCAATAACAGTAGGACGAATCCCATCGCATGGCGGAATGACATTTCTACGTTACACGCACGTAACGCGGAGATGATTCTTTTCGCCGTCGCGTCGTATACAAAAGGAAATATTTCACGGTGAAAGAATATAATGAGTTTCATTGAAAATGATAGAGCACGTGCTTTTGCAAAATAAATTCAGCTTGCTTTTCCGTGCAGATTATTAAATATATACATCTAAGATATTTTTATATACATCAATTACGTACAATTTTGATTGGTACAATCGAATGATACGTATTATATTTCCCGATGTTATTAAATCCGCGGCCTATTTCTACGCTGCACGAACTTTTCGATACCCGTCGTCATCCAATCCATTCAACCTCGCTAAAGTGAGATTGCGAGGATTGGATGTCTCAAAGGGACCTCCGATATCTCGGTAGCTTGGTAGTTTCGCCGCAGATAAGATTCGAGCTCGAATATAGAAACTAATCTCAATATGTTTGATAACATAAATCAGATATTCCATATAAAAATATCTAAGATATACATATATTTAATAATCTGCACGGAAAAGCAAGTTAAATGTATTGCCTTATACTCATACCGTACAGATATCATAATATTGCATTTATCGTAATCACAGCGGCAAATCGCATAATGTTGCAACCGACCGTAAGTATTTTCTCCATCGAAATCCGGTAAATATCAAACGGACATTGATCGATCGTTAGCGATCAATTATGGATTATGGAGCTTGGCATGTGTCAATCGACATGAGACACGTAAATTATAGCGAGCGGCGCGGCGCGGCGGCGCGGCGCGGCGCGGCGTCGCGGCGTGCGGAGACGGTTTCCCGCTGATCCAATGCACGCCAACTCAATTAAACGAAGTGACGCACGCGAAGATAAATAATCGTTGCGCAGTTTCGCATACGCCTCGTGAAAGATTATAAATTCAAAAGGAGTGATACCTGCCCGCACTAACGAACGCGGTGGTGAGCGGCGAGCCGCTCTGACAATAGCGAAGCACCAATTTTTTTCCATTACGCAATTTATAGACGCTTCGACTGAATTAAGCGATGCGATGTGACGGTGAATGCTACTTAAAAGGCGGAAATGCACGATCGGCATAACCGCCGATATTGGCGAGCGCCAAATGTTGAACTGTGAAGATACGCAAGTTATACAAGCAAATTTCAAATATACACTATACACTCGTTTCTCGATTTACGCGGAGTATATTCGTTCCACATGGTTTTTTTACACGGTTGAGAATCACGTAAATGGAGGCTGCCAGTATAAAAAAAAGCCCGTGTAAAAATATTTATTTCACATTTATTTTGCTTTATTTGCACAAAGTGCAGAAAAGTAAATTTGTTGTTGTGCGGATAAGCTTAATGTAATAAGTACAATCAAGTATACTGTTGGCTCACTGATATATAATATTTTCAATAAATACCATAGAAAGATATATTTTCTGACCGCGTAAAATAAGATCGCATAGAACTGCGAGACCGTGTATAAAAAGTACCGCGTAAAACGGAGGGATTATTTGCCACGTAAAAAAACCGCGAATAAAAAGTATACGTAATTCAAAGGATGAGTGTATAAGAAAAACTGAACCAGCTTTTCTATATCTATACGTACGTTACTGTCTTATGGCATTATGTGCGTCAGACATATGCTCATTGAATTGCATGTGTTTAAATTGCCTTTAATAAGTGACTTCATTAATATCATTGTTATATCAATTTATAATTCGTCCGCGTTTATACTTTGCCGATGTCTACGGCTCAAGATGACTTCAAGTGAGTTACTTGGGTTACAGGTCATTGAGTTATAAGTCAATATATTCCACGAGTTTTATACTTCGCGTTTTAATTTTATTCGATAAAAACAGTTTATATACACGGAAATAATTTTTTGTTATATTTTACCCTTAAATTCACTACAAACTTGGGACAATTTGGCAACCAAGGAATTTTTAAAATATACAAAAGACATTTTACAAACAATGTGATAAAAATTGCCAAGCAGATTGGTAAATTGTGAAAAATTACTGAAATTTCCTAGATATATTTTAGTAAAATTAATCAAACATATTTTATATTTTAATGTAATAGATATTAATATTTTTTATTATGGTAGATATTAATCAGAATAGCTCGCATAAAATTCTTGGTGGTACATGTTGTCCCACAACTACCATGATTTCAGGATAAATTTTAAGGGAAAATTCTCTCCGGGTACCTATTTATATATTTATTTGCTTTATATTTTTCAAAACTTTCTGTTCGTGCTCGATAAATGAAGCTGAGTAGAGAGTTTGAAGGGTGAAATCTATGCCGTAACTCGTAGCAAACGATTTGAATCGCAGCGAACTTTCGTTTTGCGTTTTGGTTAAGGATGGCGAGTACGTAAAAATTTCACGCTATAAATGTTCCCGCTCGCACACAAATCGCAATATGCTGAATTAATTTGCATAAGCAGTTGCGCGGAAGCCATTACCAATAGGATATGTTGAAATTCAAGGTATTATTATGCGAAACAGGTAAATTGCTGAAATGAGCGTAAGAGGTAAATATTGTGATATTGCTGTATATCGCAAATAGCATGTAGCCTGATCTACATACGTAACGTTACGATTGCTTCGCATATTTAATTCGATTCTATGCGAAAGCGTAGAACATTCTAAAAGTAAGACATTTCCCATTTTCGCATTTGGTGAAGAGAGCGGAAAGAAGAACGGCTCGCGTGATGAAATGCTGTGACTTCATAGGAAGATATGGGGAAAGAAAGGGTTTATTATATTGCTTCGGTAAAGGAATAATTTTGCATCCGAGTAAAGAAAATCTTACCAGCTTTGGAAAGTTGAGAATATACTAATCAGCGAGCAACGGCAACGGTTAAATTTATATTTTCTACCACCTTGCCTCGAACTATACTAATTTCTATTTTTTCCCGGATATTTATAATTTTAACGAATATATATATATTTGGCAAAATATATACAATATAGAATTTAAAAGAATTAAGAGAGTGAGTTTTGCAATTGCACGTGCATCGAGATCAACACATTTCCATTTCTATTTACTTTATCTATATAAATCAATAACTCTCTCTTTCATTTATATATTTTTTTTACACGAATATGTAATGGACAAATTATTAAATTAAGTTACTAAACGTAATAAAATATCACATTGATCATGGCTCATTTGTTTGGCTCGTATGTAGATACAAAGGTTAGCAAAAATTTTTTATTCATTGTGCATCAGAGATATCCCTGATAATCTAATCTCATGCTATAATCACCGAGTTAAATACTTGGTGACAAGCATCACTCTCGTTAGTTCTTCAACCTTCTTCGCGTCCCCGTGAATATGGCGATATGTAATTTCGCACGCAGGACGCAAGCATCCGCATCAGCATTTTATCGATATGCCGGACGGCGATATGCCGGAGAGACCGGAGAGCCGGGGCCCCGGAGCCGGTTTCCGCTCGCCAATGAGAACCGCGCGACAGGATGTATAAAATTCGATACCCGCGGTATGACAGAGAAGAACGACAAATCCTGCGGATGACAATTTTCTCGTTCGGGTACCTCAACCAAACCCATCCCACCCGTGCCGCCTCTATACATCAGATCCATTCAAAACGCGGGACTTCATTGTCCTGTCCGTTGTTTGCCGAGGTAATCCTGTACCGGAGTACGAGAGAAGAGTGAGAGAGAGAGAGAGAGAGAGAGGAAAAGAGAGAAGGAGCAGAAACAGATGACGCAAACCTGCGACGCTGCGGAACGAGTCCAAAAAATCTCTCGCCGACCTGGTCCTGCCGATCTCTGTGTCATCTTTTACCCTCGTTCACCGTAGAATCCCCTCCCCCTTCCACGGCAGAGGGCACGGCACGGCGTGGAACAACGCGGTGACATTGGGACAAATTTTCCGCCACAGAAGCCTCGAATGGAAAACGGCGGTCGTGGCGGGCGTCCTAGCCCCGGGGCAAAAACGTATTACATTTTAAAATGACAAAAAGGAGACCGGGCCTAATAATGGACCTGGTCTATGGGATAATATGGGGTATATACACGTTATATTCTTTCTCTCTCCTCTTCTCCGCTAGCATAATCCAATATCGAATCCGGGGACGCGCGTGTATGTACACGGGGGCACTCGATGCACTCTATCGAAAATCGCCGTGTAAACACGAGAGACCATCCTGCCGTTCCCGCTCCCGCTCCCGTTGTCCTCGAACGCGAAGATACCGTGCCGAACCGCCGCGAACGTACTGTCAATCTTGAGTCATCTGGTTTGTCACTTTTGTCAGTCCCGACTGCCGGAGACTCGGCATTATCTGATCGCGATGGTTAACGTCCTTCTTGCCTCTGGTCGTTGCGATCCGAAAGATTCGGCATGCGTAGCGGCTTTTGCCGATTCAATTTCTCCTCATCGATCTGTATCGGTATCGTGCAGCGGATTATCGATCGGATTTCAAGTTCGCTTAATTACGGCGGCTTTTCGTCCTTCTGCTTACGCGTCCGCTGAAATACCGGCGCGATGGCCGGGTAAGTGGGTCGAGGTGGTTCGGCTACTATGTTGGGAAAAATGTCACTCGTATCTTATTGTGCGTGGATTATTTATGGCGCGACCGATAAGTCATATACGGGTTTGATTCTTCGAAGACAATACGGAAATAGACGAATAATTACGGAAAGCCGTTTGAATATGCGTTTGAATGCAACAAGATTAGTTAAAAGTTTAATTATCGTTCTAATGTGCGTCAGGATGTTGTTTTTTAAAAAATAAATTCCGCGTTCTAGACGACAGTCTATAAAACTTGAGTGGAAGTCAGGTCAACAATCAATAATAAATATAGCAATACCACAAAAAAATTCTTAACTCGAAAATATCTTTAGTTTTATCGTGGAAACCTTGAAATAAGATCATATTGCGTTTATAGATGAAGAAAACTTGCTTGAACGAAGTCATTTTTATATAAAATTAATGTCATTTGTGTTGCAATGCATATATATTTAAAAAAATTGAAATTCTTATAAGAAAATTGTTGAACGCGTTAATTTGAGTATACATGAGTCTTGATTTAACACTTCTTTTTTTTTCTGTGGCACATGCTTCGCTAATAAAGTTGAACAATTTTGCAAACTTATTCTCGCGATAAAGAAACGAGGGTAATATTCTTTCGGGAAAAAAACAAACTTGTACTTCTTGTCTTGAATAAACAGATATATGTAACGGCTCTTATCCACAATGGATCGCATTGAAATAAAAGGTACGATAGAGAGTGGAGGGCTAATCCCGGGCAGCGGGCGCACGTCGAGGGACCCATAAGTTTCGCTAACTTAGTAATATGCGCGCGTTAGTCGAGTATGACAGCTAGCCAGTTTGGTCCCACTTAGGCGCGTGCTGAAAAAAGAGCAAAAGGAGAGAAGCCGATCTTGGTTCGAAATACACCCACGGTATCTGCACAAGCGGCGTCGGATGAGTTACCGGTATAAAGTTACGCTCGTGAAGCCGCCAAATCGCCAAGAGCCGTCGGGGCGTTAAATTTGAGGATGGTTTCACGGACACCGATAAAAATTTTACACGTCGGATGAGCGCGCGCGCGCGATCGATGCGGTCGCCGTGCCACCGGTGTTGCCGCCGATGGTGATGACGGGTTCGGACGCGGTTATGACGATCCTATACCGTGGAGTCGGCGGAACGAATGCTAATTGCTTAGCGCGATTTATAGACGCGATTAATAATAATATACGCGCTGGAAATATCTGTATTTTGCCCGACCTTGGCTACGTGCCAGCCCCTCGTCCCTAATTTAGAGGTACCGCGTTTCGTTAAAGTCTGTAACAGCGATGTCAACTATGCGAGTCTCCATTCGAAATTGCATATGACAAATTGCTCGTGACAAATTGCATATGACGGATTATTGTTTGTACAGTTTCAGCTATAATTTCGTGGTACAGAGACGTGATGATTTTTTTTCCAAGTAAATTATTATTTATATCTTCCGTTTTTCTAAAAGAGAGTAAAACGATATTCCTTGATTTTACATCTATCTAGTCGTAACATTACCGTCGAGACGTAAAGACTGGCGTAAATTATCATTACAGATGTCGTGCGCTCGGCGTCGCCTACGGGACGAATTATCTCGACTCACGCCTGAACAAAATCGATATCTGCCGCGGCAGACACGGAGACTAAAGACGTAGAAACGTAAGACATTTAGCGAATCACATACTCGACATCAGAATACACGAGGGAAAATCTTGGTGTAATTATTGCGAGTCGGGGCGAGATGCGCTCACGCGCCCGCGATCCCACGTCAAGGATCGACGGCTGGATTACCGTAATCGGAGAAGCAACCGGCCAATATGGCGAAAGGATCGAAAAAATATGGCGTCGGGAAGGACTGTGGTTGCTTTGAGCTGTCGGATCGCTGGATAGACAAATAAACGGTCTAAGTCTAAGTGGTTGGCATCGGGAAGAGAGAAAGAGAGAGAGAGAGACAGAGAGACAGAGATAGAAAGAGGAGGAGAGGGAGGGTCAGAGGTAGATTCCGAATTATAATGCCAGGTCTTCGTGTTGGTGCGAGAGAGGGTTCACGAGCGAGGGCGCGACCCGGGCGACAGGCTTGGATGGATTGTTATTGGTCGAGGATTTAACCCTCTACCTTTCGCCCCACCACGGAGTAGTATGCTACACGTATGATATGCTAACGAGCACATCAGCGGTGCGCGCATCGAGGGACGAGATCCCTGCCTCGTATAGGGGTTGCTGCCTGGCTGCTCCTTCGTCGCACGGAGGAGGGAGGTAGGAGGGCCCGGCCGCGGCCGGTCGACCGTCCTTGTACGTATATAGGTATCCGAAAATCCAATCCTTTGATGCGCTAATGCCGCGGAAGCCCTATCACGAGTGATTTCTTGCAAGCCCGTGCCGGTTCTATTCGCCGGCGGTACCTATCCGCGCCGCGCGCACGCTCCTCTCTCGCCGTCAACGATACCGGCGATGTTTCTTAAAAGTGTTGGGTTTCGGGGCTCCATTTCTATGGTCTCCCATGACGCGCCTCCCATTGTCATCGCTACGCTGCGTATATCGATAATGCCTTACAATACATCGACTCGTCATTTTTCAAGATGCTCTAACGATAGTTATATCTATATACAGCATTCATTTTATAATTGAGTAATTGTATATTTAATGTATATTCAAATTAAATGTATATATTTTTTTAATATTGTAATTGACTAATGTATATTTATTTTTTTTTATCGTGCCTTCTAATTTGCAAATGTAATTTTTCAACAAGCGACTGATATTTTTTTAAGTAGTCCCAGAATCGAGATATATTATCTCTGTCTCGGTCGTTTCCGCAGCTTTCGACGAACTTTTCGGACAGAATTGCTGACTCGCGAAGTCAGAATTGAATAGGCCAAGCCCTGTGCTGGAACATTTCCCATTACTTAGTAAAAAGCATTTAAAGAGCAACGCTCTGTGCACGAGTATATATAACGGGTTACATTAGAAACTTAATTTTCGAGATGAAGTCGGCGTTTTTATAGATTCCCACGAAATAGTTTCGACGGTCTTCAATTAGTAGTAGGGCAGCGCAGCGGTACTCGACGGCTCCGATAATTGGCCCCCGCCGACTTAATGCTCTGACAAAAACTTTTGATTCGTTAAAGAAGATCAACGATAGAAACGAGAATTGTTCGGTGAAAGCCAACGATAAAACGTCGACGAAAACGTGTGCCGCCGCCGGTGTCCGAAAATTCAGAGGGAAACGTGGCGCGGCACAAAGCGCGGTCGCGCTCCGTTCCGTTTTTGCGTAGCATGAAAAGCCCAGCGTGAAACATCTGACGAATTTCCGAATATTTGTACAATGTGGACCGGGAAAGGCCCTGTACATGGTTTATGTAAGTCTCTAATGTATAATTCAGCGACACACGGTATACTTATACGGAATATACTGAATATTCGAAAATCGCCTAGAACGATACTCTCTGGTGATGCTTCGATAACCGTCATTTGTTGTAGCTCCTATCGCAAAATTTGTCAAGCTAAATTTTAACTGCAGCACCAAAGCTCAATTAATCTATTTTTATTCGAAAAACTATTATAAAGCTTCTATCGCATTACTTGTTAATAAAATATATTTTAATCGTATTAAACAAAAAACATATCACAGTATAACACTTAATTAAATATTAAGAGATGAAATTTAAACCAATACCTTGATTAAATAACTTTTTATTACTTTTAACTATCACGTGTGTCGATTTATTATTATATTTTAACAGCTTTGGTTTAGTTAAATTAACATTTGTATTAGTTAAATTAACGATATATTGAGTAGGAGCAGAGTGGCGACCTACAGGAACGGTTCAAAATGACTCAAATTGAGTATATAATTTGACACTACGAATTTAATAATAATATGTACTCTTGTGATTTGAACATTATTATTATGGCTTTTCGGGTACTTTGACGTTATTATATAAATTACAATTATAAGATTATATACGTGTAAATTATCATATTTTAAACTTGATGTATTTTTAACCCTTCGTCCCACTAGGTGGGTCGTTTTCGTCCGGGCGAAAATCAAATGTAGTTGTAACTTTTGAAAACGGGTAGAGAGGGCGCCACTGCGAATCCGTAAAAAAAGTTATGCTCCCCGAGAACCCGCCTACCGAGTTTCAAGGCGCCAGACCCTCTCCAGCCGTCACGGGAGACACGTAATTCTTGAAAAAAACGAGGTTGGCGGCGAACACTTAAGCACTTCATTTCAAAATAATTGCATGCAATATTTTTTTTATGAAAGAGGTACGTTTTTCTCCTTCAATTTCTTTTTTTATTAATTTCGATATCTTTATTTGTCTTAAAGTTATGATTTTTTGAGTAAAAGATAATTTTACAAGTTGTAGTTGTAGTTGCTCCATTTTTTAAATACAAATTATGTGAAAAAATTAAATTGTTTATAATTTTATGATTGATACTTCAAATTGAAGGTTTGAATTACCTCCATGAATTTTTTCAGATTTTTTGTAACACTTTAACACTTAAAAAAAAAACGTCAGAACGAAAACGACCCACCTATGCGGCGTAAAGGTGCCAAAAAAACCTATGCGGACAAAGGGTTAAATACGATTATAAAAAGATACATACACGAGAAACATCGATTTATACATTCAACAACCAAAAATGAAACTTGTTTATTTAAATAGTAAGGTCTAAATCTAATATTTGAAATGTCATTAATCGATTTCTATATCTGATTGAAACATATAGTACGTTTTAAAATTACAATGTCTCCTCGAAATCACGCGATATTAAAATAAAATTCAAAACGAATCGCGAATGCTGGCAGTCACAATCGCGAATTCACGAGCTGTCAAGAGGGAAAGAGCCACCTCGTTTTTCCTCATTGCAGACTCCCCGGCATTCGAGCGAGTATTGTTACGAGACGAGCTCGCGCTCCGTTTGCTGCCGTGTAGCCAAGAAAAAAAGAAACAGGCCGTTTTTTTCGCGAGCGTTTGCAAGCGAAGCACGAGCGAGACGCGACTGAGAAGGACGTGTGTAGGGCGGAGCGGAGCGGAGGCCAGGGGAGGGGGAGAAAAATTCGAGATGCTAATCTCCCATCGCGTCGAAGGGGGCAACTATGTGCTAATGCGATCCCGTTTAGCCAAGTCACCCGGAAAACGGGACACCCGCCCCGATCTCCGTACAAGAAGAGTGTCCCGGTCTCTCTCTCTCTCTCTCTCCTCCTCTCACCTTCCAACCCCCCGTGCCATCTCGCTACGCGCTCGTGTACGCGCGCTCCCGCACACGCACATACACGCATACTCTTGCGCGACCTGATCCGGCAGAGCCGATCATAACGTAACGGCAAATGCTGATGACAAAACACCGATGCACATCGCATCGGTGGCGCATCGGTGAGGGGAAGTCCCCCATTAGCCGCTCATCAGCCTCCAGGCGTTGTCGCTGTTGCGGCGGCGGCGGCTATAACACGGCCGCGTCTCTCTACGCCATTGTGTGTGCGACGCCGATTGTCATTATTTCGCGATATCCGCTTCCCGGCCTCCCCGCATAGCGTTCGCGATGCGACCGAGCGGAAACATTTGGACATATTGGAATACGAGCATTGTGTCAATATACGTTCCCGTTCTGCTCTCCTCTCTCTCTATTATCACTCTATCTCCCTCCGCTTCCTACTTCTCATTTCGCGTGTCTCTTTTTTAATGCGCGTATCACGGGCTGGGCAGCGTTACGTTACGATCGATGGAATCATTCCCACAGTTCGGTCGTACCGCGCCTTCCGGTGGTGACCGGTGATTATGGGCCTAGAGCGGAAAATAAAACATTTTTATCGTTCTCCTGGAATTAGGGGAGTAGAGATTTTTGTACAAAATACAGCATCCAACAAAAAGAGAATCCTCGACGTTACGACGTTACATAATTTTATTACAATAATAAAACTAACGTAATATTTTAAGCAATTTCCCCAACCCATTGTTTCCCACAATCAATTATTTCATTACAAATCTCTGTTCCACTCTTTTTTGCACAACAATAAAAAATAACAATTTATCATCGAATACATTCTTTTTATTGGATCCTACACAAGTGTTTAGTATATCTAGAACAATAATGACAGTTTCGCATTTTTGCGAAAATTCAACAATGCTTTATTCTGAAATAGCGAGGGGGGGGAGGAGGAGAGGGGTTTCGGTGATGTCGACACCGCGACGTTGCGGCGCGTGCCACCGCTGGCGATTAAGTTCTCACGAGAACCCAAGGAGATACATATAGCGGTTGTACATAATGGGCACATAGTGTGTACATGGAAGAAGTGACGAGAGGAGGCGTCGGTTGGCAATAAGCCCGCGGGGCCGCTTGGGTTTCGGTACGGTGTTGGTTGTTAAGTAAATAGGGTATCCTCGCATTTTCGGTAGCGTCGCCCGCGCACACGACGGTGATGACGGCTGATAACCCTTTCGCTCCCGTTCGCGCGCGACCAAATAATATGACCCTCTTAAACGGCGGCTTTTGATGTGTCGTCGCTTCGACGCACATTTTACGAATGGTAGTAGTCAGACGCGGCCAATTTCAGTCACCCGCTCCGCAATCGACACCCCGGGTGCGTGTCTCTCCTACATCTACCCTCTGTTCCCCCCCCCCCCCCGAAGCTATCCACTCAACCTTCTCCGCATCCGAATTAATCCAACTGGCGGACGTCATAATCATCATCCCTGCCTTTCACGCCGTTTCGCGCCTTTCATGTATTAACTTCGATCAAATCCTGTCAGCCGTGACCTTGATCATTTATTCGTTCAACGATTATACGTGCTACGTGTTAATTTTTGCCTAATTGCATTATGTACAGATTCTTATTATATTCTGCAGACATTATAACTGTATAAGAATCCGTTACTTTACATTAACTGTATAATAATAATCAGTTACTTTCTATCTGTTGTATGCATATATTATCATGATAATAAAGTTATAAAAAATTAACTAGTATGTACATAGTAATGGTTTTTGTAACGAACGATTCTTCATTTGTTAATCTTCTTAATTGATTTTATAACTATAGTATATGTGTGATAAGATTTCTAGAAAATATAATAAAAGTTGATATATAACTTGAGAAAATAGAGTTTACATAAATATCTATAAAATTTACGGAGATGATATATCTAATAATAAACTCTTCGTTATATTAAGCAAAAATTTGAAGTTCTATTCTCTGTACAATCAGGATTTAATTTGGCAGCGATTCAATTGGGCGCCTTGCCCCTCATCTATGCCAATAAACGATGTATACAAAGTTGGTTTCTCTATCTGGTTGAATTTTATAGCTTAGCATTCGAAATATTATTGTGTAACGTATTAAACCGATAAAGAAACGACTTAAAAATCATGACTGATCAAAAAGATCCGTGCCAAATATAAATATCTTCAAGGATCAAGTTTACAATTAGATTTAAATATGCATATATATCTTATGTATATTTATGAAAGTATAAGAATAGAGAAAAGAAAATGTTCTGCGTTTCAACGTAAAACACAAATAATTAAGAAGATGTGATTAAGAGAGAATACATTTTTCTTTAAAACCGTTACAATTTATTTATTTGTAGAATATTGCGCGCGATTATAAACACAGATATCAGATTTCGCACATAATTACTGAATACAATTTCTGAATGAGAGTTATGATGAGGAATCTCGTTGGATGGGCGGGGAATTGCGTTTAACGAAAAAGAATGGTAGATTAGAATAGCGGTTCGTAGCTTCCATAATCCCAGGCGTATCAACTTACTGCGTGACACTATAATGCCATAAGCAGATTTAATCGAGATATATGCATTTTGTATGAGCGTTTAAGCTGTATAAAAATTAATGTTCGGATTTTTGTTTAAAAATACATCTATAAATCTAAATAATTTCATGTAATATATATAATTTTGAATATTGCGTCTATTTGCGTATATTGTACGCTTTGTATGTTTTGCTAGTAGAAAAATCATGTAATGTAACGTATTACAATGAGCTTGATCGGCTCCAATTTGTACAAAAAAGGGAAAATAATTTGTAAAGACTATAAACTGATAAGGAGTTCAACAGATTCATTTATGATATAATTACTATAAATAATTCATTTATAACATAAATTACTACGAGACATATGTCAAATGTCTCGGAGAAATATATGAGAGAATGTATCCCCCCCCCCTCTGCCCCGAAAATGAGAGACGCGGTGAAATTAAATCGTTGGGAAGATTATTTGTAGTATTCCCTAACAATTCTCCTACTGTAAAAAGCACGACTAAATTATAGTCGTTGATTTAACTTACGGTATTTACGGGAATAGTTGTTCCACGGGGCTATTCAAGCTTCGATCCGAGAATGCTGTTTCTCGTTACGTACGAGCGCAGAGTTTTGGAATTAGCGACAGCCGCGCGCAGTAATTCCTGGTCCTGTTCGTAAAGTATATTTTATTACGGCAGCATCTCTCGCATCGGGACGATTCGATGTTACGCGATACGCAGCAATTAAATACAGGAATATTTTGCATGACGTAATTTTCTCCGTAATGTGATGCGACTAGATCCGAAGATACTATGTCTTGAGGTAGGTTAGGTTAGGTAATGTTAAGGCTACGCGCGAAGGAGCAGCGGGCTCCATAATTTATGGCAATGTTATGCATGTTTATTCACGTCTGCAATATTTACCATTTTTTTCATCATTATTGTGATAGTACACATCAAAAAAGTATATACTATAATTGCATGATATTTCTACATTAACAGACGAAAGAGATACCACCTTATTATGTATGATAATATAATATCCAGGTATAAAAAAAATAAGATTATATCATTTATTTTATAATTCGAATGATTAATAGATCATTGCCGTTTTCACCCGAGTGCACAATCTTTTCAATAACGTCGTCCTATCCACTACATTATGTATTAAACTGTACATTATTTCCTGGAAGTTAACTGTTTTAAGTAATTAATGCTTCCCTGAAAAACGAGAATATGTCGAAAGAGAAAGACACAAGTCGGCCAGAATCACTCTGGGAAAATCAGAAAATGTCCAGCACAGTAAACGATTCTCACATTATAAATAAGCTATAATAAATAAGCGAACTCTTTCGTTCCAGATATATATTCTTAATTAATTAAGTGAGATGTGTCAGGCAAAAGCGAAATTATATCGATGGTATATAGTAATAATTGTTGATTGTGTGAGTACACCAAGTTAATCCTGATCGCCAATCCTTTGACGACGGACAAGGCGATGAAAATCGCGCGCGAAGCGCACGCGAAAGCGCGGCGTCGACCACGTCGCGAGCGTCGGGATGCAAAAACGCGATTAGCCGCGAATGCCGATACATATGAGTGCTCGTTTAAAATATTGGCCGAATTCTTGGCCGCATTACGTGCCCGTCGCGCGTCGCCACATCTCGATATTCCACCTTCTGGAGGTAGACGAAGAGTTTCTTTTTGCTCGCTCGGAGGACAGACCCGCATGCAATCGAGAATGAACGTTTCCGCTCACGCATCGGACAATATTTCTCCATCTTTCACTCGTGAATTAATGCCTTTGAATAACTCGTTACCAGAAGGAATAAAATACCTTGAAACCTTGCAAAAAAAAAAAAAAAAAAAAATTGTATATAATCGCGTTTGGTAAAATCAGTTTGTTATATAACAAGGATATTTTTTTTTTTTCAAAATGTAGGTACTTATGAAAAATGTAAAATAGCAGGAAACTAATTAGCTAGACTTTAGATATATACTATTAACTTGCAGAATAACCTACACTACTCCCGCGGTGAATAATCAGAAGGGATCGAATTAATTTTTCAACTGTCGATCACACCTCCATACTTTTCTCTGGCTTCGGACTTCTCTCTTCGGATATCTTCGACGTTAAATTTCTTTTTCCTTATCGCGCGAGTTCTCGATGCCTCTACTTTTTCACATTACGTTTCATAATTTAATAAGAAACCGCAGATTATCCGACACGCATTAAACTTTCATAAAGTCAGCAAAACGCCCTCGATCATATACTTTTCTACAAGGATAATCAGTTTTGAGTATCAATAATTCACGCCTCGTTATCATAAATTACACACCGTTTCTTACTATACCATGTCGGGAAGCGATATACTTTGAACGCGAATATACTATTGTCTTGCGCGGCAATAAACGGATTTTTAACGTTAATTCGAACTGCGCGAATTATTATATAACGGCACGCCGAAATTATTCGTCCTGCCCATAAGTTCAAGGCGACGTGTCACCTGCGTCGTTTTAAAATTTCGTCCGTCCTCGTCAGACTTGTCGTATTTTATGAATAATTCACATCACCGTGCCGTAATTCTTAATAACCAGCCGCCGTTCGTTGTCCTTGAAACCTTTCGGCTCGGATCAATGCGATCAATACAGTATAAATCATTCTATCGATACAGGGTCAGTCACACGGTATAACAGTTCAAAAATACTGAAATAATTATATTTCGTAGTTTATAGTGGACATTCCAGAATCCGAGCTGCTTTGAGTCATCCATAAATTTAGCTACTGCATGCGTTGTGACTATATGAGACAAATATCATATAAGAGGTCGCGTTAACGTACACAGTTTAAGTATTTATCATAAAAATACGAATACCCGTCTACATTAATGTATTAATAATAATGCAAACCCACACACGTAACGGTAGGTTGATTTGTCTTAATACATCGACGTGTTGTACGCAATAAATTTGCACGAGTCTAAGGTGCACGGTAAATATTTGTCACCTTTATACACCGCTATACGCAAGTAACGCCATGCGAGATTTCCGCCCGGTGTCGCAGTTACGAGATCGCTAATTCGATCTCGATCGTTACGCGCGAGAAAGTCCAAGAAAGTGAGGATTTCTCGAGAGCCCGCCGCGTCCTCATCGTAGACGCTCGTTTAATGGTGACTGGCCAGATACTGTTCCGGTCTCATCCCGATCAATTTGTTCGTGAAAATCTCTACCCGTCCATCTGAAACCCGTCTTGGACGCAAGCTGACAGTTCGTATCAATGCGACGAGAACGCAAAAAAAGGAAAGACGGAGAAAGAGGGAAAGAGACGGGAAAAGGAAGGGAACGAAGAGGATAACCGCGTTGAGGAAAGAAGGCGAGCATCGGAATCTTTTTTGAGGAATTACGGTTACGACGCGCGCCGGTCACCTGGATCCGATCTCTCTTCGGATCTCACGAGGTCCGGTACGGTACGAACCGTGAGAGAAGAACGATGATATCCCGGTGAGAAGAAGAAAGGAGCAGAGGAGGATCCGGTAGAAGGAGAAGGAGGAAGGAGAGAGAGAGAGAGAGAGAGAGAGATAAGTTCAGGGCGAAGAGAGCCGGGTGGAAAACGGAGGAGAGAGATGAGAGACGTCGAGACGAACGCGTCGGTAGTGGGATTTACGCAGCTCAGCGGTCGGTGCTCTTTGACGCCAACGTGGAATCGTCGCCCGGCATCGTTCACCGGCAAGAAGCAAAAAGGGGGCCGGAATATGACCCGTCATAGGGGATCGCATTAAGCCGCCTTCGCGGCTCGCCACTCGATAATTGGCGACCTTCGCCTCTTCCGCGAAGGAATGCTCACCGGGGTTTTGCGCGAAGGACGCGCAAAAGAAGCGCCCACCGCGCCGCTGTACAGACCGGCAAGGGCGCGCGGACCGGATCGGATTGGATCGGATCGCGTGGAGTCGCACCGGGTCGGTCGCCAGGGGAAGAGTACGGCCATACAGGCCCGTGACATAACGCTGCCGATGGAAGAAACGGAATGACGAAACGCGCGCGCGATGCGGGGCATCAATATAAATAATATTGCGCGGTAATTGTTCAACGCGCGAGGGGCGAGGGCTCGTCGGTAACATGCAAGGTGCCGCCTTACTGCCGCGCGGAATTCGAATCGCGGCTTCGCCGCCGCGCGCGTTTCACCTTCCACTCCGGCCACTCCGGGGCAAAGTACGGTACGTTCCACCGCCGCGGCCGTGCCAGCAACCAGCCTCGCTATACTTTGTCAGCCGCGAAATCGACTCTACGACGATTGGCATAAAACACTGTGCCGATATATATCAACGTGTAAAAATTTCGATCTACTTATATTACGGTTCAACCCTGAGTGAAAAAAGATATTTTATTGTTGACAGCTTTATTATACGTGTGTATAAATATGTTGCTCCGTATATATTGGATTGTTATATTTATTTTTTTATTGCCTATATACGTCTTATGACGTGTCGATTAATATCTACGATCTAAGATATTTAAGCAATATCAAGATACAATATTAGAGAATTAATATTTTTATAATAACAGCTTAATGATAGTTCCCATAAAATCGGCAGATTGTGAACGACGAGCCTCAAATCTCAATAGCCGTCGCGATGAGATTTTGATCCTCTCTCCTTCTTTTTACTCCCGCCCGTCTTCCCCGCTTCGTCTCCGAATGAGAAGACGACATTTCGAACGTCCAGTGTCGGGCCAACTCGCGATCAATTTTTCAAGTACACCCCGGTCATTCGCTTCTCGAGATTCTACGGAGAGAACGAGCATCGGCATTGTCTCTCGCGGACGCTCCTCCTTTTTTCTACTGATCGTCGGCGGCAGAAGAAGGCGAAGAGAGCAAAAAGGGGAGCCCGGGCCGAATGCACGCACGCGTGCATGTGGGATCACGTGTGCGTGAGAAACACGCGCACGTACACTAAGATGTCTAATAGATTGGGGTTGGCAGACAGGACAGTCGCAGACACCCACGCGTTTCCCCGCATCCACGCGATGTCGACCAAAAATATTCACGCATGGCACGACAAAGGGCAAGAAACCGGTAAGTCAGCAACTATACTTTTTTCCCCAGATTCTTCCCTCTCGCTCTCTCTCTCTCTCTCTCTTTCTCGCCATTCTCCGCGACAGAATTCTTAAACCCTTTTACGATACTGTCTCATTTTCCATCTTACTTTCGAATTTATCGATATACGTATATGCGTCAGTTGATTACTCTTAAAATCAAAAGTATTTGATTAATATTATATTTTAAAAAATAGAAGAAAATAGCTAACTGGCTTCTTTTTCTGGATTTTATTATTCTATTTCATATATGTGCGTGTTTTATTTTACTCAAGGGTGGAAGTCATACAGCATTTCTGAGATCTTAATTTTCATATCGTGCATCTTTTGCTTGGGCATAATGTGAGTTACATACTTAGAGAGTTGTGCCAAAAGTACTTAATCATACTACGAGTACGCAAATAGAGTAGCAGACGAATAAGAGAATGACAGTGATTCAACTCAATGACAGCAAAGATAATTTTGTTAGAATGAGATATGTGTCTCTATTCACGTTTCGTCGTACATCTTCTTTCTGCTCCAATTGTTTTGTTACTTTCTGAAAAAAATATCGACCTCGACGTTTGTGCACAAGGATGTACAATATATTTGCTAATATAAAGTCACAATAATATATGCGAAAAAGATTTTTATTTTAAATCGCACACACACGTCTAAGTATTTTTATACTTTTGTATTCCTGAGTGCAACGTATTTCTACCAGTTTTTTTTTACCCAATGCCCGTGCTGTGTCTCGTTTTTTTCAGTATATAATTGAGGCATTTACCGTGATCTATCGGCTTTCAGAGATATTTTTAAATAATTCTAAATATAGCGGCCAAAATCAATAATTAGTATCGGAATTTGATAGGCGCAACGAACCATGCGTTTCTATCATACGCTATATCAATACGTCTTCCGTTATTAACATTGTTTTTAAAACACGCGTTTAAATAGATATGTCAGACGCTCACGCAATTCCGTGCATGCACGGGATGCCGACCGAAAATATTCATAGTGGCAACAGAAGAGAGACACGGTAACTCATTACGTCCGCTTTTCTATGCCACTCTCTGGAAATCATTCTCGAATTCTTGATTTTTATCTTGTTGTGCAAACAACGCTCAAACAATAGATAATTGTTTATTTAGCTGCCGGAAATGCAGCGTGTAACGCACTTTCACAAAAGCGGACAAATATTTGTGAACGATTATTTGGCATGCGCGTGTTGAGCTCATTCCCGATTCTATGATTTCGGCTGCATACGTAAGTAACATTTATTTGTAAACTTCGGTAAACAAGTTATAATTCATTCGTGTGAGTTATCAGTTTGAGGACAAGCTAATAAAAACAGCGAGCGATTAATAATAAGCAAAACTGTTAAGGCATGATAACCGTGTCTCCTTGTACTGATACATTGTGTAACATTGTAGATATATTCGTTTCTAAATATTCATATATGAAAACGGTCAAGCGATAACGCTCCAAACATTCTTTCTTCATATTTTTTTCTGCAACTTTGGCATTTTTATATCGTTCACGCTCATTTTTTTTTCTACCGGTCTCAATCGTGCTATCTTAGCGCTTCTCTCATTTTCGGCTTTCTTCTCTCATTTCGGTGTCTCTGTGTCGAAAGTCTAATGTTTCACAACGCACAATTTGCAAGAATATTATAGTGATAAGTAGTAGCCGACGCTAATAATAACCGCACGCAGTTGGTGTTCCCAATGTTTCCATATCAACGGAAATGCAAAAAATGTTTTCGACGAAGCGTGCAATTTTACACATTTTATCTATAATCTATTTGTATTTGCGCTATCGTGATAATGTATACAGATATGTCCTCATTGAAAGGCACGATGTTATCTCTATATACGTCAAAGATATACATGTTAAGCAGCGCAGCAATAAATAGTCATAAATGCTATTTCAATGAACCAATTCTTCTATGTCAAAACACCGCGCGTTCGATGTTTACGTATTGTCCATTCTTAGACAGCTAAGAAAGCGCGATGGGGCGAAGACGAGTACGGCGACCGATAAAGCGTTTCCCCGCAACATTTGAGATAATTAACCGACGCGCGACGGCAGAGACGCCCTTAGCCGCCGCCGCTCTCGGTGCAATTTGTCAAATCTATACGCGGATGACGAATATGAAACGCGTATTTCAACGCGGACATATTTTCATTTACATTCGTGACAAGCTGTAAGTAGCGGCTGTCCCGCGGAAGATGATAAATTCGCGCGGCATCAGATGGACCCGTTCCATTAGTACCTTTATTGATATTTTGGAGAATTAATTCGCGCGTATCGAAATCGCGCGTCGTCCCGAACGCTCGCGGAATGCAAGCACCGTGCGGATGGGTCTTAATAATTTCGGGGGACAAACGCGGCTGACATAATGATGCCGGGCTTAAGAGCAATGCGCGAGCGCGCGTATTAGGATCTATTAATATGCAGTCAGTGCAAGTCAGACGGTTAGACGGTTCTTAGTTACTTGTCACACATTAGCCGCCGTCCGACGCCGGCAGACAGCTTCCCGTCCGCTCCTCCGCCCGTCCTCATGACGGACACACACGACGAAACTTCTCTATTCGTCTGTCAACGATCTTTTTCACGTCAGCATATCCCACTGACAGCTTAAAGGGAAAACGGCTTTCAAAACGCACTACCCTTGACGATTCCCGAAAAGACAGATCGCTGTATTAGAACATTCCCTCCGGCCGTGAGAAATGACACGTCGTACATGCGAACACGCCGCGTAATCCGCGTAATTTTTATACACCTGTGAACGATATATAATCCTATCTGTCCGAGCGCGAGCTTTGGCGCTACTCCAATATCCTTAAGCTTCGTCCAATTCCCAAACGATCGTAACTTACGGCCAGATATCTCCGCTTTCTTCGATATTACTTTGCGATAAAATATCATTTCTAATAATTTCCCCTCCCTCTTTTACCGGAAAATGTGTATGGCGGGTTAGAGAAGCTTCTACTATTATTTTAATTGCACATTTTAATGTATATTTAACGTCACATATTTACGAGAGGAATTACGATTTTATTACGTATAGCGGTATACGTACATAAATAGGAATAATTTACAAATAACAAATGTATAAATCATGATAGATCGTGGTCCGTCAACAATGCGAGAAATTTCATTGAGTGCTTTGCAATAGCCTAAATTTAAAATAAAATTTTTCTTTCTTTTGTTGTCTTTGCACGTTGTCTTTGTTTCGTGACAATGATTAATAATGATTTAGTTTTCGAGCACTATTTCTCTTGATAATATTTTCAAATAAACTGATATAATTTATTTATATTACCATGCATGTCTCTCTCTCTCTCTCTCTCTCTCTCTCTCTCTCTCTCTCTCTCTCTCTCTCTTCATGTTGTATTTATATCTTATGAAATAAAAACTGAGAGAGAGAGAGAGAGAGAGAGAGAGAGAGAGAGAGAGAGAGAGAGAGAGAGAGAGAGAGAGAGAGAGAGGTATATGCATTCTTATCATACGTCTGTTTCTATCAATTTCTGAATTCTCAATACATATTTTCATAAAAAGGCATAGTTTTGTTTAATATTTATTCTAGAGATATCTCTAGAGAAACACGTAGAATTATTTGTTTTATGAAATATTAAATAAACAGACGATACAGTTTTTTATTGAAATTGATCGCTATGATAAATACTTATTACACCTACCGTAACTTTGTCTCGATATATTAATCGCTTTATCTGTTTAATACAACGACCCGTTGATACATCGGATGGTCGCTCATATTTTCGTAGTATGTATAACATTAAGATAACAGCGAAAGAAATGTAAATTGATTTGTGAATACTGCGTTTCATGCTTATGATTCATGAATGTTCGTTATGTCTCTTTGAACGCGAAGGCCGACCGTAAGAAACGGTAATTTCCGAGTCTTGATCGGGAAATGATCTATGCTCGATTATGATACGTAATTATATTAAATATCATTAGTATAACATTACTGTCAGTCGCCAAACGTTCAAGCATTGACCGATAATTTTAGTTATTATTGACGATATATATATGATTTATTGTTGTAAAAAAAATACGATAAATATATTAAATATAATTAATGTCATTGTTTTACTTATGACTGTATCTATAATGTATAAGATAAAAAACACTTGTGAATACTGGCAAAAACAGACACAATAAAACGTTCTATTTGACATAGTAATACAGAATTTAAAAAATATACTTTTATATAAAGTAAAGAAATATGCATCCTCTAATTTTAAGCCTCCTCTCCAGAAAGTTTTTTTTGTCAAATTTTTATCAGAAGAGAACATAATGTAATTATTTTATGAAACAGGCTGCACCAAACATCATTCCATCTGCTTGTCATAATTAATGTTTCATTTTCGTATTGCGTGATGCATGTAGAAAAACTTGCGCACTCGGTAAATTTGATGAATATTTCTTCACTTATCAATATTATTTTCAATTAAAGTCCGCGATATCATACACTGATAATTCAATTTATTATTACAATCTAGAAAAATGTAGATAGGTAACTATAAATAAACATACCGACGTGTGTTGCGCGATAAAAATAAATTATGACATTTGATAAGCTATTTCGATAAGCTCTTATCAAATCTTCCCGTTACATCGAAAGGCGAATCTGTCAGAGAAACTCGGAGAACATGACGAATTGTAATTAGCGCATTATTTAGATAAACTTTGGTCACACGGCTAGACTTATCGTTACCGCGGTATCCACCGACATTTTCGATTTTGCTTCTGACTCAGCAAGAAACCGACCTGTCACGTACACGCGCCAGGAATGAGACGCGCTTTATGTTGTTTTCGAGACGTTCCAACTATTCAGAGAGTACAACAGCAGGGTGCGGAACTGTGCGGAAACTTACAATTGAAAAAGTTGGGCAAATTAAGACCATCCGTATACGGCGCCACCCGATATGGGGAGGCGTTATTGAAATTTCATTCGTCACGCGACCGCCGATATACATTTTCCACGCGTATTCCTACGAGAGAGATATCGTTCTGAAAAATATTTTCCATCAGGGCTCCTCTACGAAATATCCGTTTTTATCGGCCAGGTTAAGCCGTGTCCAGCATTAAACGTTTCCTGTTTAGACGTGATGTCTGCGAATGGTACATGTACCAAATGGAATACACGCGGATATGTCAGGTACGTGGATTCAGTAAAACCGAGCGGTTTATATAGTAACGTGTTCTTATTCCCCCTTCCCTCGCTCTTCCCCACGATCGAAGAAGTTCTGGTTATGTTTAATGGGAAAAAATATAAATATCTCCGATAAAGTTTATAGTCTCAGATAAAAAGCACCGCGCCTTAAATTTTCCATGTTTGACAGTCAATCTATATAGACGTTTGGAGATACATGAGATTTGCGCAAGCAATTTTAAATTTTGTTCTCGACATTTATTAATTTTTATTTTTATATTTATCTTTTTTTAATTATATTTACTGACCTTAAAATTCTTAGTTTAATTGTTGCGGCACGCGTGTACGTTATGGCACAATTTTATTATTCAGACTATGATATAAAGCTCTCGAAATTAACATTATACGTTTCGCAGACACCAAGTTTATTAGCGAGATTAATGCCGTGGTGTAAAGATCACCGAAATGCGAAGCGCGTCATGTATTACAACCCGTGATGCGATCTTCGCGCAAAGTGTAATTCTCCGTGCGATTTAAGCGTACTCGAAAATGCGGCGAGAGGAGCTTATGGTCGGAGGCCCGGGGAGAGGAATCGGGCAGCAAGATGGAAGTGTTTTATCGGCCGTTTCTTAGGCTCGCTTTGATGTTACGCCGAGGCAGGTCCGTTTTATCGAGGTGGATCCCCGAGAGGAGGCAGACGCGTTTCAGTCCGACGGAAAGTGCTTGCGCGAATCGGGTTCCAGTGCATTTAGCGTGCCAACTGTATTACGAGGAACGTTGGGATTAATCTCGGGATAGATTTTCGCATCTCATATCTCGCTGGTTTCGCCGCGTCTCTCTCGCGACGGCGTTAATTTATGAAATTTAACCCTCGCCGCGTGTCTCTAATATAAACCTCTCCGTATCTCCGTATCGTCCTCGTGCCGCGCGTAATTGTGCGATTCCCACCGCGAAATGCCGCCAATGGCGTCGATAAACGCGATAAACGGTCAAACGCGGCCGCGGGTAATCGCCGCTCCGTTTTTCTCACGT
The DNA here is from genome assembly GCF_048541705.1 of Temnothorax americanus. Lineage (NCBI taxonomy): Eukaryota > Metazoa > Arthropoda > Insecta > Hymenoptera > Formicidae > Temnothorax > Temnothorax americanus. Next base: position 7,322,156 of record NW_027509442.1, read on the forward strand.
GTATCGGACTAGTTTCCAGCATCCTCGGGCCTGCCCGGCGTATATCGTAAACCGTTACCGCATCTCCGGGGGCGCGCTTTCTTATCGCGTTATTGTGCTCCGAAGTACCGGGTAAGTCGTATAACTCTTTGGCTCAACAGTTTGTTTCGAGCTTGTGCGTATACGTGGTTTAGAGGGGGAAGGACTATAACTTTGCGAGAGGGATGTTATTAACGTTACGTTATTAATAGTTGCTTTCCATTTACATCAAAACTCAGATAATTCTCACTTGTGACGTCATAACTCAAGTTAAATGCACGTTCTTTTTGGTTGTTGGCAAGTGAGATTCAACTGAGTTTTTATCCACATCCGAGGCCATGTGCTTTAATGACTCTAATAAACTCAAATTAAAAGTGAGGCTATGGACCTGTATATTATTTTATGCGATAGCTTTGTCATCGAAATAAGCAGGTAAATAAAAAATGACATATCTTACCTGAGTATAAAATACTCACATAACTGAGTGACTCAGATCACTTGAGTGTAAATGGAAAGCAACCGATGTATGGCTATAGACGCAATTTTCATGATTGTAAGAAATTCGCGTTATATACATCGTGCACTTTTCTGGGCATTGTTTTTATCGCTTATATTTTATATAGGCGATATTTTATCAGAAGTTTTTTATTTTGTAATTTATAAGTATTTTATCACTCTTATCATACATTGGCGTTCCGAAACGTTTTATTTATGGGCACATTGGCGCACGATTGTCTCGCCCATTTTCAAGCATTAGAATAATATATTTATAATAATTCTGATAATTTTTTTTGATAATTCAGCTTTAACTTAATATTTCGATCGCGAAACGAAGTACGGCGGATTCTGTATCAACATATACTAAACGTTTCCTTCAAGATAAATCTTTTTATATCGTAGAGAGCTCGTTTCCCTATATTTCTCCCAACAGTCGCGTCTACAGTTTCATCCGCTTTCTTCCTATCGTCCGCGAATGTATTCAAAAGCAATTCGACCTAACCTGAGCATGGGGGGAGGGGGAGGCAACTACACCGTAACGTATCCCGAACGAGGATAATCTCTCTTATCCGGACTAATCCTTCGGGAAAAGAGTCACTTACGGATATTGCCCGCGACAGTTCCAATGGGATTGGTCAACAGAGGCCTCTGGACAAGATCCTCCTCGAGATGAGCACGACTCGGTCGGGCCTGCTTTCTCCGTGACATCCCTTCGACTCGGTTGAATCAGTTCCGCCGCACTCCTCGTCGCTCTTCGCACTCCGTGCGTCCAAGAGGCAGTCGTCGTCCGCCGACGGTTTGGATCGGGTCGGTACGAACGACCGCCGCCGCCGCCGCCGCCGGTGCCCGGTGCACTCGTTCTCGTGGATCCTCCTCCTCCTCCACCTCCTCCTCTTTCTCCTCCGCCTCCTCCGCCTCGGGATCCCGACGAAAAGCAGACGAATGCGTGGTCAGTCTAGACGTCGTCGACGGGACAACGGCGGTTGACGACGTCGCTGCAGCGTCGAGGGTGCGAACCGCATGTCTCCCTCTGTCTCTTTTCTCTCTCTCTCTCTCTCTCTCTCTCGCTCACACACTTTTCTTTCTCTGTCTCTATCTCCCTAATCCCGCGCAGCGACGACCGAGGCTGAGAAGACGCAACGTTCGTTACCCGCGTAACTCACCATCGGCACTAACTACCTACGGGAGACGCATCTCTCCCCGCGAACCGTAGCGACGCGGAGCACTTCGCGAAGCGTTTCATATACGCGGGTGGTCGCGTCAAAGGGGAGAGATAGAGTTGGACTCTCCTGCCCGCCGGCCGGTGAGCGTGTCAACTCGGCCAGTAATCCATGAGAGGCTAACGCCACCGATCGCCCCTAACCCATCCCCCGCGAGATGCGCGACGTGGACGAAATGTTTTTTTTTTCCCTCCGCGAGATCGCCGGAGACGGGACTTGACGCACTGATACACGCTGACGCTTCTTCTCTCGCTGGATGATCTCGCACGTGGCCCGCGCCTATCCTCCCTCTCTCGCGCTCCGCTTCCGAAAGTCTTCTCCGCTTCTCCGAGTCGTTGTCCCGATTGTCGTTGTCTCTCGGCTCACTCGGCTGTCCGTTTGGCTGGGCGCGTATCTCTCTCTCTCTCTCTCTTTCGCAGCTGTTGCGTACTCGCGGACCACGGAACCACGATCGCTCACAACACACACCCGGTTACTCGCGCTGTTTCGATTACCGCTCGAAACGGGGTCGGCTCGTCCGGCGTATCGCGACCGTATGGCGACGCGAGACCGGCGGCGACATTCCCGACGCGCCGCAGGTATAGAGACGCCCGTGTCGCGACCGTAAACGCGTAACCGGGAAGAAGCGCGAGAGAGCCGCCGCCTCGTCGCGCGCGCGGGTAATAACCGCGGTGGACGTGTGCGCACGATGTGTGTCCCACACCACACTGTTCGCGATATACACACGTGTGCGATGACCGGCTCCGGCTGATGACGGACGAGTGAGCGAGCGCGCGCGCGCTCGCGGGTGCGATACCGTACACAGTGTGCGTCGTGCGGGTGTAGGTGTGTATGCGTGTGTGTATGTATGTATGTGCGTATGTATGTGTGTGCGGGTGCGAGCCGCGTACGCGTGTACGCGTGCGTGTTTATGAGTCTATATCTCGCGCGAAATCCGCTGCTCCGATGCTTCGAGTCGGCCGGACGACGGACGGACCAGCTCTGGGCCTGACAACCGGGCACCCCTCTCCGCCGCCGTCGGAGTCGGAGAGACGCGGCCGCGCTGGTAGGGGCAGAGAGGAGATATGCCCTGCGCGCGCTTTCACCCCCTACCGCGGTGCCCGCCAACCGCCGCCGCCACCCTCCCCGCCGCGGCTCGCCGTCCATGCTCTCCCTACCCCGCCCGCCCGCGCGCGCGCGCGCGCGCGCGGCTTACCCCCACTCCAGCGCCGCCGACGGCGGGCGCGCAACCTCCTTCGCGATGCGTCCTCCCCGCTCCCCCCGTTCTCCGTGCGCCGCTTTCGCGAATAAAGGGAGATCCACCCTTGGTGCACGAGGCACGAGAGCGAGTCGACCTCCACGCGTATTATCGCATATATACCGGATAACGCCGCACGCATGCACCTTCCGCGCGATCGTTCCCGCGTGTATTCCCTTGAAAGATGGACCGCCGGATCGACGTCGACGGTTTCGCGCCGATGCGACACGTATCGGTCTCCCTGGCGTCCGTGGCACACGAAGGCTCGATTTTGGAGAGCTTATACCTATTAGATAAGTAGAGAAAAGGTAAGGTGCGTTTTAATTTTCCGATATTGTTTATCGATTCCGCGATCGCGACGGCAATTCCAGGATCATAAGGGCTAAAGGGCGGCTCGCGCGCGCGGCGAAGCGTGATCGAATGAGCCCCGAAAAGGGAGAGAGAGGAATCCTCTCTCGCGGGTGCTCTCTCTCTCTCTCTCTCTCTCCGCGCGCGCGTCGCGTCGCGTCGCTCGTCGCTCGCTTCCCCTCGCTCCGGTATATCGCTCCGTTTCTCTCGTCCTCCTCCACCTGCGCGATCCGTCTTTCTCTCTGTCTTATTCCCCTTCCGGCGGATGCTCGATATCCCCCCTCCCTACCTGGCGCGGGACCGCGAGGCGTGGCCTGTCCCGGAGGAGTGCCCGCCTCCTTATGCATTATTATAGCGAGCCACTCGTGTCTCTATGATTTTATATGCCGCGTTTCAGCGTGAATATTCTAGCGCGCTTCCACGGCGCTCTTGGCGCGTTTCCGCCACCACCGCCGCCGTCACCGCCACCGCCGCCGACGAGCCGCACCGTACCGCACCACCCCGCCCCTCGCCACCCTTCGCCAACCCCCCGCACCGCACCGATGCGCCGACGATATCGTGTGTTTTATGCTGCCCAATTATTTTCTCATTCCACCGTTGCGCTCGATCCGGTCGTTCTGGTGATTGTATATGCCTGGACGACGAGCGAAGCGCGCAGGAAAGATCGTAACAAGTGCGCGTTGACATTTCTGCCGTGTCTGCCCCGCGAATTACTTGTCAATCGAGACTTTCTATATGTATAGTCCGCTCAAGCGGGTATTCGTATTCAGCTGATGTAATTACTAATTGCACGTATTAAGCGAAGACGCTGATTATAGGTTCAAAATTATAGTTGGCTATATCCAATCTAAACGAGGCAAAATGTCCCGATTGGTTACGCTCGTTAGCACGTTTAACAGATACGTCCGTGCAAAAAGAGTGAGAGAGGGAGGAGGATGCTGTCCAATTATTTAACATTTTTTTTTATCATTATAGGAATACAAAAAGCTTGCTAGACAAAAGCGTAACTTTCTGGTGTCAGCACCTTGATATCATTTTATTACGAGCACACCAACCAATTAGGTTCAACGTGAACTAATTAGCTGACATATTTATTATGACGGTTTGAAAACCGTCGACAATAATTGTCACTGTAAATGCACGAGAGAGAGAGAGAGAGAGAGAGAGAGAGAGAGAGAGAGAGAGAGAGAGAGAGAGAGAGAGAGAGAGAGAGAGAGAGAGAGAGAGAGAGAGAGAGAGAGAGAGATGCCACTTCGGAAAATGTCGTTGAGCGTAACTGCCCGCGATTCACGTCGTTTTACTCGAAATTCTCGATACGCTCAGTCACATCCTGTCATATCACGCAGCGTAGAAACGCGAGAGAACAGGTGGGTCGTGGACGATTCAGAGAGACGCGGGAGACGGAAGGAAAAGACCTTCCTACGGTAAAGGCTGCGGTAAAGCGGGCAAGTAGAAAAGCGGAGGGGGCGTGGGGAGTTAAATTGGGGTAAGGCGAGAAGACCCAAGACCGAGCAGAGAGATGGGGTATGCCGCAACGGTTCGTACTACCTCTCGTATGAATAAGGCGTCGACTATGGGCCCTGCCATGAGTTCCTCCATTGTGCTCGAATACAGCTATAAGCTAGCGCGCGGCGTGGGATTCTTCCGGATGGAGCGTTTTAATTGTCGCTGATTTTCCCCAGTTAGAACGGAACTCTATTTTTTACATCGCGCATTGTGCATCGCTCATCGTCGAATCTGAATCAAACCGACGTAGCTAAACATGGGCCTTGAAAGCGTTTTTGTGATAAATTTAATATTATTAATTGAGCAGAGAACCCCATATTTGTGCGATAAAAAGAAAACGAAAACGGCGCAGTCTAGAGAATCATGAAGCAAATGATAATAGCATTAATTAGTGAAGGTTAAACTAAGTCAACGTCAGAGTCACTATAGTTTCTAGGAAGGTGAATGTATTTCATATATTCTCCCTATTCTATATAATTTACGTTTTTTTTAAACGACAAAAAGTATGTCTCTCTCTCTTAGAGCCAATTTCTTTTATAATTTTTTTTTCCGCGATAGATGCCTCTCATTCAAGCGTCAAGTGCTGGAGTTTAATTTTATGAGTCGGAGTTTCATTTGTGATTCAATTGTATTTGCTCGAATCTACTTCTTCATGCTTTTATAACTACAAACTTCATTACAAGCTTATGTTAATTTCCTAATATTCGCAGTATTACATTTGTACACTGAAGAATATCAAGAAATAATATTCTCAAAAAATAGTTACTTGCACATTAAAAATAGGCTTAAATGAAAGACTTATGATATATTTATGCAAATAACAATTAAAAAGAAATATAAAAATTCTCATCAATTAAATAATGTTACACGTGAATGATATAAATGTTAAGGATATGTATTGTTTGTGAATCTATTAATTTTCGTTGATCTTATATTTTATTGCACATTATTATTTATCATCTACCCAGCGTGCCATCGCTTCAAAAACTGTAACCGTAAAACCGCAATTCCTCTTGAGGGCCATTAAAATAAAAATGTGCGTTCTCTTTTCCGTTTCGAGTAGGTTTATTGTCCTTTCTGACTCATAATTTTTGCGTAAAGATCTTAGGGACTATAATGTGCGGTTGAGGCCCGAGAAAAGGGTGGTCGGTTGTCCGTCGTGAAACAAGCGCCGGCGCCGGGTCTGACACCTGCAGTGAGCATTTTTCCTCCTAGGATTAGTAGATATACCTGCCTCACGCGTCTTTCACAAACACGGGACACTTATACCTGTGCGTTCTCTCGCGTACACTGCATCCTAGCATCCTATACCTGTTCAACGTTGATTGCTCGACAATGCACCGTACAATAGATTGTAATAAACGATTGTTAAGTATGCTAAGGAATACCTACTGAATATTCTCTTTGTCATAGCTATGTAAACTTCCCACTAGTTTTAGGGGCGTATAAATCATTCCTTTAGCCACACGCATAAGTAATATCCATAATACAATTTTCAATATGTTCTAGAAATATGATTTCTGCCGAGTGCATAAAAGAATATATATGTATACTATTAATAGAGCCGGTTTTTTAAAATCATTTCTTTAAACAAAAGTCAAGAAATATTTATATATATTTTTCGTACTATTTTTATTCTATATCTGTAATAGATAATCTAAACTATTTTTAGCTTTCGCGAAATAAACGCCCGAACGAATATGTTAAAAAAAATAATAATAAAATAAAAAACGCATTTTATTATCATAATGCTATAATAATGAACACGTGTAGACGGTGCCGCGGTGGTTTTGTATCCCGCGAACAATTCTGTACCTGTAAGTACGCTTCCCGACACTTGCCTTAGTCCTGCACGATAGATTTGCACCCAGTACACTCGACCGAGCCGAATCCCGATGATCGCGGCATTAAAAGACCGCAGAAAATCCGCCGCAGCCAGGTGGCGATCTCACTCCCCCCCTCTCTCTCTCTCTTTGTCTCTCTGTCTCTCTGTACGCTGGGGCATTAAAGCCATTCAGAGCGGAAGGGGAATCAGCAAATTGACGCCGTTTAGATTGCGCTGCATTCAATTAGGTTGCAGAGGCGCAGCCGGATAAAAACGCGCGTATACTCGCGGACGTCCTTTTATCATCCGGCACGTTCATTTAGATTTGTTCATTCTCCGACGTGCCCCTCACCCGCTGGTGGACCGCTTCCAAAGGAGCGCACAGCGCGAGGTTTCCGTCTCTTAATTTCGATGGAAATGAAGCGATTCCGCCGATTCTCGCGGCAGCGAAATCGCCGAACCGTTTTAATTCGCACAGTGTATTACGGTCCTCTTATTAGCGTTATACCGCATTAATATTTTCGCCTAACCATTAGATATATGTATTGTTTGCTCAGTTTTTGTATACCTGGATTTTTAAGTAACTCTGCCCGAAATAAGTAACTCGTTGATTCCTGAACTTTTTGTTATTTTACTTATGGAATAAATGTATTTACTTTTTCCAGAGTTCATAACATAAGAATAGTTAAACTTATAAATGACAAGTTAAACGTCGTTTAAAAAAAATGAATTTTGGTCACAATTTTTTATATATATAAAAATATTTCTTCTCCCTTATAGTTTAGAATTATGTATATATATGTATATTATGCATCTTACAATTAGTGAAACTATATTATGGAATTCCAATAGAATTTTTATGCCGCAAGCGTCTTATCTGCGTGATAAATACTTTCGTCAGAGTCGATTGGAGAGCGGAAGAATTAAAAGTTTTTCCAAAACAGATTGACGTCGTCAAGTCCTCAAATCTTGTTGAACTTCCATACGTTGAGTCTCAGGGCACAACTGGCATACTCGAAATACTCCAGGGTCCCAATGCGGAGTTAGCATCGGTAGAAAATAAACGGAAGATGGAGGAACGGGAGAGAGTCGCGGGATGGTCCAGGTTTATGGCTCCGGTGGCAAAAGAATAGATATGACGTATTCATGAGGATGGCGCGGGTTTGTCAGGCAGATGGCGGAGCGATAGCGGCACGTCGGATCTCCGAAGAAAAACACGAAATAGTTGTGCCTCGCTCGAGGCGAGACCGGACCCTGTTTTCTATCACCTTTCTTCGCCTCTTCGTGTCCAGGATATTCCCGGTTCTCCCCGCGTTCTTCCCCCTCGCGTCCTCCCCCTCGCAATAAAATCCGATTTGACGTCAATTTATCTACGGATATATATCCAGTCAGCGCGCGGCGGCATCGCCTGGACGGAACTGCTTCTTTCCTTCTTTTTCTTTCATTCGCGTTTAACGTCGAGGGCACGTTGCGCATGAATTTCGTGTACAAAGTATACCGATCGTCTTTTTCTCTTCCAACGTTCCGGCTAATAAGGCAACGGTGGGAATAATAGATATTGTTAAAGCCTGATGTTGGAAATAATATTGAGGATCGGATTTTATATGTTGAGCGGCTCCTTCTCTGCCGATCGACCATCCGGTATCGCGAACCGATCGATGAGGAGACAAAAAGGGATACCTTGCACGCTTCTCTCGGCGGAAAAGTCGTATTCATTTAAATTACGTGGACGAGCGAGATGAGAGTGGTTGATAATGAACCCAGGGCGTGCGATTCGGAATTTTTAGGAGGTACAAGGAACAGAATCGAGCTTCGTTACGGGCGATTCAAAAAATGAATGTATTGAAGTTACAGTTGTCTTTTTTTTAAAAAAATGCACACTTTCAAACTTTTAAATCTATTTCTTTTTTTATACTAACATTATTACTCGTGCGCGCTCGTTTTAGAACTTTTTAATCGAATTCGAGTCAGTTTCGTTTGTAATTTATAAAAAAAAAAATGTAATGTTAGCAGAATTTTTTCGCTATTTATTATGTCAATTTTCAAAGATTCGAGCAACGCCAGGAGTGTTTTACCAGGAAACAAAATAACGATAGGACGAAAATTATCCACAAAATGTGCCGCACAGTCAACGTTGAATTGCAATTCGTTGCGGCGAACCGTACTTATTTATTATTATTGCGATCTCGTGAAAATACGATTTCGCTACGAGAAGTGGATCGTTCGGCTCCCTAGTGTATTCTCCTCGATTGGCATAACGTATATAGCTTTACACCTATATTCGTATATAAGGAGGTTACCGCTCAACGTATATGGAGAGACTGGTGCAGCCAGGTCGACCGAGATCGTCATATGCAGCAAAACATTAAATTGACAAGATGATTATAAGCGCGTAGCCGTTGGGGTTCGCGAACAAGAGAGAGGAGGAGAAAAACCTGGGCGTCATAAAAGCATAACGAACAATTCCGAACAGTTTCTCACCCCGTCTTCGATTTGCTCGTTCGCCTCCTTTGTGAGCTTTTTCGATATAGTTACGTAGCAGACTTTCGATTCCCCAAAGAGCATTACGAGGGATCTCCGTTTCCCTTCGTGTGATAAACACTTCTTGTTAGTGCCTTGTCAATCGACGTGCTTTTTTTTTATTCGCGGAATAATTATGCCTTCATATAATAATGCTTTACTTCTTTAAGAAAAAAATATTTAAACATAATATTTATAAAGAAGTATATTATATTGTGACATAGTGCTTCGTGTTGATGTAATTTACTGCTGTATCATTTAATTCGGTTGTATATAGCACTTGCAATTTAAGATGTTAATATATTAATACACTATATAAATTTTTCGTATTTTGTAAATAAGGCAATTTTTTTATATGACACATTGTGCAAGTTGCAGATCTTTTTATGTATTATTATTGTCATATATTGTTATTGATTGATTATTGTATATACATTGCTTAAAGTATTATAATCAGTGTGATCAGTTGTCTTATTGTAATTCCATTACGCTCTACATAAGAAAGAAAGTATCTCGTAGAAGATCTTACGTATAGTAAAGCTAAAGAACATCTGCGTCGTTAATGAAGATTCATGTCCCGAGCTGTATTATTCAGTCGAGCAAGTATCAGATATATAATTCGCTCAACTGATTCTTTATTCTCTTTTTTGCTGCGATCTTTATTGTTTTACCTTCATATTAATACTTGATTTATAAACATTAAAACGGCATGTAGCTTTTAAAATTGCACAGTACGATAATAGATAAATAATACTATGATAAATAATAGATAAACCATTTTTAACTGCGAAGCTTTTTACAATACATTTTTATATTCTTACTTGTGTTTATCATTGCCATCTATAACGTGTTTATAATATATTCACATACTTTATAAAAATACATATGTAATAATTTAAACACGATACATATAATCATAATACGTACTGATATTACTGATATATCCGATATTCCAGTTTTTTAAAATAATCCAAGTACCAGGACTCAAGTCCTCTTCAGATTTCGCCTTCGATATTATCGAGCCGAAGATACATTCAGCAGCCGTAATAACAATAATAATGCATCTCGTCGTAATGTGGAAGAGAGAAGGTAAGAACGCGTTCAAGGTTGGCAGAAAGGGACCCGGGTCGGCCGATCGCGGATCTCGGCCGCATAAATTTGTTTTAATTGCCAGCGACGTTACATTTTGCTTTAATTATGCCGCATTATCTGGGAGGTAAATTAGGTAGGTCCAGCTCTCGGTCCATCTTTCCCTCCGTCCACCTTACTCCCCACAGGCGCTACCCCGCGCCGCCACCCCCGCCCCCGTCACCGTCTCCCCCGTTCTCGATCTCCTCCGTCTCGACTTCGCGGATGAAAAAAGAAACGATCGTGCTATCCGCTCTGCCGCCGTTCTCTCTCTCTCTCTCTCTCTCTCTCTCTCTCTTTCTCTCGTTCACGCACACTCTTGTTTCCGCGCGCCCCGCGCTCCGGTCTCTCTGCATAGTCTACTTTAGGATAGGATCTCTTTCCACCCGCAATCCTCCTCCGTCACCTCTTTCTTATGGACCGATCGTCGTCTTCAGCCCCTCTCTCCCACCCTCTGTCCCCGCTGCCCTCTCCTCCTGAAAGCACCGCAGCACCACCACCCCAATTCTCCGTTTCTTCAGAACGGAGGAGAGCGTGTGACAATTTACTCGGGCGATCTTCGGGACCGAGGCTCGTCCGCTCTGTTCTCGCGCGCTGCCAGCCTCTCCTCTCCTCTCCTCTCCTCTCCTCTCCCCCCATCCGTTCACCATCGGAGCGCTGTCCCACCCCACCAGCCCCTCGATCGGCCCAGTCCGGGCCCTCCCCGTACCCCGCCGTACTCCTTCCACCCTTTCTTCTCGTTCTTATACCTTATAGCTGCGTTATTTATGCCGGGTCCGGCTAATAAACATATGAACGCCCGTGCCTTCTCCCGAGCACACACGGCCGTGAGATCCCGGCCGCGCACACAACGTTATGTCCGCGCTCGCGCGCCAGAGCTTTCCGGCGGCAACACACGGTCGCAGACGGTCCCCGAGCATTGTCTCGTCTTATTAACAGCCAGCGGGACGATATATCTCGGTTGTTCTCGCTGGATCCCTTTTCGGTCCCCGTCGCGGCCGAAACGGCGCGACGGAGGGGGAATGCCTCGACACCTCGGGATAACGCGTCATAGAGGGGCCCTATGGACGAGAGGACGCATACACGCGAATGTACGCCCACGTTTATCGTGCTTTTTCCTTTCTTCCTTTCTCTCGCTTTATTTTACCTCTAAATCTTCTCCTGCCTTTCTGCTTTCCTTCCGTTTCAACGCCCTTGTGATATAGCTCTGAGTGCCTCTGAATGAAGTACATACGTGAACAGAACATTGTGTTAATTTCTAGTAATTATAATGCATTGCATTTATGTGTAATTTTATGTGATCCGTTTTTTAAATGTTATATACTTTTTTACGGTATTGTTCAACTCAATTATCATCTCTTAAGAAGAATTTCTAATACTGTTTCTGTTTTTGCAAATCTAAGAATCTTATTACGTCATTATTATAACAACGTTTATATATAAAATGTAACGTTACGTTTGTACCCAATTTTCCTTGATGATAATCGATCATGTCCAAATTAGATGTAACGTGAATGTAATAGGACAACGTAATTGCATGATACATATTTCGCTGCGCTCCACAGCATTGAAAGGGCAATGTGTGCGCAGTTTACTCGCGCGGTTCACTTGCGGCGAACAGTGGCAAATTCCAAATCGTATATCTTGCATTCTCCAGTCACGAGGAGGAGGCAGGAGGAGATGGTGAGAGGGGAATCGCTCCTGCAGAGGTAGGGGGTGACTACCTCCGTTCGGCCGAATGTCAAGGGGGGCAGTTTGTAGAAGTGACGCGACCGTGATGTCAACGAATATTTATTTAATTGGCTGCTCGCCGGCGAACGCTGCCGCGCGCTGTGTTATGCGGGAGCGATCTTGGTGGTGCGCGTACGGAAGAAAGTCTCCCCGGCCAAGATCCTCGAGGAGGACAAGGCGAGCGTCGAGCGAGTGAAGGACTCGTTATTACGCACCGACACATTCTTGGTCTTGCAGTTTAATGTACAAATAGATTGATGTGCATTTTATAGATTTAAAAGGACATTGCGATTTGGATTTGGAAATATTTTGATCCATCAATTTAAGCGAAAGATCCCTGTCGATAAAGTAATATTTAGTAATATTATTCGCATTTTTCTTTTATTAAGGTTTATTCAAAATTTCTAGTCGTAAGACTTGACATTGTCAACATGACTAGAATGCATTAGTCGATAAGATTAATTATGTAATGTATTCACATAAACACTTGTTATTTGGATAAGAAATTGAAAATTAAATCTCTCTAATTATACATATATATAGGAAATCCAAGTATTGTAATGAAGAAATTGATACTGATATGTCAAATTATACAATTTGACAGATATAATTTATAAGTCCCGCTGCTGTTTCTAATTTACAATTATCGTTCTTTAAATTTATTTTTCTCACATCCTTTATTGCCATCTTATGACTAGCACACTATTCGCACATGTGTCAGTAGTATCCATTTACTCAGTGCGTGCTCATCGAGTTGTGTGCTACGCGTGCGGTGAATGTTGGGACTATAGCGTATAATATAGATTTATGTCATGGATAGCTGAGCGTTGGGCTACCTCGCCGCTGAACGAGAGTGTAAGACTCTAATGGAGCTAAAGATCGAAGAGACGGCTAAAGCGAGGGAGCTGCGAGAGGGGGCAGGGGCGGATTTAACGGATTTCAACGATTATGACCTGCATTGAAAAATCGATACCTATCAGCGATATAATTGAAGCAACTGCGCGATTTAACGCAACGTCCGGCAACCATATGACTCCAATAATTTTCTTTGTTAGATTTCCGTCATGTATCATACATTATGGTATACATTTGTACATTGTTACAAATTTGTTTATTGGTATTTTAAACGTAAACCATAAAAGCCAACCATAAAAAACCGGACATTCGAGCTCTATATTTGCCAGATTCACACACATTTTCAATTTTTATAACAATTACATATGAGCAACCCATCGAAATCTGTCTTAGGACGCATTCTACGTTTAAAAATTGACGGAAGCATGTGTGTAACGACTTGCCTAATAGGTGATAAATATTTGACTCGAGACTAGAGACTCGAAAGATGCTCGAAACATCGGTTGTGCCTATCCGCGAGTATACTAGCGAACGGGGCCCGGGTCACACGCTTTTCGACATGTCCCGGTGCGCCGCGCGTTTCGTTGAACGCGAAAGGAGACTGCCGGATGTAACTTATTAGCAAGTTGAACACATGCGGGAAGGCTATCGAAAGCCTACCGCGAACGGTATACCTGGGCGATGAGTATGTGCGCCCCTGGGAAGGGGGCACGTTGGGGTACGCGGCCACAACGTGCGGGGGAGTGGGGGGGGTCGAGGGGGGAACGCGGGGGAATATCGGCGAGGGATGGGGCAGACAGCGAGGAGGAGAGAACGGGGGGAAGGAGGAAGGGGAAGAGGGGAAGGTCGATGGACGTCGACGAGGGGGAGGAGAGCGGAAGGAGCGCGCAACTCTCCTCTCCTCGCGAGGAGTCCGCATCGGCCGAGTGATTTGTGAAGACGCTCCCGCGGCTGTAATCACGTGGGATCTCGTGGCGCTGTCTCTCCCGAGGGAGCGAGAGGACGTGATGTGACGCGCGACGGGACGGAGGCGAGCCGACGGATTCTTATTGTTATTATGTGGGGAGTGACGTCCCACGATCCTTGGCATGTTTATGCGTCCAGATTCGAGGCGGCCTTGGATGCATTGCCGAGGCAGGAGAGGCGAATCAAAGCACCCGAGTCAGTCCTCACGAGGCACCCGTCTTCTTCGAGTCTCTCTCCTTGTTTTAAACCTACCCTCGAGAGACTTCCCTCCGCGCGTTGGATATACGAGCCAGACTCCGCGCTCGCGCGCGCACGCACGGTTCTGCTCTCTCGTCGCGGGCTGTCATGTCCATCGTCCCGCGCGTGATATCCTCTTGGCAGCATATATATTGACAGACGCGAAACAACAAGCTACTTGCATTTCGAATGTGTATTTAAAATATCAATTGAATGAATTAGATTTTATATTTTTATATCTCAATTCAATTCAAGAATATTACCTAACAAAATTTAGTTATTAAGAGCACTTTGTGTGTGCGCTTTGAAAAATATTAAACAAAGATATTTTATTTCATCTTATCAGCGGCGGATTCTATTCGTGCACGACGCAACTATATACCCCCCTCCCATGCTCGTCGCGATGTCGACCTGCTACCACAAAAATTATCTAACGAACGCTGTCCGCGCTCGCGGCTGGTTATCGGAGCCGGTCATATCGAGTACCAATAAACACAGGCCGCGCAGGCCGAGTACCAATAAACGGGCCTGTGTCAAGCGAGACGCGAAAATAAACGGTCGTATTTGCCGTTAGGGGTGTGTTTATGACGTGCTTGTTTGCAGATGTTACATTATAAAGAAGCTGCGCGCGGACGGCGGTGGCGGCGGTGACGACGGCGGCGGCGGCGGCGGGCACGAGCTCCGAGCCCCGAGTAAGTACACCGTCGAAGAGCTGGTGGCGTATCTGGGCGTGGCAAGGCCGCAGGGCGCCTCCGTTGGGAATAAATTATCTCGTGGGCTCTCCTCCGAGCGGGCGCACCCCGGTTATTATTGCCTAATAGACTGCCAAACAAACGGTTCACGCCCACCCTCCAATAACGTCGTGATTAAATTGTCCGCCGGTGCCGACAAAAGCCCGTGACCGATCCTACCTCGGCGCGCGGCGGCGACGGCGACGGCGACGGCGGCGGTAGCCACCGGTTGAGGATCGCTGGCCTCGTATAGCTCGTAGGTTGTCGTACGTCCTTCCTCCACCCTTCGTCCATCCATCTCTCGCTCTCTCGCGCGTCCCTTCTCTCCCGTCTCTCTGTTTCTCTGTCCCCCCGTCCCCGTCCCCCGCCCCCTCGTCACGGGCATCAAAGCGATGTCTCGTTTACACGGCCGTCCCGCGATACTTTATGCTTTAATGTCCGCACACGTTGTCGCTTGCGCGTCCGGACGAGCCCTCGGTTGGAGCACGCGGATATCATTCGGTATATGCCTCAGGCCAATCAAACCAGGTTACGCTCGCTCGATGTTATGCGCGAATCGGCTATAACACTCGCGTTTTATGTTATATTATATAACGTCGTATTCTCGCTTTTTAACGTCCAATGTGAATATGCGGCTTGCGGGCTTTCCGATGATTTTTCATGAACGTCACTCTTTTGGAAAGAGGATTCGCCCGCGACTTGTAATATATCCGCGAGATATGCCAATTATGTTGTGTTTTGTCATCAAAGTAGATTTCTCTGTTTATTTTTGCAGATTTTTTGCCTCTTCCGAAACTGATTAAAAAAATAAAAAATAAAAAATGCGCTACGTAAATCGAGCGCCCCGTGTCTCCTTAGTGGCGGACAATTCGACGCCGCGATCAGTTTTATTTGTACCACCCTGCCGTGTCCTCGGCATGCTATCGTTTTAGCAATGTAATTGATCTTTTACGGACAATAGTGTACTTCCTTTTCTTACGGTTTTACTAACTACTCTCCGCTGTCGTGCGGAACGCTCAGTAAATCTTTTTCAATGGCGCCGAAAGAACCGCGCCGCGCTCGCTATACGACAGTCTCGGTATTACAGTGGGCCAACCGGGCATTTGTATATCGAGAAGATAGGAGGAATTAATTAGAGATATCGGCGGTATCTCTCCGCGTCATTAGCAGGCGCGGTTGTGTGCCGCTCGATGTATACAAGTATGCATGTAGCCTCGCATGACCGAGACTCTTTAGCAAATCTCACTTTAGGTGCCGGGTCACCTCGGGGCACGATGCTTTTTTTTCGAAGACTCCCTCGTTGCGTGTAACTGACATCCTCCAATTTACGTCTATTCTTTATTCTTGCTCGTATTCACGTCGACAGCTCATGGGATAAACTCAATATATTGAAGAGCTGTCGACGTATATCTTCATATATCTATCAATATATCGAGACGAAAGCTATATAGGGTTTTACGATAAAATATTATTTAATAAATTAGCACTTTTTTATCCAAACTATTATTTCATTCGATAATGTGTCTATCATATTCGAACGTAATACGAATATAGTTACATCTTTTACAATTAAAGATAAACTAAACTATCTTTTTGTTGTAATTACTATCGGAATGTTATATCTATATATTGTGCATTAATTTTTCTAGAAAAAAAAATTACTTGGTTGTAATTTGAAGTGTGGGCTATCTTTATGTATTTATTTTTATTTTGTATATTGATTATATGGAATGTTTTTTATTTCAAATATACACATATGTATATATCATTTATTAAAAATTACATTTTTTGCTGTAATATATAGATATGGAACCACGTGTTCTAAGTTGCTGTTATAAATAATTTCGTATAATAATATATCTTTCGAAATTCTACCTTGTACGCACGTAATCCGAGATGGATATATTTATTAATAATTTTGTAAGCGTAGATCCTCGAACGGTGTCGTCCCCGCTTAATGCCGATCCGTTCGGTGTGATTTGAGAGTCATTGCAAGCGAGACTCTAACTGGGCTGTAAATCTCGCCTGGCCGACCGAATAGGCGGGTACCGATTACCATAGACATGCCACGCGTTGATTATAAACATAATTAAAAACAACAACAGCCGTCCTCCCGTCCCTTTAACGTATGCAACTGGCTCGTGGACGTCGTCGATGCTGGTGGTCCTGTGGGTTTGACCGCGGATGCTCCGGCCTAGGAAGTTTCGACCGTATTTCAACGATGACTATCGATCGTTATTGTCGACCGATCGATAAGACCTGGAACAATACTTTCGAATGTTGCGTCGCAAAAAATAGTTCTGGAAAGTGAAATATGGGTTTCAGAGGAAAAAATCTCTGGCCCATAATAGACACAATGTTTATTGGCGTCCTATTAGACTTGCTAAAAATAATTATTATCTTGTTTTAAGAGCACGTTGACTTTATGCATTAATTCTTGAACACAATTGTTTAGTTGTAATTTGAAATACGGGCCGTATCTTTATTTATTTAATTTCTATTTTATATATCGATTATATATGGAATGTCTTTTATTTCAGGCATATAGACTCGCGCAGTAGAGCAGAGAAAAGCAGAGCTTGTCGGTGCACAGCAAGATATGGGTCCTCTTTGGTAAGATTATTTTATGTCTGTAATTATATATATTGTTATGATTCTTATATCTTTAGTGAAAGATACGTGTGATGTAAAAATCTCTGATTGAATATATATTGTGGCACAAAACATTAGGGTTGCACATTAGATTCGGTATGGCGTATAATAAAGATGTGTTAAGTATGGCCGAATTATCGCGTTTTAGAATCGTTTTAAAAATTCGTCGTGTCCGTAAAATCGTATCTCTGTTTCCGTGGAATAAAATAGCGTATTTATAAGTGCGGCTCGTCCGCGACGGGAACACGGAGTCGCTATGTAAATTCAGTACATCAAAACCAGGCTGAAATTATAAATACCTGCGGCTTGCAGGGCGCTTTAAAAGAACCCAATTTGGATTCTTAACGGGCATAATATTTCAGCTCTCCATTTCACATAAAGATCTTTATCCGATCGGTTATTTTTCCTGAAACCCCGAAAGTTCGACGACGATAAGCAACCACTTGTAGGTAGTTTCTGGAAGTTTTTCTGGAAGAATGTCGCTGAGATATTTTTGGGCCCTCGCATTTTCATCTCAGCGTACGCTTTTTCTCCATATCTTCACATATTAAATGTAACAATAAATGATTGTGACAAATTTCATGACGTCTCAGACGAATTGCTCATTCAAAATGTATTGATTGGCTGTATTTTTATCTTTGCGATTAATTAACGTAAATATTTTTTTGTATATAACATTGGGATTATATTTTATTAATTTTATTGAAATCACCGAGCTGCATTTTGGCTTGTTGCGACATACATTTGATTAAAGTTTTAGCGTTCGAGATATTTTGTTAAAGGATTTATAATTGGAAAGCCATGCTATACGAAATGAGAAAGAACGAGATTCACATTGCTGAACTCTCGGAGCGCAGCAACGATCCCAACAAATTTGCACCTCTAATCGCACTTCACGATAGGAGTATAATGAGGGCATGATGCGAGCCGAGTTGGTGGATGAAGGAGTCCGAGTATAGCAAGGATTCCGATTGGATCTCTCCGCCCAGCAAGGGCGAGAGGCTGGGTTTCACCTTTAACCCTTTACTCTCTCATGTTCTTCCTCTTCTTTTCTTTCGCCTGCCCTTCGCCAGTCTGCCAGTCCTTCGTTCTTCTTCTGTTAGTCCTACATTGTCGTTGTTACTTTGTGCTTTGTTTATCTTCGTTACAATATTATTACTTGTTTTTGCGTATTTTTTTACTTCTATAGAAATGTTTAATGAGACTTTCTTAAAAATGTTTAATAGTATTTAACGTCGTTAATTATATTATCGCTTATATTTACATTTAAAATACCTATTAATGCAGTCATGGCTAAATACATGAATCGTACAAGTATTGATAAATCATTGATGTTTAAATAATAAAATAGCAAGAAGAACAAGAATACGACACGATTCCCTACGATATTTGTAAACTTTTAATAGTATTTTTATCCATGGGTAATAATTCTATTCGCGCTTGTATGGTTTTATAGCTATGCGGATGTTCATAACTAAGAAGTAATGTCGGCATTAAACAGCTTGTATGCTATAAACATCATTAAGCTAGCGTGTATATCCAGTTCTAAAGATATCAAACGTTATTAAGTTTAACGCAACTAGCTATTTCAAGCTAGATTAGTTTAATATCCGATCGTAAAATTTTCGCCAGGCGTAACGAATCTTTATTAGAGTCCCGATACTTGTCGCGTCGCGTCAATGGACTTTATAATGTACGAAACGCTACCGTTATTCCCGTTTCTTCGAAAGAGATCGCCCGGGTTCCGTCCTCTCAACTCATAATTGATAGAGTGGTAAAATGGCGAGGAGGCAAACTTTCTCCGAGGAATAAGGTGAATCATTCTATGCGTGCACACGCACACTGATGGGCACACCGCGGCCGCACATCCTCGCCGCCGTCTTAATATGCCCCATAAAGGCAACGCGCGCGGTAATAATAAAGTGATAATAAAACGAAAAGTAATACCCAATCGTCTTGCGGACACGCCACAGGGAGTTTATTACATTCTGCCATATTATATGCAAGCGAGGCTACAATACATCCGCGCTGATTTTATGGGCTTGAGACATGAAGCCTTTATTCGTAACGTCATTCTCTCTCTCTCTCTCTCTCTCTCTCTCTCTCTCTCTGCCCGACATTTTCTACGGCTTTATGGCCGATAAAGAATATAGCGAGTTAAAAATAAGATAGAGTCATGTTTATCATTTATAGTATGCGGCGTTTCCTCAGCGGTATTTCATGATAAAGTGGGCTGTTACACTCGCCACTACTTTGTAGTGCAAGATTGGATCTCTCAGAAAGAGTGAATTATTTATTGCTGGAATAAATAAGCGATGCAACGTGTATACGCGCACAGATATCCCCGATTTCTGATGGAAGCATGGGCTATCGGTTAAAAGCTGTATATATAGCTACGGAAAAGTATAAAACTAATCGTTTCGCGCGCTTATCTAAGAGAATGCAGTGGATTGTTTCTTATAGGGCCACACAAATATTTGGTGATACTATACATTTACATTTACATTTACATTATGATACCATACGGTCATTTACAAAATGCGCCAAGCTTCATACATTTATAATTGTGCGGTTATTTATTAAAATTGTTACGAACACTTTTAAATATGAACGTATTAACTGAATACGTAAATAATTACTGCAATTTTAATCAAACGGTTCATCGTACGTTATATAATCTGCACATTTGTCTCGCTGTAACAAGGCGCTGTAAGCAATCAAATGATTATAAAGTTGGAAAATGGAATTCGTGTGCAAATTGGAAAAAAAAAACTCATGACATCTATCGCTACATTTCCAACGCTCGCTATATACTTCTCGTGAATATTTATTACATATTTGAGCTTAATTTGAAATCAGAGGGAATATCGTGACGGAAAATAATTAGCGAGTTACCTTGAAGAATAAGCTATATTTATGGTTATAAAAGTTCATTTATGGTATAAATAAAGTACGCAAATTATATGCATGCGATCCGTGAAAAACTTTTGTAATAAGCTCATTCCGTTTAACTTAAGTATATTTTAAGAAGATATAAGTACGAATATACGTACGACAGAGATGATCTGATTTCGACGATAGCGCAAACAGGCGGGACACACCCGGTCGATTCTCTCGCCGTGTCTTTACATTGTAACCGCGAACGACCGGGAAATTACCGGCGTAAGCAGCACATGAAACGGCTAATATTAAACCGCATATATAGCCAGCACGGAGTGGTGCATAAAGTGACGAAGTAAGAAAACCAGAGGTGGTCCTCTGGATCGCAGGAGGAGGATGGTCGCGTAAGGTGCACCGGCATGCCTCGATCGTAATTCATCGGCGAACAACGTCTTGCGGCAGATTTTAATTTTAACGGCCGAGTTTCGGGGTCGTTTATGGGCCTAGTGTATAATTTTATCGTGCCTGCCGATCTGGCCGCGCGTCACCGAGCCAAATATTGTCCCATCGAGGCACGGCGGAGTCTCATCTCTCTGAGTCTCTTTCTCTCTCTCTCTCTCTCTCTCTCTCTTTTATAAGGCGGCGGGGTGGTGGCGTTGAGAGCACACGGGGATGCGAGATCCCGCACGCCTCGGACTCGCGTGTGCGTAGCAAACGCATATCCAAACTTGCACGATCGGGCATGTATGTACAAACGCATGCGAAAAATACCGACGCGCGTACGTGGCGCGCACAAGCGTGCGTGCGTGTGCGTGTGGCGTCGCTTCACGAACCGATATACGTGTCTCTCGTGCGTCGTGTCCGCTCGCTCGAAGGAAATCTATACCTCGACGGAGGTGAAGGCACCTTTATAGATTTGTAGAAAGTTGTAAATCAAACGTTAATGGGAACCCCGTGTCAGGCATAAAGAGCTTGAAACAACGACGCATAACGATAAAGATAAAGGTTCGAGAGCATAAAGGGTGTCATGGACCCCGGTCCTGCTACATTGCTCATGGGCTTTTATAGCCGTGACAATGGTGGACCAGTTTGTATAAAGTATGAAAATTCGAAAAGTTTCGAGTGTGGCGCTAGTTAGCACCTTAATTTTCTACTTCACACGCATTACATATAAATAGACATATAATTAACCGACTCGAAAATCTTAACGTGTTGATCACTTGAACGAAAAATATATTTATATATTTTATTTATGTGTGTCTACGTATACATATGTATATCCTCCTATGGAAAATATGTGCGTTAAGATAGGTTATAAATAGATAAGGATATTTTACTGTTTGGCCCGTAACGATAATATAAAGTCACATTATGAACTTTCCAAGATAACATTCAGAGACTAAAAGATGGTTACTACCACGAGGTAAGATCGTGAAACCGCAGATTATTCATTAAGTTCGACAGTAAACCATTCTCCGTCATCACTGGGAGATTCCTTCCAGCG
Organism: Temnothorax americanus; assembly: GCF_048541705.1. Lineage (NCBI taxonomy): Eukaryota > Metazoa > Arthropoda > Insecta > Hymenoptera > Formicidae > Temnothorax > Temnothorax americanus. The sequence continues at coordinate 7,344,012 of NW_027509442.1, forward strand.
AAAGATAATAAACAGAAAGCATTTGCGCGAGTGCATCCAGTGATTCTCGCGGGTAGCTGTTTAAACACGGGAGCGATCTGTTCGCACATATCTGGAAAATGCAATTTGATATCTCAGGCATTTGTACGTTGTTGAGCATGAAATACAACCGCGCCAAGTCTACCATCAACACATTCTCTCCAATTTTTTAGCTCGCCGCGCTCTTTATTAGTAACTTCGGAATACGTCTCTACCGCGCCTAATCTCTAATGCCTATCGTTGATCATATTCCAACAAATTAATTAAGAACGTCGAGTGGCAAATGAATTTGCTCCAACGTTGGACACTCCGATATTTAAGCGATCCTATCGAAAAGGACCGCGGAATTACGGATTATCTGTGCTTCGTTCACATGTGGCGGGAAATTAACGTCGCCGACGTTCTGTCGTAACTCGTCTCGCTTCCCTGAAAGATAGCACGTAAAAAGGACCCGGTGCGCGTGTGTATATACAGGCGTTGTTCAAACAGACAAACGATCGACAAGTATACGTGCCCGGAAGATGCTCGTTTTCGTCGTGGCGTGGAAGCATGGCAGTGACCGGCGCGGTTATAAGACAAGATACATCGGAGGCATATTATGTGCCGCGGTGGTATCCGCCTGCCGCCTGTGTCTGGTGCGTTTTGCACGTCATAATATTTGGAATTGCCGCGGAGAGAACGCTGGCAGGCTCGTCTGAACGGATCGCTTCCTCGCTGCTCGCCCTGCACAATCGCCTATTGTACGAAACGCGCGCAAATTTGGCTTCGCCGTCGCCAGTCGATCGATCTTGTCGGACGCGTTGGTGATCTCGCGAAATTAATTCTCTGCGAACGTGATAAAATTTCCAGTCGCGTTCTGCGAAATTACGTTTCTAATTTTCCACGATATTTCTCACTGATAAAATCACAATTAAAATGATGTATATCCTTATTTCGGGAACATCGCATGGAATAATAAAATTGAGAGGAATGTGAGAATCTTTATGACTTGTTTTCCTAATAAAGATCGAGCCGGTCGCGGTCGTGCATGATCTTGAAAGGAACTCCCTTCTCGCGGGTGCAACGTATTTTGCCACGAACGTTGACCGCGCGCACGTGTCGCCGATCGGGAATATCCGTTTCTTCCCTAGACAGAGCGTAGAAAAATCTTTTCGATGGAAACAGAGGGAAAGAAACTGGCAGAATGCTCTCCTCTATGGGGTCTGGATCGGCTTAGTTCACGGCAACCTGCGGCGTTCTCGCCCCCTTTTGCACGATGCTCTGTCTCTCTCTCTCTCTCTCTCTCTCTCTCTCTCTCTCTCTCTCTCGTATTTCTTTCCCGGCGTGTCTTTCATCCTTTTTCCGTCTCTCATCCTCTTGCCATAACGTTATATATGCCGATGAACAAGGTGAGGTAGCGCAAAAAGCGAAGCGTCGCTTATGCTCGAGCTGTACCGTCTCCCGTCTCATTCTCCCCTTTTCTGCCCTTTCGCTTTCTCTTTCTCTCGCTTCATCACCGTTCCGTTCTTTCGCGGGAGCTCTCCATTCAACGGGTGTTCGCGAGTTCAGAGTCTTCGTGACGATTTTTCAGAAGAAATCCAAACGCCGTTTAGGGAATCTTGGCGAACGGCCAAGTCCACTCGATGGCCGCTACTATGTTGGTTCCGCTCAGACACACATATGCTTGGCACGATCGACATATATATACACGCGCGACGCGTACTCCGGATTATACATGTAGCGAGGGACGCATATTTCGCGGGTTTAGATGTCGCACTCTCTTCGGAGTTTTATTGTATCTTCTCAACACAGAGCCTTGCCAAGAAAGATGTTTTTCAATTCTCACGCGATGTGAATAGTTCAATGAAGGATTTCTAATTTACACACAAGTGACGTGACAGAATTCAATATATATAAAAACATCATTTCAACGACAACCGTAAAACCCTTGATTCATGATTTTAATAATAAGTAACGTATCAATCATCAACGTAATGATATTAATATTTGTTAATATCGTTAGTCTCTGTCTTTAATAAAAATTACTATCTCGAATGATATATCGCGTCGTGGGTGTGTGCGCATTAAATCTCGAATCAGGCCATTAATACCAGTATAACAATCATTTCGCCGAGAAATAAGGCGCGCCGTCTCAGGGATATCGATTTACTCAGAGAATGGGAATTGATCGTAGCTCTGATAATTGTACCGGGATAAGAAAAAGACTGACGGATATCAACACTACTGTCCGGAAGTTTTAGCACCGAATTACAGAAATGTATTAAGTGTAAAAGAGAAGATTATTTATCATGATAAACACACAAGAATATAACTTTTGGGATTTATAATCTAAATCTTTTACAGAGAACACACCAAAAATAACGAAATAATGCAAATCGTATTAGATACAGATACGGAGGAAATACGGTAAAAATACAGTGCAGGACAGTAAATTTCTTTTCTTAGATAAAGTATATTTGTACTTTGCACGCGCGTGCAGCGAAGCGAACGGTGAAGAACCCGAACAGAATTCGACGGCACCGTTTGCAAACCAGTAGCAAGTAGTCTTCAGCAAAATAAAGCGTTCCATCGTTGGATTTAAGCGAACAAAAAAATGCGGGGGGGGGGAGGGTTAAGCTCGTGTATATCCGGTATTTATTTACAAAAGACGATATTAAATAGCACGTAGAAAATTGTGCACTTAGCGCGGTAGGACGAGCGAGGACATATTCCGATTCTTTGGATTCATTTCTGGAAGGTGAACCTCGAAGCGTGAAACATATCGAGGCGAAACGTCTCGAGGGGCCCACCCTGAGTCTCGCCGAGGGATTATTTTGCGGAATATCACAGAGGCGTCCTTATTATCCCGTGGCAGCTGCGGATGATCCGTTGCGACAACGGCCACGACAATTATGCGGACATATTCGTGCCTCGTCATTCGTCGAATTTCGTCAGGCATGAATTTTTGTCGTGCAACAAGTTGCCCGCTCTCGCGGCAGCTCTCTCGTCACAAAGCTTTTAGCACGCGGGATCTGGCGCGCGGACCGCGAGGTGGATTGCGGGGCACAAGGAACCGCCCGGGCTACCAAAACCCGGAGTTCTTTAAACCGTTTATTCACGGATCGGCGAAGCGCTCATAATATTTGTCGCGTTCGTCAAAGCTTGCACTTGAAAGAAACGCAACTAAATCCGGTCGCTCCGGGCTACCTTCGACACGGGATCATCTTCGTTGAATTGTGCTCCGTTATTGAGGCACTGCACTCTTCTACAAATTATCTTAAGTAGTTGGAGCACTACCTGCGATACGTTCGTTTCTCTGAACTCTGAAAAGAGTCTTCGGTATCTTTAAATGAGTTTATAACAACGTGAACATATAATATTAAACATCATACAGAACAAAAAAAAAGCAGTAACTAAATATTAATTTTTTTATAAGAATAGACGAATAAACAATGTAATGTGTGAATAAATGTTGCACATCGTTTATCAATCACTGTCTCTATTATTTTATTATTGCAAAACAATGTAATGTGTGAATAAATGTTGCATATCGTTTATCAATCACTGTCTATTATTTTTGCAATAATAAAATAAAATGAAATTCCACAAGCAAGCTTTGTGGAATTTTTAGATGTTTTATACAAGATACGTGAAATACGTGTAAAACGTATTATTAGCGTCGTTGTAGACTCCAGCATTGTATTATCTAGACGTACTCCTGATCGGGCATTTTAAAGTCGATAAATCACAATTAATTAGCGGGACGTAATGATGCGGCATGTCCTCGCAATTGGTATGAGCTAACGCTGTGTTTGTAGGTATGCATGAGTATATACATACATTGGGCCCGGAGTACGCGTCGAGTACACTCGCTGAGTATCCACGCTTAAATGTATACGAATCTATACTGTTCGCGCGCGTGTATTCAACGGGAAAGAAATTACGGATACAAATTTGCTTGCTATACACTTGCAGAACTCTCCACTGATCGGCTAAATAAATTTTATATAAATAATATAAAATATCCGCTAAGTGTTTCTCCGTGTTTAATAATCTGCAGACTATGTATTTATAACTATAGCGCCAAACAGAAACAAAATTAAGAAACAATATATTTGGTTTCGGTACCCAGCCCGAAATGATTAATCGAATCGAAGTCGATTTGATACCGATGCATCGATGAATGGTCGCTGGCAAATATTAATTGATTTTTGTCACCTTTGACTTCATTATAATTGTTTTGATTCTAATTGAGCAATTGTGAACATTTCTATCAGATTTCTATTTGTCTTTTGTCCTCTTCCTCCAATATATCGAATACACAGTATACATGTATATACCGTGTTTTTCAATTTTGCATCAATTCGAACTGGCCGAAAGACAATAAAAATCTTATAATTAAGTGAAAAGGACACAGAGCCGTTTAATCTTTAACTAGTATGTAGAGTTGTCTAACTTCGATCTAATTAAAGATTAAAACAACAATAACTTGTTACAGCTCGATCCGTGCCTTTTTCACTAATTATTGATTTTTAATAATTCGAGCCTTTTAAAATTTCTTACAGAAAATATTTATAATTGCTCAATTAACATAAAAATAACTATGACGAGATCGAAGATGACATCAGAAATATCAACCAGCATTCGACATTGACCATTCATCGACATCAAATCGATTTCAATTTAATTAATCATTTCTGACTGGGTAGTCCATCGCTAATCTTTTGATAGTGTAACTCCCATAGATAGATAAGCGTAGAAGAATCATTTTCCGATACACGCGCCTTTTGTGTTTCGGGCTTTGGGCTTTTGAAAGCGTCGGAATAACCGTAATTGTAGCCGCGTACAAGTTGGATAACATAGTCATGAGAGTCGACGGGGTACGACACACTCGAGCAACCGCAAACAGCTCGATTCCTTTTGTCTGGCTGTCCGGACTGAAAATAATGGTTTAACTATTCGATAGGACAGAGGCACCGCGAGAGGGAAAGTAAAGGGGAGGAACGGCGGCGCGGAACAAGGAGAGCGGGCACAGCTTCGCCACGCCGCGGCAGAGGTGTTAATACAGAGGTCGATCTCTGGGAGTCGCCTACTACCAGTTTCATGCAATATGCGCATGTTTAACTGACCAAAGCTCTGTATCGCCCCGGCCTTGTTCTCTCCTTTCCACGGTATGGAGCGTGCACTCACCGACGAGAGAGAGAGAGAGAGAGAGAGAGAGAGAGAGGGAGAGAGAGAGAAAGAGAGACAGGGGAGGAGGGGGAATTTCGTCTGTCGAAGGCGAGTGCATTGGTATCGTGCTGAGGCTCGTTTTATTTATACGTCGTACTTCAATTCGGCAGCGACCGCTATGGTTCCAACCAGGTTGGGCAACCGAGGTAGTTACTGGCGATCTACCGAGTAAATATCGAGCCAAACTTCGGTCTCGTCGGAAGCAGGGAGAAGCGTCGAGTTCTCTTATTCTCTATCTCTAACACCTTCACGCTATCGCCTATCTCTCATTGTCAAATAAATATCGTTTCTATAATTAATATTTATTGTATTCGATCTCTGTGGGTTTAATAGAACCGATATAACTAATTAAATATTCACAACTTTATTAAAGGATCGAAATAACATGTTTTTCTTTATTTTTGTTATTTCATTTTAAATAAAAAAAAAGTAATGTATTTTCATTGCAAATTATTCTGAGATATAAAAATGCTAAAGGAAACTTTCAATTGAAGTGAATAGAACCAGAGTGCCAGCCGCGCAACTAATTCGAGCGCGCGTTTAATCGAATTTTTGTTAAACCCCCCCGCCCCGCCAGAGCGGGCCGGCCATAGCCATGCGACAATTACTACGGGCAACGCCGTACGAGCGAGGGGCGCGCTGATTCCGGTACGTCAAAGATGGGTATTTGTATACTTTAGCCCGTGTGTACTTGCCGTGGCTGGTGAGTCGAGTTCTATAGACCCAGGGGGAGGAGGATGGGTGGGTACGGGTCGTCGGTAGCGGGACGTTCGGGTCAACTTTGTTTGCATTGGCCGTGCATGTTCTGTCGACTAGGGGGAAGACCGCTTCTTGATGCAAACTGCCCATTTGCAACTACAATCATCTCCACGTCGAATCGCGCGTCGGTCCTGGCCAGGTCCAACCTGATCGGGCACGGTCCACGCCAACGGCCCCGTGGACCTATCCCCGATTGACGTGTGGGCATATAACGCGGAGGTCGGCCGGGGATGTGTCTAGTGTATAAACCGACGTACATAGCTGGTGCAACGGTGCTTCAGTTGCTGCATAACAGAGTGAAAACAACGACCGACCGGGAACCAAAGGCTATACCAACGGACCGGACCGATCATGTAACCATCCTCCTGGCGCTTTCGTACCTCGAGGTATAGCGCCCTGAGGCCGCGTACGTGCATGAATTCAACGCCGTTCCCGGCTGCATCTCACCTCGCTCGTGTATTTTGACATCTCTCTCGTATTATTCGATTCGTCGCGGTTTTTCGAGTAGTCTGTTATTTCGCGCTCGCACCCAAGGCGATGAACCGGTCGGGCGATGGATAGATCGGCGCGAATTAGTTTGTTCAAACATTACTGTCTTGCACAAGTTTTATGAAATTCGGAATGTGACAAATTGTGCCTTGAAAAATGTAGCTGTGTACTTAAAAAAAAAAAAAAATATTTTAATTTTTATTTCGCAAATTGTTTATATTTTTAGATTGCAATTTCTAGAAAATAACATAAATGTATTGAATTAGTTTTGCATTTTATGATTAAAAAGGAAGACGTAATATTTATCTTCAAAAATATATATAGGAGAACTGTCAAAGATGAACAAAAGTTGGAAGAAATATTTTATGATACATGCTAAAATTCTTTTCACGAAGAATTAATATTTCGGGATTGTGAGTCAACGGGAAAATATTTAGATTCCTAGAAAAATGTCCGAGCGCGAATCTTTCCTATTCATCTAGGTTTCGTCGCGACGTCTTTCTGGTGCCGTCTGCCGCCTGCTAAGAAGACCGGGATGTGTTTCACCTGTTGCACGAATAGTCCAGGTAGCGATCCCTAGAAAGCAGCACGTCGACACGGCGGCGATCCCGACGGCCGAAAATGGCACGGACTCCGACTGAGTGGCATATAATAACGCGCTTCTGGATACGCTCTCGGATCCCGGTGCGCGTCCTCATTAGGGGATATGATAGATGCGGCGGCAGATAGTAGCCGCATGCCTCCTACAATATATATTCGTCGGCGAGGATGGAGTTCGGGGGAGTGAGGAAGAAACGAGGACTCACCTCCTTCCATTTCCAGCCCGAACTCCGTTCGGCGCGCGGACGGTTCTTCTTCGTCGCTCCTTTCTCCCCGCGGCTTCTCGCGGGGCTACCGGTCGGATGGCAGAGGCAGCGGCAATACGATTCCGCGTCCACGAGAGCGTCGACATTTCCATAATATTCAAATGTATAAAAGCGCGGGACTGAAGCCGTTGGAGAATGAAAAAGGTAGAGGCAGCGCGCCCAGCGAAGAAAAGAGATTCGTCGATACGAGAAGGACAGAGGCGGACGGAGGGAGGAAGGAAGAAAGAAAGGAAGAGACCGGGAGGAAAAAGACGGAAGAGAGAAGCAAGGGAAGAAAGGGACGAGAGCGAGAAAGGTTGAGAGAAGGGAAAGGAAGAAATGAGTAGAGAGGGCTAGAGAAGTGAAAGAACGAGCGGGGGAAAAAGAGGAGAAGCGGGTACGAAGTGGCGAAGAGGAATTGGGAGGTGCGGTGTGCGGTACACACGACGTGGTATGCCGTGACTCTTCGGCGTGGCCATGCCGCGGTACCGGCTTGCGGACCAGCGGACCTCGGCACGGCACGGCGCGACGCGGCGCGGCTCGGCTCGGCGTGGCGCGACGCGGCGCGGTGTGCCACGCCGTGGTGTTGCCGGCTGACATATTTATCGGCGGCCGCGCCACCTGCAACCGGCTCCGCGGCATCCGTACAGAGCGGTGTTTTGCCCATTTGTATCCCCGATTCGCCGCCCGGCCGATCCAACGACAGCCCAGTTTATCCGTTCTCGCTCTATCGCGCTTCTCTTCGCCTCCTTCGTCCCCGTCGCTCTCACACCTTTCTTTCAACCTCGTCTCCTCCTCCTCCCTCCTCCTCTGCTGCCGCGCTTTCTGTCTCCGCTCCCGCTATCACTGTCCGCGCAATGCCGCTAAAGCGGCCGAGGGTTGTTCTTTCCGACGTCGAGCAGCAGAAACCAACTATAGAGAGATGACATATTAGCTATTGGTTACCAGCCACCGCGATGGTCTTATCTTTTCTGATGCATTATAATCTGAAACACAACAAGAATTCGTGATGATAAGCTATGAAGAGACTAATCGATGGTCAAGCTATTTAAAATAATCGATGAAAGTAAAATAATTAGTAAATTACTCATGAGATAAACGCAAAAAGTTATATTTTTAGTTCCTGATTGATTTTCAGTCAGACGTAATAGCTAGAATATCTCGAATTTTGACTGGAAATAAACTATTAATTTACTATTTCGTGATTTAGTTATTGGTTAAGACATTTTTTCTGGCAGCGTTTTTTATTAAAAGCTAAAATTCTTTTTCTATTTTTTGGGCCAATAACTATATCCAAGTTAAGAATGAGCAAAAAATATCGACTTAATGTATTAAATACATTTTCTTTTGTATATCTTTAAATGTTTATAGCATAGAGCGATAAAAAAATGTGCACATTAAAATATTATGATACTTTTTGTATAACATGATGAATCGTGCTGTTCAAGCCGTTAAAAGAGTTAGCCGTTACAACGAGGCCAGGGAATACGCAAGAACGAAGCTTACAATGCGCGTATAAATAAATGGATTAGTTGCGCGAAGGTTAATCCGCGCTCTTCCAGTGCACAGTGCGCGAGCAACGGGAAGATGATGTACCGCATGCCAGCATGTCGCGCAGCCACGACGTTCACTGTGCGCACCGTTAGTATCAGTGACGATCATAAATTTCAGTGTATTCGAGCAGTTATAATTCTCCTCTCCTCGATATACGTGTCCCCCTTTCTTCTCCTCGGTCAGCCGAAGGAACGGTATACTATACTATGATGTATGTATATATCTCGCGGCCCTAAACGGCCCATTGTTCGCGACATTGTCTTGACGAATTTGTACATAACGGCAGCACTCGGGCTTTATATCCACGGCCTTAACGATGACAAAAGGAGAAATTGTCCCGACAGAAACGGATAGAAGTTTCAAAGAATTTATTCGCGATTAATTTATTTTGTGAAACTGATAACACTTTTAATTGATTATTATCGTGTAATATCGTTCGTGTCTTAACAAACTTTCTGTTCTTATAATACCTAATTTGTTGAAAATAATAAATATTAAACGCATCATTATAATTGTATTAGATAATAAATAAAGGTAACGGCAATATATATGTGCTACTATCCACGTACATATAAATCTTACTCTGATTTTATAAATGATCATCGAGTGCGTCTTAACAGATTGCTTTGAACTGACCATCAGCACGCGGATGCCGCGACTGAATTCCCTTTCTTCTTTATTCGAAGCCGCCCGATACAAGCGGATATTGTTTGATTCTAAAATAATAGCTCACCGTAGGACATCGTAACATGAAGGATTCCGTGGAATTTCGCGACTCCCAACCTTCTCGAACGGTCCGCTGGCCGGGACCAAATCTTCCTCCCCAAACTCGGGAGCTCAAGTTCCCGCGTGTGTGCCTCCTATTATTTTTAATGCTGTAACGTATACCGTGGATTGTTGTATCTAGAGGAGGAGGAGAAAGAAAGAGAGAGAGAGAGAGAGAGGGGGGGAGAGGTGGAAGAAAGGTGGAAGAAAAGAGTGAAAGAGCGAAAGAGCGAGAGAAAAGGGATGGAAAGGAGAAATAAAATGGAGAGAATGTCGGATGTCGAACCTGGCGCGGATTTACGGGGCGCTTTGTAACACCGCCTTCCTCAATTCAGCAATATACCTAGCCTTTTCCCCTTTTCGTTCCACGTGACTCTCACTCTCCCACGAGGGGAACACGAGAGGAAGGATCTGCCAACGACCGTACGTGTATCTTCGCTACCTTCATGCTCATTAACCCTTTCTACCCGCAAACTAAATACTTTCGCCTTCCGAGCTTGGCTTCCCTCGCCTTAAGCGTACCGGAATTTTCACGCTTTATGTTTTATGTCTACTATTGAGTCACCGATTATACACGATTATTCGTGACTGTACGTGAAGACCGCAAGTATATTCCAAGTTTCTCACATCTATCCTGTATACTATTTTAATTTGTAACTCTTTTTTAAAATTGTGAATTTACTTTAAAGTATTTCAATAACGTTTAATACAAAAACGTGAAAATTGTTTATTAATTATAATATGGTACAATGATGTATAAATTAAATGACGTCAATGCGCGCACATGCATCGTTATATATACCTTTCTTTTGTATAATAATTTTAATAACGCGTTAATCACGTTTAAAATCTTTCGTTGTCTTCTCTAAGTCTTCTCTATTGTACCATATCGGTAATAAATGCTCACCGATAAAAGATGAAAATTTTTTGCATTTTCCAAGTGGTCGCGCTTGACATGTCCTTTATAATAGATATGAGAGAAACGTTCGCGCTCGCGCCTATCTGTCGCAACGCGCTCGCGTACATATCACCTGCAAGGACAGTTGCAGTTTTTCGCCATAAATGGAACTGGAGCACGCGCCATATGAGAAACGTTTATGGATTACAAAATCGCAAACGAAGCCTAACCAGATTTGAAACCGCTTCTACATAAGCAGAGGTCTCGCCTCGTGAAAAACATTGGTCGTACCGACTCTTACCTCTCGCGCTTGTCTCTGGAATCCAGAAGTGTAATGACACGAGTAATTGGGCCTTAGAAACGGAATCTCACTGGCCGTTTTTATTATACCGGCAAAAAAAACCCTTCTGCAGGCGGCTCTTTTGTTAGTAACTAATGTGCATTCTTCACAATGTGCGCAATGTAGACTTGAGCAAAGACGCTGTTGCATTTCTTTTTCCTTAAAATAAATTGCAGTTTCATTGACAAAAGCACGTCGATTTCCAAGTATGTGCGAATAAATATAAATTTATTTGACACAGCAACATAGAACCAAATATAATCAGCAGTTGTAATTTGTAATATTTGTGCGTTTTTCTTTCTGCATTATATTTGTATTGTATCAAGTGTGTGTTTCTCTATTTCTATATTTATTACAATTTCGTTTATCAGATATATTATAGCAAGGGGGCATAACTCCATTAGTATATTGCAAATGTATCATAGATCGCATCCTGAACTTCCAATCTCGGCTAATTCCATCCAATTATATACCTTCGACAAATAAATGGATGATTCTTGAATGCAACTGCCCCCACGGTGAGCTGTCTCAAGAGGCCTCATTAACTGCAGTCTGTTCAATTATATAATAATAAGCTAATAATAATTGCATTGCCGTTGCATCGGTTCATTGAACGACGAGAGTAGACGAATAAATTAAGGACTAACTTCCCTCTTACAATACCCTCATCCAGACTGCACGATATATTGCATCAGATCTGATCTCGAATGCATTTTGACCACTTCAATAGCGGCAGTTAATTCGCGCGTACACGCACACGAATGTATTACAAAGATCTTGCACGTCGCAAATAAAACAATAACGTTGATTTAAAAAATTCATTTTATTTTCTTTGGGAAATACAATGACAAAATAATCGTAATTTAAATGTTACGTATAAACTGTACATTATTGCAATGTACAAGGATGATCTCACGATTTTTAGCGAATAAGTGTATCTCTGACCTAAATCTTCCACTGCGGAAATGAAAGCTCTTTCAGGGATGACCTTAGAAAACACTATCCATTCAATCTCGGTAAAAGATCAATTACATAAATAGCGTCCAAAGGAGCCGCAATGCTACTTTGATTTACACGTATATATATGCACGTTCTCGTGCATTGTAATTTTTAATGCGACCGCGCATACTTTGATTTACAACGTCGTCCATGGTATTTCCATAATTTATGTGAAAATACGACGCTGCCGTGATTTATGGATTTCGATGTTCACGATTGCGATGAATATAGATGCTCCTACTGATCATTCGAGATTGCAAGTATCCTCTCGTGGACATTCACGTAATACGAAATTAATTATTACCCAAGAGGTAAGAAATCTTATTGCGACATTAATGGAACGAATTAAATTAATCTGTGATAAATAAATGTAGATATAACTATAATGAATTCATATATTGATTCATAATGATTTGTATTAATTCTTATTGATTAATCACAAACATATATCTATAATAAATTTTCATTAACGTTATCCGTTATTCAGTATCATCGATGCGTAGCGATTAAAATAATCGTCGCAGATATTTTATGCCAATTTCCTTCACCGAGCTTCGCAGTTTATGGAAAATCTGCGATTTTTAATATATTGACTTGCATGCAGCCGATCCCGCGGGAGTGATTTATACAACGGTGTTTGTTAGCGGCCTTTGTCTATTTGCAATTCATGTACCATCAGCATCGGGGACGTTTATCACCTTCATAAATTTCGATCCTACTGACGCAAAACACATTTATCATCATATCGTTGATTTCATAATGTTGCGTTGAGAAGGTAACGTTACATGAGAGCGCGCTTAGGTTTTCTTTAATCGTAGATCAAGCCGGTCTCATTAAGCCGTATTTAGCGACGCCGATGCGGACTCCCAATAAAGACGAGATCTTTTAAGCCCACAGTATTCCCGGTATTAGACTCGCGTGCGAGTGACCTCGAAAACGGATTTTCTTTCTGGCAATTAATATTTATCGTGTGTCTTTATATCAATCCTTGTGTAAATTGATTAAGACTAAAAACGGTGGCAATAGAGTGATAACTGCAAATAAAGCGACGTGTCAGGAATATTTATATTTAACTCGTCTTAAAGATAGTAATCGTTTCATCAGCATTTGAGAAAGAGAGAGAGAGAGAGAGAGAGAGAGAGAGAGAGAGGGATAATTACCAAATCAATATTAGCTAACGCTATTTATTTAGTTACAGCAGCAATAAAGCATTTACATAAATGTTTGAGATAATTAAAGTCACACACGGTTTTGTTTTATTTTCAGATATTTTATAAACACGTAATTGTCGGCGCGAAACATTTGTTGCTGACCAAACAGGAATAACAGGCAGAAATGCAAGCGGTGTGAATCCAACTTTAAAGTCCGTGACTTGTATCGGTGATACAACGATTGATTTGCGAACCCCTATAGAATCATGAAGTCATACATACTCACACGGCCGCGCACGATCGATACAAGAAAATGATATAAACGATCTCCCTCGCTGTGGCAAGCGGATATCGCGGCTCCCGGTCAAACGTTAACTGGTAGCATGCGAACGGTTATGCTAATTTCTACGTCTCAACGTTAATATCGAATATTTATGATCGTTCAACGTATGACTTACGTTTATTACTTTCACCTACCCGATATACCGATAGTTCAAGACTGCACATGCCGGTTGTATTGAAACTGTTACGAAACTATTGCAGCACGTATCGGTGGACAAAGCTTGCTTCTCATGCCTTTCATCGGTACATTTCCATTGTACTCTTCATTGATTGCGTTGACGATCTGAAATTATTTATTATTATATTATGTCATAATACACTAGAACTGAACAATAGAACGTGGTAAATATAAGAGAAGGTCTGAGAAATCTGCAGTATACTTTATATAATTTCATTCACAAACGAATATGTTATTTGTCGGAATATGTTTTTACCCGACCAAGACTTGTATAGAATTATTTATTATACGATAGCTAATTTGAGGAAAATCGATGTGTATCTCTGAGAAAGAGAAGATATATAAAATGGATATTAATTATATATATATATATATATATATATATCATGGTTTTATATAAGAACAACCTCAAAGCGAGATCTTCTTACAAGATATTATTCAGAAACGTAAACCACAAACTTCCTCGAAGGATTTTAATATCTTTATGCAATACAACATTTTATTTGTTCAACATGTATCTTTCACTATATATAATTTAATTATTAGTATCACAGTACTGTATAATTGCAATATGAAGATTATTAGAAACAGTAATTTGATATTTACGATTTAACATATTAATAGTTAATGACTGAACTGTATTAAATTGCGAATTCACATAAAAATTCGAAGAAATCGCAAGTTTGAGAAAAACCCATTTTAAAAGTTTGGGATTTATTTTTTGCATAACTATAGAAAACTGTAGAGATAAAAGATCGCTAAGTCGTTTAATGGGAATATAAAAATTCGTAAATCTTTATCCGCGTTTCCCGGATATTTCGCCAGGCGGTCAGGAGTGGGCGCGGTTATTTTTTAACATTCTGCACCTTTATTCGAGTCAAACATCGGACGGAGACGCCCGAGAGAGAGCCGAAACTTTTCCAATTTAAAGTTTTCGTCGGCCCTGACTTTCACGCTGCTGCAGACCAAACGGGGTATCTTTATTGCACTCAACAACGTTGCGTACCTCCCCGCCGTACTCAGGATACTCTAACACTATACCCGCTAAACCCGTACATAGAATTCGTGTTTGTGTAAACACACGTCCTATCACCATTTTTCTTTTCGACCCTTTCTCACAAAGCTTTATCGAACGTCATTACTGTACAGGTAAACCTGCGGTGACCTTTCGGTGCCATGGGTATTAATTAACTTCTAAGCTATTGGCATAGAAAATAATGCAAAGTGTCTACCAATTGTTAATAAAGAAAGTTATATAAAGTCGTTTATACTTATCGTACTTAGTTATCAAAAAATATCCCGGTTATTGTATTTAATCAGTTATTACTGTAATACAAATGTTCGTTTCACATATTTGAAAAAGCGTATACCGATACTGTTCTGGGAAAAAGTTTTTCAACGATTTTCGTGTCCAGTTATACCCTCTCCCCCTCCCGTCGTCACTCTCAGTGTGAAAGCAGCTTAAGAACCGGTGGTTAAGCTTTTCTGGTAATTAAGTGAGGCTTATGTCGGCACTGCGAGGGTGGCTGTGGTAACCTTAGAGGTTAATAACTCAGGGGAGGTTGGCCGCCCCGTGTGCAACTGGCGAATATGATATTGTTATGGGGTCTGAACGCGGGTCTACGGGGGTCCGGACTGCCACGGGCAGGAAAGAGGAAGGGAGAGAGAGCGAGCGAGAGGGAACAAGTCGGGGTAAGGCGAGAGAATGAGAGAGGTACCAGGTACCTAGCACCAACCGTCCGTGCTGTGAACTCTACACCAGCTGATTAGGCTCGTGCCAGGCGTTATTAATCCGCTAACTCACCCCCACCTGACCTCTAACGAGCAGAACTATCTGCGCTACACGTGCATACGTCGTTACGGTTCTCCGCCACTGGTTCTCACGTGCGGATACGAGCTCCTTAAATGAACTTCGACTTCCGTTCGATTAAATTTGACTTTGGTCAAAGTGATTGCTTCAACAAACTGTATCCATTAAAGCCAATTTTGACTATCTTAACTTGCTATACGGGCGAAGCGGATCTTTTTAAGTATAATATCCACAATATGTAAACTTTGTAATCTTTTGGCTTCATTTCTTTGTTAACGTCAAATCCATAGAAATATTATGTGTTATAGGAAACAAAGTACGTGAAAAGTGTTGCAAAAGATTTGTGCAATATATATCAGGTTTGTGAAATGTACACGCGTGGATCTTCGAAAAATGAGATGCGCAATGAAATGTAGAAAATGCATATCATAAATCTTAAAGAATTTTTTGTTTATATTATAAAATATTTTGTTACGTTCACAGTGTCTTATAAAACACAGTCCAGAATAAAGATACTTTAGTGATTACTTTTGCATGAATGTTTTTATATTTTTTATATAGCATTTTTTAATTTGCAGATTAAATAATTACAAATTAATGTGCAGCGAGTTTATTATAAATGACAGAGTTTATACAAGAGAACCACTGGCGGAGAATGCGTTGTGCGCGTCCGACGTAATATTAGCAATGAAGACCTTATAATCACCTGCCCTTTGCGCGTGACTGTGATGAAGATATCTGCAATCTTGCTGTATAATTACAATTCTCAAATACATTTCTTTAACTTATATCGCGCTAGAACTTTTTTAAATTTACTTCTTTTTATTTATGCGAAGTTTTGTATATGAATCACGCTTATCTCTTTTTGCACAAAATGCAAATGTGCACTGATATGTCCAATAATTTAAAATGTTTACACATAAGAATACTTTTTCTTTTCATTTGCAGGATAGCTTGAATCGTTATATAAACAATCGACTTCTTTAGTATGGAGAATTTTAAAAGTTGCGTAGAATATCGTGAAATAGTATTCCGCTGGATCTCCGATGGCTCCGGGATGACGCGAGATGCTGGATTCGGACGGTATTGATTTGCGTGGTCAATGATATCGAGTTTCCGGTGAAAATATTGCTGGTCGATAGTGTTCTGCTTTATGAGGTGTGTAATGACACCGTACGGGAACAGAAAACCCAGAGGAGACGTAAAAACGGCACATCGTATGCAGTTTCACCGGGCGGTGCGAGATAGTGGGAGAAAGAGAGAGAGGGAAAGAGAGACAGATGGAAAATGGAATGTCGAGTAAGCGAGAAATGGAGAGAAAAAGAGAGAGATTTCGAGAGATCGGAGAGAGAGAGCGCGCTAGGTTATTGGACGAGCAGCAATCATAAAATTTCCACCCTCCTGTACGAGGGATACCACGGGTCGAATTTGACTGCGACACGTACACGCCAGGCGGGCACCACGCGCGCGTGTACGTAGATATGTATAAGGGATCGTTCGGGTTATAAAATGTTCTGCAAACTAGATATGTTGTCAGCGGTTTACATAAGGCCGCCACCCACGCGCGTCTGTCCGCTGGTCGAATTTAAAAGGTACGCCGTGTTCTTTACATTTACATTTACACGAGATTTTCGTTGGCATTTTCAGCGCGTTAGGCGTTAACTTTTCCTATCTTGGAGTACGTACGAATTCAATTTTCGGTTACGACGCGCTGCCGTATAATGTATACGCTTCCCGCGAGCAAAGATATGTGTGTATGCGTGTTACTCATACGTATATTTGTGAAATTATCGAGCCAATTCTTATAATACACTTTTACACGATAGTTCACGTATGTATGTAGTTATCAGTTATACAAAGGAATTAATACATGGATATTTAAAAATATTGAATATTGGATATATTTTTAAAGCGAAATAAAATCTTATAACTACATATTGGAAAGCCTTCTCCATATTTCAAATTCTGTAAGTGTAACATTATTCTTTTGAATTATCGTAGAGTCTTATCTTTATCGCGAACATTTCAATAATGTATTTCTGGGGAAAAAATGAAAGGTTTGACTCGCTTTTAACATTTTGTGTCACACAAGAATATTTATCATAAACCGGAAACACGAATATTATACTGGTGTAGTAAAGTCACGGGCTATTTTCGCTATCTACACCAGCTTTGTAGCGCGTCTCGCTGAAATAGCCAATATTATGGAATTCTTTCGTAGTCGTGGACATTCGCGAATTCGTATCTGATATGTCAGAGTTATGCGTTATTGCCCGTGGCCTCCCTCTTCCCCGTCTGTCTGCGAATGCGATTGGATATCGCATAGCTATTCCTGACGAAAAAATCCGCCTGCTACGCGTATGCTATGCTACTGCCAACGGCATTGCATAAACATTAGGAATGTATCTTCGATCTCCGGCGACCGTAAGATAGTAGCACGACACCCACGTTCCTGAAATCGAAAAAACCCAATGGACGCTTCACCGTTTGACCGTTACCACGTCCGCGAGAGACAACGGGAACGTGAAGGGAATATAATGCGAACGCGGCGTGCGCGGGATTATAGGCATAATCGTTCGTCGACTATGGCAACGTGAACGTTTCAGTTGCGTACATATCAACCGCGCGATGTTAACTCGACTGTGAACGATTCTTTCGAGATTAACACGATTGTATTGTTTCAAAAATTCCCACAAGTTAAACACCTTATAAATAGATGAAAATTAATATGTTTGTGATAAAATATTTTTTTTAATAGACTATATAATAGCATAAAATGCGTTTCGTAGCGATATTTATTTATTCAAATATGTTCAACAATTAGGGAGCATCTTAATTTTAATACTTATAAGAAAATTGAAAAAAAAATTTTATGAGTTCAAAATTATTTACTTTATTATAACAATGTTAGGAATAAAGTGTATTTTTTAACTCGTGTATCTTTTTGTAATTACGCGGAACTCGTGGGCATATATACTTTAATTTACTCTTTATCTCAATATCATGCGCGACCGATTACCGATGAATACATTCATATATAGATGCGGGTCGCAGGGGTCGCGGCGCAGTCACGCATACACATATATGATTTGAAGAGAATCGTGGGTCGAAATCGCGCGGACAATGAAGCGCACGGGCGCTCACGTTTCCTAACAACACTCGCCCAATTTCACTCAAACAGAAGCCGATTAATTCACGGCGTCCAATTTAATCCGTTCTCCCGGCTCGATCGGCGACGAAGGAAGGTCGCCGATGGAAAAGCATCGTAGTTATCGCGGGGGCCCCCTCGTCTCCCGTTCAGGACCCTCCATGGCATGGGTGGTTTCCATACGCCGATCCATTATACATATTTTAAACTGTCAATCTCTCCGCGGCGATTGCCATTCGGATTGGCCGCGCGGATTAGGCGGAAAGGGTCAGGTTGGATTGCTATAGGGACAACAATGAGACCCTACAAAAGACGCGGAATATTAGGGAGCAACGTAGACTATCGACAGACTGCCCTACCGTTCAGCAACCTCGCCATCGCCGCTCTCTTGCTTCAACTTCGATTTCCTTTCCTCCGCCCGATCTTCCTTTCTCCGCGCCTCGTCATTAATGCGTATCAAATCGCGCGGAGTGAATCCTTGATGATGCGTGACATGCGACGACCGGAGAGAGAGTGCCCGCGACTTTTTCTAGTACAAATTTAACAGTAGAACAACCACGACATCATTTTTTGTGTGTAACATACATTTTGTATCTGTGAATACCTGTTTCTTTTTTTTTCCGAGAATTTTTCACGTTCGTACAACAGTTCTGTCAGATTTTTTTAAAAATAAGTTGTCAAAAAAATTCTACATTGAATAAAACGGATGCAGTCATTATTTCCGTTAATATAATTTACTCTACTGTACAAAATAATATTGTCTGTTTTCTCAAAAATAATATCTTGGAATAACGCTGTTTTTTAAACAATCAATTTAATTAATTTTTTGTCCGTTAGTCGTTGGTTGCAAGTAAGAAAAGCTGTTTACGAAGTTCTGCAACGAGATAGACGGACGAAAGCACCTAATGCATACCTCGCCTCATAGTGCAGAGAGCACGAATGCTGTTTCGCACTGCGCTCGCACTGCTGGCTCGGGGTCCGTTGTCGTTTCGCAGTCATCTCACCGATCTGCCCCTAAGTCAGAGTGACTCCGGAGTCTCTACGGCTCTTATATACGTGCGTGAGATCACGCGCGATCTTGTTCCCTGCATTTATGCCTAAGGCCCCGAAGGCTTCCACGCTTTTTTCTCTACTCCTTTCGCATGCCCGCTCTTCCTGCTCTCGCACTCAAATGGAATCGTTTTCTTGTCACGCACGGTCGTTAAAGTTAATTTAAAACTGGAGCGTTGTTATTATTATATGAGTTTTAGCATTAAAAGCTGCTTATTGATATCCGTTATCAAACAGGTCTGTAAAATATATTCAAAGAATAAAAGCAATGCCATTTTCTACAAAGTTGTGAAAATTCTTAATGGAATAGAACAGAAAATAGCATCTCGCGATATAAAATCTGTTACAATCTGTCCTGCATTTTCCTCCGAATTCTTAAAGAAAAATGCACTTTCTGACATAATTAAACACACATAAAATTTATATTAAAAAATATTATATTGATGGATCAATGATATATAAATTCAAATTTTTTCATTTTATGCTTTCAACAATTTCAAAGTATAAACTTAACCTTGGAAGAATTATTAAATAAAAAATATGTCTCAAAAATTGAAAAAGATTAATTGTATACAACATATATGTTTCGTATCTTGTAATTGTAATCTTCGTTAAACGGTTCAAATCTAAGATATCTCAATAACACCATCAGCGATTTATAACACTTTGCATCACATCATCATCATCGTCATCGATATCGCTTGGTTATAGCTAACGCCTGTTTGCCGGCGTCTGTCCGGTCTGTCATTGATGGATCTCTTCAGGCCTTTCTGCCGATCATTAATAATTCATCTGTCATCATCCTCAGTAGCTGTCGTAATAATGGTAGCGGGACTGCCAGTAGCAGCGGGTAACAACCGGCGGTGTTCATATCTAGGAATCGAATCCTAAGCCTCTTGTCGTCCACTGCGAGAGAGAGAGAGAGAGAGAGAGAGAGAGAGAGAGCCCAGCCTTCAGTAGCCTTCTCCACTTCACTTATTTGCATATAAAAGCATTCTTTCGCTTTGCGAACTCTTGCGATCGTCGTAATCGCGTAACTGTATAAGTCCTTGTTTGATAGAGCCTGCCAATATTCTGGCGAATTCATGATCTGCCGATGCGCATGATACGTAACTTTTTATCGGATTCTTTAGCTGTAAGCACTTGTTACATATTAATGTGTCTTTTTTAATTTTATTTTTCTACATAATTTATGTGAAGACTTATATAGAAATCATATTGCGTTATACGCGTTACGTTACATATTTATATATACGAGTTCTTGTCGCGCGTAATTTAAGTTGCACTATACAGATAACGCCAGTCACATAAATAATAAGTGGATACGAAACAACACAAAATATATTACCTCTCTGTCTCGTAATTCATAATGTTTACCTCGCTAACAATTCATACGAGATATATAGAGATATATACGTGAGCGTAAGGGTCTTTCTGATGGAAACCTGATATCTTTGAAAAATAAATCAACTCGTTTCAAGCGGTATAATTTTCATATCGCCGTATTGTTTATTGCATCATACATGCTAGCGTTGCGAGAGACACGAATATATAGATAGAATTTTAATGGTATATAATTTATGGCTGTTTTACATTAAAAATACGCGCGGTATTTTCTCCTTCGATAACACAATCGGCATTCCTAACTCAATGATTAATTTTAATGAGACGCGCCGACATGTAGCACGCTTTCAATTTCAAGCGACATCCGACAGTTTTAAGGAACATCCGACGAGGATCCTAATCGCGTTTGATCAATCATAAAAATTTAATTTGAGAGATTCGAACGTAATTTACGCGAAATCATTCATAAATCGACGATAATTATTGCGTCGTGTGTCAGGCGCGGTCCGAGATGTTTCGATGTTACGCGAGCCCCGTAACCCGGGCTTTACGTAATTGCGACCGAGCGCGATAGCTCGGTCAGCGTAGGTTCGTCAATAACTCGGATGCTATTAACATTCCTGTCCCGCCGAGTTAAGTCAGGTTAGTTACCAGGTTAACCTTACAAAACTGCTCGGGTCAGTCTTGAACAAGCCTGTAGGTCGGTACGTATGTGGAAAGACCTCTCACGGCCTCCGGGCGATGAAGCCGCCCATGAATTTCGGCTAATGAGAACATTTGGAGATACGTCAGTTCCAGTATGCTAATGGCCATACAGATGCCGATACAATTTCAAGATGAATCTGTCTCCATCTTTCTTCCTCTTCCTCTCTCTCGTTCGCTGTTCGATGTATATTCCTCCCCCTCGTATACCCCCGTACATCCTTCCATCTACCCTCCCTGTACCGCCGAACCGTTCCTATATTATAGCTGTCCACTGTATATATCTCTACTTTGTGTGTGGTTATATCTTCCATAGGGACAACGGTCCGGCGCGTATACTTTATGCAAATAAATGTATATTCTCTCTAATTAAACGCGGCCGGTCGCTAAGAAACTGTCGCACGTGCAATGAAGTCTCTCAGCTGCAACGAGTGATCGATAGTACCTCCATTTCTGACATCGCACTTTGAAATGTTTGGGGAGGATTTCATTACGGAGAAACTGGAACAATGCAGGCACCTAAGCACCTTTTGTTTCATATAGAAACTGAGATAAATAAAGGAATAATATTCTTTTATTTGAATGTTTTCTCTTGAAGACACGTAGATCTCGATATTTTACATAATGTATTACATAATATATACTTTGATTGCAAAATTGTGAAATAACTAAGGCATTAGAATATTAAACAATTTAAATATTTATCACCTATTTGACTAAATTATTAAAATCTTGTGTGTAGAAAGTAATATCTTTGAATTTTCTGTTAGCTAATAATTTAAAGGCCTTATCAAGATTGGTTGAGTTTTTATTGCGACCGGACGACAAATATATATGTTCATAAAGGCGTAAATCAACTCGATATTGATTTTTTATACTGATTCATGGTAACATTAAATTTAAAAGTTAATGTGATTTCTTATTTGTGACGAAACTTTATGCAAGTTAGTGACAGAAGCTAACCCGCAAGAGAAGTATTACTATATAAAAGATTATTAAATTCGATAGGAGAGATTTGAAAGTGTGAACGTGGAATTTCGTTTAGATCGTATCTGGTCGTGGTAGTCCTCTCGGCGATTCTTTTTCGGTTTTGGGGAAAGTATGTCGGGATAAAAAAATAAATTAAAAAAACAATCGTCGACCTTGCGAACATCGAATGAATCGGTTAAATTTAGAATCTTCATATTTTCAAGATGAGATGAAATATTATAGTTTCTCTTCTCTCTCTTTTAGAAGGAAATGTACTGACGGAGAGTATGTTGCGTAAAAAAAAAACAAGCAAGCGGCTGTCGTAAATTACATCCAATTCTAGATCGTAAAACCGAATGTTATGGTCTACCACCTTGACGACACCGATTGCCGGCGAATAGTCCTCTTATAAATTATAACTGATCGCGCGTCCATACAATGTCTTTCTGAAGCTTCTTAAGTTGAAGTACTATATCCTTTGAGATGAAATATCAATGACAATGACCGTTTTGCTTCCGATGCAATCATTATATAAATTATAAATGATTTGTTCGTTACATTTTACACTAAATGCTTTAATAACATAGTATATAAATTCCTAATCACCATTAATATACTATATTAATAATTGTATAACACACCTTGATAAATAAAGATATGCTAGAAAAGAGCGAGAGAGAGAGAGAGAGAGAGAGAGAGAGAGAGTGAGAGAGGAAAAAAATAAAAATTCCTGAAAAATTGAATTATTAATCTCTCCGCATTTCTTGCATCCGCGTGCATATTTATTAACTGATTTAATTAACTAGTTAAATATATTAATATTAATATTATAAATATGTAGCAAGAATTTTGTAATACACATTATGTTAATTATAATGGTATTGAGTAATAATGATAACACACACACACACACACACACACACACACACACATTATGCAACACGTTATTAAAATATTCGAGATTCGTTTTGGACATTTACTACTTTGCATCACATTCTCAATAGGAGAATCGGCGAAGTTAAAATGTTAAAACCCGAAGAGTTTTGTGAAGTGTGAATTATAAGAAATGGCTTCTTAGCATAGGAAAGCGCTTGGGACAAGGGCAAACCCTGTTTTTTAAACACTTTATTCATATTTGTTTGTCTCCGGCTTTTAACGGAAAACCTTCGTGTCGAATAAATCGACGTCGAATGAATCTTACTTTCACCAACTTCACGATACTTCCATCACGCGTAATATTTTCATATATCGTTATCGCTATATACATACAGTTTTTCACGCAATTCCGCGAGGCCGTAAAGCATCGCCAAAGTCCGTATAAACCCGATCTTTACATTACCGAGGCGTAACGTCCGCCTTTATCGCGATTTGTAAAGTTGAAGTGTTACGAGGAGCGTACAGAGAAGGGTCCGGCAATAAGAGCAAAGTCGCGTCGGTCGTAAACTCATGCGAACCTTTAACGTAGCCCCAGACATTGAGTCTCTTTCTATTGGCTGCACGACGCTCCTCGCAATGACGTAACGCGGATGAGGCGCTAATCCACGGCATCGTAAAAGGCCGCTTCGTTCCCCGATTGAAAAATTAATTATAGTAAATAAAACTAAACGAAACGGGCCGTAAACTCAATGAAATTTAAATTGGAAGCGCACAGCTGTGTCTTTTATCGCTAAGATCAAAATCGCATCATGTTCCCTTTATTTTATTGCACGTGATGTGCTATGCTTGCTTATTATCAATATTTCATGATAAAAGCTAAGAATAAATATTAAAGTTAAAGATAAAAATTATTAAACATATAAATCGATAGTAATATATGGTAAAACAAAAAGCAAATAGATTGATAATATACTAATGATAACATTATACGTTTCAGATAAAATTATTCAACGAGCATTTATCTTAAATTATAACTTATGTACATATATGATATCGCAAACCTAAATTGAAAAGAAAAGATTAATTTTTCGAGTCTAAATTTTGAAAACAGCTTACATAACAGTCAATAATAATAACAAATGTGTGTAAATATAATAACTACAAATATATATCTTGAAAATTTTCATTTCGTGCGTGACTTGGTTGACAGTTGTATCATCTCTGGCAAGATTATTAATGGCTGCAAGACTAGAAGGATCTTTGGATTTGTTCTGTCATGATAATCAATTAGGGATTTCGTGTTGATATACGTCTAGTTCATCATGTAGCTGATAGTTCTTAGCATGCTTGACTTACAGCTTCTCTTGTCGCGCTTGTATTTATTTCTAGTCTCGCGCGGCTCTCATGCCATCACATAAGATGATGGATACTCGAGAGAAGACAGCCAGCACGTTACTCCACAACCTAAATACTTATCTAAGAGCAACTTTATGGAACTTTCTCTTTCCACAAAATATTTATTCGTCGTAGCACGTTGTAGCAAGCTTTAATCTAAAAATATTCCGTTTTAACGAGAGAAATAAAAAAACTAATGTCTTATTCTTTCTAAAGAGAGACTAGTATCTTGGACTTTCTACTTAGATCGAGTTTGATCGGTTGCTCAATATCAGATACAGTATAATTGCGTCATAAAAAATGTATAGACTATCAAGTTAAAAAGTGCGTTGTAACCCTAATAGCGTATGCCTAATTATAATTTAGAAATTAGGAGTTTACAGAAAAAGTCTGTCGATTTGAAAATTTAACAAACATTTTGAAACGCGTAATCTGCTATGCAACTATAATGTTCGGCGTTTGTCCTTTGTATAAATTATGTTTCCAAGGTAAAGATTATAGAGGGGGAAAAGACGCATTGTCTTCACTGTCCCAACTTCTCTATAAGAAAGTTCGAGTCCCTCTATATAGCTCGTGTTAGTAGCGCATGTTCCGCGTAGAGAAATATCTGCGAGTGCCCTACGAGGATATAAATGAGCGGCAGGAGTCGACAAATCAAGAAACTATCGACATAAATAAATTGTGGCTCGCCGGGGGCCTGGCAAGGCATCGATTTGGATGTAAGTCTATGAGGGAAATGGCAGGCCCTAAGTCAGCAATTATCCACGTTTCCACCGTCCCACCGCTATTATTTCTACATTCTCGCTCTCCTGTTACAACATATAGCTAACGTAATACACTGTGTTTCAAATACCGTTATGTTAAAGATTGTATGAAGTCGGAATCATGGTATAAACAAATCATATATTAATACATACATACATATATCTATGCATTAATATATATGCAGATTATACCTTTTCCAGACATAGTAATTTTAGAACTATACAAGCCGTTATATCAATCTTTTTTATCTTTCTGAGACGAAATAATAAATATGTTGTAATACATAATTATATAATCAGTTATTTATAGATATCTTATGTCTATTTATATATTCTTATTTCTCTTTTTTCATATATACATCATACATCATATAGGAAGAACGTTACGTATAAAAAAAGGAACATGGGACTACACCGAGGCAATTTTATTATTCTTTGATCAAAGAATCCGACTTGACATATCGTATTTCTGGCGATAAATAATTATTAACGATAGAACGGCTCGACAATGCGTACACGTAGTCGTTTGTGCCGCTCGTCGTAAGTATCTTCTTTCTCTTCCTCGCCGGCAATTATTTACCGTTCATTGTCAGTTCCCAGCAACGCAAAGGTAGCTGCCTTACCGTGATTCGATCTAAATCTCAATTTTGGAGCATCCTATATATGTAGGGTCGGTCCTTACACCCCCGCGCCAGCTCAGCCCGTCTCTCTCTTTCTCGGGCGCCTTTCCCTCCCTTTCTTCCTCTTTCTCTCTTTCTCCCCTTCAACCCCCACGTTCATCCAGTGAATTACTTCGTTAGTGGCTACCTTCAGAGGGCTGTTAATTCCTGCAGGGCAGATTATACAGATAGGTTTATTGCGCTCGTGTCCCAATCTAATGTCTGTAATGCTCCTATACCGACTACACACTCTCCCTCCTTCATGCTATTCCTTTCCAGCTTTGGCGTTGTCGGTATTTTCACGTCTCTTTCTCTGATTCTCCGGTTGCTACGAGTTGCGGCGTTGCTCCTCTCACATCTCGAATGTCTACGTGAACCATTGGTTTTTCAGATAGCTCGATAGTAAGTTCGCTGCAAATATTATTCGAAGCGATGATGATTCAATCGAGAATATTTAATAGCTTGAGCAGCTTATTACATAGGAAAAGACGATACATTCTGATAAGCATACACATGCTTAACAGAATATGCTAAAAAATCCGAGATTTTTACCTAATTTTCGTCATATAAAGTTTGAAATCATATTGCACCGATATTGTATAAAAAAAAATTATTGTTTATATTAGATTTAATGTTATCTAAGGCAACTTTTTCTAATATATATATTACTTCTTTAATATTATTGTAGTTTAAAAATGATATCCTGGAAAGTTGTAACGGTTGTCAAATTTTCTTCGATGTTCGAACATACGTCCCCTTCGCCCGTAAGTGCACTTCTTCCTCATGGGTGGGTGAACGCGTTAGCTCCCAAAATTTTGGTAACGAGTTTAGCATTACGTCTGGCTCGGCCTGGACGGCTGCTACAGTCCGAGGGTGTCTGATTTTAATGGCGCGGGCTCTAACCTAATGGTCCGCCGATTGTCCGAGCCCATTTAAGTCCACGCCAGACGAGTTAGTTGGTTTCGAAATAATGGCACACCGTCGGACTTACGGGATGGAGACGGCCTCGAATTTGTCATGACTCTGGACACTGAGCGCTCGCGCGCGCGAACGATAATTTCGGAGAATAATTAGACGACATTGCGAACGCACACGGAACGCACGTGCCAAGAATATTAATAACACGCTCGCAATTAGACGGAGTTAACTCCCGGATTAAATGGTAGAGAAGTTGTCACTTGATGGGAATTAACGGCTGAATCCAAGGAATACAAGGGGGCACCAATAATAACTAGTTGAACGATTTTTCCAAACGAATTGTATTCTCGGACCGCCACGTTCCTGACTCACCGTGATTATTTCGGTGACTACGAACTTATATATCATACTGGCAATTCCTTTGTTTGCAAGCTCATAATATATGGATGTCCGATTTGGTGCAAGAACGAATGCCAAGAATAATCTGTCCGTTAGCAAAAGGAATAATGTTTCATATCCTTGTATTGAACTTATTCTTGTACTAATAATCTTAATTGTCTTATTATATTGCATTAGTGGTTATTAAGATAGAAGTCGGCGACTAACATTTACTTGAGTTTAAAGTCTGAACGTTAAATGATTTCTTTATCGCTATATTATTTCCCTTTTTTTATAGGAGAAGCATTAAAATCGATATTTGACGGACTCGACGAAAGTATTACGATTTGAAGAGCAGGAAATTATAAAACTATCATCGAAGGGGCAGACCTGCATGACCTTTGCGTGAACACGGGGAATGTTTAATGGCGACTCGATGACAATCAATTTTTAAGGAACGAATGAATTTTTTCCAGGGAAGTTTTTTTCTCCACGTTCCTTCCGCGCTCATTATTACAATAGAGTCTTTCACAAGGACACGATATCCAAGAGAGCACGGCAAAATAGCTTTTCATCTCCGCCCGGCGGAGGGCAATCGTCTCCTCCCGGTCCCTCCTCATCGTCATTCTTCCCCGTCCACCTCGTCAGTTTACATAGCGGCGCCGCTATAATTACGCTTAGTTTTAATTAACTTCTCTTGAATTTAAACATTTGTCTCCAAGGATGAGTGGAGAATGGCGGGTTTTCCTTGCAAGTTGGGGTTGAAGATTGGTACGATGGGAACGTGGGAAGGCGACATCTTTGTCCGAATACATTGCGCAGTAAAACTGATGCCGATATTTAATCAATAGCTACAAAATAATTTCAATACCGATTACTTTGTATACATTTGTCGACATTATTCCCAAACACACATTTCAAATAATTCTATATGAAATGTTGGAAGAGAAGGCTTAATTTATAACATATTTGTTTTATAATGTTGTGATTTGTTTTATCAATACATCTTTCGTAGCGTCGGCAGTGAAGCATAAAGTAGGTATTATGACGTGGCATATCTAGCGAGAAAAACTTTCATTATATTGCCGTAAATTTATAATTAATTTTCGTAACGGTACACTAGTTTCGGGGACGCATAACTGTCTTAAAATTGTTCCGCTTCGATGAATCGATCTTTTATACGTAACGGTCATTCGATCACAATCCGGATTCTTTATAGATAAAAATAGATAAAAAAATTGAGGACATAGTGTTTTATTACATTACGTATTAAAAGTGAATAACTGTAGTCCTAATATATTTTTAGGTTTAATATTAACACCAGCGTTTTATTATCTTACTCTTCTGAGTAGATTCCAGGTTTAAGTTAGGGGACTGTCTAGAAAGATTCTAAATATCTTGCGTATAAGAGAAAACTTTTTCTCGATCTCTCTTTTGCTCGAAAAATTCTTAAACGGCATTTTTATCAAATAATTGTTACGTTAATTTTTTTCTGTTCAATTATGTAACATTTTTCTTCGATTTTTTAATTTTTCTTTAGCTGAAAATAAAGGAATCAATATTTTTATTCAATTAATGTACGAGAACTCTTCATATATGTATAATTACTAAAAATGATATATATCTATGTTTGACTTCCAGCTTTATCGTTCATAAAATAGTTATAATTAATAATAGGAATGATTTTTATCCGTATATATGTATATCTGTTTGTGTTATTCTCTAATGAACAAACTCTATTAAGCCCTTTGCTTATGTTGGTATAACTGTAAATTATATCAGAAGAATATTTCTATCCAAGTCTTAAAGAGAGAGAGAGTTTTCATCGCACGATCACGATGCGGGCGAGGGGAAACCGACTGCCCGAAGCGTATAATGGCGTAGATTACTAATTACGATTATTGGCTAATGAGGGTACGATCGATTTCTCCTTATCCTAACTCAAACAACGTCTTCCCTTGGCTTTAGGGCTGTGTTCAAGACCGCGGTCTCCTAATTGCATTATACATGTCAACATCCCGAGGTGCTTCCCTTCTATTGGAACATCTTAACGTTGATTCACATTGTTCAGAATTGGCGCGGTCCAGCATCAACGAATATTAACAATATATTTTAATATGAGTTTCTCAACAGAATTGTTCGCATTATTGTTGAATTATCCGCATGTATCGTACCTGTCGTTATTGACTGTCGAATTTTCGCAGTTCCCACAGTGCGTGCTCTTTTGTCCGTTTCTTTTTGTCTTCTAAACTGCATTAGTGCATTGACCCGGCAAAGTTGCCGTGGGGAGAGAATTTGTCAGTTAGTTTCATTTTAAATCAAAAAGACAGAAATAGAAAAGATATATGGATGGTGTACATCACTCACGAGAATTGAGAAAATATACTATGCGATAGAAAATATGTTATTTACGAGATTTGTAGATATATATTGATATTTTTTGTAATGTTATATTTTATACATTAACTTCTGTGTACTCCACTGCGCTCTAGTAAATAATCAAGTAAAGATTTTTCTTTCTTTATAATTGTTTCAGTTAATATTGTTTTATATTATATGTTGCATGTTAAAAAATTTCGTCATATGTAATATTTTAACTTTATTCTCTACGACAACAAACTTATGGCTCATAATAATTAATCATATATAATATTTTCTCAGGTAAAAGCCAGTTATAATCGGGTTTTCTTATCTCTCGGTGAGGTCAATCATTCAACACGAAACGCATAACGATGTTCTTCTTCTTTTTACTTTATATTCTTCGGTATCATGCAAAGATAACACAAGATGTAAAAATTTCAGACATAATGGTCGGCCGGAGATCGGGCAGATCCTTAAGTTATGGGGTCTACGAACAAGACGTTTTTCTTTTGTCTATCGCGACTGCTCAGAGAAATGCAGCCGAGAGATAAGGTTCGTTAGTGGGCGAAAGGTTAAAAATAAGGTGAGGTTGAGAGAGCAGGCCGTCATAAATCTGGGTATCCCTAGTGAAAACCCGGCTTGCACTCTAAAAACAGGAACACATTTTGGCTGTAAGGAGTTAGGTATTCGTTCAACGGATGATCCAGGAGGCTTTTCACCTTGGCATATTTATTCGGAAAGGTGGACAATTTCTACGGCAGATTATTTTTCCCGACGTTCGGACCAGAAATAGATGCCGGTTACAGAGATTCCAGTTTTCGTCAAATATATAACAAGAATAAACGAAGGAAACAAAAGAAAGGAACGATGGATCCACACGTATTTCTATGGGATTTGTGTAGAGAACGAAGAGTTTCTTTTTAATTATATATTCTCTACTGAGAAAATGTTAGAAAAAATTATTTTAATTACAATCTAATAAAGAACGAGAGCGAAAGAGTTTTATCATCATTACGCATTGATGACCAAGTTTTTTGAGTCATTAGAATTTTTTGAAACGCTTTTTTCTCTCTTACATCTAGAAATATGAATATCCGAATCTGTTTATTCTTCATGTACATTGTTACTTGGAAGCCATGAAGCAATGATTTTTTACACCTTCCAAATAATTATCTTTACATGAACTATATGGTATAGGTACGCGAGACAAGAGAGAAAGAGAGAGAAGGCGAAAAGTCCGACGGAGCGACAGAGAGAATCAATTCGGCAAACGAGAGAAAGAGACAAGGCGAACGGGAAGAGACAGTGTACCTACACGCAAGTCTTATTTATGCGCACCGGCCGGCGACCTCGGATAAGAGTTTAACGCCGCGACATTATTTATTCGTCTGTGTGCACGCGCGCGCGCGCGTTTGCGCGTTTTTTCAAACTTCTCGTGAAAATGATACCCTCGCGATGAATATAAAACGCACGCCCACACCCGGGCGACATATACCGACACTGGTACCACCGGACGCCCTAACGCCTCGGATATTATACGAGGCCCCGCGTTCGCACGCAGACACGCGCATCCGCGACTGTTACACACACACACACGCGGAACGGCCGAGGAAACGCGGTCTCTCGCACACCTGTACAGGTGCCACGGTCGTCGTTTCCACCCAACACCCCACGAGATCCGCAGAATTCCGCTAGCGTGAACACCCGGATGTGTAATTTTGAAATATAAACCACTCTCTGTGTGTGTGTGTGTGTGTGTGTGTGATAAGCTTGTTGCGAAACAAACGATGCACAAGCAAAACCAATTATCATTGCGCGCAATGATAATTTCAAATGACTTTTATAAAAGATAATATCGTTTTCAAAATCTCACTTAAACACTATAAATATATAAAGCAAGAGGTGTTGATATAGTAATAAGTTTCATCTACAGCTCCGTTAATTGAAGCGCTTAAACATTTATCTCGGCGAATGAGGCGTGTCTTTAATTAATGAACAATTATAGCACACGAAAGGGATTTTATTATAGCGACATGATCTACCGTTGCTCGCAGTCCATCGTCAGATCGTTAGATTGCCGGGGTTTTACCTCGTTTTTTCAGAATTTACAACTCGTTCGCTATTTTTCCAGTCGTGCTGTTTCATTTATTTGTCGCGCTCTCTTCTCTGCGATCTCTTATCTTCTCTCTCTCTCTCTCTCTCTCTCTCTCTCTCTCTCTCTCTCTCTCTCTCTTTCTCTATTTCTCTGTCTCTCCCTTTCCGCAGCGAATGCGAAGCGGTCGTGGTGCGCGGACGGGCCGAGTGGCGAAGCAGATCGAGCGATTACGCGCATCGAAGTGCTCCCCAACGCCTCCAATAAGATGCATATAATTGCACGGATGCGTTCAAATGCCAGGAATAATATCGTACGGCCGCGGAGATACGATCCAGCCGACATATTTATTTTCGGGATACGAGAGAGCGGTGCGGACACGGAGCGGCGCGGCGCAACGGCCAAAGGTGGCTGGCGCTCGTGTGACAATTAGGGAAATCTCTTTTCTCTGACTTCACATTTTCATAAATTGCTGGTAAATTCAGATCGCGATATTTGCATACATAAGTGAAGCATATGAGCGAAATGATCGTCGTTGCGATAAATTCTGTGTGCGATGAAAACTTTAAGAGATTTTATCATATAAATATGTGTTTTTATGGACGTTATTACGTTTCTCCCTATTTTTCTCTCCCTATTCCCCCCGTCTAGATGTTGTTTGTTTAATCATAACGATGCGTACAGACTTGGATTTGAGAAAATCAACTAAAACTTTAAACAGTTACCGTTTATAGAAATTTTAAATTATAGTTGTTATAAGTCCAAAGAAAATTTTAAAGTTTCGATAGCAGGTTGCCTCAATTTCAGTGTCAGTTCACGTTTGGTTGTCGACGAGCAAACATCTCTGTTCGAACTTCCAGATTCGATTCTGTACTTTACAACTTTGTCCTCAAAAAATTATTTTAAGAAAGTATTTTTTAAATCCATTTGTTTAATGATTAAATACATTAAAATAGATTAGATATTAAATATTTTAACAAAATAATTATCAATTTAATTAAGTTTTTCATAAATCTGTTCAAATTAAAATTGTTTAATATCAGAAATTGTAACATTTATCTAATTATGAGTAATGTTAGAGTTTGATATGAATTTGCTTGCTATCTATTATTATTCTATTCTATTACTTTATTACAAACTGAATCCAAGAAAAAGCTGACAAGAGGTGTATATACTCGAAGTGTAATACTCGAAGAGAAGAGGAAAAGGAGAAAAGTGGATAAAGGAAAGAAGCAAGAAATGCAGAGGCAGAAGGACAGAGAGAGAAAGAAAGAAAGAATTAGAAAAAGTATATGAGTGAGTGAATGAACGGGAGACAGAGAGAGAGAGAGAGAGAGAGAGAGAGAGAGAGAGAGAGAGAGAGAGAGAGAGAGAAATTTGAGAAATCTATAGAATTATGTACATGTTATATCAGAAATTGTAATTCTCCAAGAAAAATCAGTAATGTAATTATCTATATGTCTATATACTATTAATGAATAACTCTTAGAGTTTTTAGATATAATATGATTTTTAAAAAAGTATTGTTAAAATGTATGGGAAAGCATAAATATATATATATATATACATATATACATGAAGAATGATAAAAATGAGCCATTATATTCGAAGTCTAAACGTTCCAAAGAAAAAAATACGTCCATAAATATACATTTAAGACACTGTAAATAAAAATATATGTATAATCAAAACTCTCTATCAAACCGGTTATATTTATTTGCATTTGGGGAGAAGGCATTTTTTAGCTTATACTTAAGTTACAATTAGCACAAAAGGTTCTAGATTATAATAAATAATTAGAATATTCATGCATAAAATGCAACTTATTAATATATTAACATATTATATTAACATAGTTTAATTATCTCGGAAGAATTCTTTTAAAAATTAATTTTATTTAGACATTCTAGAAAAAATAAAGTTTTGAAAATTGTTTCTTATAGAAACCATCTCCATCAGATTATCGGCTTCAAGAAATACTCAAGATAATGTACATAATATATTTCTTAGCATTTTTCTGCCGATATGGTAACAGAAAACTGTCATCTGGTATCTATAGACATCGTGTAGATTGTAAATCGTAAATCTCTCTTTTTCTCTTTCTCTCTAACTGATTAGATAAATTACCTACATATTGATTCAATATAAATTACCTAATTGACGTACGTAATGTAATACTAATTTTGAATAATGTAATTTGCAATGTGCAGCCTTACAGTTTAATAGATATGACATTTTCACAATAGATACGACATACACACATTTTTAAAAACCGTTAAGATTGTTTTGTCATATGTCAATAGGTATACGCATTGCTGTTTCATTATTTACTACGAAAATCATCCATTTTTGTGAATTATCTACTTCTACATGTCAAAAAATGTTCAAGGTGTTTAAACGAAACAACGAACTACAAAAAATATATTGGCGATGAATTTTTTTTAAGAACACAAAAGCAACAAATTTTTTTAGGAATACTGGGTATCCCGCTACGGGACAAAATGCTTGAATTCTAGTATTTGAGAAATGCGTAGAGAAATAATGTAAGTTATATGACATAGCAGAACAATGCATTTCTCCCTTAAAATATTTTCGATTTTTCTACTAATGCCGACAGGCTTTTACTTCTGACGAACACGTAAAATTATCGTTGCTGTTATTACGTTCGTACGTATGTAAGTAAGAGGGCGGAGGAGTAGCGGAAGGAGGTAACGTGCGCGTGTTAAGCGCGGTTTCGCCGCAAGTTTGGATAGGGCATGGAATATCGCTTGAGCGCACGCAAGGGAAAAGCTCGCACGTTGGTAGTCAGGCCTAATTCGAGTTTACATCTCTATCGAGGCTTATACCACGACAGCCCCGAGTAAACAAGTGGCGAATTTGCCTAACCTATCCACGCGTGTTTGGCGAACATTTATGCAGGTGTATGGTGTATCGCATATGCAGCGTTTCTAGCTCGAGTTGGTGCTCTTGATGGTACGTTTCCGCATTGCGGCCATGTATTGTAGAGCGTAAATGATTAATGCATGTACAGTGTATTAAAACGTATATTATACAATGATGTATTGACGCTTTTACTTGGCAAATGTGTTTCAAAAATTATAACGGCATTGATAGTGTTCTTCATCCTTAATACAATATGCAAAAAATAATCGTTTAAAGAAAAGTGATGTTAAACGTTATCAATCAGATTTCAAGTATATAATTAAGTAGTTTAGCAAACGCGCGTCGTATATTTTACGCGTAAATACAATTTAAACCCGTATAGCATTATCGTTGGCTGTTTCAAATTGCGTGCACTTGTAAAACTTACAACGGATCAATTAAAACCATTAAGCAAAATTCTCGCTCGTTGATCGCATTCCGACCGATTGTTATTATAGGTTTGTGAAACGTTTCGATTGTGTTCCGTCAGTAGTTGATGTAAATGAGGGACTTGTCATGCGAGTATATTGAATAGCTGGTTTAGATGCCTGGAAAATGATCGAGAATACGATCGCACGTTTAATTATTCGCTCGTTACAAAACTCGCTATGGATATTGTATTGCGTAATGAAGGTGTTTCGGATCTTTCGCACATTTTCTTATATTCTAGAAATTTGTCGATAAAACAAAATCAATGTTTTTAAAGCCAAAATTCTCGTTTGGATTTAGTTAGACACTTGAGCACGTGTAAGAGCATACAAATCGCGGAATACAAATCACGCGGTAGTTTAAACTTTACAAATGCGAGACAGGAGAAAAACGATGATGCGACGCGCTACACCTTCTTGTCGTCGTCGTCGTCGTCGTCGTCGTTCCGCGTCGCCATCTTATGGAACGACGACGTCGACACTGGCAGGGACACCGCATTTAGCGTTCATTAAATAAACCACCCCTTCCACATCCACCTGCCACCCTCTTGCGTCTATCTCAACGCCCGTCACTCACACGGTACAAAGTTTAATTGATCAATGATAAAGTTTATCGATCATTTCGAATTCATTTAACTTCGGTGTTAGTTTATAACGCACAAGCGGCGGAGACGGATGGATGCATACTCTATACAGTCTTTATACGTATGCATGCGTTCGTATTTCCGTATAAACTATGCATTATCATTTATCTTGACGCGGATCTCATACCCGGTTTCTATCCTATTATTAGAGCGCGGGTTAAGATTATTCTATCACGTTATCGTTACACTTTCGCGTTATCTTGTAAACGTTTCGCAAAACGTATTTACGGAAATGATTTTATTTTACGTTATATGTGTACCCTTTTGAATTCTCATGCCGCGTAATATTAATTAAAATATCAATTTTTCCTACATTTAATCTAATTTATTTTTTTAAATTTTGAGAATTGCATTTTATATATTTTAATAAAGAAAAAGCTAAGAACGAATTGTAATAGATAAAATCAATCTTTTAAATACTATCAATTTTGTGCGTACAATTACGTCGCGAATTTGAATGTTTACCTATGTTTATAACCTGGATTCAGCGATCTACGACGAAGCTCTCTCTCAAACCTCCCACAACCTTCACAACACATTCGCAGAGCGGCGATTACATAGCAGGCCGCGGCATTATATTACGTCAAACCGCGCTGCTCTATATCTACCCGGCAGATCGAAAGAGGCAGATTCAAAGGGGGATACCTGGCGATCACAAAGCGTGCACTTACAAATTAGATTTACGCGTCATGAACCACCGAGTCCATCCGGCGAAAATCGAGCCGGGTTCTTTCTCGCTTTCGCGCACGTATTTCACTTAATCGCGCGCAGAAGCGCTACGTACGTAGTCGACGTATACGCGCGAACTTTAGAAAGGTGCAAATCAAAATAAAAGAATTTCGTATAGGCACGTGCACAATCGCTCGTTCGCACGGCACATGCAACGTGCGAGCGTTACGCGATCCCGCGGAGCAGCTGCACCCGCGCGTAGGTGTTCAACGCCCGAGAAAACCACGTGCTGTATAGGTAAAGAGAGAGCCTCGAGGCACAGCTGAAACTGTTCTAAAAGTCTCATCCAACCTGAAAGCCTAATGAAAACATAAGTTGCGCGCGCGATGGATCTCAAATAAAAGATCTGCGCGAACGGTGCGGTAGGGATCGCGCGCCGCCGTTTGAGGCCGGCCACCGGATCCGAGAGAGAACCTCTTTTGAAGAGATATATCTCTCGCTGATTTACCTCCCGGCCCGGCAGGGTATAACACTCCTCCGCCTCAGAGATTCTCACATCGGCACGGTAGCCTGAATTAAGTATAACTAATATCACGCGGCAGCGGCGGTGAATATTCAGGCAAAGTTTTCGGTATTCATTGAAAAAGACTCGGCGCGCATCCCGCCGGGCGTGGAATGGGCGAGCGGCTGCGAGAGTTCGTGCTCCGCTCTTCTCTGAAAGTACTTTTGAATAAAGTATGCTACTACAGTGGCATGCATTTCCTTGCAAATACTACGGTAAACGTCTGGACTTTTCAATTTATCTGTCGTTCTTCACAAATTTCTTCATATTGAAATGTTCATTTTAATGTTGTGTACGATTGAAAGATATAAATATTAATCCTTTTTCGAGACTGACTTGTTCTATCGAAAAATGTATTCATTTTTTTTTATACAATTGAAAACAAATATTAATTCTTTCAGTTGAGAAAAGCGATGAAATTCGAATGTTCTATATTCAAATTGCACAAAAATGCTTTCATATATCAATATTATTTTTTTATTTTACTTTATTGTAATTTATATTAATTATATATTAATATGTGCACACATAAAGTTTTATAAACTATTAGGCAATATATATTTTTCAGAAGATAAATCTATATATTGAAAAAATAAGCAAAAAATATATATATTACATATAAATATACAGATCCACAGATCAGAACTATAAGTCGACAACTGTGATATTCATATTTATTGTCTGTTCACTGACATTGTAACTTGCTACTAGTATTGTGAAAGTTATGTGATTAATTGTTAGTTTTTACTTTGTATGTAAAGAATGTTTTACACTTTACAGTATTTAGAAGCAAGTATATTGGTAATAAAAATGGATACTTTCTCTTCTTAGCTGAATAAGGCTCAGCTGGATAAAGCTCAGTTTCTTTTTTTTTTTAGCAACAAGTTATATATCGTCTGTATTAATAACGAAGGTAGCCAGTTCATAAATAAAACTTGAAGGATAGTAGCTGGTTTAGAGTACAGCATTAATTTTATTTTCTTTATTATTTGTTTTTATTTCTTTTCCTCTTTTCCTTCCTTTTTCCTTTCGTGCCGTCTTGTTCTGCTTCTTTTTCTATCTCTCTCTCCCTTTTTCTTCCTTTCTTCCCTCTTGGTTTTTTTATCTGTCTTTTATTCTTAGCGTTCTTTAATCCACGTTACGTAATCCAATTCATTGTGTGCAATACACAATGGTTTACCGAGAAAAATTGACCCCATTAATGATTAATTGATCATTTAAAAGTTAATGATTTTAACTTGAATGTTGTCGACGGACGGACGCCTCACTAGCATTCAGTCAGTTTTCCAGGTGGGCTAACGTAGTGAGTTATAGCACCCTCGACCAGAATGTCAAATCACGCCCTTCCCTGCCATAGTTTAGATCCCAAGGCAACCGCCTCGCCGAGCCTCCGCGAAGGGTTGGTATCTACCTGGGCGTGAAGAATCGTCCTGAGATCTCTTTCCCGGTCTTCTTTAAGAGTTCCCACGACTGGACATCGCTTTCGAGGACCAGGCATTTACTATATGTTAATGGGAGACCCCCCTAACTCGTTATAATATTATCAACGGTGTCTCTGTCTCCAAAGTCGATGGCTTCGGTGTTGCCTATCCGTGCCGTCTTATCTTACGCTACGAGCAAGTATGAGCACCAATTATAATAAATACCAATTAATGGGGCGAAGACGCTATTAGCGTGTCGTGAAAACCTGTTTGCGCTGGCGCGCAAGTATCCGTCTTCTTTGACGGCCGCCCTCATCCATAGCAATATTATTGCTTTGATAGAATTTTTATATAATTATTATTAAAATTTTTCACTGAACATTATACTTGCTGATCTTTTGATAAGCAGTTTTTGCTTGCAATTTTTTTAAATACAATTAATTTTGAGATTATTTAAAATCATTTGTGTATACGAATATGCCATAAATTTACTCACTAAATATAGAATAATAAAAATTATGACCGATGGTTTGCTCTTTTTTTTTGCTTCTTTAATATTAACGCAATTTTCTTGGGGAAAAAAACAAAAAAAAAACGTTCTTTTCTCTTTCTGTTTTGCTTTCACGTATGAGCGTATGAAAGATTAATGAATCGGCATGAATCATCTCAGTTTTTTTTATTTATGACGTACGACGTTCATATGTAGTCGAAGAATGAATATTTACCGCGTTACCATACCGTATAAGATTTCACTTCCATAGAAATAAGCAGGCAAGTAATAGGCAGGCACGGGCAAGCAGGCTGACTCTTCGTTGCAGTAGCATCCCGAGATCGGCCTTAGAACAAAACGAAACCACGAGCCACATAAATTGTCTCCCTGTCTGCCTTGGGTGAAAGCTGGATTTGTTACACTTTGCACTTCGCGACGACGTCTATCCCCGGTGCCTGCGATGCCGTTGGTACCTCCTTCTGTCGCAAGTTAGGAATCCGTCCTCGCGATCGTGTCTCCTTCGCTCTTCTCCGCCTGCTATCTCATTCGGCCTTATACCTTTCCTTGTCAGCCTCATTATCTACGAGGAGCTCTCGGACTGTCGTCATTCGTCCTATCGATACGCGTCTTTCTCTCTTTCTCCCTCTTCTTCGTGACTGCTTGAGCGTCGCCGTTATCAGTATTTCGCTAAAAGACTTTTCTCTCACTTTATTACATATCATTTATGCTCAAATCGAAACATATCTTTACGTATGTTATTTATTCAGTGATCGAATGTACCTAATATTTGAGATAACGCCAATATAAGTTAAATAATATCTTTAAAGAGCCAAATATAAGCGACATTTTACAAATTATGCATTTCGGTATCAGTTCAGAGTTATTTGTATAATAAAGAGGAACAAAGAGAAGAAGCCTTTTCCTAAACATTAAATATTTATCTCACAAAGTTTTTTATTCATTTTTTTCAAATTCTTTAAATTTTTCTTTATGGAATCTATTAAACCTAGCTATTTAATAGGTTTCAATTCTTATACAATCAGTTTCGTGGGAAGGGGGGGGGAACAGTTTGATTACGAATGTATAACACTTATAACTTACAAAATAAATCGAATAATTTCATTCTCTTATACACACGGATCATACTTCGCGTATACTTGTATTGCTCCGCTCTACACATCAGCAAGCGATCTTTGTGGTGCAACGTGGAAGATAGCTCAGCATGGCGGCACTCGTTTTTGTCACCGCCGGGGCGGCTGGCTCGAGCTCGCCATAATACGATTATAATATGACAACGCGCTTTTAATTCCCGCTGTGCAGGCTCTCTTGCCCTCCCCTCTCGGCTCCCTCTCTTTTCAATTCATAAGGTTGTGATACATTTATAGCTGAGTAGGTTGGCTCGTTGTAGCACTAACAGGTGTCTCCGATATGGCATGTTGTTTCTCTCGTGCCAACCGCGGCACTCTCCGGTTCTGTCGTGAGCATATAGCGCCATAACAAGCGGACCGTACCGAGAAGTTGACTTCTGATGTGCAACTTTTGACGTTCTCTCTCGCCGGCGATCGGACGAAACACCGTGTCGTAATTAAATGGCGAACGTTTCTGCGTCAAGAATACAGGGTGGTCGCTACGCGAGGGAAAGTGTTTTTTAAAAATAATATTTTTCTTTTTTGAATATAAGTCAAGATTTTATTTGAAAAATCTTTATGTAATTTCGATTTCGATTTAACACTTCAGCCAAACGATCAATGATACGAATCAAATATATAAGTTATATAATTTCAACACCTTTCCTTTCGGCACGGAAGTCTCGGATTTAAGAAAGGATCTCCGAGGCTTTGATTCAAAGAATCTGGGTCGCCTTTTTTAAAGAATGTCTTCAAGCAAAGATATGAAAGGACTGCAAATTATATTCAAAAGAAATATACAAAGCTATTGGTAAAACCTTATCTTGAAATAACTGTGCAACAATGATTATAATATCTTACGAACATCTGCGCTTGGCCCGGAAAAAATGCCGTTTGTCAGAGAGAGTTACATTTAAATAAGTATATAAGGATTATAGGATCATATAAAATTTGTGGGGAATAAATTTGTAACATATAAATCTTTATCTCGTCTAACGAATGCGCGCGCAGAACCGATGTCAGAAAGTTCGCGGAATTATTGGTAAAATCGGCGCTGCAACTTCGGCAGAAACGATCCCCACTGATCAACGGAAACGAGCAATTCGTAAAACGAGTCGCGACGCTCGGTTAGATGCAGAAATGTCGAGTGCCTCATGGTAGTGGTTCCCCTTCATGGTTAGGTGTACCCCGCATCCTGGATGTCCCGATGGAGAGGTGTCCCGCTCGGATTGAAAGTACGCGCGGACAGAGATAAATCGTTTCATCGATGGATATCAAAGGACCGGGATACCGGATCCGACTGGCTCTGTAGGCACACTGTGGCCGTACAGAGAGCCATTTGTGCGTTAAATCGAAACGCTCTGTGAAATAACGCGGCTGCCGAGCGCGACAAAGGATATTAGTGGTTTTCAGTATTACGATTTACGAAGGTGTCTTTATCGCCATAGCACTCGCGCCATGACAGTTTTATTTGCGCCGACGGAAAACAAAATTGTGTTCCGTGGTATTACGTATAGCGTGCAAGCGCCTGTCTTTTTTCACCGATAAATCAATTGTTTATCTCGATTGCTGGAAACTCGCCGCGTTCGTTGTACCCGTAACCTTGGCCGATTAGACCGTAATAAATTAATTCGGTCCAATAAAAACCGATTACCGACGGAATTCCCATCGAGTGGAACGTCAATCGAGAGTGTCTTCTAATCAAGTCTTCCAATCGAAAATCGCTAAAGTTACCGTATAAATGTTCCTAAATAGTGTTTGGTTAATCAAAATAATTGTCTAAAACAAATACATTTTTTTAAATAGAATAAACCTAATATTTCTTAATTGTAAAATTATTAAAGCCACGATTACTTAATTAATAAATACTTCTAAAAAAAGCGTTTAATTATATTTATCAATCATAATTATGTAATGGAAAAATATTCCGTTATCACATCAGTAAAAGTTAAAAAAATTGCCGTTAAATCCGTGATATTTCAGTCGCCAAATCTACCTCGCAGTTTTCACGTTCGCTATGTTGGGGGGAGGGTGGACTGAGGGTGGACCAAGCCGGCACTGAATGGAAAGGCAAAGTTTTGCGGCTCCCTTTGTCAAGTTTCACGTGCTCCACAAATAGCCATAGTTGTGCCGTTGAGGAGAAGGCATAACGATATGACGACCGTATATTTTATGTATATAAAGTCGCAGCGGTGGGGCTCCCGCTTGCGGATTCCTACGCGGGACCCGTACGATGTAAATCAGCGTAGGTCCCCGTGATGACATCTGGTGACGCAAGGGCTGAAGGGGGCCCCAGTTGAGGCCGAGTCAGGTTCGCCTTTGCGGCTCTGTTGCATTATTATGTGCGAGAAGAACGAGATCCACCGAGAGCTCCGCATACCGTTCTAATATGCCGGTCGCCCTATATGCCTTTGTCAGTTCCCGGTGAGGCCTTTGTCGTTAAAGAAAGCCGACTGACTGTATATTACGTCGCAACGTAATGCGCCAGAAGAATGTCACGTATCCTCTTTGCCTCCGCTGGTCTCTGATGACGTGAATTTGACCTTGAAATCGCCAGACGTCGGAAGTTTCGACGTTAATAAATCATCGGCGATTTAAAAATTTCATCATATATTTTTCCAAAATCCGTTGCTTATTGTAAGTTCTCATAAAACGAGAAAAAAATCGCTAGTGTATTTTTTTATTGACACGACCGCGTAATTTATTTAAAAATTTTAAATTACTTCTAGTTATAATGCAAATATAGGGTTTGTATCGCATACACATACATATATGCTATGTTACATATAGTTAATTAATCCAAAGCATTCCGAATGGTCCGCTTCATCTCTCGGATTCAGCGTTTGATCATGGGGAGGCGAGCAGTTTGCACAAATTGGTTAATTTCGGGAAGGTCATAAGCTTTCATGGTATTAACTCGACATTTTGGAAATGCTCTGCTAACGGAGGAGTACATTTGTCTTCCGAGCGATTTCAAATCGGGTATCGCGTTTCGCTGTAAAATTGTCGTTGCGCGCCACCGTAATCGGATTATCGTTAAAAAGTCAAGAATCTTGTCAAGTCTCGATAAATGAGGATGACAAAAACGGCGGAGCGGCGATAAATTTATAGAGCGGGTATACCTTCTCAGGTAGGAGCGTGTGTATCTCATACGGCG
The DNA here is from genome assembly GCF_048541705.1 of Temnothorax americanus. NCBI lineage: Eukaryota > Metazoa > Arthropoda > Insecta > Hymenoptera > Formicidae > Temnothorax > Temnothorax americanus. Next base: position 7,387,447 of record NW_027509442.1, read on the forward strand.
TCGATCGTTAATGGTGGGCCTCCTTATGAGGAGGCTGTTCTCGTTATGGATGCAAAGAGACTGTCGGTAATTTTCAATTGTTTCCTTCCACAGAGCTCGCAAAAACAGTCTCGCCTTCGAAGATCGAACGGGAGATCGACGTTCATACTTACAAACGAACATTCCGCGAGAAAACGATCGTTTACAGTTTACGCGATATAAGTGACTAGAAATAAGACAATTTTTAAATATCGACGTTGCATAAATAAAGACGTCAAAAAAGGAAGAATATTTTTAATGGAAATCTTTTTAATTAATGTCAGGTCAGTCAGGTGAATCAAATTTAAACAAAATTCTAATGTCTCGTCATGATATCTATAACGTTTGATAAAATTTAGTTGAAGAAAAATCTACTCCCAAATTTGCGAAAGAAACGGACAGATAAAAAGAGAAAGTGGTAGCGATTTAAAGCTTTCTAAAAGATTAATCGTCCGTGTATTAGCGGGTACAATTTTTCCGATACACCGACGGGATAATTATTCCCAGCTCGGTCGACATCGTCAACTTTTGATCGTCACGTTTGATTTGCCGTTGCAATTCTGGGGCACACCTCTTCATCTATACTGGGCGACGTTTTATTCTTTCGCCGGTCGAAACCATCGGCAATCATTGACACTGGCCCGCCACCATCTCCCTCTCTTTCTCTCTTTCCCTCTCGTAATTATTATTCCGCCCCTATATTGCGCGAGGAGATGCACGGCCGAGCAAACGTAACGTAACGTACCGAAACGGGGACGAGGCGAAACGAAACGAAACGGAACGAAACGAGCGACAGTGCTGCTCGTACCTATCTTCTCTATATACCGAAACGTCCTGCCTCCCGCCCTCCTCCCCTCACACCACCGCACTTCGTACCCGCCTGTCCCCTTTCAAGCCACCCTCTCCCGTCGCCCCCCCGCCTTCCTCCCCCGCTCAATTCGGCTTCCCTCCCATCCCATCGGTTCCACCTTCCCGATGGCAATCAATAACTTTGAAACGGCAGCGACGTTTCGGGGAAAAAACAAATTCAGCAGGTTGCTTGATTGGAAAAAAACCACCCTCTCCTCCCTCGCTCTCGCACTCTCTTTTCGGCATCCATCGACACAACCGGGGATACCCCCTCGGCCGCGCTCTCGCGCTACCGCTCGCGTTCGCGTCCCCCGCTGCCCCCCTCGGATAGGCTATGCGTAACCAGTCCACAGTTCGAATCCCAGTCAGACTCGAACGCGTGGACCTCGTGACTTGTTCGTTTCTCGCCTGCCAGCTGAAGCCGCGCTCCGCATGCCCTCTCTCCTCCCCCTCACACCTCCCCTTCTCATCCCCTTCGCGCGCGCGTCCTCCCCTTCTCTCTTCGCCTTCAGTTTCTGCCAGCCACCGGACACAGGTCGCGTGATGGAAAATCGTACACATCGTCCATCGGGTCTATATGCGTTCCTGTGTGACGAGGTACAGAGAGAGAGAGAGAGAGAGAGAGAGAGAGAGAGAGAGAGAGAGAGAGAGAGAGAGAGAGAGAGGGAGAGCGGCTCTGCCGGATAGAATTGGGCATTCGTCCACGCGGTTGCCGCCGCCCTATTGCTGCCGTTTTATTTCCAATTTCGACCTTCCAGTGCGGGTTGCGGCTGCTTCCCCGGCTGGGACTGAATGGGCAATGACGAGGGTGGTGGCGGACCGACCGAGGGGGGTGGCGAAGGTTCAGACACCAGCGCGCTGCGCCGCGCCGAGGCCGGACAATCGCGACTACGTCGACCGCGCCGATGACGCATTGTTTAAGAATTAATAGGAGAGGAATGGCCAATTCCCCGACGCGACGAGAGAAACGCGGCCTAGCTACGTGCGCTTTCTTCTCTCTTCATGCGATTTCCATCAGTTTTTCTCGCATACCTGCGTTCCATCATCGCGATTTACTCGCTGCGTGATTCTAAAACTTTTTTTGCAATTCTATCTCATTCTTATTTGATGTAAAAACGTAAATAGAGCACTATCATATCTGATGAATATAAATAAACCGTTTACGTACTATATTTGCTTTGTTCTTTTTTTCTTTCTTAATTCGATAAGATGAATTATTAGAAATAAGAAGGAGAGAAAGAGAAGTAATAGTAATTTAATCTTTGAAAAATAAAATTAAAGACAGAAATAAAATTATTATATATATTATATATATATATATATATATAAATTTTACGTGCAATGAGATGTAATTAGTTTATTATGTGGATACTACAACGTAAATTTAATTAAATCACCACGTTTTGTCGAGTCGTCGAGTGTAGGATTATGATTATTTGAATGGTGTCAAAGGAACCGATGAAAAATCTCGTACGGCCAGTCGCGTTGTGAGGCAGCAAATTGAACTTTTTTTTCAATCGGTCACACCGGGGTTCCGGCCGCGCCGCGCCGCGCCGCGTCGCGTCGCACCGGTTCGCACTCGCTATAACTTTAGCGCCTGTTGTAGGTGGAGGATATCAATTTCCGCGGCGGTGCGACCCGCCGATATTGCCGACCACCATAAAACGATTATTGTCGTCGAATGTATACGGTTATGGCGCCGTTATAACCTTCCCGTACTTGCCAGCGTGGCCCCACGGATAGACACGGCCAAGGCTAACTTTACACCCAGCACTTTACACATTGTGCTCTCGACTCGCGACGTTTATTACGATAACTTAAGCGCGCAAGAACGATTTACAGTTATTTATGCCCGCCCGTGAAATTAATATTTACGCAATTTACACAGAACTCATTGCCACGGTGAGAAGCTAATTTAAATTACGGCATCGTAATTGAAACGTAACTGAACACCGATATTACGAGCACTACTAGAATAAAACTTAACGAAGTGTATATTGAAAGTAATTACGTAAAAATAATTCAATATAGTTACAATCGAGCAACTGTATCGTTCTCTAAACCTTCCTGATACTTTTTGGGGATACGGGGAGAATTTCACGTTATCTATTGTGCTCGAAATAACGTATTCAATATCGGAACATTTAAATTATAAAAATTATAGATATTATATTTTGTTAAGAGACAACTTATTGTTAGTGAGAAATAGATGTAATAATTCCTAATCATTGATTGGAGAGAGAGGGGGAGAGAGAGAGAGAGAGAGAGAAGACGACTATATCGAAAGCGCTATGTTGCGATACATAGAATTCCCCTTCCAAATAGCTCCTTCAATCTTCTCTGCACGCAGTATTGAAACATGCAGGTGATCCGAATACAATTTCAGGAGAGATACCGACATCGATCGGTAATCCTCCTGCCAATTAGATTCGTGCCTAGGCTCTCTCCAATCCGCGCAAAGGATATCGCAATTCCATTCATCCGATACCCCGGCAATAACCTGTGTGTGTACATTGGAAATGACGGGAGTAATAAGATGCGAACCCCCGATGCAATCTTGAAACCACTCCGAGGTAAGTACGGAAGTGGGTGCCTTATATTACGCACATCTGTGTGAAGACGTGCATATACATAGATATATATATATAACAAAGAAGAACGAATTGCTTCCTGAAATTTGCTTGGCTCATTAGACAATTTGGAACCAAGGGGCAAAGCTGTTTGTTTACAAAATTTGCACGTTATCTATAGTCATACAGCCATTCTTTTCCCGCTGAAATTAATGTGTTATTTTGAAAAATTGTGATTTTAGAAACTGCGATGTGATATTGATCCATGACTATGACCTTGGTAGGGCAGCCTGTTATTAGTTTCTGGGGGATATAAGATTACTCTCTTGACAAATATTAAAGCATCCTGTTACTCCGTCTAATTATCGTCTTCCATCATTGAAGCCCCACACATTGCTGCATTACGAAATAATGGTCTTTAGTTCTCAGCCTAACAAGAGATTGATCGAGTATTTCATTCCCACCTTATTTCATTAGATAAGAAAAGATATGATTAAATAATAGCAATAAAAAATGTAATGATAAAACTGCTAAGTAAGTAATACTGTTACTTTGCAATTGGATTACATGTCTCTTTTATCTATGTATTATTGAATTTTTAATGTTTTGCAGGACATATGTAAACAAAAATATCTTGTATATAAACTACCTATATATTTTGTTGATATGCATAAAAATGATTAATAGTATTAAAAATTAATTATATCGAATAACACTCTAATTAATTACATCGAGTATTCTATTTATAACTCCATTTATATATGTCAGATGGCAAAGAGTAAACTTGAGGTATCCCCTCTCTCCTATCGTATAAATTAAAATTTAATTTCTTCCCCAAATGAAATCCATTCTTCAGGAATCTCCGGCATAAGATATTATTCGTGCACCATCTACGAGGATATGGTACAAGCAATCTCGCTAATGGACTGTGCGTTCCCCCTGAATTCTTCGTCCGTCCATCTCTAAGAATATTCGCATGACTCGTTTGATTTTATTAAAACTAATAAATTTGCGTTATATAATACGAGTTCCAATACGTTACACTTTATATTATACAAATATTCTGATAAATTATTCAGATTTCCATTAAAATTAAGAACGCGCATATAAAAATGATTGAAAAATTATTAGCGTAATGTATCTTTCTCACAAAATTGTTATTGATAGTAATTAATAATTATTAATAATTTTTATTTGTTATTGACTATACATTAGTGCCTCCCCGCGCGTGTTATGAACTATCTTTTACTATTCACCGAAACCTCTCTCACCCTTACGCCTTGTCTATACTTTGTGCCACCAGTCGATCCCCAGTAACCCAGGGTCGCGACCCTGACGTGTTCGGCGCGGAGTAATGAACCCTCGACCACGGGTTACCTTATTTACACTCACCCGTATCGCTGACTAAACGCACCCTGCGCCATAAGTGAACATGTCAGTTTGCCTCTTCACGAAATTTCAGTGTGCACGAATTTCGTGTTTACTAGAGTTTATGTTTTCCAAATTAAACCATTCCTCAATCCTTCGGATTTTTGCTATAAGTTGAAACCTTGTTAAACCTTATTGTTGTGTTTACCGTTTGTAGCTTGAATTTTAATTGATGAACATCAAATGCAAATAAGCATTAGTGTGAAAACAATCAATATGAATCATTTCCTTTTAACTGATTGTGAGAAGGCATTTGGTGGCATGAAACAAACTGTTCGTTCGATTTTTACATCGAATGCGCAATATCCGCAGCAATTTTCATTACTCATTATTAACGCGCTCACCAATACCAATACTCCGAGGAAGACAAAGCCAATGACGCCGGTTTCTTAATTGAAACTACAATCTGGCCTGGCTACGCAAGACCTTAAAGATATCGTAAACTCTGCAGGATAGGACCGGGGCTGGATGATGGGTAGAAGTATGAGCGAAGGAGAAGCTCTATAAGACGGAATCGACTGGTGAGAGATGGAGAGATTCCGGAACCAGAAGGAGACAGACCGAGGGCGGGGGCGAGGGACGGAGAAGAGAAGGTGGAGGCGAGATTGCCTTTAATCCAGCTAGATTTAATACGAGCGACAAATTTTGCCGGAGAATTAATTGAATGCTGCCGTCGGGATTGGCGCTGCGCAGATTATTGTATGCCGGTTTAACAGCCCGAGGCTCGACATTATGTCCCGGCTCTTCTTGAGCAACCCTTGGTCGGAGTTATATCGTCATCGTCATCCCTCTTTCGGACCGTCACTCTCTCTCCCTCTCTTCCTCTCTTCCCGCCTATAGGACGGTTCCGGTCCGCGATCATTTAACTATCTCGCCGCGTCGTGAATTTAATTCTAATCGCTAGATTAAATTAATGTGCGAACCGAACTAAAAACTGATTATGGCGAGAAGAAAAATAGAGAGAAATATCTTCGTCAACCCGATATTTTTGCACGTCTCGGATTTATGCGCGGTAATTGAACTCCTAAATACGTATACTGCGAAATTCCGGGATAATTATCATTTAGGTGAACTATTCCACATGTTGGCACGTTGTGTCACCGGTGTAAGGGGCCAAGAAGGAGCTGGGGCGACGGTAAAAGGGTCTACCCGCGCTTGACAGTCATAATTGAATCCAATCTTCCGTAAAATGGGGTAGCACTGATATTTTTGAATTGAATAAAGGGGAATCATTAGGATGAGAAGCCTCTGCCTCGGGCGGCAGGTTGAGAGGAAGGAGAAAGGCGGACGGCGACTCGGGAGGATTCGCGGAAGAAGAGAAAGAGGAAAAAAAGGACGACGAGGAGCGCGATAGAAGGCGGGAGAGTGAGAGAGAGGAGGGGAGAGAGAGGGATGGAGATAAAGATATGGTGAGCGTCAACTGGAGAGACAAAGAGCAGGGTCGCGTATAATGGCCGGCGATAATCCTGTCGCGCGGATTAATTCGCAAATATTTCAATCTCGCGACATAAAGGGATGTAAATTACATTTTTGGTCGAACGCTCCCGGAGGGTACGCCGTGCCCAACGGTTTCGAGCGAGAGATAGACTCGTAGAGTACGGGAAGCGGGATAATCGTTTTATTAACCAAATAAAATCGATGATTGAATGAGGATAATCGCGTTCGCGGACCCTCGAATTCTCCGGCCTTGCGCAATTCCCGGGAGGATTCGCCTTATTGACACAGATGTCACTGTTGGATCATTTTGTCGTAGTTAGCAGCGTGAAATTTTCCGGGATTGAATTTACGCCGCCCCGGCGCGGCGCGGGTGAACGTACACGCGCCCGAGTGTATTTTTCCCTTTTTTTTCCGCTGCGCGACCGTTTTTTACCTCCATTAAAGTGCGTTATTGAACGTTTTTCAGATGGAACCGACAGGTTCACTTGACCGTATGTGAACCGAAGAAATAATGAATGAAAGGGTTCCTATGTCAAAACGAGCTGCGATTTACGCCGCATTAAAAAAAGAAATACCGGGAATAGCGTTAGACACGGGTGTCACTAACGCTTCTGCGAGAGAAACCCTTGTTAAACGGATCGAAGATGAGAATGGAAACTTATTGAGTTGCAACATGCACCGCCACTGGAGAGAAAATTGAGAAAGTCGAGTTCTCCTAAATATCATTGATTTTTGAAGACATTTAAGAATTATTTATCGGTAGGTACTCTCTCGTTAAGAAAAGATCAGTTCGTAACAATAACGTATCGTTGCCATGCAATTAATTTAATTGCTGGCGACAAACGCGAGGGCAAACGTTCCCCGTAAGTTGGAAACCGCGTAACAAAAACGACGTAACAGAAACGATGTATGTATCTTTACTAGAGCGCGATTCTTGTGTTATTGTTCTCCATGTAATATTCGTAGATATGACTGTGGGGCACGCGCGTGCGACGAGCGTGTATACAAAGGCGCAACGGGGTCTTATAGCCGTGAAGTGCAGTTATGAATGCGAGGATGGGGCGCGAAGGTCGGGGGGTTGCACGTGGCGGGGCACGTTGCCTTCGTATTTTGACAGCACGTCGACACGACGTTTCCGCCTTCGGCACGGAAGCGCCAACTTCCGAAGAGATTTATCGCGGAGGCACGTGAACGAGGGACGATAATTGTCGTGAATTTGGCCAGAGCGACATTTGAATCTTCTCCTCTCCGCCTCTGGCCCTCAGTATCACCGTTCTATTATCGCCTGCTGTCCCACATTCGAAGAAATAGAAATCCCTCTGATATGAATTTGGAATTTCATTAGAATATATTATTCCGAAACCAAATTACGAGAGATGGTAATTGAACTAATTAAATTACTTAGATAATAACTTTATAAATTTTTAAATGTGAACGTTCAAGAAGAAGGGGCGAGGCGAAGAGAGAGAGACAGGGATTTATTTATTTTTTTAATATTATAAAAATATTTTTTTTAAAGAATTATCAGCACGCTAATACCCTTGTATCTAGTAATATAAGCACAGGTGTGCGTGCTGCGCCGTTAATAATAACAGAATTGATAATAAAGTACTTAATTCACCATTTGTTTCAAATAAATATACGTAAATTGCGCATAAAGCATATTGTAACATCTGTATGTAATTACAGAACAGGTATATACCGACTCTAACGTGCTACTGGCGTCCGATGCATATATGCATATCGAAAAGTATTATCGCAATACGATACGGGTATCGTGACTAATAACGCAACGATAGCTGACGTTATGCGTATAGCATATCTGTTTGACGTAAAAGTTGTATTGGAATACAACGGCGGGCAAGTTAGGAGAAAAAAAAGGTGATGTCACCCTCTGTCGACCATATGTGACTTTCCAAAAATACGTAATGCTAATAGTAATTGATGGTCACGTTAGTGCGCCGCTTCCTAATTCGTGTCGTCCATGAAATATATCGAGTGTCCTGTAGAAACGGCGGTACGCCAACAGCTGTTACGCGATGGGCGACGTTGACTTACAATTCACATCTGGTTTACCGAAGGCGACGACGACGACGACGACACCGACATTGCGAGGTATTAGAGAAGCATTAGAAGTTAGTTGACATTCTTTCACGCATTTCGCGCATTCTTCCTATAGCTGCGAGACTGACAAGTACGCGGATAGTTAACAACTTCGAAGGAGTACTAACTACTCGACACCGCGAAAGAAACTCAAGTCTGGCGAGATTTAGTCACGCATTAGGGAATGATCATTTTGAAACTAGATGGTTTACAATATTGATAAAATTATGCATGATATGTCAAATTAATACTTGACGCGACGTAATACTTTACAATTAATACTTGCGCACTCATATTCTTCGACAATTTGATCTCGTATAAAAATCGTATTAGACTAATTACAAATATATGTATTAATATAGTATATGCATTGTAAAAGTTATTGTACATAAATCAAGATACAATAATGTATGTATTATTTATTCTTAAATATGATGCGCTACCATCAATTTCTATAGCATTGCGCAATCAATAAAACATAGCGGATTAAAATGCTGAATGTGTCTTCCACACATGCCGATGGAGACGTAAAAATATATATACTGACCCCTATATAAGTGCTCACGTACCCATAAACATGCGCACGTGTACGTTGACGTGCTTGTATATTAACGCATTCAAATGCATGTGTATCCGCCTATTCGTATATGTATGTATTCAAGAGTAGATATTATACATCCCCATGAGAAGATGCGGGCGAGTGACAACCATATGCATTGCGTTGAATCCATAATATCGCAATATGTGAATGTCGACAAGGCGGTCTCTGATGTGTAAAAAAAAAAAAAAAAAGAGATTGAAAGCCGACCAGCTACCTCTACGTCAACAGCTTCCATCCTTTTTCTTTTTTAGGGATAGGTATGTAAAGCTTGCTCACATAACAGAGTGAGGTGGAATCAAATTTTATGTCCATTTCATTAATCGAGGATTATTAAACGCTCGCTAATCTGATCAAAATCCAAATAGAACTGCAAATATCACAATGCCATGAAATTTAATGGCATTAATATTATCGCGAGAAATATTTTAAAATATTTTTAATTCGTCATTATAGGAAAGAGGACTTCTTTCGTGCATAATAACGTGCATTAATAAGCATGAGATGTATGCCGTTTATATTTTGCATTCTGTTCTTGTCATGCGACATTATACATTCGAATTGTCGCTCGTTTTGATATAAACAGCGATATTATCTATGATAAAAATAGAGCGTATAAGTTTTGAACGGATGCATTATATATTCACGTAGGTCAAAGAGTAAGCTGGTGTTAGACCCTGATATCCTGCGCGATATAAGTCTTATAAATATAAATGATCTGATCATGAGCATCAGCGATGTGGTTGATTTCGGTTAGCATAAAAGGTGATTTTTAATAATCTATTTGTGACCTCGACAAAATTGTAAATGTTTCCGTATTGTATTTCGAGTTATCAATAACTCGATTACGTCACCATATGATAACTGTATCGACTAGGTATTTTATAGCATAATTAACATTTTATATTTTTTATATTTACATAAATTTACCACTCTTACCGCATAAACGTCGTGTCGCGTCATCTTTTTTGTAAACATACGAGAAGATATAGATTTTTTTTTAAAATTATCTTTTCCTTGATGTACCTGCAGTATTATGAGGCTCTTTAAAATAAGCCTCTCGATTGTTACGTATCATATGTAAATCTTTTTTATATACCGATAGTTTTCCTCGAGCCACATATCACTCTATATCACACGCTCGCTGCATTGTTCGTACGCTTGAAGAACGGCCGAATTAGCTTTGCTAATTCCGATGTAAATGTATAACATAACTTCATCCGTGGTTTCGCGCCTCAGCGCCACGGCGAGAAAGAGGTGGCCGCGCGCGCATATGAAGTGGGCGATAAAGGATCGCGGAGAAAGACAGGCGGCAAGAAAGTTACATATGTCGCGTAAAAATCAATTTATCGGCGTCGGATCTCGGGCATTGTGTTCTCGGTACGTGGAACAACGTTGGGCGGAGGGAGGGGCGGAGATGGGCGGAAAGAGGAAACGGTGTGGAAATGTAAACGTACCGTAAAAATTCAAATGCATATGTGGACTAAGGCACGCGTAGATGCTGTGGGGTAACCACGCGTGCCCACGCGCAAAACTCGAGCGCGCGCTCGCCGCCGATTGGTACTCCGGGCACTCGCGCGACGAAGAACGGCGAAAATAGCACGACAATCCCTCGGAGAGAGAGATACGTGTGTTTTCCGCAATTAGCACCTATACCGATAAGCCGACATTCTTCGTCTGTGTCGCCTCGGTCGCTGTCGAACGAACCTTCGCTCGTTTTCGTGTGCACCTACGCGCCTAGACGCACCACACACACACACACGCGCGCGTGTGTTAAGTCATGTCGAAGCTCGAACGGTTTACAAGTATAATGAGACTTGTGAGCCGCATAACATTACATCGCTGCTCTCTCTTGCTCGGGATATAGATTAACTGTTTACATGAGCAGTGCGGATTGGAGGAATCGACCAATTGCGGGGATATTGCGTAATATATATAAGTTAATACAGAGTATATAAAATTGCTAAGATATAAAGTAAGATATAAAATTATACAACTTACTTTAGTTATTTCTATCATTTTTATTTAGAACCTTGAAATGTTTTTAAGTCTTACACAGAGAAATGATCACTGAAAGATATATAACGTAGATATTATTAATTATTAAATACAGAAGAATTAGTTTGGAGAATAAAATAGTGCAATATTAATATTCGACGATTTACTTTTCAGATTTTATAAATCGTAATTATTTTCATATTAAGTGAATCATGAACGTTTATGATAACAGTCAAATAGATAGAAACTGGGCTAATATACGGTGTTGGGCTGGATCTTTTGTGCCTAATAATATTTATTATTCGCGTTATGAATTTTTTCGCTTAGCAAACTACCGCGCCGTTGCTGTCGGTCTTAAATTGATAATCAATTTAACAATACCAATACGAATCTCTAGAACCTTTGCAAAGAATTTATTATTTATTATTGAAATAATTATTTTCCTTGTAAATACAGATGTACATGCAACAAATTCTTTTTTTTTTTTAATATATATTCCCTCGACACCACACAACTAACAGAAGTGCATCCACAAACGGATGTAAATTTGAACGTTTCACTACGGAACAGCTATCGGATGTTTGATTTTCGGATATACTTTCAGACCTGAATTCGGCACTTCGGTTTACGGTACGATGAAATACAGCGCTCGTTGAGAATTCAAACGTCAGATTTTCGATGCGAATAACGCCCTTGCACGCCCGCGCTGCTCGCATCGATATCTGGGTGGAATTCATAAAGTACGTACCATGTAGAGGCACGTCAAAGCGAGGCTCGCAAAAAGCATCGATAGACCATATCGTTTCAATCATCGATAACGCCCACGATAAAAAGATGCCGCGCTTCACTGGGCCATTGAGGGCTCATATGGATAACATGAAAGAAAAGTTGAGTTAAGTGGATTGGTCGAACGCGACGCGGTGAGTATTATAGTTTATGCAGTGGATATATTCCCCGATACGCACAGAAGGCCGAATAACTTTATTTTAGTTTAAGTGATTTCACATATCGTAGGAGATTTTCACATTACGCGCCATAATTTATTATTTAGTAACTATAGCACTGGGGAGCCGGCATTTTAATATTCTTATCATTCTAAATTCAGATAAACGCCCAAGAATACTCATTATTTTCCCAATTACCAAATACCCAATTATTTATATGCAAATTATCGTAGCTACGTCGAGCGTCTTACCGTATGAGCTCCTCTTAATTGACACCCCGCTCACGTATCGAGCGCGACAAATTTAACATCATATCGCGCGTGGAATGCCGGAATACCAGCGAAGTCGCGTCCGAACTTTCGATGGGTTTTAATAAAATGCCGTGGCGAATGTCGCTGCACAATAACCGTAAAGGCACCTTGCACACGAGCTTGAATGCAAGGGTGGCTCACCCTTCGCGTACACGTGCCCGCGCTACCCCACGCGTGCCATTTCTATTTCACTGACGGGTACGATGGCTATAAGGCGGGGGCAGCCTTAGCTGAAGGGGCGGCTCGAAAAGGGTGCCCCCCTTCCCCCCCCCCCGTACGATCCTATGCAGAGAGAGAGAACTGCTCTATACATATAACGGGCTTCCGCACGTGGACATTCTCAGCTTACCGAGACAAATCCGCGATCCTGCATGCATAAAGTATTAAGCTGTTGAAAATTTATGAAAATGCACGTAATTTTTCCAAGTCGGTCTCTGACACCCCTTTTCTCTCCTAGCCGCTTAATCTCGGTTTATGAATGTTCCATGAAGAATCTACTGAACTAAACGTTTAATTCATTGCGAGAAATCGTGTATGCTTAAAACTTCATTGATCCAGAAACTGTAATCGTATAGGGAGATTTGGTAATTGATGGGTATATAGTGAGATTATTGTGAACTATTAATTATTTGCTGCTATAATAATTAAAGAAGCATATAAATATCTTTTTTTAATATTATTTTTAAATATTCTCAATTTATAATATAAATTCATATATCGATATTGCGGCATATTACATTATTTCCGTTCTTTTATTTTAAAGTATTTTATAAAAAAATTTGTTTGAATAAATAGTAGATATTTATGCAGCACATATTAATTTGTATATTTGTAATCATACTCGCATCACAATATCGATAAATATTCCTATTATATTTCACTTTTTAGAAATATTTAGCGATACGAATTAGATTACTTTTATATTTTTGATAAAAGTATTTAATATTGCTAGTAATAATATACAACGCAAAACATATATAATACATGTAAGAGTATTATAGTCTTATAAATACACAGGCAAAGGAGTTAATAATAATCAGCGCAGAAACGTGTGGACAAAGCGTTCGTGAAAAATGAGCATTGTGTGCGATAAGTTTATTTGGAATACCTTATCGCGGCTGTAAGCGAGACGCCCCCAAACATATTTCATCCATCCGCTCACTCTCGGCCCCTCTATACTTACCCCAATATTGAAACAGGAGTCGGATCTTAGCGCGGGCCCCGGGGGACAAGCGTGGACGCGTTTATATTCGCACTCTCTCGAGCACCCTTGCTACTCTAAAACGGGTTTCGAAAAGGGTACCGGTATAACTTCGAAGCCTCTTATCAAAATAATGGTTACATCTTCATAAATATTTGACCGTTCGTTTTATTGGAGGCCCGCGACTGTCGGCAGATCAGTATGGAAATAAGTGAGCAGATGAGGAGGGGGATTCACAGGAGATTGCGAATAATGCTCCGCGCGAATTAAAAATTTAAAAATGCGGATCGTGCTTAAAATAGTGAACACGGTTTGTTTCATCTTCATTTACTAAAGCTTATTGTTCCTACCGCTTGTATAATCAATAACATTCTATTATTTTTCTCAATAATCAAACTGTGGATATGATATATCGTGCGATCTACTTTAAGATTTCAGTCAATGCTATTGAGAAAGAAGTAAAAAAAAAAATCATGTTTTAAGTTGATATTTCTGTACGGTTCTGTCAGTAACAATTTCAATTATATAAGGATGTTTATTAATTATTACTAATTACATTTACGTGAAGGATATTTTTGATAAAAAATATGATGAGTATGATGTGCGCATATAAAGAATTATAATCAGCATATAATTATAATATACTCTTAAATCAATAAATAAATAATTAATATATATTTCAGAGCTGAGGAAATATACTGACTGAGAACACTACGATTTAAAGGACGATCCGTCGGCATATGTCTATCAAAGAATGTCCGTTGACATTCCGAGCATTCCTGAGCTGTGATGCTTAAGTTTCATTAGCGACGTCCGGTATTTATAAATGTAAATTATCACTGATTCGATGATCCCGGAATTAACCCGGTACAGCCAACTGTCTTCCTCTTCTTCATTTTTATATGCAGAATCAGTGAAAGTGCTCTTTCATTCATATTTCGTTATCTTCCATTTATAAACATGTAAGGAGATTTATTTTATAATTAATTTTAGCGCAATTATTTCAACAAATAATCGTTCACAAGCGAGTTAATATGTATGTGTATATATATAATATTTCGTAAGTTTCTCGATTTCTTTGTGTCTCGTTCGGTGGCGCGTTGCGTCCACTAAAGTATCCTTTTACCCGCTCGAAGAGCTAAAGCGACTAAAGGCGTCAAAAGTCTCTGCAGCGATTTTTTGCCGTTACCGACCCTGGAGAGTCACTAGAGCCGAAAGAGCGTGGGTGTCTGGATGGAAGAGCGTGCACGGTAAGTGCACGCGGGTGTGTAAACATTTCAAATTAGTATTCAGATGCGCAGCTGTTGACTGCTCGGCGGCCGCTCGCTTTCGAGGGCTTCTGAGGCTTCGTTTAATTGTAAGGAGGCAGATGCCCTCCTCTTCCTCTCCACTGCCTCCGTCGCGTCCACCTTTCGCGACTTTCTTCCATCTCCTCCCGGCTCCTCTACGAGGACTGCGAGACATCGTCGCCCTTTTCATTCGGACGGCTAGCCACCCTCGTACAGTTTTAACCCCACGGGTTGACCAGTCCTCGTGTATGGTTTCTTCCGAGCTGAGACGTCGTATATACACCCGAACAGAAATACGTGAGCGCGTGCCAAGTATTTTAGGATAAACGTGTATCCTGTCACAAACGCATGTAACGTCGAGACATTTTGTGTTCTAAGACTAGTGGTATATATTAAGGTTTGCAACTGCTACTTTACTTCGTGCTACAGTAATTTTAAGTCTTTCAACATTGTTTTGAAATCACAGAATCGCAAACTTGATAGTTTTGCAAAAATTAAAATATTGATTATATATACATATTGTCTATGCAACCTGTAATATATAATCGAAAAGAAAATAACTCCTATAATACAAAAATAAAAAGTAAAAATGTAAAATTTTTTAATACGAAATTTTATTTCAGAAACATCAACTTTCAAGATTATAAGATTTAATTATTTGTAATGCGCACAATTGTAACAATCAAATACAAGAAACTATCGCTATTTATTTATTAATTGCAAAAAATCTGCTTATCATAAAATTTGTGTTTGTTTGTTGTATTGTTGATAATTTTTAAATAACGCAAATATATCGTGATTATATACGGGACGAATAATTCGGAACTAATTATTTGTTGGACATATTTGTGAAAAAATTGGAGTTTGTTAGAGCCTTCGAACATGAAAGGAACTCCATAATAAGAGCAACAACTCTCACTATAATTGCCAGTGATTAATAGAGAAGCAATCTGATCTCTCGACGTGTCGTGCGACAGCGTGGAATTAAAGTTGTCGAGGTATAATGACGAGAACATTATACGAATTGCGGATCAATCGGACAGACAGGCCCGCAATTAGAAATATTAAAATGAAACGAAAATGGGAACGTTCGATCGGTTTTGCCCAATAGTCGGCAATCTGGTGATTCATAACCCGTAGTTATATCAATCAGATCGAGGCTGTTTTATAACGGACAATTCAAAAGCAGTGAATTATTATAATCTTTACACGTTTGGATTTATTATGTATCTATACAAAATGTATATTGCAATTGTTAATTTAATTATTATAAATTTAATTATTACAATTAACAAAATTTCAGAGTAAGAAATATCAATTTTAACACAGGAAATGTGAGGAAGATTGTCAAGTCGCAATATTTTAAGGATTCCTGTTTTTAATAAACTTGTTATTTTTTTGTTGTTTACTTCAACACAAAGTATATGGTATCATGAATAATTTAAACCAATATCTTCATGTGGAAATTAAAATTCAGAACCCGTAGCGAATTTAATAGGCGATGATATTCAACAGATTCATGTCTCCATTATAGTAGTAGTAACAGTAGGAGTGTGTGGTCTGCGTGAAATGAATGGTAAGGATAATGCGATCATTAATCTGTCAAGAGTGCCGTGTTATGACATTCTATAAACGATGTAAAATCTGATTAATCGCGGCCATACGGTGGCGCACCTTAACTAAACAGTCGTTATTAACTTAATAAATTTGCTAAGAGCAATAAACCTATAGTCGAGTTGGACTTCATTTCGTCCTTGATTAGTTAAATATAGAGTTAAGCATATACATATATCCGGTTATCCATCATGAAGTAGCTTACGCAAAATGGTAAATTATAATGCTCGAAAAATAACATATGGAGGAAGCCAGAAAAGTCGGAGCTCAATTTATAATTAGCTTTAAATCTGCATCGAAATAATCTTTACGCGTTACGCGTTTGAAAGAAAACAAACAACGAGCGCGCGGGTTTGAATAATACCGATTATATCATTGCTGCGATTAGAATGAATAAAGAAACAATATGTTTCTCGTATTATAAAACGCATTTATTTGACGTAGATAAAAAAAACTAGCATTGAAATTTGTCAAAGAATCTTTCTCTAAGGTGTTATGTAATATTTTTGTTATATATTTCTGTCATTCGTATGTGCGTGTAACGATAAACTCGGTATGGGGGAGAAAGGATATTATACGTTTAAAAAAGTGCCTACAGATAATAAAACTCTATATACATTACTTGTTACTTTTAATATATTTTATCTAACAACGTTTAAGAATAAAAGTCCAATTATTAAATGAAGGAGTTCGGAGGTGTTGGTCTTATATTTTCGTTGTTCTCTATCCTTTACCTCCACTGCCCGATAAGATCGCCGGAAGATCATAGATCAAACACGTAAACGCACACACCTTGTGTGGCTTGACGCCGCGTCTTGCCGCTTATTATACATTCGTAGTACGATAAGAGCTTACGGTAGTTACACCGCTAAGGGTAGATACGCACTGTTATAAATGTCAGTATTATACGAAGCATCTCTTGGAAAATCTTGCAGGAGAATCGTTGATTCTCGTTGCACATGTACGGCATGTGTCAATCCTCGTTCTGTGGTTTAATAGTGAAACATATACAAGTAACTTATCCGTGATAGCTGTGGATAATTGGTTGAGAGTGCAACGAAGCGTAACTACTTTATTAAGTAGCGCATTGTCGGGCAGTAAGCGTTATTAATGGTAAATAATGATACTTTAATGGTAGCGATCGTAGATAAGAGCCATTGCAGTAAATAATTTATCGGTTTAAGCAATTACGATATTTAGTATAGTTGTTGAGTTATATTCATTGGAACAAGTCGTGGGAAAGTCTAAAATAGTTTTCGCTATACGTAACATGAAGCGTGAAAACTGCAAAAGACTATTGTTTTATAGGTTTTCACAAATTTTTTTTAAGCTTCGAGAATATAAATAAATCAGAAAATATTTTAAAAATGTTTAATTAATTTTGTGAGTAAAACATTATTTTAATTAATATAATAACCGTAAATAACACGCGTTCTTTTCACAAATGTCGCATCTTTTTAGATATTTATCTTTTTTTTTTTTTAATTATTTACCAATTAACATCGAGCTGCGCGAATTTAGCCGGCGGCAGTGGAACATATTGCGTCAGAAGTAAGGGGAAAGGAGTCGATTTAAGCCTGATCGTGGCTAGAACGGAAAAGAAGCCACGGGTGGCGGCAGCCCGATAGCATCGAAACCGATCCTCTCTCATCCACCTCTTGAGTTAGGTAGTTCTCACTGTACCTAACGCATGCAGATCCCCGCGGCCAGAACAACTCTATGGCGCCAAATCGAGGCATTGTTGTTCCAGGTGCCATTACGGCAACCTGCTTACACACACAAACACACACACACACACATTTCGCCTGTTGCAAAAGGTGAAAGCCACGCGGAAGCGAATAACTCGCCTGCGAATGGTAATGCGAATGGATGAGCGTTTCAGACATTGCTTTATAATAAGCCGGACCGTGGCCGATAGCGATAATCATCACGCTATACAAATCGAATTAAACGAGATAAACATCACATGCAAATTTGTCGATTTTAAGGAAAGTAGAAAGATAAGATGTGACGAACGATACGCCCGATGCGCGGCGCACACAACGTTTGGATTTTAATGAAAAATCGAAAATTTCCAAACTCCGACATGCTCGACAAGCGTTAAATAACATATTACGAAATCTGAAATACCGAATTAGAATCACTGAAATCCGGGCAATTTGGCTCATAATTCATACGGCTGATGCGGATCTACAGCGTAATATAGGTTTGGACACACGATATTCTTCTTCCCGTCCTCATAAAACTGATATTCTGATGGGAACGCCGAGGTAGGACGTGACAGGAAAGGGGTCCACCGCAGCTATCATAATACCGAGACACTCGGAACTGGATCTCGTGTTTATGGTGCGTCATCTACGGCATCCTCGAGTTGATTGGTCAGCTCTGGTTACCAGACAGTCAGCTCGAGACAATACGACTGCGTTTTATGTACGTGAATATAGTATAGAATATAAAAATATTATCGCCGGCCCGAAAATAAATTTGGCGGGACAAAGCAGAGACGTTTTAAACTTCTCGACCTCCACTCTGTTTCGCGATTATAAAGAAAGGAGTTATGTGTGATATTAAATTTGCCGTAACCCATCAAGCTTATTAGTTTTCTACCACGCACAGTCTTGCACGAATAATACAAAATCTCTAAATTTGAAAAATATTGCTGAGCTAGAAAAGTATGTATACCTACGCAAAAATATTGTTAGGCACAAAGATCCAATCAAAATTTAAGATGGTTCGACACTAGGCTCTTCGATCAGAGATGGAGCATTCGAGGCAGAACGAGCACCGTCTCATGTCCAGTCTTATTCCTGATGCGATCGGCGCGGCGGCGCAGTTATACGTAGTGCACGTACGCTATTAACGCCGCATTTACGTTGCGGTTAAGAACGCGTGTATATGCGCGCAGGAAGTTACTTATCTCGCCTTTACCCGATGCTAGCACCTCGGTGATATATTATTTAAGAGTGTTATGCTAATACGCGTAAGCGAGCATTACTTCTGGTTCCATGCGCCGAAAGAAGATAGAAACTCGCGCGAGATAAAGAACGTCGAAAGACCGCAAGTGATTTACAACGCAATTTAATTATCTTCATTTGCAGTGCGCATTTTAATACAGATATCTGACCACGGGTTTTGTACACGGTGGCGGAATAACACGCGTTAGTTTTATTAATTAATTTTCATCCAATTCGGGCGAATAAAAGTCAAGCATATTCCATTTTTCCGTAAAAAAAAATTCCCGCAATCTGTATATTTCAACGCAATTGATTGCGTTGAAATATACAGATAAGAAGATAAGAGTCCCAGTAACTTTCGGTTATATCCGAGAGAATTTATTGCCTCATTTATCGGGTCGGCCATTCGTCGCACGTTTTACTTGACGGTTACGCTCGAGAGGCGTCTGGCGATTGCGCTTCTCTGAGAGAACCAAGTCCTTAATAAGCGAACTTCCTGGAACGCGATGAAAAATATGTTTTTGCAGGCACGCACGATACGTGTCGCGATTTTATTATACCCGCCGCTTACTGATGCGCACCTCCGTCAGTTGAAAAGCATGGAAACAATGCATTCATATACCTTCAGATGAATCCATGAATATCATGTCATAAGTATTATATTATTAGTTTTACAAATATTTTCTAAACGAGAAGAAAATACTGGATTTATAAAATTGTGTTTATAAGATAGCCAAAGACGAAAAACAGTTTTGCTGCTTTCGCTACTAAATGTATTTGGATACAACAGGAAATATATAGTTACATATAAATAAAATATTTTATTACAGCTAATATTATCCTCTATATATATATACTTCTTTTTACGTGCCTCACAATACTTTGAGATCACGTTGTGATATAAATCATGATTATGGCTAAACGTTGACACAACGTTATAAGATCTTGTAATTGTGAAAATAATGTTCTTCCCCGTTGCGCTCACATGAACGTATTATATGGCGCAGCGAGGCCCGAGGCCGAAGCAAACATTCTGTAAAAGCGGTCAAATCGCTCGCTTCCGCTTAGTCTTTGGACAGGCGACAGGTCAGCGGATAAGGTGGGGCCGACGTTTATGAACCTGCTGCGCCTTTGCGTATCTAGTCGGTATACATGCACCTGACATGAAACTCAATTTTCAAATCGATTTACATACGTCGAGCGATTAATCCTTTGACTGCGACATGTAAAACTGTTTACTCTCAAAATCTCTAACGAGTCAAATAGAAATACATTACAATTGAGATATAGGTACTGTGCAAGTTTAGTATTTTTTTACAATAACTAAAGTAGAATTATTATTATTTACCGTAGAGTGTTATTCGTTAAGAAGACACACAATAATACATAAAATTTATCTCAATACAAAATAACAATGTGAAACAAGATATTACAATAATGTAATGCACATAAATGTATCTTAATATGGCACACGTTTAGTTATTTGTTATTAGTGTTCTCGCGCGATAAGAAATTCAACGGATTTAAGTAAGGGCCGTGAAAAGACGTAAAAAAAAAAAAAAAAAAAAAAAACAACGTTGCCCAAAGTTGAAATAAGCAGCTGGGCCGCCTCTGGGGCACCGAGGGCAGCGAGCAACGCTTGAGCCGCGATAAAATTCGAGACTGCACGTGCTCGCACAAATCGAGCCACGATGCCCACGATCCTCTCTCTAATTCATATTCCTGCACCTGACTGACCTCTTATTCTCCTGCGGATCTCATTTAACACCCCCGCGGGCAAGCGGTCTCTCCCTGACTCCACCGCGCGGTCATCACCTGCGCCGCTCGTGCCCGGCGTGGTTCTTACTTTTTGGGGGTACCGGGGTACGTGCCCTTTGCCTCGAGTTTATAGGCGAGCCGCTAATTTCACCTTGAATATTATTAATACCGGTGTCATTCGGGTGGGCCATACAAATGGTTTGACTCTATACATTCGGACAATGTCCTACCGCGGGCACGTGTCTCTGTCTGCGTGACCATGCGGAGCAAATCGTACCCGGTGTGTATTTTTCGTTCAAGAAATTATCATGATTTAAAAACAGGCTATACAAAAGACGTCGCGTTTAATTTGCGCTTTATATCGCAATGCTATCTAGGATGAAATAATAAGATAAAAATATTCTACAATAAAATATTCAAATGTAGAGATTAATCTCACACAATCATCATGACGCAAGATCAGCAAAGCTGCATTGGAACAAAGGCCTATGGGTATTCGTCAGACGTACGGTTTGCACGGAATAAATTTGTCGACGTTGCTTAAGGGGAAATGCAGAATTCGCAATGTAATGCTCTATCTCTTTTTAAATAATTGCCGGGTAAAAGTAACCGAGCCTCGTTTTAAAGCGCATAATTGGTCGGTTTTAATTCACGCGCATTTATCTGATGCGTCAGCTGCTTGTTGCATAATACCACCCTCCAACTATGATGCCGCAGATTGACTTTACATCGTGTTTACGATTACGGGAAAATCTCTTTCCCGTGGCGTAAGCCACACGGGGCACGTGATAGGCGAGCGTTAAATTGTACGCGGCATTTCAGAGGCTCGCTTTACGCATATGCGGATGCACGCGAAGAGTGGCCTACTCCCATTTCCGGACGTGTCGCATTTCACGCTGTTGACTTTCGAAATACGTTAAAAATGTCCGGCTAATTAATAATCATGCGGAATACCTAGTACACCGATTGCCACTTATTCAACCCATTCTCGTTCTTTGTTTACCTCTTCCTGCGCGCATCCTCGACGCTTATATGCTGATAATTTAGAGTTGTTTAAGAATTTCGCAGCGAGAGAACTTTACGGCGGGACAGGTGAAGTTGTAAGCGCTAAACAGGAAGTGACCACCTTAGGTGGTTTGCATACCGGTACTAATGCGTATACGTGTCGGAAACGAAAATATATTACTTAGGACCAAGAAATCCTTACGAACGATCCACACAAAAGAGTCAATTGAATTTTCAGGAGAAGAAAAAGAAGGTCGGTTAAATTTACCAAAGTATCTTTATAGTTAGGATAAAATTGTGTTTTCTTATTAATTTTGACACATCGTATCTACCAGCATTAGAAAATATTAAAGAGCGAACGCGGAGGAGCAAAATCTGATGAGAAAAAACTGTAATGTATGTGCGGATAGCGTATTAGAATTCAATCGTGACGTTATTGAAATGAAATCTTCATAGTGCTCGATTTGCTCGGAATATCCGGTGTGTCGCGGATGTACGGTCCTATAAAAGAGTATAGACGGGACGTAGGAAACATCGCATTAAAAAAGCCAAGTGGTAAAGGTACAATGACTGCGCGACACGGTTTATGCATTAGATCCACATGTTCTTCATTAACGACAATAAGACGGACCACCGGAAACGGTTCCGTTTCCTTTGAAGAACATCGACAACTCACGTGTCATTCTCTGATAAACGACGAGTTATGGAAGTGAAATTGAACAATCACCAACGAAATATTCTACTTGTGCGTACACCATCATTGTACCAATGCTGCATCTGTGTCAGTAGTATATTGTAATAAACACCAATTTCGTATAACATTTTTCCATTTGCAATATAATTCATAACAGCATTAAAATTGCCAATTCGTAAATGTCTTGATTTATATTGTTCGAAAGTATTGAATTTTTAATAAGAGGAAGCTAAAAAGTTAAGTAAGGCCGTAAGAAAATAAATCAATCACAGTCGATTATTCTCCTTGAGCTCGAAGAATAATCGAGTGTGCGTGGTTTATTTTCTTATGGCCTTACGATTATGACTAAAAACTTTGTTACGTACAATGGCCCTTAATTTTTAATGTCTTAACAGTGTCGAAAGATGTCATTTTCAGTATCAGACCTTTAAATGAAGACAATCGCTTGTTCTTTGGTTTACGCGTCGACGTACTACGACGCATGACGCGCGATATTACTGCGATATTAAAACCATATATAAGGTAGTTTCTCTGTATACGGAAGCATGAAACGCGTATGCTGAATGGATGACCGAAATTGATAAAGTGCTTCATACGTATCATCCAATATTGGTCACGCGAAAAGGAGAACAGTAAAAAGAATCGTGCGGGAGGAATGGCCAGCAATCTTGATATAAGTAATGCATTTCTTTTATATCTCTGCTAGATAAAGAATAATGGATGGGGATAGGTCACGCCGCGTGGATAATATGATATCCGGCACTCTCGCGAGAAGTTTGCGGAGATGACGATAATAATAATCCAATGGACCGTCCGCGCCGCGAGAATATACGGCCTTATAGCGAGTTTACCAAAATTGAAGGATTGACCAGTGCGATAAAGATTTTTATCGCTAGATAAACCGTCACGGTATCATCGATCTTCACTAATATGAAAAAAAATATTGCCGAGTCTTCCAAATATGATAGCAGCAATATAATATCAAATTTTGTTTATAATTATATACTTTATACATTTTCGTAAAAAGATACTACATTTTAAACATAATTAAATTTGCATTTTATTACCTAAAATTTTTGTATATATGTTTGACGCTTATCAAGTAATCTCATAATATAAAGTGATCAAAGTTACCTTAATTATACAAACAGTATAAATAGGATGTCCATTAAGATCAATAGGAAAACATCTGTTGTTCTAAATACGGCGGTGCTTATAGCAGCATGATAATTATTTTTAGTGGAGACATATTTGCATTAAGAATCAACACGGTGATCAACTAAAAGGGGTATTCAGAAATGAGTCACAGCCACTCTTACATTGAAGAGACGGTTCTACTAATACCAGTATAATTCTTATTTTGAAGTGCACATCATGGAGATGTCAACGAAAGATTAATTCACACTCGTTTCTTTCGGTGCCTAATTAATTGAATATAATGCGTTTATATATGGAGATTATCTATAACTTGTATCATTATAAGGAACAACAGATGTGGAAATTAAAATGGATATATCACTTACAATTAGAAACAATAGTATATTATGTATGATAATGAAATAAAGAAGAAAAATTTAAGCTGCAATTGCAGATTGTTTAAAAATAAACGTGAGATATGATAAAACAAGAGCAGGCAATGTTAAGTTTGTCTCGTAATAAGAATACATTTTTTTAACTAATTAATTTGTCAATTACCTAAAGTTATTACTTAGCTACTTTAAGAGTTATCAGTCTTCCTTTCAAATATATATATATAAAACAAGTAATCTTTTCGGATAATAACGGATTCGTGCGAAATGAAACACACGATTACTTAATGTAACTGTGAAATAATATTTTGCCTCTTGCATCTCTCACGAATTCATCTTTGGTAAGATATTAGCCAGAGACGCAGAGAAGTGACATATGGTAGGCTCTACGCCCAATATCACCCTAGACTTGATGGAGTACTTGGGGAGATTCGCTTAGATTCTACGCTCCAGAACCCGTCCGAACGCCTGACCACCGTCCGCCGTGCTTGCTCGCCCCCGAATAAAGCGGCTTTCTTCTCCCCGTGCACGCTTCTTATCGAAGAAATATCATTTTATTTCATTTATGGCTTGGACGTCAAAGGGGGATTTCGTCTCCGTCCGACTTCTATATTTTTATGGGGATTTCGGATCTCAATCATATATTTTGTGGCGATTTGTCCGTCTAAACTTATCTATATCTCGATCTACATACATATATCTAGCATAAAAATTAAACTGTCCAATTAGATAATTTCATAGGTTTTTATCTAGATCATAACTTCTGCTTTTAGCGAATGACACTTCAAAACATTACAAGTCAGTTATTGACTACATCTCTCGATAATATTTTTCTTCTTTCTTATATATATATATAGATTATGGTGTTTCCATACAATAAATATAATATAGAATTTATCAAATTCGCCAATGTACATTTGTTCTTCGAAGATTGCCCGAGAGATTCAAGTCAACAGTTTCGTTTAAGCGCGGATCATGATCCGAGGAATTGCGAGACGAGCGATGGCGTAAATCAAGCGGCCCAAATACCGACTCGATATTGGCGCGATATCGATCGGTATTCCGTGTGATTTTATCGTGCATTCAGCCTCGTATCGACTTAAATAGGAACATATCGACTTTTATAGGAATTCCATCGTCGTCGCGCGAAATGCTCCCCCTCTCCCCCCCCCCACCCTTTCTCGCGCATGAACGGGGAGAAATGTCAAAATTGATATTCTCCGCTCGCCTCGAGAACTGGCGCGCATAAACCCAGAATCCGATATTTCACGTGCCATATTCTCCCAACCTACTATCACCAACACCGATTCCATACGTGCGTGGCACACGTGAGATACACACCGACACGTCGAGTGTGCATCGCGTTCTTTCTCCGCGCCATGATCCGTGCTAGATAGAACGTGCGAGTTTGGAAGCTATACATCCACGATGGGATGTTTCGCCAGAGGCGCTCACGTACCATATCCGATTTTCTATTTGCCATATAAGCGCGCACAAATCTTACCACGATTCGTCATATTTCTCGAGAAACTTGACGGATGCGTCGTGTAATAATACGAGACGCGTGTGATACGAGGCTTAGATAACATTGACGATGTAATTCAAATTAGAGAAAAACGTGACACAAAATTATAAATTATTTGGTAATGCAATTGGTAATTATTTGGTTTGTGCAAAATAATTATTTAGAAACAATTTAATGTTTCTACAAGCATATAAATGGAAAGAGAGAAAAAGATTACTCTTCTCTGCATAAGTAAATTGTAAAACAAGTACATTACAATGCTGCATCATAATCCCCAGAATACGTTCGTGAGAAAAAATCGAAACGAAGAATTTATATCGATTTCCGTTTTTGAAGAGTTTCGAAACTGAAACCGCCACGCGCGCTCAGCTTAAATCGAATCGACTGCGACTGCTCGTTAAATTGAAGTCGAGAACGATCGCTGGTGCGACGTGCATAGCGCACGTAGGGCAGAATATCCGCGAGGCGACGGGGAAATATGGCGAGCGCCAACTTCCATGTACGTTTCCACTCGGCTCGATTAGGTCAAATCGTTTGTAATGTCGGAGCCCGGTTTCGGGCTCATTCCACATTCTGCGAAGTACACACTTTCGATATTTCTCGGTTTCCGCTTGCCGAATCACCGTCGATTGAGCACCCCTCTCGTCTTACCGAAAATCAGTTTCGCGTATCGTATTTGGCTACCCCTCCTAAATCCGGCAGGCATAAGGTGTGGGCGAGTTTAGCCGAGGCCCGAGGCCCGAGTTACCGGGTTTCTTATTGATGTCTTTTGGGGAAAACTTTGAGAGGTTGTTTCTACGGCGGACTATAAAGTGACACTTCCCGTTTGCAAACGTAAACTTGGTTCGCGGTTGATAGAGCGAATATTACGAGGTACGCACGCATATCCGTGCCCGCGGACGACGGAGAGGGAGATTGGGAGAGCGCGAAGAAGGATGATGAAGGATGCGAGAGGGGGGACGAAACGACGAGTGGATATGCGGGCTTTACCCATGGGAGTATTACGGATTCAAGGTGAGTAGAGGTCTCACGAAGTAACCCGAGACATCAGCGGAGTAATATTTCCATATTCTGATATCGAATAAATGGATCGTTCTTGCGCGCACGACGCAGGCATAAATTCTCGGCAGACCTATCATACATCACCGACCGGCGGAAAGACCCGCCGTGGCTGCATGGCTCTATGGCTATCGTACGAGGTGTGTGTCGAGAGTGCCGTCTTCCGTGCATTCGCTTCTTACGGACTTGTCATTCGTACTTTTTCACGTGGACAGTCGAACGAGAATAATCCATGTGGTTCGATCCACTGCCCTATCTCCATGTTCTGAGAGAGAGAGAGAGAGAGAGTTGCGTTTTGAAGACTTTAATTTTTACGGGATCACGAAACACACGTGAATTATATTAGGTTGATAGAGTTCTCACCATCGCACTGCATTCTTATTTATATTGTCAATGAATATTTTATTTTTGTAGTAACACTTTCAAATTAAGTAACATGGAGAATCAGATGAGTTAATATGGATTAACATTACACTATATCATTTCGTTGCCAGTCACAATTACAAAAGTTGATTTCATCTTTCTCTCTTCATTGATTTTTTTTCTCTCCAATACGTTCTGTTGGCTTACAGAAATTTCTATTATTCCTCTATTTTATCCAATATTTCGATCTTTGTTTTCTCTCTTTTTCTTTCTTTTTCTATTTCTCTTGAGACTTCTGTCATTTCCTCAGAGCGTGCGAGTATTCCAGCTCTTAACCACGTAGCGTGCATACTTACATGGCTTATGTCCAGTTGGCTGCGATGTGTTTAACATGTCGCTCTCTGTTACCAACCAGGCAATTCTCCGTGGCTGTGCACGACCCACGACCGGATCAGACTTCCTTTAACGTAATGAGATAAGATTCCCAGTTGAACAATGCAATAGGCCGAAGCCACCTCGCGCGATTCATTAAACAAAATGTTTAAAATTCGTATAACAATCTTTAAATCTAATTTTTGTCGTACATGTTGATTTATAAGCGTTTATTTCGAGCGTTATACATATAATCTTCGTTTTCTAAATCTTGATAAAATCGATATAGCGCTCCATCCACGTATTTCATTGTAAGTAATTTATGTTTTGCTAGAGAGTTGCGCCAGCTTTGAAATAAATAGTTTATACATATGAGTAATTGTTTAATGAACTTTTTCAATAAATATGACGAGACCTTTAATCATACGCATTCTTAATTTGATTCATACATAATATTATATGTATAATAGTCGACGCGCATATTATGATATCAACGTCCATGTCGATTAAACGAAAAACGGGTCAACGCAAGTGAATTCTCACCCAGCGAGGAAAAGTGTGTGGAAAGGGAAGCTGGAGCTGCGCGGCCTTGTCTTCCAGGCCCAGGTCGAATGTGTCAACCATACGAACGTGCGACAAGTAACCAGGATCGTTGCCAACGCCCCAGACCGACTGGCCGGACGTCTCGAACCACCAGCCTAGCGTATCGTCATGGGCACAACGTCGTAAACATCGTGCGTCGCGACTTGTAAATTCACCTGTGGCGTTTTAATGGTCTACCACGCGCGTGTATTAGTTTCAGGGACATTAATAACGCCGCGGTGAAAGCAGGCTATCACCGATTAATTAGTCACTTGGGTCTCGGATCCCTTTAGCACGGTCCCAAAATTTTCCGCAAAGCTCTCATGTATACCTGACAGGATCGCACTGATTGATATCGACAGAAAGTCTATACCTTTAATTAATATGAAAAATATTATGAAAAATGCAGAAAATAGAAGCTCGGTTTTCGTGCAAATAAATAAGTTGCAGATATAAAACTGTCTTTTCTTTTTGATTATAGAAGAATAAAGTCTAAATTTATATAAAATATCTAAAAAAATATATAAAAAAAATCAGATATTATTTAGTTTCTTTGGACAATGTAGAGCGAATTTTTCCTTAACAAAAATATCAGAAGTCATCATTTATTGCAACTTTTCAATTTTTAGCATCATATATCTTTGTAATTAAATATCAAATTAAAATTTTATTGAAATCCACCTGAATTTAACGAGTTAATTCTGATGTTTCTGTTGTTAATTTAATTTTCTGAAGTTTATTTTGCGGAAAATCTTTTAGCAATTATTTATTGCTCGAAAATTATTCGTGTCTATTAGTAGACATTTTTGTTAAGGAAAGATTAATTTTTCAAGTTAGCGAAAGACTATCCTGCGCATTGTCTGTACACATATATTGCCTAGAAACTCTTGTTTGTATTTACATATCGATGATAACAATAAATAACGGTAGAGTGATGTGGCGGGCGGAAAAATTTATCTGGATGTGATAATTAGATAATAACTCATGGTCAGGGTCATGAACTCTAACACGGCAGGTGAAATTAATTCGGAGATTATCCAGGAACGTTTATATTCGCCCGACACGATGCGACGCGACGCGACGCGCCGGGTGTCTACGACGACGCACAGGTCTCGAGCCTAATTCGTGTCTTCCTTCGCAACTTATAATTCAAGCTCGCAGACTGGAACCAAACTGAACAGAACTACGCTAACTTGCACAACGGTAATTATACACTCCATCCAGCCCCGTTCCCGCATTGTACCCGTCTTCCCTGCCTGCCTCTGTAGCCCTTAAATTTCGCTTTATTTATGTCTCGTCTGACGTTCTCCACGTTGAATCCAACCAGTTTTGGAATTAATCGCACAAAAACGCATACGTTTATGTTAATTCGTACCGGATGCATTCTCTCTGCATTTTACAAATATTTCACATATAATTAATCCTTTGAGGAATATGTTTTTATTAAAATAAAATTAATTCTCTATATAATTTAAAAAAAAAAAAATATTTATATTAATAAACTATTACACTGCAGTCTCTCTCTATATAATGAGCGCTATAATAAATATGTAATTTAATTCAGTGGACTTTTCGCGTTTGCGCTGATCTCATTCTGTACCTTTATCGCAAAACGTACAGGACAAACAGCGACGTTACGTGATTTTCGAGTTTCATTTTATCAAAACGTTTGTGAGGCTCGCGAGCGCCTATAGTAGATAAACGTCGCGTGTTAACAAGCATTTAGACCGTTCCTGTCGCTTTGTCAGGTCGCAGACGTATCTTTTTCGACGCGCACCCGCGTTCCATTTTAAGCCTCAACAATGCTGACGCGGCGCTGCGAAATTTACTGTATCTGGCGCCACTTCTATATTTACGATGGATACCGAGAAAGAGAGATATCTACGTGATTCAACGAACGAATTAACAGACGAATAGAACGGCAGCGCGTCTCCGGCATACCCCAGTCTGACGCTCCTTCCGCTTTTCATTCCAGCCCATACTCTCCGTCCGACCGTGTTCGAATTAAAACGCGAATCCTAACAGACGAACGTGCGTCGTCCACATTTACACATGCCACTTTGCGCGGTCACGCTTAATAACTCGAAAATTAATCCCAACGTACCGAGTCATGAGACCGAAAATGAGGACCGAGGATGAGCTTATTATTCTCTTTGCCGGTATTATGTCGACTCAACATCTATCTCCGACGTTTCGTAAATAATTGTAAAACAATTTGAGGTTTCAGATTAATTATATCATAATTATATATAATATAAATATTATTATATGATAACATGTATGATATATAAAAAGCAATTGTCTGTCATAAGTAATTACCATCGACAACTCACTTTGAAATGTTCTTCGTTGATGCGTGCACGTGTGCACACATACAAATTGATATTTTTATTTTAATTGCTTCTGCATATTTAGGAGTAAAGCCAGCAGAATTATTGAAATCGCATAAAAATAAATTGCAGTCGCGAAACATTAATCGCCGTCAATCGCGTTAAAATAACGGAAATCTGTCGGTCTCCAAATACTTCTGCGAAAATGAGGGAAAAAATCCACGAGCTTGCGTGCGAACGGTATACACAATGGCATTATGTAAAGCAGTTAGTGATTTAAATTTCGGAATAGCATACGCGACCAAGACGGCTCGCACAAATCGTTGATGAGAGCGCGCTTCGTATATGCGAAGACGGTATTGCTATGCAGGACGCGCAGGAGCAGCATAACGGTAAGGCTCCGTTCGCAAACGATCGGTAGTGTCATTGTGCCGCCACAATGCAAGGTTATTCATCTTAAATTCTCACGGCGACATCAATCCTATCGTTCGATAGAAATCTCCCCTCTTTCAAGAGAGTGTTTTCAGCTTCATTAGAAAGACGTGTCCCATGAATATGCGCGATACATAAGCTGATCAAGTTGCCATATCTCGTCGCTTATCCACCCAGACAATTTTCTTTGTAAAACCTTTCACCAACATTACGCGCATCCTGATGCCGGTAATCTCGTTAACTACCTCTCGTGCGTTTAAGTCACACGTTGCAGGTGAATAGACGGACATGCTAAAATACTGCAGCTGTCTACATACGTGGACGTGCGCATGACAATAAAATGGAAAAATAGATTAAACTAGATTCTCTATTTTATCTCTAATTTTGTTTATTTATTTATTAATATATATTGTAATGATCAACAAATCTTTTTTATGTATAAAAAAAATTCAGATATATGTATATATACTTTATGCGGCAAAAATTGATGATTTATGCAACAACTGTTTCTTTTTACAACTATTCGTTTTTGGAATCGTACTTTGAGCATATTACTATTCATGGTCAAATAACGGTGATACCTGCTTCGCGAAACGTTTGTGGAATACGGTGCATATCTTCCAAAATATGTGTGTTGCTGAGTTGAATTTTACAGCAACGTAATTATATAACTTTAGCGGAATAAGTATAGAGTAAGTATAAAATTCGATAACGTAAGTAGACCACTTCGTTTATATAAAGTTTAGTATAAGAGACGAGAAAGATGTATGAGAGAAAATCACGTGTATAACAGTAAAATAAACTTCCTTAGCATAATTGTTCTTAACATAACTCGTACGTAATTAATGATACTTGACGTCTTACTCAAGAAGGTCGTTAGAGAGAAAGACAGCCGGGTATTTTCACACTCGAGATTTAAGCAGTTTTTCGTTCGCGAGTAGAGCATATCAAGAAGTAGATGTTGTTCCGGATATACCTTTTGTGCGCGGCTGATAGTATGTGTACGTGGAATTATATCTATGTATGGTATATGTGTGTGTGTGTGTGTGTGTGTACGTGTGTGTATTTAGAGTAGCGCCTCGCGTGGAATACACGTTGGCTGCTAACTCAGCTGACCGGTCATTAATAAACCGAAGCCATTACCAAGCAACCTCCGAATGTGCATGACCCTCCATGTATTGCAACTATGTATGAGTATATGCGGATGCGTGTATGTTTGCGTATATGTATGTATGTGTGTGTGTGCGTCTAAAACCACTATCCTCAGAGTTTCCCTCTCCGATCGAGATCCAACCCACGCCAACCCTCCCGTTCTTGTAGCACCCCCTTTTGAGGCCCCCCTACATCCTCTTTAGCCGGAACAGTGCGGCGGCCAAGTCAGGGTATAGTCGACCGGTTATAGTGTTGCTCCCGTTGGTTTGTCATTTATAAATGTCCTCGCGAAATGACCCGTCCGTACATCTCATCCCCTAAGCGCGGTCATTAAAGTCAGCCATACTTGCGCCGCAACACGGAAAGTTTGTACGTAAAATAAATAATTTTCTTAAATTACAAAATTTGCAAATTAATATTACCGTAACGAGGTTATTGAGCAAGAATGAACAAAAAATATTGCGATAAAAGAAATCGACGATTCCGGTCAGAAATACAATCTTTTTTAAACGTGAGAGTTCGCAAAGAATGTGACATGTTTCGCAAGAAAAATAGCACGATTGCTATATGCTGCAATTAGTTTTAGTCGTTATTCCTGAAAGAATCTGTTGTCTTTAATTGCACTTTAAACCACGAATCCGAATCGTAAGATGCATAATGTATGAGTATACCGTTTGTGGTTGGAGGTGAAAAGTACGCCTAAAGTCATTGCGATTCTTCGCCGATCGAAGAATCAAGGAATTACGGCGAATTTAGATTCTAATCCAGTCAATGCACGATGCAATTGTTACATATGCTCGCACATGCCATCGTGCTTGTTTCCAAGTATACGCGCAACACGAAGAGATTTGATATAAACTTACGATGTAATTTCATAAACGTATATGAGACATCAGTCCAATATAATGTGATATACAGCTTAATAAGAAAAATATAAATTTGCAACAAATATTATGTCACATTAATTTCATAAAAATATTGGTATTTAATTTTCCTACAAATTACAAAAATTAGAAGTCTAATTCATGATGAATTACTGATTTCAAAATTTGACGCGGTTATTGGAGGGTAAGCCACAGAGATATATTTCGTTTCGTCGCGGCTTGTTTTCCGTATATTTGAAAGGATCGGTATGCCAGCAAGGGTGACATACCACGCTCTTGGATAGCGTTGGATAAGAACGCGAAAGTCTCCTTTGTCGCTGTCAGCCAAGATTTGAGGGAAAATAATACCATGCCACACGAGGGTGTTTTGTCCTGTTGCAGCGTTGGCATTGAATGGCGTGTCTATTGTAAGAATTATGGTATTTCAGCATATAAAACGTCTTTTATAGAAAATGTGTATAACAAATGATATGAGAGTATAAAGACTACAATATTGAATTACATTTAAATATTTTTAAATATTTCTTTAAAAATAAATATCTAGATTGAATAAATGTATGTTGAACGTGTATAAAACAAATAAAACTAATGGATCGAAACTACTAGCAATGTCGCGTAAATAATTCAAAGCTCAAGTACTTCAATATTTACATGAGTTGTTCAACACATGGCCATAAAAATTCCAAGAAATCTGTAAGAAGGATGTACAAATTCCAATAGCGTGCAACAGTTTTCGCGACTTTTTTTTTTTTATTACGGATGATCGATAAGATGCTCGATTGCAAAGGAAGCGAAAAATGGTAAAGTAGAAAAACTTGTACTTGTCAGGAAGCGGGCTTCATGACACCTGTTAACGTTTGAATTTTGATCGATCGATGACGACAACGTCGATACTCGTCCATAACTTTATGGGGGGGTAGCGTGTAAGGAAGAAGAGAAAGCCGCATATCGGACAGTTATGGTATAACACTGTATGGGGGATACGCGAAGCAGACAGATCGTAATATGATGTCACTGGCCCGTGGTAGTACTGAATACAAGGTTTCCCTCTCAGAATTGACGAGTGCGTATATCAAACCATAGAAAGAAACTACTCTACAAGATATTTTCATACATTATTAAAAAAATATATCCGCTCTATTATTATTATACAATATATATTTCCCGAATGCGCGCACGTAAATGATATAATATTTGTGTTCCTACTCGGTTTATCCAGCATGAAGGATAAAATAATATATAACTGGTCAAATAATTTATAAATTGAATAAAGTTGACATTTAACTCGCACATGAAATTGTTATGCGCGACAAAATTTTGTACGACATTATCGTTATTAAGCAATTACGATATAACGCAGATAAATCGCGCTACGATATTTTCAGTCTCTTGAGAATATTTCCACAGGCAATGGTATATCGTTTACATCGTTCCTGCTTCCGCACCCTTTTTATACCCTGTCCCTTCAACCTTCACGTATCCCATACGTCTAGAGGATTCGATATTCGAACATAAAAATCAGCTTTGTCCGGACATGCCGGAGGGGATTATGCGCGC
This sequence comes from Temnothorax americanus, assembly GCF_048541705.1. Classification (NCBI taxonomy): domain Eukaryota; kingdom Metazoa; phylum Arthropoda; class Insecta; order Hymenoptera; family Formicidae; genus Temnothorax; species Temnothorax americanus. The sequence goes on from NW_027509442.1 coordinate 7,422,003, forward strand.
GAGTTCGTAACTGCCAACGTATTTGTTGCTCTCATATAGTATTCTCGAAACGATCTCTTTGGCATTTTTCATAATTGCTTTCGAAAAACATGTTCCATATTTATAACAATGGTGTTCTCAATACAGTTTTCATTAAAATATCAAAATTTTTATCCAAACGAAATCATAAATTAGCCTTAAGAAATATCAGTATTGCAACATATGCAGTATTTCTTTGAATGAGTAATGCCTACAATTTACACGATCGGTTCGAGCGTGCTTGTGTATTAAAATCTAGCACCGACGTTCAAAGTTTTATACGCGCCAGTTCAATGCTCGATCGATCGCCCCGTGAAGCGTCCGCCACGAGAAATGATTGGCGAGTTTTAAAACGGGCCATAAATATAACGGACTCGTCAATAATGCACGCGCGCTATCAATATATGAAGAGAGAGATGCGAGCTTATGTATCAACGTAATGGCGGTCCATTCGGTATAGCTACTGCCGCCGGATTCGGGGATACGCGCGGCGGTGCCTCTGGTGGAGTGCGGGGACCCATATTGCGGCCAGGATGTTTCATTAAATATTTACATAGCATCGTGCTGCTATCAGATACGCTTCAAAATTCATGTCGATTGGCGCGCTATGGACGTCGATTGAAAAGCCCTTCCCCCTTTGGGCATAACTTTACGAACCGTGGAGCCGGAAATGACGCCGTTTCTGCGCGTCCGGGAATAATCATTACGGGATTAGATCAATATTTCAGTAGAGGAAAAAATGTCCTTTCACAAAAATGGTCTGGCAAAAATCATTAAAAATCAAAGATCGAAAGATTTATCAATGGCAGAATATCAGCATGTTATACCTGTGTCTCAGATTTGTATTTAAAAAATTTTCAAAGAAGTGTAGAACACTAATATATTTAATTTTATTAATTATTTATATCAATTTTTAGTGAAAGATCATTCTAAATTAACGAGGAACATAAATAATGTTTCATAACCGTTGCGGGAGGATGTTAAGATAACGTGCGGCGGCGACAAAACGTTTTTCAGGAGTGCAGAAATGTTATTAATAGATCAATAGTATTTGAAATTCTAGCAGGAGCTGAGCCCACCGCAGAGAAATTTCACTGGTTATCAGGGCTTTCGAACGAGCCCGTAGTTGACGCCTTTGGTCACATTGATTCGTCTGCAGTGAGAATAAACGAGAGGTTGCAATACGAGACCGGGTACTCGTCATACTCTCACGGCGTCGATGGTCACTCAATAGCCGATAGTGAAGGCTTAACGAATCACAATGCAAATGGCAGCCTGTGAATTGACTACCCAGGACACGCGTCACCGCCACGGCACAGCCGATCGGTGAATATTGAATTCCAAATTCCTCAATTATCGGTGACAGTGCTCTATTTGTTATACTATCTGGGAGCGAGGCACGTAGAAACGATGAGCTTAGCCCGAGTCTGCGGCCTAAAATATGCCGTTTACAGTGACGTGAAGGTACGCGACGAGTGCGTTGCATATGTAATCCCTACTTAGAGTCACCATTACCGTAATATACGACGCATTAACCAAGTTTCTACCTTCGATACAGCGACTTCCTCGCGACCGTTCTGCGTCTCTTCCTCTACCTCTTTCCCTTTTACCCCTCTTTCTCTCTCTCTCTCTCTCTCTCTCTCTCTCGCTCCTTCCTCGCTAAATTAAAGCCGCATACCAAACACACGCTAATACCAACATTGATGATATTATTATAGCTTGTAATCTGTATTTATATCCATTAAGGTTTATTCTTGCGCTTTGTACGTGCTTTCAAGAGAAACATACATTCGGGAGTATGAATAAATTACTTGCACTTTTCTCTGACTTTTTTTCCCCTTTTCTAGACAACCGAACTATCTTTAGACTAATCGACTAACTGTTTTCAAGCTGTTCACCGGATACGCTGATGTTAAATGAAAAAAGGGAATGCTTGTTTGCCCGTGTTCAATATCTGACACGCATGACGCACTTAGTATTCCGCTTCCTGGCATGCAGTACCATGAAAAGTTCTCTGTTCTATTGCTCCAATACTTAAGCGTTCCATTGTACATAGAATGCCAAGTTATTTACTGTGACTTTTAAATAGCCCGCACCTGAAATGTGGTTTGGCGTACAACCAAGGAAACAAAGCTAGTAAATCCTAACAAAGCTAAATCCTAAGAAAGCTAGTAAATCCTGATAAAGGCGCTTAATATATTTACAATATAATCTATTGTATACATAAATATTACTTAATATAACTTGATATATGTTTATAAGTATTATTTATATCTTATTATTTTTGTTCATTTATATGTTAGAAACTTATAAATCAATTGGTTGAAAAAAAAACATATAATTAACTATTTTAACTTCTTCATTTTCAAATAAAATACTTCGATAATAATAATAATAAAAATAATAAGACAATATTAGATCTAAAAAAATAAAGTTAGATTACTATTTTTTAATAAATTTTAATTAAATTTACTCTAACAAAACTTTTAAAATAAAAATGAAGTTTACTTAAAATTTAAGTAATAATGGTATTACCTATCTATTTACATTCTTGAAATCTAATATTGTATTTTAAAGTCCTATTATTTTTACTTGCCTATAAATAAAATTATTAAAATTCCGAGAGATTTGTAGTGAAGGGAAAAATGTGCTGTAATTCTTTATATATCTATCAATATAATAATAATAATAATTTAAGTAACTCAATAATAATCTACATGGCCGCGTATATCACAGTAATCTGTATTAAGCCATACAGGCTCTCGCAATACTATCATTCCCTTTAATTCCTTAGGCTCCCCACATTAAGCGTACGATTGTAAGTCTTGGGTCAGATTCAGCTTGAACTTGGAACATTAAGCGGTTTCCACCTTCGAACTGGTATCCTCCTCGCCTTGCACTCCTCTCTTATCCATCTTTACTCGAAATTCGCGTTCGACTCCTCCGATGTGTAACTCGAGTTCCTCAAGTTCGAATTCTCTTTAGATATCCACCTTAGCGGCGTCTGCCAATAAAGGGTCTAGCAGACTCCCCCGATGCTCAAGTGTGTCCAGTGTAACTCGGTGATCTCCAACTATCCCATAGGATTACCAACTATTCTCGAAGACGAGGCCATCGGGGATTAGAGCTGCTGGTGGCTGGTCCCGTCGTCCCTTCCGCCAAGTACGCCTTTCCATGACCATCGAAATCACCTTCCCCTCCCTCCCTCCCTCCCCCACCCTCGTTCCCTTACTTCTGAATCCTATAGTCCAGGGTGGCTCTTGGACGGGCCAACCGCCACTACACCACCACCGCTGAGCCAATATCAATTATAAGAGAAGACAAGAGCCCTGCAATCACGCCCGGGCAGACCTTAACGGATCAAAGGTCTTCCAGCTCGCGGCTGTATGGGATCACCAGTTTTTAGATAAGAAATACTTCAATTAACCCCCGCCACCCCCCGCTCATCTCTGCTATCGCCCCGATCCCATACATCGCAGCCGGAAATATTTTTACTATTCCACGGAACAATATTACTTCCGGATTGATCGAACATGAATCTGTCGTATGAAAGTAACGAGTTCTATGAAATATATTGTATATAAATTATTATCATAGGATAATGGAAAAACTAAAATTGGAAATCAAATAATCTATAATTTAAGACAAAAAATTATCTTTAAAATTTTTGAAATATAAATGGAAATTATTAATTTATTTTTAATTTATTAAAAACTAAATACGTATTTATCAAATAATAAATATAAATGACATCGATATTATTTACATTTAATTATGTATGTTTATACAAAGACGTAGATATACATACAGATGCATATATTTTAGATATTTAAGTAAAAATTATGTAAAAAATCTAAAGAAACAATTTACAAGTAACTCTATAGAATCATCTGCAAATGAGATAAATTTCAGTCAAAATCAAATTTAAAATTAAATCCTGGTATGTTAATACGCATTACGTATCTTTTGTTTCGTCCATATACGTACTTCAATTTGTCTAATATTACACATACACTTTACGACTTCCGTGGATCGACACGAAATTTCCATAAAGGTAAAAGCGCATTTTGTGTATATGTATGCATTTACCGTAACATAGCGCTTGCCATAAGGTGATGACATTTTGTTGCCGCGCAAAAGCATATGCGCTACGCACCCTCTTACCAATATCATAAATATGTGAGAACATTTATGAGAGTGCATCTCCGAGATTTTATCGTGCATGAAAAATTCAACGTTTCGTCTGTCCGGAGAAACAGGTCCTACAACTTGCCTAATGACACCCATTAATTAATTTATAGACTAGCTCATATAAAAGACCAAATATACATTCCATTAAATATTGTCGTCTTTCTACCTTTCGAGTTCTAAAATTATCTTATTTTCAATAAAAATAAAACTGGGGCAAATTAGAATTTCGACCATGATATAACTACTTTACGTTTTCGATTTCGGAACGCACGAAACTTTTTCCCGCCGTCTTTCACAATCTTATATAACCCCATATAATATGGAATCTCATATGCACTTAGTTTTCATTGCTGACCTCTCGTACGTAATATTATAAGATATATCGTAGTCCGTGGCTCCCTACGGCATACTGACCGCTCACATACTTTTTCGGACTCTTCGACTATAAGCCAAACTCGACTGTCGCATTTCTACTCTTAAACGAAAAAGAGTTTCTCTCTTTTCCTTATTTTCATTTCTTCATATTTTTCTAGAAATTGCGTTAGTATTTCTAGATTTCAAAACATAATCTTTACGTAATAAAGAGAACGATAAAAATATATAATTTAAAAAAATAACAAAAGATAAGATGTATAACAAAATAATTTATGAAAGTTTAACAAGTATACCATTTTATCCAACAAAATTTTAATTTTATAATTTATAATATTATATGTTTTAATGAATAAAATAGTTTTTAAGTCTTTAATAAAGAAAATGTAAAACTTTTTGATTAAAGATCTTTATAAAATTTTAATCCTTTTGAATTATAAATGATCATTTAATATCTATACACGTGGAAAAAATGTAGAAAAAATATATTTATGACGATCGTTGAGAGATTATTAAAGAATGTTTTACTGGATTAAGGACCGAATTGCTGCATAAGATTAACATGAAAGACGGTACAGAAGAAATTCAATTCTTCAATCAAGGCTGCTAAAACTACATACGCGGCTTTCTTGCTGCATCAGAATACTCTTATAAATATTTCACGGGCGCACGCAGATTCCAGGGGAGTCGCCGACGTATCTCATGGGGCCTACAACGACGAGGGTGTTTGCGCGAGTTCTTTTTCTATTATACCGTGATTTTTTATTGACGAAGTGGACACTGTGGTCTCGCAAAGGGTCCGAGGACATCTATTACTTTGTTACTTGCTTTTTTCGCCGCTGCACACCTCAAATACACGAGCGCGCTCCCACGCTCACATCCCCGGCCTCGTGCATATACGTGGTCGCTCCGCGACCCTTCTTCGCGAAGGGTAGAAACTTGGATGAAAAAAGGATAGAGGATAAGAACGACGAGGAGAGAACTCGCTCGCGCGCTCAAGGAAAGAAGGAGAAAGAGCAGTTCGGAAAAGACAGAGAGAGAAAGAGAGAGAGAAAGAGAGAGAAGGGGGATAGCTCGGATAAACTGACGTACTGGAGGGAGAAAGCGCGAGAACAGGTCAGTTTTGTCCCAAGCGTGCAATGCTCGAGGCCATAGATCACGCAATATCAGTTGTCAGGCTGACTCCAACGGATCGAATGGCGGAGGCGATGGGGTGGACACGGGGGCTGCCGGGACAACTGGACACTGACTGTCCCTGAAGTGCGAGTGATGACCCTCGGGGGAGCCCCCTGGCCCATGCAAAAACGTCGCGGCCGACTCCCTCCGCTCCTCGCCTAGGTAACCCTCAGGCTGCTACCGTCCACCGTCACCTTTTCCCCGTTTATGGCAAAGGACACATAAAAAGGAATATGTAACGAAGGCCGATAATTCACGTTGCTGCTTATTTCTCCACCCAAACACTCTCTCTCTCTCCCTCAATCGAGCCAAACAGGGGCAGAGGGGGGAAGGGAGAGAACTTTTTTTTATCGTTCGAATTCTCGGACAGCGGAGATTTCCGTTGTCCGGGAGGGTTTGAATATGGTTTGATAGGGCTACCGCGCAATCGGCCTCTATGTGTTTCTCCGTTCTCCGTTTTCCCTGCAGACCGTGAATACGAAATTGCCCGGTCGCCTCACCGGTGCCCCATTCGCCGCTGACTTATTTATGTGATTGCCTATCGAGTCGATGAAAAACAATGTGCAACAGAAGTGTAAAGAGGCCAGAGGGGAAAGATCGATGGGTATAAGGGTGATTCTTCTCTATCTTCCTTGACCGTTTGATGTAATTCTAGCGGATTCTCTTCGTATTTAATGTCTGAGATATATAAGGTACGTTGGGTGCCATTCGACAAGTCTCAAATGCATCTCGAATGCAACGTAATTCAACATAAATCAAATGATTCATCAGACTTCATATTTTCTTGCGTAATCTCATGTCTGTGTTGATATAATCTAGTTAACCTGTGCATTCTACTATAATTAACTAAAATTAATATTTTCTGTCTGTCAAACACTCAGACCTATCTCTTATGTCACGCAGAAAATTAAATGCGGGTGCCTGAACTTCATTTACTTGACATGAAGATCGCGTCCAACGTCAACAAGAGGCGACAAGCATATTTAGCGATAAATGGACGGTGAGAAAACCCCGTGTCTTCGGTGACTAAAGCAAATAAGAAATCATATTAAGCCATGTATCGTGGACGTCGCTCATTTAGCGTCGATAACATATCGCACGGAAAATAATATTTTATATGTACGCAGAATGCATTACAGGAGAAAGACATTTCCGTTATGCGGCGGCATAACTAGAAGCGATTTGCCACGCTTATAAATCGACAAAACTTCCACTACGAGATTCTTTCGATCTTGCCGAAAGATTTTTTTCTCATCGCGTCTCGACAAAAACGGAAAGAGAGGTGCGAAGGTAAAGAAGACGGAAAGGGAAATTATATATACATGTATTATATATATATATATATATATATATATATATATAGAGAGAGAGAGAGAGAGAGAGAGAGAGGGAGTGCATTCGAATCTCCTCGATCCGCCTATAGAAGCGTTGGACAAAGCGACAGCGAGCACTAAAATTAGCGGCGAACAATGCACGCGGCTGGATTCAGACAGAGTTAAGTGTCACTGCTCCCTCCCCGCCCTGCCGTCCCTTCGTCGTGTCGCACTCCCGTGCTCACTGGCAACTCGTTCCCGATTTCGCTCGCACTTGCCGCTTTTCTTCTCTCTCCTGTCTTTTTTTTTTGTCGCTTTTACTTTCCTTTTCTTACGATTGGAGAAACCGTAAGTGGCAAATTCGAGATTCGGGATCGGCTCGATGGCACTATCACTATCGGCGACGCCGAAAACGATGGTAACTGAATTGTCGCGTCACCGTTCTTCATCGGGCTCTCGTACGTGATGCGAGACGTTGCACGCGTCTATCTATAGCGACGAGGCACGATTGGCGTGAGCGCAGTTAGCGCGCGATGAATGCTTGCTCTCCTGTCGTCGATCCATTTCTTCTTCGCTGTATTGCCCGTTCTGTTTTTCTCTTAGTCGTCGCCCTCTCCTCTCTTTTCTTCTCTTATTTTATTTTTTTACCAGACTATGTTTTAATGTTTCTAATTCTCACATTGAATTTCGACGTTTCAGTTTCTTTATTTATAATTCACCTTGATTTGTGAATTATTTGCATGAAATATGTATCCCGATATGGATACAATGAAAGATCAACTCTCATTTAATTAGTACAGAAACATTTTTTGGATGGTGTTTCATTATTACACACTTACGTGAGTTATTTCTGTAAACACATTTGAGAATTTCTGGCGAGCTTTTGAATCAATCAGTTTTGAGATCGACATTGTCGTTAACTATTAACAAAATGACAGAAAGAAGTGATTTTCCAGTCCGCGAGAGTTACTCTTCCTACGTTATTTTCAACTATTCGTTCGTTAATATTTGATTTTACATACGACACTCCAATAAACGCCGAGATAAATTAATGCTATTGATAAGTGTGTTGGCAGAAGCATCAATAATGCTCCTCGATAATCCGATAGCTCCGCGAAATTATTTAATACAACGGCGTGCAGCGCGATCTTTATAAATTATTGTATCCGCAAACTTGGTATTCGCAATGTGCATCGCTACGTCAACCTTTGAAATGTTTATAGCATTGAAAAACATTTCTCGCAATGTCGCTTCCAAAACATATATTCGCGCAGTTTATTGTGAATGTAACTCCATTCAATCATCTAAAAGAGGTTTCTACGCACAGCAGCCGCAACATATTTTAAACGTATCATTCTTTATGCACAAAATATCGTATGCTTATCGATCGCCGACTAATTAAAAATCACCGAACGGTAATTAATCGGGCATAAAGTTCAACAATCGTCAACATTCTCAGAAGCAATCACATTTCAGTTATCCGAACGAATAAACATGCCGGGGGAGCGCGATGAGGGGGAGCAGATGAACCGAAAGTTTTTGCGTAGCGCGCGAGTGTTGAGAATCGTCCACGGAGAATTATCGGGGGGTGGTGAAGAAGCAACGCAGGTAGGAGGGGCGAAACACGCTGGCGGAAAGTTTAGAGTTAAATTTGCCGTAAAATTATTGACGGAAGTCTAAGCGAGCACAAATCATAACGCTCCGTGAATCCGTACTGCGGGAAATACTCCCCGCGAATCCCCCTGGCTCTTGTCGACCACCCTATACGCGGCCTGTTTTCTCGCTCGCACTCTCTCCCCCCTCCGCCCGCGCTGTCCCTCTCTCTCTCTCTCTCTCTTTCTCTCTCTTTCGCTCTCCTACCCTCCTTCTCCTACTCTTTCGAAGTCTGACTAGTTGAAGAACATTCGATCTGCCTACATCACTCAAATGACTCGTCCCGGGACTCGCGTCTGTGTACGCGTTTGTGCACTCGGGGCTACGTGTATTCGAATCGGGCGAATCCATCCTGGATTATCTGCCGTGAAATTGTTCAATTTACCTCCCATTTTCAACAGCAAGCTATTTGTTTCATCGCTCTGCATTTCAGAGACGTACTCTTTGATACTTACGCAATTATATATATAAAATGTAATTATAATTATATTATAGAATTTTTGTAACAAACGTCATCCAGATGGAAACACGATCTCAATTTGGAATAAGTCAACACAGATTTAACTTTGCTTTTTTTCTCGTCAACCTTTTGTTGAGTTTATGTGAACGTCAATAAATGTAATTTTCAATTAAAATACATAATAACACAATGTAAGAACAATGGAAAGCAGTCAGGAAATAAACAGAAACTATTTGAATTATTACGAAAGGATTTCTTATTGTACATCGAAAGTGGTACTTTCGGCCCTGGAAATTCGTACTTTGCAGCATCAGGGTTGAGGGATCACCGCGCGCGCCTAGACTTTGACTGTTTATCTACCGGCTTTTATGTCGGATTTATGAGGAGGCAAATGGAAGAAAAACATGACTGGCACGTGTTTATTGTCAACGTGCGCAACTCCGCCATTGTACCGTGCCGGCCTGCTAGTATTTTCTTCTCCGGCCATATCTTCTAGCACTTTTTCTTTGCTTCTCCACCTCATCCGACAACGTCCAACGTTACTTCTCACGTTACTCCGGAGAGCTTAGCCCTCGTAGACATACGACACGTAAAGGTATAATGCTGAGCAGTACTCAGCCAGTTATCGCCATATGTGATGTTGCACTAAACGCGACTTTGTCATGCATTGCCATTTTCCTATGTGACTTTACGGTGGACACCCGGTCCAGTTTTATGAGTAAGAAGTACATCTACAAATTTTCAACAAAACGGAAGAATGGCTAATTAAAATAAGTTTATGTATATTAAACTTATGTTAAACATATATCAGAGTTGCAAATTTTGTTTCAAATGCAGATACGGGTTATAGCCATTATATAACTTATATGCAAGAAAATGATATAATTATATAGACTAATAATATTTTTGTATACTGTATTTTTGTATATGTAATTATATAATTAATAAATATACGCATAGACTTTGAAAATATTTCGTTTTGTATTCATTCTACGGGATTAGTTTTAAAGTTTTATATCGATACTTTAAAATAACATCACGTCAAGTTAAGTGCGACGATAATTTGGTATTATACAATCGTCCAATTCGTATTTTGGCTACCCGTGGGATCGTATTAAGATAACACGAGAGGTTTGAACACGATGAAGAAACATTAGCTACGACTAACACACGTGTGATGATCGTGATCGCGAAATTGTCGTTACAACTGCCATGGCCGATGGTGCGGCGCGGCGGAGCGAAGAATGCCGGGTATATCGATTTGAGCTCAATAAAAAAGTCATTTGAGAACTGCAAAAGCGCCGTATTGGCTGTAAAACGTTTGGCGGGTGATAACATCCAGCCGATGGTTCGCGAACGGACGACCGTCGGTGGCGGCGGCGACGGAGGTGGTGGTGGTGACGGTGGTGGTGGTGGTGGTGTTGGCGGTGGTGGGTGGTTTCCTGTCTGGTTGGCTGACTAGGTGGATCGCGTTTCTCCTTTCCTTTCCTTTCCTTTCGGCCTCCGTTCCTTTCTCCTCCGCGAGATCAGAGGGATGGCATGGAACGGGCATGAGAATAAGGCTGTGAGAGGTGGGGGACAGGGGAGACAGAGAGAGAACGTGGATGCTAGAGATCAGGCTGTTATTTAGTTAATGACTATTCTCTCGCTCGTAGGCGCTGCCAGCAGTGCGACCAGCTTGGAATACAAGATCGTGTTTGAGATGCTTGGCGTGCTGCTGCTGCTGCTGCTGCGGCTGCTGCCGTTGCTGCCATCGGTTGTTGCTGGTAACCCCGGATAGCGGTGGATTCGGACTCTGGACAGTTTCGAGCAAGGTATTCCAGAGAGGTATACCTTACATTATCGTGTATACGTATACCGAATGCCACAGACGAAGTACGCGTCGTTGCATTGTCGTGCGTATATATCCTTTCCTCGCACCGTTGATAATGCATCGAATGTTTCATTCGCGTGGCGCGCAGTCAGCAACAAAGGGGGTTGGCAAAAAATCTTACGTATGTATCCGTGGTAACTGCGGACGTATTTGACTTCACGAAGAAGATTGAAAGTTTCGTTTTGTCGACGCCGGGGTTATAACCCGCTGACACCGGCAAATGAATTCAAATACAATTTTAGGAAACACGATTATAATATTCCCTAATAATTTTCATTTGATGTCTAACATCGAAAATAGTTCAGGTAATTTAATTTCGTTTGTATTATTGTATTTTTTTGCCGTGTAAAAAAAGAAAAACGTAATTACGTGAGAATAAATAATGCACAAACTATCACACGATTTTGTTCGTACTGTTGTAGATAAATTAAGTTTCCCAATAGTTATTTAATTTGGGATCAATCGTAAAATTTAGGAATGTGAAAATTAAGGTTTCCTTCTCAGTATAACGATATAAAGGCTGTTGTCCTTTTTATAATTTCGCTTCGCGATTGAACCCGGGTGAACTTTAGAATCCTCTCGAACTGTATGAGTCGGTAGCGGCTATCGATTCTCGATTTGTTCCTTTTTCTTTATCGAAATCTGTTTATAAGGCGTACAGCGTAGCTTACGCTGTGCGCGATAGGGATTTTGTGGGGAGGAGGGAGAGAGAGGGTTCAGAAACGAAACGAGGGACGTGGAGAAAGGTGCAAGATAAAAGTAAACGCGGGTAGATGCATGACGATGGGAGGAGAGGGCAAACGACGGCAGAGCGGGGCACTAATATCGGAACATCGACGGCCCAGTCGACTTGGGATTCGAGCGAGCTGGATGTTTAATTAGGAGCCAACGAAGGCAGGATCCGTAAAGGGACGCTAAGGGGGGGGGATTTGCGAGGGAGTACGAGTGGGAAGGCGCGGAGATGGAGGGATCCGCGATGCGCAAGGATAGGAATATCTCTATGTATAGGTGCTTGGTGCTTATAGCTATATACAGGCATGTATATGTGAGAGCGGGAGTAAGAGAGTGAAAGAGAGAGTAAGAGTGAAGGTGAGAGAATCCCTGTCGTTTCCTCCTACAGCTTATCCACCTCCATTACTCGATGGAGCTGGTGAGAGGAAAGAGAGAGGAAGAAAGAGAGGAAGGAAGAAAAGAAAGAACGAAAGGAAGAATGGCGAGAGCGAGAGAAACGCCAACACAGACGGCCAAGGAATTGTCTGCGATTTTGTTTTACCTCTCGCAGCTACCTCTCGATCGCATTCATCGATTTCTCACACTCCGCGCTTTCTCCGTTGCTCCGCACGGTCGTTAACCGAAGTCTCCTCCTATGTCTCCACCGTCAGAAAGAGACGGAAGCTGTGTGCGAAAGAACGCAAAGTGGCCTGAAATCTTCGTGTGCGCCTCGTTGAGTTACAGCCGTTGTGCAGTTACAGCTTGTGCCGCTGCTACTACAATCTATCCCTACAAAGGGCTGCTGCACGTTCGCGATTCGGATGTTTGGAGCTGCGGCAGACAGATAAACTCTTGGAATTAGTTCTCCGTACTATACTGCGCTCAGCTTACATACACGCGAACGTGCGAATTATCGTTTCAAGCGTGTTGCGCGGAGACACCGGCCAGTCTGCCGTATGAGAAAAACTTTTTTAATATGCTGCCTTAATCTCTAGCGGAGCATCGATGCAAAATACGGGTGATATGTATTTTTGATAAAGTTATAACTTTGATATATTGATTATTACTTCCTACGACAAAATATATTGAATACGCGCAGCTTTCGATACCTATAATAGTATTAAAAGTTTCTATACGATATTTAATTGTATTTTTAATCAACGCGAGTAAAAGTTTAAAAAACTTAGAAGAGAAAGCAATGTATTAGAAGAGACGAATCAATCGAAAAACTAACGAGATAAATTATATTAATAGAAAAATAGTAATAAAAATAATACATATAAAAAGAAGCATCTACCGTAAGTAGAAACGTAAGAGGATTGGTGACTTAGCAGACAGCCGCTGCCGTCATTGTTTCAGGATTGGATTTAGTGTTTCGAAACCTATACTGTTTTTCATTCTCCAGGAAAATGTATGAATCGTGTTATAGAGGCTTTTCGAGTGTGCGGCTAATGGCTGCGGAGAAGTTCCGTCTACCACCCTAAATCTACTTCTCTACCGTCGACTCGCATGGGCACACATAAACCGCACACCGATATCCTGCTACACGGTATCGATGTGCGTATGTTAGTTCGTCCACGCACGTTCTCGCACGCGCATGATTCGATATGCGCGTGTACGCGTGCATGGATCTGCTAGCGTTCCTACCTAGCGTTTCACTTTGCTCACCCACACTCTTAGCTCATCGACGCAAATCTCATTCCATGACAGTAGCTCGAAAAAGAGATTAACGGCGACCACTTTCCGCGGAGTCAGTTTTAACTTTCTCGATGGTTCATCTATTAAAACGATTACTAACGACAACCGAACAATCCTAGAAAGGGGTTAAGCTCACCGTCGCCGCAATTGTACTGTCCAGCAACTTTTACCCGATCTCCCTTGCTGCCTAATTCAAGAGTAACGCTAAAAGGATTTATGTCTATTTACAAAAAACAAGATTATTCATTTTTCGCATCTTTAAAATATTCCATAATAATTCTTTGATAGAAACTTTATATATATATATATATATAATTGCTAATTTTATAACTCTAATTTTTTTTTTAATTTTTCTATAGAATTTTTGACAAATTTAAAAAAAAAATATATATATATATATTTGTTTTAAATATATTAAAAATAATAGAATATATATATAATAAAAATAATAAAATTCATAATATAAATATCTGTTTAACATATCTACTTTGATATATGTTTTTGATATATTTTGATGTGTTTTTATAGTTATTAGAGAATATAGTTTGTTGTCAGATAATTAAATTTATTGCAGATTATAAAAATTAACGTATTTGTTGAGACGCATTAGTTTGGGATTGTTATTAATCCTATTATATAATTACATTACCTCAGATTATGCACCGATTCGACGTAATGTTTAACGCGGTCGTGAAAAAGAATGGAACGATTATGCCACCAGTTCCAGGACCTACATCAAGTTCTCACAAACGTCTACGTAGATTATCAATTATTAAAAACACGTGGTCGAGTTACACACTGAAGCTTCTCTCTCATCTCGCCGTTTTATTCCACGAAATCTCTGTCGCGACTCCATATTGCCAACTCTCATGAATCCAATCTGAGAGCACTATCGTTGTTTTTAATGACATGAATTCCACGTGACTTAAATCGTTGAAGCTTGAAAATCGCGGCTAAGCGGTTTGCAAAGAAAACCAAACGTTAGGCAGAAGCAGATACGTCACTTTACTATGCGAATATCATTCCACATAAGTGGGAGGTATATTTATAAATACGTGTCTGCTTTAAATACTCTTACAATACTCTTCCTGTTGAAATATATAAATTCGGAAACGATAGATTAATACGGTTTAGAAACGGCTATTTTAGAAAGCGTCAATATCATAGAAATCGATTTTGAAGGCTTTCACGTACGGAATCAAGATATTTATTTTATTTTTGGAGCCTTTAAGCTTCAAAGAACGAAATGTTATTTGTTTCATTTACCGTAAAATGTTATGTTTCCAGTTTCACCATACGTAAGCATAAAATTCAAGAGCTTCGACGTATTGTGCCGCAAAAATGTAATGCATCTAAATTTTGTATAAATCAAACAAAATATTTTTCGAATATATAATTACATTCTGAATTTATCATTTAAATATAAATTATTATATACTAATGTTAAAATTGCTTTCGTTAATAGCGTTTCTGCTTTATACCTATAAATATATCATATCGCGAACTTTTCCTGAAAAAGAAGCGCTTTTGCTACCGAGAAAATACGACAAATACGGTGAAATATCATTAAGCGCACATATGTGACGCTCTAAACTCCAACGCTAACGATAATTGCATTATCAAGGGCGAGGGTCGGCGATTTTCGGGGTTCGGATGAGCTCTGCTATACGCGGGGTCAACGATACCGTACGCTTGACCCCAGCTTACGAATATAGCGAGTAAATGTAACTATGGTCAGTGTGAACGAATGCCACGTTATACATCATTAGACCCCGTGAGGGTTTCGATGAGCCGCTCGTGGGTGTTAGAGAATCGCCAGATGGCCTTTCGCTGCCAAACTACGACGATATGTTTAGGGAATAAAATGGAACTACGCGCATGCCTTGCCTTCGTTTCGATTTCTTAGACGAGAGGTGATTAGTTTCCAGATATCTCGTTAGATGTATCGAGTTGTGTGTTGTATTTTTGCGCAGAAATTCTTTACATTCTTTCCATTTAACTGTATAACATGTTTGTTGTAATTGCAGAGTTATATCATTTTTAATTTCGATGCATATACTTCTGTATCTCTCTCTCTCTCTCTCTCTCTCTCTCTCTCTCTCTCTCTCTCTCTCTCTCCTCGATAAATAAATAAGATTGTAAAAAGTACACGTATTTATTATATCCTTTCCCCAGAAATATAATAGCAACGTTAAGTTATGCATACAGATAAGTTAATTTGAACGGTCAGATTACTTTTGGAATATTATTCTTGGAATATATTGCGATGTTTTCGAATGATATCGAATGATGACTCAGAACGAATTCGAAAATGTGTTTCTATATAAGTATTTATCGTAACATAATAGTGGTGCAAGGAAAGGGTAAGGAGGGGCGGCTGCCTTCACTCCATCAAAGATGAATCGAACCCTCCGGACATTCGTAATTAGGCTACACTCAGTTAGTGGACGCAGCCGGGCCAGAGTACGAACGAAATGATTGGCGGCTGAGCTACCGTCGAACGAAGAGCTTAATGAGAGCAAAAAGGAAAGATGCGGCTGTGTGGGGTCCGTGTATGACGGTCAGTACATTCGGAATATATCGCAGCACGCTTGATGATGATGAGTCCACATGTTCGCGTACACGCTGCTCGTCCGCCTAAAGTCCGCAGCAGCAGGGGTAAGCGATGTGTAGAGGAGAGGGCCATGGAGGGGTCTGAGGGCCAAACTCCCGCGGGAAGCTGCTCGATTTTGAAGTCCTCCGGAGTCGCAGACCGTGCGCCACCGCCAACTCCCTTTGGAACTCCTATACCGTATAGGAGATTTAACCGTACAGACGACCCTTCGACGCACTCTCTTGCCTAGGTGCCACTCTTCAGTCCCACCCGTTCCTCTCTGACAAATCAATTCGGACATAACGTCGTAAATACGGCACAGTTGCACGGACGAGGGAGTTTACACAGTCGGCGACGGCACTTCGGCAGCTACTCGAAATGCTAGAAACGCTAAATTGATACGAGGAATCAATGCGAGTTCAGATTATCCGTGGCAAAATAGGGTTCTAAATTCGAGAAAGAGCGAAAATTAATTTCGCTAATTGCATCAGACTAGATTTTGCTATTACTGTTCAGTGCTTTGAAATTAAAAGATGCTGATTCGAGATTGTGCGCTCCATAATAGAAAATGTTGATATAATCGAGTTCCATCCTACATTTCATTAAGTTTTACGTCTTTTATACGCCGCCGCGTTGGTTCAATGCGACAGCTAGCCTGTAAAGCATGTGCCTTCGTGATATTTTATCTATCCCCGTGAAGAGGTACTTGAGAGTCGTTCTCAAAGCGAATGATTGAAATGGTACTCGATCTATCAACACAGTCAAGCGTGTTGGCATGACGATATGAGCGAGGGACGGACTGTGATTCTTATCAGGATATGTGCCACTTCGTCCATTGTCGGCCGTAATGTGATGTCTTTGTGTAACGCCTAATATCCGTTCATACATTCGGCATATGTACGCTCAACAATATTCTTTTTGTATATACGTTCTCGAAAATTAACAGTTTAATCGACAGATTAATCTTCGATTAATCGAAACGATTCGCGTTCCATCAAACATAAACGGAAGCGAAGCGCGCACGTATCGTGTCAGCAATACACATGAACACATGTAATTTCGATCGGTGGTATCGGTGGCGTGGCAGTGTATGATGCTACAGCTGCAGGCACCGAGCTCTACAGCGCTCGATGGTGAATTGTATACGTGATGTTGTATACGCAAGGCTCACGAGATTCCTAGGGGTTGAAGGGGGCGGGAGTTGCGAGGGTGGTTATCCCGGAGCTCCGAGCTATAGAACCTTCCTGGATGAGTACCGAGGCCAGGATTAGTGCTGATTGGTTCGGCCTCGGTGTGATTAGAGATGTTATCAGCGGGGTTACGCCGCGCGCTCCCGCTGTCCGACCGTGTATCGCTGTTACGAGTTTGCGTTCTTGCAGTGTCTACCACCGCTGTTGACCCAAGAACATCCGTCTGCGATATCGCGTCGTCATATTAACGCGACAAGCACTTCAATTGTATATACGAACGTTTCTCCTTATTCATATCCATATGTCCCTTGATTAATTGCCCCTAATTGCGGTAACTAAGTAGACGAAGCGTTCGGTGGAAAAATTAATTCTGCTTTAATTAAAATTAAGATTTATAATTTCACGTAGATCAATATTTACAAGATTTATTTTATTAAGGTTTATGTAAAATTTAAAGAATATATATCACGGGAGAATAAATATCTTTTAGAAATATCTTTTAGATAAAAGTTACTTCTAAAACCAAATTCACAATTCAACAATATTCAGTTTATATTGATAACAACTATATAAAATACTGTTCTCGACGTTTAAAACTTGGTTTTTGCATATTAATATCTTACGGTTTTGATATGCAATATACTTCGAAATAACTCAAAAAAGAAAATTATTCTACCCTGCGTCTTTGCAGTTTGCCTGTATATATATACATATAGTATATGCACAAACTTAATTTTGTTATAGTTTTCCGCACAAAATCAATTTACTTCAAGTTTCTAGATAGTCGAGGAAAGAGAAATCTAAACTTTTTTAACAGATTGAGATCCCAAGTTGAACCGTTATGTAAATCATAAATACACATGTATATTCTACACGGTTCTACAATGTACTTACATAAAAGAAAATAATGCTAATCATGTTTGTTCGTAATTTTCACGTTTATTATTTCTTATTTTGACTCTTTTCTCGAAAATTGCAATGCAAAATTGGATGTAATATTAAAATTTCTCTGAAGAAAGAAAAGGGACGTTGATCAGAAGCACGTCGATATTGTCATCGCAATCGATATCTTTTAGAAAAGCTTCTCGTGTTTCGCCTGAAATGTACCTAGCAAGAAGAAGTAGAAAATGTGAAAAATACGTGCTAAGAGTCAATATAGATAGGATAGGATGGAAGTGTCGAATAAACAGCCGCGCATAGTGTGCCGAAGGTAGGTGTCGAAGAACAGGAATAACCCGGTCGTCTACCTGCTTACATCACTGACCGAAGGAAGGGCGTCAATTCTTCACAGATTGTTAAATTATTACATGAGGTTTATGGCGAGCGTCGAATCGATGGGTCGCCGGGTGCGGCCACATCGGTACGCCCGACGCCGTCTCGACTTCCAATTAGCAGCTTATCGTTTATTGGTTTTCGATATTTGTTTTTCTTTCGTGAAGCTCATCGAAACATCCTAAACGCTTCGGCGGTACGTACGCTATTTTTCGAAGAATGGAAATCAATGGTATCTTTTCCCACACGCCCGGGTACGTCAAAGACTTCCCGAGAACGTGCGCGGAATATATTAATCGATATATAAACAGTAGTGAAGTTTTTTTTTCAATTTGTTTGAAATTGACGTTAAAATTGCTGCCAAGCATTATTCTGTTAAAATTAATAACCAACACATTATTAACCGTTAAGAGCAATACTAACTAAGTAAGACAGAAAAAGATATTTCGAGAAAGAAGGGGGTAATTTATAATCACAACGAGCGATGAGAAAAGTTTGGCGTGACTTGTACCGTTTCGAAGTGAAAAGGGAGATGTGAAAAAGAGGGGAGGACGGTTCTGCCTCCTTCACCCTCTTTTTCCGCCGCGGCGGCGGTCGGGAAGAGGGCTAATATATATCAGCAAGTAAAACAAAAGCCTCGGACAAACAACGAACGGTGATGTGTCTACCTCAAGGATAGAGGCGGCAAGGGAAATGAGGATGTAGCGGGGAGGGAGACGACGTAGGCGAAGGGTTGGAACGTTTGGTGGTGAGAGGAGAGAGAGGGTTGCCGGAGTGAGATATATGGGGAGGCTTTTAGTTTCGTTAATGGCTATCTCGCAGACCGATAAGTGCCGAGATCTGTCTACCTTCGCTTGCTTTACACCTTTCTCGCTACGGCTGGTGCACGGCCGTGCCTTCGCGTTTCTATAAAAGCTGAAAAAGACATGATACCGGGAAAAGGGCCCGCGCGGTACTTAAAACGATCGTGAACGATTATGCTTCATTTTAACGGTCTGGTCATATATTTATGCATATTTGGATAAAATTATTACTTTGTAATAATTATATATAACAAATGTCATAACTTTGATGATAAAGTTCTCTAAATAAAATAAGAGAATAGAAATTAATTTTTAAATATTAGATGCAGCAGACTGTGTGCTGAAATTACCTTTTCTTCTCTACTTTATTATGACTCTCTTGTACTGATTGATACTAATTGATAGGGAAGCCGTAGTTATTATTCAAAGCTTAAACATTTTAAAAGACTAGTCTGCCAAAATAATTTGTTTAGAGATAGACACAGTCATCCTAAAAATAAGATTTAAATAAAACATATAATAAACAATTTAGTTTTAATAACTATTTAGCATAATTAAAAAATTAATATCTTCGTTAAATAAGAGTGGCAGTGTCAAGTTATTAACCCTTTGTGTAAAAATATTAGGCAAATAAATCCATTATTTTTTAGAGAAGCAACTGAAATTTATTGCCTTTTAGAGATAAAAAAAATTGACGTAAATGTAACGTGATTGCATTCTGATTGAAACCCCATAAGCTCAAGTGGCCAACGACTATATGGTTTCCCCTAGATAGATTCGTATATTCGAAGATTGATCATTGTATCCCTAACGTATCGCTAATCGTTCCTGTCAGTCATCTTGGCGTTTTGGTACAATAAAGCACTATTAGACATCCGAATGAAGTAGAAGAACGCTACCCTTGTAGCGTACTTGCTGATTGACGTTGCCCACTTTTCCGGAAGGAATGTAATTGATTAGCGATTTCCGGAGGGAAACTTCTTGTGCAAAAGCTATGCACCTATAAGATACGTGTCGTATATATCGACAAGCAAAAGAAGATCAGAAATACAATACAGCTTGAGAAATTAAGCAGATGATAATAATATTCATTAATAATAAGAATTGTTATGGATACTTATTCGTTTTATAAAAAGAAATGAGTAAAATACTTGTTTTGCGATTTCATATAAAGAAGATTAAAAATCAGTTAGTGCTTTGTGAATAGAGAGACAATGCATTTGTTGTAAAATACTGCGAAACCAGAGAACAGTTTAATTACACGCCAAAAATGATTGGTTAACCGGAATTCAGCCGAATACGAGAATAATTAGACGCAACCAGGCAAGTCTGTAGTATCGAATAACGTCAACAATGGGAGATCTAATCAGAATCGGCTATTACAATTCGCCGATACCGATTGATCGTCCGCGCATCTCGCTATCGTTTACAAAGCTTGCAAGCGCATGCTTGCACATTGCGCGTTCTCTCTCTCTCTCTCTCTCTCTCTCTCTCTCTCTCTCTCTCTCTCTCTCTCTCTCTCTCTCTCTCTCTCTCTCACTCGTCCCCTTTAACCGCGTCTCTATTTCTCTGTGTTGAACGCAGTTGCAGATGCAATGGAATACATTTAGCCAAGTACAAACAAGAAGCGTATATAGCTTTCTGCATTTCACGACGTCCAAACAGCAATAATCAAACTAATTATGTTTGCATCGACAAAGTCATCCAAAGCGAACAGCGACTACGCATGCAACTTCCTATTATTCGTTTACCTTGCGCTTGACAGAAAAACATTTTGCAATCACGTTTTCTATACAAAAACATTTTATATAGCGACCGCTTCTCGATTTTCGTGCGAAGGCGGCCAGATTCAATTTCAATTTATCGGGCGTAACAATATAATTATATAGGATATATCCTATATCACACCATGTGACGAATGACATAATTAAAAGTACATTAGATATTACTTTAATATTTTAATCCTTTTCTCTCCTTGATCGTAATATTTGATATTTTATACCACACGACGCAATATTTATTATTTTATTATGCTATATCAATTGCAATTAATTACGTTAATTCACGCGTTAACTTTCTAAGGTAGAAACAGTTATTTTCTGGTATTTGCATTATACTCTTGCGCCGCTAACACAGCCGATCTCGAAAACGCGCGTAATACAGATTTGGAGATTCGACCAAACGGATTTTGTGCCCCGTATAGCAACATGTACGTTGCGTGTTCCACGTGTTAACAATTCGGTCGCGGTTACGATGCTATTTAACTGCCCTATCGCTCTGATTACTTCCCGGTGCTTCTGGGCAACTGCGAATCAGGATTTAACGGGATGATCAGCCCTCGAAATAATCGTTCACGCATGTCTGTTCTCAAAATCGCCCAACGGTTATATGAGAAAAAAATCGACAGCTCTCTACGATCTTCGATCTAGTTTCATCAAACAGGCCCTGAAATTTGTTGTTAAATTCCGCAGGCATATAGTTCTGCTTTACACACATATTTACTATTTACTTTTAAAAAATATCGAGTAATTTCGTTTCGTTATTTGCGTCTCTCTTATATTAGTACACATAAAAATAATTCCTTACTTTTTGGCAAATAATATACTAATTTTTCAATCTTCTCGAGAAAAAGTCGAATTGGGCGATATCTTTGAGATATAGTTCTCGACGTGTTAGCACATAGATAAGACAAAATCTCAATAAGACAAAATGCCGTGTGAAACGTAGAAGAACAGTAGGGAGCAAAGAGAGGTGTTGTAATAAAGGCAAGCATGTTTATTTAGGCTTTACTTCACTCGAATCTACATTGCCTCGATCTACACCTTTGCTTTGCATTTTCCCTGTACGACGTGTCTCATCTTTTTCTGACGTTATAAAAGCGGTGCAATGGATAATAATTAACAATCGAAATAGCATTATTTATTATAAAGAAGATATTTATAATTTAATATAAGGAGTAATGTACAACGCGGCAAAACATGTATTATATTTAATCAAAAGTATTCTAATAAAAATCTCTTTCTAACAAAAAGTCAATTTAAAATTACGTGTTATATATTAAGATCTTGTATGTTTAACGCAATCAGGATTTTATTTTCTTGATAAGAAAACAATCCCATATCTTTTGCAATAGCCTCAATTAAATTGTGTCCCTTCTCATCGACAAATAGGAGCCATTTAAAATAATAAGTAAGTAATTAGGTGTCTACTTGAGAGTACGTGTTGTGTCTGACAATTTCTGAAAATAACGATTTACAACGCGTACGTTGGCGCGAGAGCGATGAGCGACCACCTTCCTTCAAAGATCCGACGAGATGGACGTGCATTGTATTCTCAGAACTGAGATCATCGTTCACACTCTCAATGTCCAAATCTCATTTTCCACTCCTCCAATAAGTCACGGTACGTTTAGCATTCTCCGCAGTTATTCTTGTATTTCTTGCTCCCGGAATCTCAACACCTCGGCCGCATCCTCCACCGGCTCCCTGATGCTGGCCGGTCCATTCAACGTCGTTGTACACTAACATACCCACATGACTCTCTCCATCATCGGAATAGGATTTAATTTAGTAGAAACACTTATATGAGCTACTTGTAACTGCAGTGGCTCTCAAATTCAACAGGCACCGGTATATATTCGAGCGACGATATAATTTTTCAAGCAAAATATATCGATGCAACGTATATTATATCAACCGTTTAACTAACGGTATAAACTGATTCTTTCTTTTAATTCAAAAGTATCACATAACAATATTAAAAATCAGTCTATTGCATGCTTGTGTTCAATTTTGATAATAAACAAATATATAAATACCAACGTAATTCTACATTGCTCGTGAAAGTTGTTATTTTTTTGCCATTTCACCCTTATAAGTACGTCATAGCGTCACGGATAGCTCTGTTGATGAAGACTGAGCAAAGCTGTTGGAAGATGAGGCGAAACTAGTCGGGTCCGTATACTCCAGTAGTTGTTTTGACACGAATATGGGTTTCTTTTGCGATTTCGATCCGCTCGTTACATCGAGCCAGTAGGTTGGATTACCCGTGACCGACACCTGGAGGTGGGAATGGTCCTTTTCAAGGACGCCGAACAACGGATATGCGCATAGTCATCATCGATTCCTCATCGAGCGTTGATTCTCCCTCCGTCGCGTTTCTTCTTCATCTTCTTCTTCCCTTTCTTCCACTGCACTGTTTCCTTTACCACATTGCAATCCGGTTCTGCGCTGTCCGCGCCAGGCCGTTAAGACGGTTCCAAAACCGATTAGACACACACCGCCGGCCATTGATGGTCCGGTGAACGTTCGTTCAATTATATTATCCAGAAAGTAGAACTTGGAACGATGGAGTGCAATTTAAGATTTAAATATTACTTCGATTTCTTTCAAAATGCAGATCGTCACGGTTGAGTTATGTGAATTTCTTTATTTTAAATGTGCAAAATATAATTATTAACTAAAATTTATATATAAAATTAACTTAATATTTAAATAAACGCGAGTTTTTTATATGTATAGATGGATCAACTAAAAAATATATATATATATATATATATATATATATATATATATATATATAGTGTACACACATAAAAATCTATCTATATACATTTTAAAGAAAAAAATGATTCAATTCGGATAATGTAATTTTGATGTCGATAAATAACAAACAAAATCTGTTTTTATAATATTAATTTAGCTTGAACCGTGTCGCTCTTAATTACCGAATGCGATACCGAAGCCAAAGCAGCCTGTAAATCCTACGACTGACATACTTAATAATATCGAGGTACTGCACGTGGTTGCCATAGATATACAAATGTATTAGGTAGCGGCGTTATTGAATCGTGTAGCATTGAACAAGTGCGACGGAGCCTGTCGCCTCGCGCCATGATACCCACGCTGCCACTTCCGGTCCTCCCCCGCGCCCCGATCGCTGCGGTATGACGTAAGCCTCATCCTCGCAACGCATCAGAAGTTCATAATATTTTAATAATGACGGCTACCTGCTGCCGACACCAACCGTCGCCATTATGATGCTAATTTGGTAACGATACGCATCACTACTGCGTCGACGGGCTGCGTCGTGTACCAGATGGCATCTGGATTGTACCCTATTGTTCTCGCGCGCATAACACTTTGCGCATATCCACTTTGAGAGTGGATATATAAATCTGTGGAATATTGCGAACAATACTGCCGACACTCTTCTTCTCTCTCTCTCTCTCTCTCCTTCTTTCTTTCTCGTTTTTACGCTTTATTATTCTTCATGCTTCACTCCGGTTGAAGCTCCGATTACAACGAGCGCGAGAGAAGCTGCTCTAATATCGCGACTTCTGTGTACCGAGTCTATTTCAAAGGTCGAATTTGCACGGTGCAAAAGGTTTTTGATACGCTTTTTGCGGACGGTAAAATATCGCAGGATATATTGACGAACGATCTTGTTCACGTTTATACGAAACATCTTGATATGAACAAACTTGGTTTCCCAGTTGCCTATATAGATGGAAATTATCTACGCTTTTTCATCTGCGTTTGGCTCGTATCTGCTAAACGTAATTTTAACAAAAAGTTTTTCTTACGTAACAACTTTTTATCATCGGACCTCGAAATATTATATTTCGTATACAATAAATCGCGTGGCATTTAAGAAGCTTTGGCTTCGGTATCGCATTCGGTAATTAAGAGCGACACGGTTCAAGCTAAATTAATATTATAAAAACAGATTTTGTTTGTTATTTATCGACATCAAAATTACATTATCCGAAGAATTAATTCTTCAGTAACACTTCCGTTTCTCGAATCTTCGTATTTTCCCCACATCTCACAGCTCTTTCTGCAATAATATTACAAGTTTATCCGCTCTGGACGAGCAAATGTGCCTACGCCCTATACGGCTAAGTGTATTCGGTAAATATGTGCGGTCAGTCGGAGTTTTCCGAATAATAACGACGTGACAATCTTGAAGAAGAGTCCTCGAGGGATTAGGGACGTTTGAGTAAATGCATGATTGGTAGTCGAAGAAGCGGTCTCGAGCGAGATACTTGTGGTCTGGGTCGGTGGATTGGAGAGGTTCCGGTTGATCGGATTGCCGATTACCAAGGGGGGAAGCGTTGGTGGGGCAAGGAGGAGAGGGTCACGATTGCACGGCAGGAACCGGTACGTAGGAGAAAAGGGACACGATATAAACTGGGTAGGAAAGAGACACAGTGAAGATCACTTCCGCTCCACGGAGCGTACTAGAATACCGTGGAGTACGGTCTGGCCCTCCGATTCCTTCGTTAATAGCTTCACGAAGACACGTCTTACGCCATTAGACTGGATCCTCGATAAAAATTGATAACAGATTCGTCATCGGTATTCACGATCTTTTTTATGCAGATGAAGAAAAAGTGTAGGTGATACTTGAAAGAAGAAACTGTGTGATGATACTGCGGGAGAGCTTTACGATAAACACAAAAAAGAACATTACCGAAAAGAAATACCGTGTCAAAATACTGTCAGCAGTAACGCTTCACGCGTCATCGATTCCTTTGCGCTCTGAATCCTGTCGCGTTCACCATACGCGACGTTCACAACCTTCACATTAAGCATTTATCCGCAAACGCGTGCCCCTAGAAATCTTTTGGTTCCAAACTATCCGAAACAAGCGAACCCGAACAAGGCGAGAAGTAAGAACGAACCCTCTTTCTCGCCGTCTCTATCTCCGCTAAGCTATATAAAGTCGTTCACCCCGATTCAGACAATCTAGTGTCTGCGCACGGCTGCCGGCTAACTCGGGAATGATCCGTGATTGTATTAATATCACAACACGCCCGGGTATGTATTTATACGTCTTTTATCTCTCCATCTCCCTTTCTTTCTCTCTCTTTCACTCGCGTCCTAAACGAGCTCTATCGTCGTGCCGCGAATTTATGCGATCATCTTGTTCGTCTGTCCGTCTCTCGACGTACATACGTACATGTACGATGTACACCCAGACAGATCGTGCATTTTTGCTGCTAGGAAGGACTCCCAGTCTCTGTTGGAACCATAACAATAAGGGAAACTAGTTATCGATCCCGTGAGTATCTGCCGCGCGCTATGACTTTACTTTAACTCGCAATCGCAACCCGGGATACATTTCTTAGTCACACTTGAAACGAGTATATTTTTTTATTCTAATACTGAGATGTGAGAACAGATCGCTTTGGTGAAACGGATATATCAAGTGGAATATTAATAGATAATTAAATATAAAATTTTATTATTTTAATATTTTACAGAATACACACACACACACACACACACACACACACACACAAGAGTGAATATAAAGAGTGAAAATTTGTATTTACAACTGATTCATAACGATTGATATTAATACGAGAAAAACGAGATTAAATTTATTGAATTCAATCATTTGCGTTGTAGACTGAACTTAAGATTGATAACTATCGATCCAGCAAAGACGGCAAAGAACAGAACAGTTTTTATATACAAATTCCAACGTTATGTCCGTTATGTTACTAGCAAGATATGCGTTTTTCTACGTTCATCTTTTTTTTCCGAGTATATCTCCGCTTCAGTTTTTAGTCCGAAATCTACTTAAAAATTTCTTAGTATTCAATACACATTTTACGTCAAAACCATTTATCCCAAACGAACGTAAATCTCAGCTAAAACAAACCGTCCATGCATTCAAGAGCAACGCAAAACATCAAACACCAAAATGGATTTAATGGGCGCTTTGAGTTCTGTACTTCATTACACTTAGCGGAAACGAGCGCTGCGTTAAAACTTAAAATGCAAAACATATAATAAACTGAATCTCGCCTGTTAATTAATACCTGTTAATTAACCTCCATTTCTGCATCATTAAGAGTATCGAACTTTTTAGTTAATAGCTACACTGAGAAAGAAAAAGCTGTTGCTTCAATTAAAGTGCTATCACGGGCTGCCAAAAACACAAGTAGTTTATTCAATTGTATTATTATTAGACCCAATATCTGGATTATTAAACTAATAATTTATTGGTTTAATAATCCAGATATTGGGTCTAATAATAATACAATTGAATAAACTACTTGTGTTTTTGGCACCCCGTGATAGCATTTTAATTGAAGCAACAGTTTTTTTTCAGTGTAGAATAAGATACTTAATAGAAAATAATCATTGTGCACCTGTCTTGCTTCTCTCAATTTCACCGAAACTGCATAGCATTCCAAAAATTTATCTCTTTTCTAGTCTATATTGATGCAATATTTTAATTACACATTGACTTACAACGTCATATCTGTATTACATCAGATATAATGTCGATTAAAGTAAATAATTAAAAACTGATAACACTAATTACACATATTGTGCCAAATGAAAAGCGTTTATACAAAAACCGAATACTCTTTGTATTCGAACGCAACTAGGTATTCGTAAGTAAAGTTTCAATGAAACAGAAGCGTCGCTGAATGTAGAATTGCAATGTCTATCGGAACGCGGGTCTCTCTCCCAAAAGCAGCAAAGCAGCGGTTTTAGGGTTCCCCTTTTCGACGCGCGCGACGGCGAGAAGAGGCGTTGAAAGACGAGAAAGTGAGATGGTGGATGGTGCCTTCGAAGCATCGTGAAATAAGACAGGAAGGAGCAAGAGACGCGATTGTGACTTTTGAACGAGTTCCATTCTGTCTCTCTTTCTCTCTCTCTCTCTCTCTTCTCGGCTGCTACGCATATTGTTCTATTTATGTAACCATTGTTCATCCATCGTTTAGGATAAATTTAGCTGGCAGACGAAGTGAGAGAGCGCGAGAGCGAGCGAGAGAGAGAGAGAGAGAGAGAGAGAGAGAGCTGCGCGGCTGGCTGTCGGCGGTATGTCGGGTCGACTTTTTAAATGTTTCTTCTCTCAGGCTTCGATCCCTTACTCTTTCTAGCTGGCACCCTCTCTCTTTTCGAGTCTGTCCCTGCGCGCGTGTGCTATTAATGATACCGATTAATTTAGAACTATTGGGTTTCCCAATTAGCCAATCGGGGCTCGCGATATATGCCGCGGAGAGCCTACCCGTTTTTCGCAGCTTTCGAACCAAACCAAACATGGACTGAATTTGCGATACGACATCGCGCGTTTTATAGGTTCCATAGCCTTTTTTAACCGTCCTTCTGGCTGTCGATTCTCGCTCGATAAGCATTTTTTTTTTATTTGCATATTTTTTTAGTTAAATTTCTGCAGAAATATTAAAATGTTATTAGAAATTACATACAAGTTATTTACATAATCCTTTACACGATTTAATCCCATCTCCTTTTTTTCTCCCTTCGAATATATATTATATATTTATCTTAAGCTATATATAATACATATTATAGCTTTGTTATATAATATATTATATATATATTTATCAGTTATATCGAGATATCTAATCTGAATGTGAAGCTATTACTCGTCTTTTAATCAAACGTATATCAAAAGC
This sequence comes from Temnothorax americanus, assembly GCF_048541705.1. Taxonomy (NCBI): domain Eukaryota; kingdom Metazoa; phylum Arthropoda; class Insecta; order Hymenoptera; family Formicidae; genus Temnothorax; species Temnothorax americanus. The sequence continues at coordinate 7,450,768 of NW_027509442.1, forward strand.
AAAATATACATTTTAGAAATATAGCTGACCGTATATATACATCTATCACAAACACGCGCCTTTCATAACTAGATTACTGATTTATTATGTAGAGGAAATGTAATGTGTTAAAGCTATCTAAAAAAAAAAAGTCGCAAACGTCAATTGCGCGTGCTGACGAGAGAATCATATTACATGTTACGAAATGTGCATTGAGAAAGTATAGGAAGCCCATAGCGGACCGATCGAATTTCTACTTTCTTACTCCCCGTATTTCATCCCATGGTCTGCCAAATCTTATGCATGCTGATCGTGCCAAATACCTTCCTACGTTCCATCTATTTCCTCCTGGCAGAACGTTCGCGGATCCGTATTATTTTTATCTGGTCATTCACAGCCTTCGCTCGGAGAGGAAACATTCCACTTTTCTTTTTTCTTTTACCTTCTCTTTCCCCTTTGCTTCCTTCTTCTTTTTGTATCGAGCGCGTCTGGAAAAACTATAGATGTGCTATTATTTCGACGTGTTTCCCCGTTTCGCGAGCCGCATGTCGGTATGCGATTATCGATAATCGTTAGGCTGTCTCGTCCGCCATTCAACTCGCATCGTCGGATCAGTCGCTCCGGCCTGTACCGTGCAACAAAGCTATAATTATTAGAGCGCGCGTCATCTGGCGTAACTACCACACGAGCATTTATAAGGGCGTACTCTCATTCCCTTTCCCTTGTCTCCTATTCCGTGACATCATAACTCACGAATATATTCCTTCAGTCGTATATTTCGGAAGACGCACTTCCCAATTTATCGTCACATTGTGATTACGAACTAGACGCATAACTATAGATAACTATAGAGTCAAGATGAAATTCCTTCGTTCTAACGCATTCTCTCGGCCTGTCTAGCCAACGTGCCTTAGGCATTTCCATTAAAACTAATAACTGATTCGTTGGAGATCCGAGCCATAAAAGCAATATCGATAGAAGCTTCAAAATTATTTTTTGCCACGTTTGAAAATCTACCTCTCGTCGTCTTAGGTCCGTATCGTTCTCTCGGTGCTTCAATTAATCCGGCTAATTCGTCTGGCGCACGAGTGCGCGAACAGAATAGGAAGATGCGCGAACGAACGTGCGTGAGTCAATGCACGTACGTGAACCGAGGGATAAAGAGAGGTAAAGATACAAGTAACTTCTTACATAGATAAGCAAGTGAAGCACGTATTTTAAGTTGCTCGCTATGTTGACTACGTCGCTGTCATTTATCGTGCACGCATAAATCAGCGCCAGTCTTGTTCACCGCCTTATTCCGGTGTAATCGTGAAAGATGACCCACCTTCCGGCGGATAATATCGAGGAAGTACACGAGTAAGTGCATAACGATAATTATGTTGCGCAATAGATGATACTTCGCTTGATGCAATAATCCACAAAATAAGGCTACAATTAAAAATTTATCGTTAAATACCAAAAGTTAATTAATATAAATGTAAAAAATACTAAAGAGTAAAAGACAATGGATCAATTAGTGGATGTTAGATTTAATCGTGCTGCGAAACGACTTAAATGTCAAGTTATATCGTGGTATATATGCAGCTAAGCAGTTTAATTACGCGAATTCCCAAGATTATGTCTAACCATCGAATCGAACAATATACGAGAAATCAAACTGATCAATTCCATTTTCTGCAATGTAGTTTCTTAGTTTCAAGTTTCTTAATTTTAGTATCGGAACACATGATTTTATAAGTTCATCAATTTTTTCTAATCAACACATTTATATTGCTTTATCATAATTCCATTCATGGGATTGACCAATTCGGCTTCTGAGAAACTTATATGTGTTTATCAAAAATTGCGCAATTAAAACAAATGGCCGAATTAAGGAAAACGAGTTGGGATAGATATACAGGCTCTTGCGAAATTAATCTCTTCTGAATTAAAGGATATAAATAAAAAATTATTTTTTGCTTTCGCTATTTTGCTTCATTTGTATGCTCAAGTATATGAATTTTTATCTGATTTTTCTTATTATTCTTAAATTATGTCGTATCTTGCTTTCAATTTTTCGCAAATATTTATTGCGCTATCGCTTACAAAAGCGCGTGTATATAGGTGTATATAATATGTAAGCGTGCGTGTCTGCAGTGTATCGAGCTCAAGTCCGTGGATTCGCTAAACCCAAATGACTGCGCGGATATCAGTCATCCCTGCGAGATCTCGCGAAACTGCGAGGAATGCCTAATGCTCCGCCATCTCTCGGAGAGTTTAAGGACTTCTTTGACGATTTTACGTATTTCGTACAAAAAAAATGTGCTTTGGAAATTGCAAAAGTTTTCCCTAAATCGTCAATGCAACCTCATCAATTGTACATGACTTATAATTGGGGAGACGCGAGCTGATAAACGAGATACTTTTGTGTTTTAAGAATTATGCATTTCTTAAAACTAATGAGCTTATAGTATTTAATAGTTCAAACAAATTTTTCGTTCACAATTTAACTATATCAAAGATTTTCCTACAAAGCATCCTAGTTTCACACATATCATGTATAATAAGAAATAAAAAATTTATTTGCGTAAAAATAACTTATCGCGAAAATGAAGACTGTATTTTCTTCAACTACCTTTTAATTGACAACATATATATACGTATATATAAGTGAAAGATTAATTTGTGCCCACTTTGCTGATTTATAAATATAATTACATATCAATTTGTTATTAGATAATAGAATTGGAATGCCAATTCAATTATTGCATTTGGACCTAAACCAAAAATGAAGATTAATCGATAATAAATATAACTCTGATATGTGTAATGCAAATATTTGTCATTTGTGGTGCGTGAGAAATCGATGTAAGCGTATTTCTTGAAATCACGTGATATTGATCACAATAATTAATATGTAACATACGACATTTTTATGATTCATCTATACTATATCGTTTTAATTCAAAGAATCGCGCACAAGAAAGAGGTAAAGCTCCCTTGCAACTAAAAAGGACGACGGTCGGTTCTCACATTCTCGACGGTCTTTTAAAGAGAAGAGTTCCACGAGTCCTTTCCCATCCTATCCTGGTCTAACTCCCATGAGGAGTCGCTCCCGTACGTAGACCAGATTTATGTGTAAAACTCCCGCGCGCGCTCGCGCGCGCCGCCCTCTTCGTCCGAGTTGACGGTGATGCCAGGAAACGATCCCTCAGGACTCAAGAATAAACTTACTCTTAACGATTGGGAGATCTGTATGATTGTCAGGACAACACAATCATAATCTGGTACGACGCTATCGAAATCATTCGGAATGTTTGCCGATGTATCACTCGATGCGAATTGAAGTAGCCCTTGCAATGAACACTTTAAGCATGATGAAATAACAAATATCTGTCTCTAAAAATTATTGCGGTGTAAGATCTTTTGTTATATATATTATATATATACAAAACATAAAATCTTTCGTTGTAAATTAAATTTCATATAGTTATGTAGCAGAATAAAATCTCATATCTATTCAATCGTAAAATCATTTAAATATATCATATAGTAAATTATAGACTCGTCAACGTATGACGATTCCTTTCTGCTTTTTAATAACAGAATTATTGGCAGTATTTTAGTAACTACATCCCGCACTTAACGCGGCTTATAACAACGATTTGTATATATAACGGAAAAATTATATAGCGTCAGAGAAATGAGCTCGTTGCCCATCGAGAGGCGTAAGCGAAGATACATAACCCAACAAAATTCCATGCGTACCAGGATCATCCCGAAACCACGTAATAAGTTAATCATGAAGTTATGCAACACGAAGAAAGTCGTGAGCGTTTTACAATCTCAGACACATTTGCAGCTTTCCAACGTTTTCTCTAAACTTTTACTGTTGCAACTTTCTCCGTGAATATTTTACTTTATTTCGTCCTAGCTGCTATTTGCTAAAAACTGTAACGCGACTTTGCCAAGTGCATTTTCCGAGCACTCTCAGGCTTGAGTAATTCCCTCCCTCCGTAATTATCTAGTTTGCAAGTGACCGCATACGATGGTTCGTGCTCAAAATCATAGACCTTGCAATTCTACGTGGGTACTATCGTTCGAAGCAAACTAATGTTTCCTCAGGCCACTTAATAATTCCGCACGCGGCGCGTAGACGCGTGACCTGGACAGTTCCCACGCACGATGCGGAACACCACGCACCAAAGTGACGTATCACATACGTGATCATGTTCTAATGCATCGTACGTTTCTTCGGAAATAACAATTAGACGGCGAACAAGGCTACTTATAACGCAATCGTACGACTGCCGTGGAAGCTTTATAGTTTTGTTCTTCGAAGCACAGGCTGAATTACATCAGTTAAAGATTCAAACTTTTACTATTTGCTAAAAATAGTAAAATGCGTAATTTAGAAATTAAATTTTTCCCACTTCATAAAATTTAAAACTTACGAAACATTATGTTGTCACTGCGTTCGTTCTAGTATAAAGTTTAACTGTTCCGTACATACAGAGGACACACCTATATCTTACCGCAATAAACATAATATTGTAATGTAATGAACACAAATATACGAAACGTAATAATCGTAAAGAGCCGATTTTATTCCCGGCATTCGGCATTAAAAGTCAAGGATCCCGATGGAACGATCCGACGTCTAACGTTATTTTATATCTTCATCGTCGAGTTTGCCGCAAAAACCTTTCTCCGCCATTCGCATTGTGCGCGCGCTATAATCATATTCATATCTGATCCGAATAGCAATTCGCGATCTAACCGTATGTACAAATATCACCATACTGACGAGCATGTAAGTATTATTATGCGACGGCATGATAGAGAGACCTCTTCGGCATTCCGTCATGTTCGCGTTTCCCAGATCGAAATAATGCTATGCGGACATTATAATCGTAAATATGGGGCCGCCACTTGCCCGCGTGAGAGGTATCTACATGCCATCCGCCTATTTCAAAAGAGAATTATAATTTATTATTACTACGGATACGCGCCGAATAACAAGCGTAAAACCGCTGATACACATGCACGCTTCACTCTTTCACGAACCAGGTCGAGTCCCGATCGATCTTTGAATAAGTTACGCGCTCTATATACTCGTCATCCGTCTCGTCAATCGTTGTCAAATTTTTTCAGCTTCTGACAAAATTATAGAAACTTTCTTTTCGAAATTCAACGGAAATTTACCGCTTTTTAATGTCTGCATCCCTTCGCACATGTATCACATAATAAAAATGCACGACTTTCCATATAATATAAAAAAGCATTGCATTTTTATATTACATTTATAATAATATGAATTATTTTAAATGATACCGAATTGAGACATTTTTATAACTTTTGATTATAAAATTGATAGATAATGTATATACAATAACAATATTTATAATTGTAATTATATATTATGTATAGTCTAAATTTTTTTTATCAATATCAATTGGATGCGAAGGATTCAAAGATAGAAATTATAAATCTAATTATTTAACCGCGTGTGAATATAAATTTTCGATACTCGACATTGACATGTATTTCAAAGTTTTGGTTCTAATATTGACATTTTGAGCTTACGTATACAAATTTATTGAAATGCAATTATAATGAATTTTTCTAATAAAAATGGGAGCTATCTATATATATAACTGTGCTATTTATAAAAATTAACCAAGACTTTTTAAAACACTTGTATATTTTCGCACTAATTGTAAGTGTGATAGCGCTTCGTTAATCATCAGACGGATATTTAGCCGAGTTCGACATCTGCTGTACTATTCCGTACATGAGACTTATGGCTGTTATATAGGGGCTGCCGATAAATCGAAGAACTCGAGTGAGGAATATCAATTCGCGAGGTGGCCTCTACTGAACGTGGCACGACATTGAAAGGAATGTAAATGCGTTATGAGTACCGGCCCAGTTCTACAGTGTCACGAAGCATTCGTCAACGTGTCCGCTTGTGGCTTACAGATTGCCCTATAAATGAACGGTAGTCTCAGAAAAACGCATGATACTATAGGCCGTACGTGATGCGCAGACAAGTCGAATTTTGTGGAGAAAGATCTGTACGTGATAATAAAAATTCAAAAAATCAATCCGAACATTCCTAAATGTGCCAACTGTTTGCTTCTGCCTACAAAATTGAAGATACAACAAACACGTGAGCCGCGTGTCGATAACGTACCAAATATGTATATAAGCTTAAGTGGGAACTTTTACAAGGTGGCGAGTAACAATCCAGGAAATATTTACTTCGCATTATAACTGAATTAACACAATGTGAGAATAATATATAAGAAAAAAACTAGGATTATGAGACATAATAGAAATTTAAAACGTTGAAGTATAATTTTAAATTCCTCCCCAAAAAATATAAAAGTTTCATATCTGTCGCATCATCTATGTATAATCTGTAATTATATAATACGAATCCATTATATCGTATTTAAAATATATGAAACGTTTAATAATTATTGTTATAAACGATGCTTATTATCAAACATGAAGTTCAACGTGACGCATATAATTGAACCGCGAAATTACAGCCGTTTCATTATCATCGCGATAAGTAAATCATGCGAGAGTTTTTCTTGTCCTTCTGTTAGACGAACGATCGCGATCATCGACAACAACGATCGAAATCAATGGGATTGGGCGCGTATCGTTAAAAGCAAGCGGACCACCAAGACCGGCGGGGCAAGTATCACGGTGTCAATTAATGAGCCCCCTACCCGGGACCCCAGGATTCTCGAACGTTATGTGGAACGGTCTCCAAAGAGAGTCCCGCGGAGGGGCAAAAGGAGGAGTTCTTGAGGCTCCTGTGGTTTTGTCGCGCGATTCCTGGTAGGCAGCCATAATAAATACATAATATGCACATAAAGGCGAGCCGGCGCGATCGAAATGATCAAGAGAAATCCTCACCCGTTCCCGCCGCTCCGTGGGTGGTTCTTTCAGTTTCGCGTCGTGCCGTTTCTCGTTCAAGCGCGCGTTCCAGCCGGCAAAGTGAAAATCACATCGTTTCCCTACTCGGGTGTTCGAACAGCTGGGAGCCCTTGCGAACGTTCATTGTTGAAAGACGTAATCTACGAGGCCCTAAAGTTTTTATCGCGCCGCCATCTAGAGCGTGACATAAACTTTACTGCTAAAATGTTGTATGTAATATGCAATTCAATTATGAATCAATCGGCGTACACAAATAAAATGGCAAGAACGTTATGAATCTATCTTTTACGTTTAAATTAGCAATATATGAATATATTTTATTTTATCGGATTATAAATTCTGAATCAGTATTATATACAAAATTAATTTTCACTTTTAATTGTTATATCTTTCTGAAAATATTTTTTAATATTTACTTTACGTAATATTAAGTCCAATATTCGGTATAAAATGTATGACGATACAGTGTTTAAAATACATGTTCTAATAAAAGTTGGATAAATTTCTTATAATAACAACTATAAGTAAAACTTCTCCATTTTGATATCTCTTGTTTAGCTACTGTATCAATTTTATTGCAATTCCTATAACTCAAATAATTCCAGATTTGACTTTTTGATGACAGCCACGTCGTCACGCGGTTTCTTTCTGCAACGACCTGAGTTCTGCTGAAAGCGCGCGTTAGAATTGCACGAAAGAGACTAAACAAATCGCTGCTGTCGAGATCAGAAGCGTGCACAAGAGATGCTAGGTTGAACGAGGAAGGACGACTTCATCTCCGCGGTGGTCTACCCGATGGAGGAGCAAAAACACTATTATGGTAGAGAGAACGTGTAGCTCATAATATACATCTTCGAAAACATATAAGACAATATATTTATCTGATAATAAACAATGTCAATTTTTACGCTTTTTTATCAAATTAAATAATTGCGCAATTAATTTAAACAATGTAATTCCATTATTTTAATTAAATACACAAGTTTACATAACATATGCCACAGATGTGAATGTTAATTTTCATAAGAATAAAATAATTTTGTATCAATGGAAAAATTATGTTATTTTTCATTAAATAATCTACCCATATTAGCGTTTACCTCTCCATATTAATAATTCTTCGATTTCCTGCTAGAAATGTCCGTGTATTTGAGGTAAATTCATGCGACACTCTATAAAATTTTGCATCAAGATGTTTCTCGGACTTACCAAGCGCCAGAAGAGTATGCATGATTCGAAAAGGTGATTCAACATTTATATTGAACGGGAGTTAATGGGGATTCGAGCGTCGATGAGGCTTCGACGACGATGAACGTTCACGTCCGTCAAGGGAGTCAGGTCTCTCGATGTTTTTACGCCGACGTGCCAGTAATTTACAGTCGGTCATTCGGCCGTACATGGACGGCACGATCGGTAGCCTCGCGATACGTCAAATTAGCCCATATATCATGGCTTTCTTTATCGATCCATCGATTTATGTGCATATGCGCATAATATAAATTATTAAATAAGTCTATATATACACATATATATGTATATATACACACGAGTATACGCAAATTATACGTGTGTGTTTGAGTGTACTTCGCGAACATATGTCAATTACTTATCGTTCAGTGTACTTGTAATTGCAAATCGACTCGTTGCAATAATGACAGTTTCGAAATTTAAGTAGTTAATAATCGTCCAAAACCGAATAATCATTAGCGGAACAAAAATATCATATACGTCGAGGAACGATATATGCTTTTCTTTTACAGATACACACCTGCGTGTTTCTACACATTTATTATATACTCATATTGTTAAATGGAGGTGTACCCAAAAAAATAATGGAAACTTGTGTAAGTGTACTGATCAGAAACCTCAAAGCGCATAACCCAGTTCTTTATTTTTAGTTAATTATTAAAAAATTAATAATAACTATCACATTTGAAAATATTCGTGATTTATAACATGTTTTCTCAATCTTATTATATTTGAAATTTATAACTCATCCTATTTTGTTTTTGTTTATGAAACATATGGAGCAAGAATCCAAATAAATATGATATTAATTCCAGCGGAAGAATTCGCATCGCCGAGAGATCGCGAGGTACGACATGATTTCGAAATCCAATCGACATCGGCCAATAAAACTGTCAAACGGTAAATCTTCAGGAGAGAGAGCACCTCCGGCTCTTGGAAGGTTGTATAGCGTTGTATTGACGTGAGTTATCAGAGATAGAGAACGCCGGGAGAGAATCGGGGTGGATGACTCCCTCCTGCTCCCCGCTCGCTTACCCTCGTACACCATGATTTTATGCTGTGCAACCCTCAGCACGGGATTGGCTTTACCGACCTCCGCGGAACGAAGAATGGAGAGGCAGAGAGAGAAAGAGAGATAGACAAAGAGAACGACAGAGAGAGAAAAAGGGAGGGAGGGATGAAAAGAGAGAGAGAGATAGAAGCCGCTGGGCTTGTCTCATTTTACTTTACAAGAGGGATTTAAAAACGAGGAAACCGTTTGACAGTTATTGCAGCCTCGCCGACGCACACCACTACATCCCAGCCTTCCCTCTGACTTGATCTACCGGAACTTCGAATTAAATCTAATATATACAATAAACAAGGAAACAATCAATAACAAGGGAGGGGGTCCTCGTTTCGCGTTGGTATTCCTGGCGACGCCTTAAGTCGGACAGTGATATGTCGATAATTAAACGTCGCTTTTGTGTGTGAAAGTTGACAAGAGTATAAATCGTCGCCGAGACGTTCGAGGCTTACATTAACTTAAATGGTGAAAAATCACCGCGTTTTATTGACAATATTACGTCAATTACCGCGAAAAATCCTCACAATCTTTACAGTTAATCGTATTAAATGTGGCAATTATTTACTCTTGTCTTTATGTGTTTAACACGGAAATCTGAAGCGCTTAGATGCTTTTCATTTAAATAAAATACGACGAAATATATAATTGCAGAGTAATGGATGTACAGCAAATCTACTGAAGCGTAATTGATTAAAAGAACATTTACACTTAAATTATGCATCACGCGTATAAAGGTTATACGTGTAAGAAGACCTCTTTTCAGTTTCATAGTGATTTCTCATCCGTTGCTGACGCACCGCGTTAGTTCTTCCGGTCATTAAGTCCAATCTACTATGTAATTTGCAGAGACATTATACGAACTGATTAAAATAATAATGCTGGGCCGCCACAGTCAATAAGCGTGACGCGACTCCTACCGAACTTCCTTATGAATATTAATCTGCATCCGGTGTATGGTGATAAATACATCATGTGGCATCGTTCTTATATATATATTGAAATTACAATGGAATTTAAAAACCGGACGTCATCGATATATGAATTCGTTATTCAATCTATTTCTCTTGTGGTCGCGCGCGTATATTGTTTCTCTTTTTAATACAATACATTATTATTTTCTCTCTCTCCAATATTTACATATTTACATAATCGTATCGAGCTTGAATAAAAACGTGGCTTTTTCCATGCAATTTATTAGTTATGTATTCGGTTTCTCGATCGCAAGATCTGCATCTATTTACTTTTGTCAGCTCTTATCTTCTTCCGTTTTATATAAAGTACGGATAGTTTGGTAAGCGTTGTTACATTATGCATTCGTTTAATCTTTAAAACGAATGCGATACATATGTGTTCATACATAGAAAATTGCGACAAAATATACTTTATACAAAAACGGAAGAGAAGAGGATAAAAGCTGACTAATGTGTCCTTGATTTAAATGAGAAGCGAAACAAGGTAAAACGAAGGAGCGAAAAAAGGATAACGCGCGGAGTTACAGGGAGTCGGCGAATAAGCGCCGCTGGTCTTACTACCGCTAGGCAGCGGAACCCCCGCTGACATTAGGCCCCCCATCGACACCTGACAACCTGTTAGCTGCTGCCAACAAATTGCTTTGCATCCCATTCAGCTCTTGCTAGCTACCATGGACAAATTATCCACCTTCTTACCTTAAATAGATTCTTATCGCTTTTTATTGCTTATCTATCAGGTTTCTCATCATACGATGTTTTTGTCAAATATTTACGGATTATTGTACAATGACTGTATAGCGATAAAAGTTGTGTGATCGTTAAATCAGTTTCAAAATAAAATATCATGTCTGTTTACATCGTGAAAAAACGAAGTCAATTGTGATGAGAAAAGGGAGACGATAAAAAAAATAAGGATAACGAAGTGTGATAAAAAAGAAAGAGGTTAGTGGAGAAGATAAATTACGCATTAAATTTCAGGCGGGACCCAAAGCGTACACCCTATTTCGCTACTAGCGATGGTAGGAGATGAAAACGTCGTAGCGATATAATAATCCCGTAGGCGCGACGATATAACGCGACAATTTCTCGGTGCATTAGAGGGGGACTTACATATTTTATGGGGATTTTTGCATATAATTTTACGGCGCGTTAGAGCGACATTTAAATACGGCAGCTGGATAAACAGAGCGCGACGGTCCTATATTCCCTTTCCCCTGGACAAGTGACGAAGGTGAAACGACGAATCGGAAAGAGAGATCGATACGACAAAAAGCACGCGGGGGAGTGAAAGGGAGACGGGGCGAAAATAAAAAGGGGTCCCACAGGAAAAGAAAGAGATGCAGCTCACGCTACCGAGAGAAGAGAGGGTGTGCACCCGCGATCTGTTTGCACAGCATGCGATACATGTGTTCATGCACCGAGTCCAAGGGCGGCAGAAACGATTTGACGATTCACTTAAAGGCTAATCCCCACCTCGTCGGGCGATCGTCCTGATGATAACCGCATCTGCATCTTCACGCAAACCATTTCGTTCCTGAAACGCGTGACAAAGGATGGCGAGGTAGATACGATAACAAGATTGAATATATATGCCGTACCTATTACTTAAATTATACAAAAATGATACGAGCGCGTGAGAACTTCAATATGGAAGAAATTAATAAAAATATTGAAATATTTCAATATACATATAACTTTCGGCAATTTTGCATTAAATCGAACTGGATAATTTTGGCACAATATTAATCACGTACCCAATTATTACTAATTATAGAAAATATGTTCGAATTTATACATATAATTTTTAAATACATAAAACGATTGCGTATTTCTAAACGGGGGACCGATAAGTGAAGCTTGCATAAACGGTCGGAACATCGAGCCATGCTCAGGATGAAAAACGATCGGTCGAATCAATGATCCAGAAGTTGATGTTATCCGGAAACAGGCAGCAGAGGCCAGCATCATGTAATATCCGCGTCTTCACCGGAAACGTATAGCAACGCGTGGCCGCTACATTGGGGGAACGAATCACAGTCATGATTCGTGCCAACTAGTCGGAACGAGATCTACTGCTACAGCCCCTGTCGATTTTACTTGTGGACGTTCAGTTAGATTCGTATACACTTATCATTCATAAAGTTCGTTTCTCACGACGTATAGAATACTGCGATCGTTATATATACCTACGGAGCCAGCCTCTGTAACGCGATATTGTGTCACGGCGAGATTTCTCTCGCTTGCGTCGAGTTCGCGAGAAATTTATCGCGAAATAACCGGAACAGTCCCCGAAACTTTGTCCGCACATAACATGCCGCGCGGTTTGGACTCGTACGTATATACTGTCGTGTACGTTTGAAATTGGCGCACGTCGGATGGGAGCGCGCACGAATTCGCCTTGAATGAGTCAAAAGAGGACTTCGAGCTATATAGACGGTTTCCCCGGGGAGCATCACTGCGCCGTATCCGGGACTTTCGTCCGTCCGCTTTGATTTATGTCCTTGTAAGTGACGTCACTCGTGTGCGTCCGCCGTACTCCCGGCGTGGTACCCCTCGTGTGTGCACAAAGGATCCTCCGTCATATTATCCCGGGCGTAGCGTATATAAATGACCGAAATTGGGACTTATTGTGTTTGTCATCGGCACGGGAAATCTTGCGCCCTGATTTATTATCTTTGCCTTCGGTCGCCTCGTCTCCTCTCGGCCGATCGCGCACCTCATTGTAAAGTATTTCTCCGACCCATGGCGAAATTTCTTTTGCGTGAAGAAATAATATTAATTTTTGTGGCATAATTTGCCGTATAGTTGATACAAATTAGACGAGATAAAGGTTCTTCTCAAAGTCTTATAACAATTTCGTAATAATAATTTCATAATAATAGCGAAACAAAGTAGTCACGCGCATTTATAATTATAAATCCATAGTCCTGTACACATTATCGGGACCTCGGGACTCGCTGGGGGCACTCGTTTTAATTGCAATTAAAATCTTTTACATAATTTAAAGGAAGGCTTGTCCATGCGGAATAATTAGCGAAGTGCTTTCAGCGTAGGACGCCAATAGCGCACCGTAATTGGCAATAAAACATTTCATTGAACCGCTAACTTGGCCCCGCGCGCGCGCGAACGAACGAACTTGGGGGAAAGCCTATTATCTTATGATAATTCGCGCCCGGGGTGAAATTAATCGAGTAACTACAATTTCATAATGGCTGCGCCCTTAAAGCAGGAAACGGAGCCAACACTTACTCAACAAATACGGCGTTGCCAGCTCGTAGGAGGAAGAGAAGGGGACGCCGCGCGTCTTCCTGTCTCTTCCTCCCCCCCGTTCGTTCGATCTATTTCCCCGTCGCACCTTGGCGGGCCCGTGCGTATAACTCGAATGACATAATTGAATAATATAACGTGTCACCCTTCGTGAGGAGAACTGAACCGCGCCGGGCTGAGCTGAACTGAGTAATAGTAGAGCGAGTCCGGGACTCGTGGGACCTCTCGTCACGCATATTTCATTACGCGATCGATCTGGCAACCCTGTAACCCCATCTACTGTCTACAATCCGACCTCTCTCTCTCTCTCTCTCTGTCCCCATCAGCATCGCACTACACGGTGCGATGTATATTCGTCGTCCGAGCAAATCGGCCGATCTGAACGAATGGAAAAAATGGCGCGACGCCTCTTACATGTCCGTGTAATAAAGCGCGGTGAGCCCCACTTCCATCTTAAAACTCGTCTTGCGAGTAAAGTGTACAAAGATTGCCGATCTCTTTAATCATATAAATCAATATACTTCGAATTTTGAATGTTCCGCACCTTATCATGTAAAATTTCGTCTGTTCCGTTATACCTTTATAACGTTTTAGATAACTATAGTAACTGTATTTTTTTTTGTCAAGAAGAAGTATAGACTCTCTAAATTTATAAGAACATCGCGCGCGTATGTATACCCTATATAAAATTAAATTTACAACCATGAAATATGTTTTTTTATTTTACCGAATTATCCCAAGACACAGCGAGTACAAGAAAATACAACATCTCCTAAAGCGATTTTATGAATTCATGCGGCGCATCGCTTGGTATCTGGTAACTGGTACCCACAATTTTCTTACGCGAGAAATAACGATAACCCTCGCGCTGACTTTTATCGCGATATGGTAATTTCGTAAAGACGCGGCATACGTACATTACATACGAACCGTATAGCGATCGCGCGAATAAGATATACCGTCGAGATATCTGTATAATCCGAGGTATTAGTAAGCATCCTCGTGACACTAGCATATTCCGCCGGGCTACTCCATTTGCACCAGACCCCTATCCCGCGCCGCGTCCTGCCAGCTCGATATAATACCCCGGTAATTCTCCGGGGAAACGATTCTCCACGGATCCGTTGCGCCTCTCGCTAAAGAAGTCCTCCCCCATCTCCGGCGCGATTCACATCGATTCACACTCATGAAACAACGCGCGACTACATTTTGACAATTCTATTACGATTATTTCGTCGCGCCGACAGCTGCTGCACGCTCAACGACCATCTCTTCCGTTCTATCGCGTAATAAAAAGCGGCTGCCAAGTGATCGTGTAATTGCGCGCCTCGAGGAGATATGATTTCTTGCCATTGTGAGTTCGCGCTCGCGTCCACTGATTTAATATTTTCTACCTATATATCTATATTATTATACAAAAAGATATTAGAAATATAATTTTGCTCGCAGACACGTAGAAAATATTTATCATCAAACTTATCGCGGTAACAAAAAAGTTTTTATTTTAATTAAAAAAGAATTAGTGATTGCTATTTTAATTGATTGTTAACTCAAACGTACTATACGGCGATTCTCCTATGGACTTATCTCGCTAAGTTTGGATTCAAACAATCTATTATTCAAATTGAAATTACGAGTTTTTTGAAATATCCCGTATGTAACGGGAACGGAAAAAAAAAATTGTTTCATTAATATTATCGACAGAAATATCTATAATATCTACATGCTGTTTTCTACGTTTGGCTGATCAGGAAACGAAATATCTACGTAATTGATCGCAATTTGTATAAAGACTGTACGACCGGTATATTGTTCTGTAGTAGCAGTATTATAATGTAAATATCACATATATTCACAGGCAATGAATAAATGTATGTCTGCTCACAATGACAAATATTGTACAAGACGTTTCAGTTGCGATCGAAGTTACGATCAAATACTCTGCGCATCATTGTTCTTTCAATATATATAATTTTAATATAGTTTTATATATTAGGTAACAAAATAAATTTTAACTATTTTTAAATATATTTCAATAAATATCTTAAAAAATTAAATATTTAAAATATTGAAAAATTGTTTCACATTATATACCTAATATATGTGTAAAACTTTATAATATTTCGAGAGAGAAATTATCATAAAATCTTTTAGACACTCAACTCCTCTTGCATCAAAATAATTGTCGCCTAAAAACCGTCCTTGTTACCACAAGTTACGGGAACAACTATTTTTGCGAAAGATAGGTGATACTTTATCGTCGATGTACATTTCTCTTCGTTGGACAGGTAAGACTCGTCTACGTGAACAGAGGCCGATCGGATAAGGAATGCAGTATCCACGACAGCCGGAAAAGGTAGTGCGGAACGGAAGGAGAAGAACCACTGGGGCCAGAACACATGTATACCACCGTATATGGGAACACATTGTGAGCGCAATCGCGTGCCACGTGAGCAGTACATATTCTCTTCGCAACTGGTCCATTTAGGGATGTCGCCTTTCATATTGCCACGGTTTAAGCACTCACCTAACTATGACTGTCCGATTGCTCACTTTACCCAAGTGATTTGGACCGTTCTACTAATTGTAAGAATTGCACATTCTCTGCAGCGTTAAACGTGCCGCAATGATTTTTTGATCAGCTATAATAATTCAATATAATTTGGAAATATTTGTTTATTATTAATGCTCTTAAATATTAGACAATTAATGTTATATCTACTTTGTCATTATAGCACGTAAATCATTGCGGCATATTAGCATATTAGCATAGTATCAATATTATATAATCAAGCTACTTTGAGTATTTTCATGCTAATACACATTGGAGATTAATACCGGCATAAATTATAGTATACATAATTATGATGACGTGTAAGTTCTACTAAATTATGGATTATTACTATCGAATCTATCAATCAGTTATCGATTAATTTCATAGGCAGTGTGACTAAAATAATTTTATAAAAATACGAGCACTGTTCTCATGATCTGCTGGCCCGTGTACGGATATTCTGCAACTGCGCGATTCGCGTACGGCATAGCAAAAAGTTGAAGCTACAGACGAGAAGATACGAGGGGGGGTTGAAGCGGGGGGATCAGGAGACGAGAAGGAGATGGGGTTCGGGGGACGAGGAATTAGAGAAAGTTTTCGAGGGTTGTACTGACCCCTGTTCGCTCATTGTTAATATTTAGGGTAGCCCGGCGCCACGAACAATGCTGAATGTCCCCCAACGTGCAACGGGGAGTGTCTAACGTTAACCTGTTTCAGTTTTAGGCCGCGCACGCTCGCACGCGTACGCAGCTCAGTGTGTCTATTCTCATATACACGCGCGAACGAATGTCCTTGCTCGTAGAATCCCTCGGGTTATGATTAATGGATCTGGCGCATATTAGCGCCCACTTGGTGCACCCTCGTTGAGCTTCACCATTCACCATTTGCATTTGCAATTTAATGATCCTCCCTGGAGGCTGATTGACTTCTGTAATCACGGAGACCGATTTCTTACACGTAATCATCTTGATTACACTATATCGCTCGAATTCAGATTTCATTATATTGCTAACGCGAATTGATAATGTTATGACAGATTATAATTATGTCAATATTAACCTCGAAGGTTAATATATGTTTTTCAGTAAGAATATATTAAATGTTATATAAATTTATAATGTTCTTATAACTCCTGTTTTAAATATTCTTCATGAAAAATATATCGGGTTTACATAATATACAAATTCATTCATAGAAAATAAAAAAAAATTTAGATAGCTTATTATCGCGAGATATTCATAACAATAAATTTATATATCGTATTTGAACGAATTACAAGTTTTTAGACGAATGGCGTATCGGGTGCACGTTTACTAGGAATTTGTTGCAACCGATGCAACTGACGACTACAGTAGTGCAGTATAGCAACTATCGCTGGGTCAGCAGATGGACCGAACTGACCGATGCTTTCAAGGGGACAATAAAGCTCATACACATTGTATCTCACTCGAGTATCCCATTGTAACCGTATGTGAATCCGTGTCGTGCCACGATCCGATAATTGCGATTTCACCCACGAACCATTTCGACGAATCACCAAAGGACCGTAACGAAAGCGAAGCAATATTTTCTGGCTCTGAATCATGCGCGAGGCATTTCCTCTGTACATTCAAACTTTCAAGGAATTTGGAAGAATAATTAAACAAGAAATCTAGTAGTTATTTTATCTGTAATAAAAAAAAACTTTACTTCCGAGATTCAAACTCAGCAATGTACAGATCAAACTAGCCGCGAACGCATAACGAGTAACCACCTGCTATCCCTGGATTGTGCTCGGACGACGTCGGAATGGTGTACTCCTTGGTGTTATCGTAAATACCGAGACTACACACGCCAAAAGGATGCAACGAGGAGGATGCACATACGGAGGGGCTTGAACGAGGAAGTAAGAAAAGCACGGCTAATAGTCGAGCATTCGCAAAGTTGGCGTGCAACGCCGCGTTTCGAGACACGCAAACCCGGAGCCGGGGCTCGTGGTGGGTAACAACCCACCATCGTGTGTCAGTCGGCTGATTGACAAGTCGAAAGATTTGCCCGCGATTATTATGATTGTCCGTGTTTCGTATCGTTCGCTTACTAAAATTGCCGGTGGGTCGCCAGGAGGTCAGCGTTAATTATAGTGGTACCGGTTAGGCAGGCGGACGGATATCTATCCGTTTATCGGATCACAACGAGTCGCTCCGCCGACCATGCCGGACCGGAGCGAGAGATCGTTCGCTTCGTTCGACATCGCTATCGGGGCTAACGGATGAACAAAAGAGTAACACGCGAGGGAAACAAAGAACGGTATGTGTATGTGTCTACGGCGTTTTTCCTCCCGAAGTAATCGCTGTGCGCACCGCTATGCACTCAAGGGCGGATTTATACGCATTCTTTCATCTGTTCGATTGATAGTACCTTTTATTGATGTTTATTAGGTCTTCCTTTCTCTATAACTGTGCCACAATAATTACTGCATTTTTTATACTTCATTCTTCTTTTTTTATGTTCTTTTAATATACATATAACGCAAATTTATAACCTTCTATTTTAAATACCTATTGTTTATACCGTTTATAGCAAATAGTAACGATAAAAGTTCTTTTATTTATTTGCCGACACCTTTGACTCGTGAAAGACTCGAAGTTTCTTAGCAGTGTTAGATAGCATCAAAACTCGTACCACTTTCCAAAATCTATTTCAAACACGCGAGAAATAACGCAGATCGGATCTACTCTTCCCGGAAGATACGCGCGACCGACCATGAAGTTAGAGCAGAACGACGTATCCTTTCCCTGTTAGCTCAATTAGATAATATCAAGCAAAATCTGCCGTTTCCCGAAATCCAATTCTCACACCGACTTCCGCTTGTTATTGTTAAGCTTAGTATTTTTCTCAATCGTGCTTGCACATGGCTATGCAATTACAAAACGAATTAAAACAATATATCTGTAAAATTATTTTTTGAATCGTGTATTTACAGAAGAAAAATTGAAAACATATAGCATTTCGTGATTATATTTCTTACGGTATTAATAGAATCTTAATTCTTATGTTACGTTTGCTACATATTCGTGATCTTTGTAGAGCCCCAATAATTTTGCAAATAATTCTTTCTCAAAAATTTATATGATTTAGATTTTGGTACCGTATTGCCAATATATCGATAAAAATAATTTATTTAGGTGAAAGCAAGTGTTAATTTTAACAAACATTTCAATCATTAACAAAATATTGTTTGGTCAAATTAATTAAATTTACAAATTTCAGATAATTGATGATTAACAATTCATCGGTCAGTACCGAACAGTAAATCTATAATGAATCGAGCAAGCAAAGCGAAAGTCATTCGATCTATCTGTCGACATATCGTTAAATTGTTAAGTAAACTTTAATATTTCAACGAGAATAAAATGTATATTTGCGCAAAAAACTTCTCGAGACAATCAAATTGTGCCTAATCTGTGACTCTGTGTAATTATATTTAGTAGTCCATGCTAATCTAGAAAATCTGGAAAACCGCGATATATCATGCGACATGCGACAGACCGAACGACTGAATACCGAATAGACAGAAGCGTCGCGACATGAACGGGCGAAAGAAGAGTGCATTGCGGTCGGAGATGCAGTTAGGGTAGTGGAGTAGAAGAGAAGTAATTCTCTGATATAATACTACGTCAGCAGCACCAGCAGCATCAGCAGCAACAGCATAGCAATAGCAACAGCGGCGGCGGTAGCCGCCGCGCCGTGGGTTTCCCGAGAGAACAGATACATATGCTAATGCAACGCGATGCTCGTTATAATAATCTACAAGTCGAATGCGCACGGAGAACCTCGCTCCACACTCTCTTGCAGGTTGCCGGTGACACTGTGCCGGCGCTATCTCGGGCGCGGGATCACGGCCAATGGGACGGGGGGGAGGGTGTGAGGGCCCTACGTAAGCCGGTTATCTAAATACCGTAAATAACAACATCCCCCTTGCCTCCTTCCCAACACCGTGAAGAAGAGGCTTGCGACCATCTCTCTATGTATCATCCCTTTTCGCGCCTCCCTTGCCTCATGACGCACCAAACCCTTTTCGTACCCTCAGCCGAGAGCCTGCAACGCTCTGCCACGCAAAGAATCTCACCCGAATGACGTTACACTAATGCATTATTTACACTAATCTTATAATTAATCCTCTTTGCTTTCAGAACAATTAAAAATTAAACATTACGATTTTTGCAAATAACAATTTGCAGTTCTTATAACAGTTTAATCTTAATTGATTTTTTTTTTCTGAAAAACCAGAAAAAAGTAAAAAATAAATTAAATTATGGTCAAAGTAGTTGCTGATACCAGACATGGGAAACACGTTGCTTACAGAGCATGCGCCATAGTTGTGACAATTAATAACTATCTCCGCGCGAGTGGTTGCAACGTTTCGCTAGCATCGGAGCCAAACGGCTGTCAGAGGCACCAGCCAATAGACAAATGAATGCATCGTGACGAACGGCATTTCTCGCTTAGTCTGTCGTGAAAACGGTTGGTGGGTTTCTCCCCTTTGAAGACCGATCGTTAGATGTTATCGTTAAAAACGTTATCGTCATCTCGTAAATAATCTTTAATCTCCGGGACGCGCCGTGAAGCCGTCCCCTCCCCCGTTCTTGTGTCAACCCTAAAATGACACTACCTCGCCGTTTATGGATGCGGCAACGCGAAAAGATGCTATCGCCGGATTATTTTCTGGATAGACGGATACATCTCCGGTCTCGCGTTCCCGATATATCCGCTTAACACGTGCGCGACGACGCCGACGCTTTGCATTAGTTCGCACGTTATATCCGTCGACGCGCTAACACGACGTTTCTAACAAAAGCAAATATGAAACGAATGGTCACCCTTACGTAAAATACATATCGATCCACTCTCTGTGACGCCGTTTTCGGAATGTACGACATCGTTATCGAGGATTATCCTTTACGCGGCTCAACGATGCCGTTACTGCGATGCGCTAAAAGCGAACGAGGAGAGCGAAGAAAAAAAGGCATTCGTACCGAACACGACTGAAAATGTGTTCGTACGCTCGTTATATATCCGGTTTTTAATATAAATACGTTGCTTTTCTAGACATTACACATGTACTAGAATTATTATTAACAAATATTTTTCTGCCTAATGATGAAAACATTGAGCAATTGAATGTTCATCGATTATATGATATAGCAAATGATAAAAAACTCATTGTAATATATATAGTAAAGAAATATATATATAATATATATTTCCGACTTTTTTATTTTTTTTTATTGTAAGCTTTATAGAGGCACTAAAGTCTTATTCTCCATGATGATAAAAAGGTTAATTGATTTTCCTTGTATCTACGAAATGATAAATAAAACAGAGGAAATATCATGAGCTATTTTACATATATGTATATAAGATACTATTAATTCTGTAAATAGGACAATATTAGACAGAAAAAGGAGGAAAAGAAGGAAAAGATTATTATCTCTATTTCATTCCAACGCGATTTACAGCGACGCAACGAAGAAAAACCGGCCCTTTAAATGTGTCGAAAACGTTTCGCGATATTGGACGCGTTTAGTCAATCCGATAAATCAGGAGGGGCACAGATGAATGTCGACATAATGTAAAAGAGAGAAAAGGGGGACGTCACCTACTGTCAACACCCCTACCGCGAACTTACCATTTCTTATCCTTATGTTGTCTCATCGCTTTTTATTGGCAAATGTATCCACGCGTGATCGCACTGACGGTGCTTTATACGCTTTGCGAGGTGGCGACAGGGAAGATAAGATGTTACAGACTTGGATGAAAAGGTGATACACGATTGGCATAACTATTGACTTACCTGTAACAAACAAAGCATCACGGTTGTGTTAGTTTTACAACAAACATTTTTTACATAGTTCTATTTAATGTAGTATACATTTCTAGTTTTACTTATTATTCAATATTATTTATTATATATATATATTCAATCAAAAATAATAATAATTCATAATAACGTTTGACACAAGTATCTTATTAGCATAAACTTTCCGAATTTTAATACTATTTACGTTTGATAGTTAAAAAATATAAATCAACTTTTATTCAGTCACACTTCAAGTATTAAAAAGTATCCTTGACGTGCGCATTTGCATCCGCCATCTTCGATTAAATTCCGGAGGACTGTAGGGAGAGATAAAAACGATGAACTTTATTTTATAGCCGATGTGAGGGAGTCGGCCTTTGGGTTCTTTAGAAGTAGAATATGTTTCGTATCATCATAGGGGATTTAGCACCGTCTCCTTCCTATCCATAACGCTCTCACCCGCCTCTGGCAGCCATTTTGAATACATTCTCACCCAAGGAGAGTTATCTGCGAAGCGTTTCGATTTCCCATTTAAAGTATCTTATATGTACACGTTCTCTCGGGGAAGGATGCGCAGAAGCATCGAGAATAGACGGAGGAGAAGCGGATGTCTGAAAATATTAGCTTATTTGTTGTTATTTCACTGACACCCCCATTTCCCTTATAAATTTCAAAACGATCGCGGACAGAATAGGTACTTAAAATTATCGTAGAAAGATAATATTCACAACGCGTATTAATATAGAAATTTATTCAGAATTAATATTTTGCCTCGATTTCTATATTTCCTTGATTTCTAAAGGGAGAGAAAGAGATAAACGACAATCGCTTCGTGTCTTTCAATAAATCGTGCGTTATCGATCGCAAAGAAATGTGTATTAATGTCATCAAGCTTCAACGGCTGCTTTCGCATTCAGATCTCGACGACACTGAGTAATATACCCGGACGAGGGATAACTTTTTTTCGACCTTCTCGAGAGGGAGAGAGGGAGAGAGGGAGAGAGAGAGAGAGAGAGAGAGAGAGAGAGAGAGAGAGAGAGAGAGAGAGAGAGAGAGAGAGAGAGAGAGAGAGAGAGAGAGAGAGAGAGAGAGAGAGAGAGAGAGAGAGAGAGAGTACGCTGATGGGTGGCTGAAAGAAAGAAACGGTGGTCGGTATTGGCATTGGCTCGCTGGCGGCGTATGCTTATTTTAATTGAAACAGTCGAACACCGCCACCACTTTGCCCCTTGCCACTGCCATGCCTCTTACTCTGTTTCCCTTACCTCCCGCGCCCCTCCGTTCCATATAGAAGGCGACAAACTCCCGCTCCACCCTGCCGGCGCCCCTGCCGCGTTAAAACGACCTACCGCCGTGCTCACCCGGAGGATATTGTTTCAAACGAATATGCAAATCATGAGCCAACCCAGAACGTGGTCCGCTGTAATTTCTATTGCTTCCACCTAGCGGGCGACACAAATAGATATCCTTAACGCTCCCCAGATCTAAAGGAGAAACGTGCGCCGAATGTGCTCCGCGATCCAACTTCCCTCTCCGCCGCCGCGACGCTCGCCATCAGCTACGTACCAGAATTTCCGCGGACGCGGCGGGGGAAGGAGCGAAAGCAATTCTGCTCAAAGATTACCATTAAGGGTGTAAACAATTTTCATTAAGCCGGCATCGCGTATACTCACTATTCGCAACGCGCTGTTCGACTTTATCAGTAAACTTCAAGCTAAATCGACTGTGCGCGCTAAAGTTAAAAATTTACACTCTACACGCCGCTCGTATGTTGCTTAAAGTAAATTTCTCTTTCATATTGGCAAACAACACCATGTAATATAAGAGAATAAAAAACATTTCTTGTTTTTTTTACATACATATAAAATTATAAGTGCGATTCTGTCCTTTGGATTCTATCACAAAATATAAAAATCCACCCGAAACATATTTTATGCGCGCGCGCGCGCGCGTTAAACGCAAGATGTGAACTAAATAAAATTAAATAAGGTCGGACAAGTAAATGCAGATAGATATAAATGTACTTAAATTACATGTATTAATCAGAGCTGCATTAAAGACGTGATCAATTCGAAAATTTTCCCAGCAACTACGGTGCGAGAAGTTTCATGTCTACGATGTAGTCTAGTATTTACGTATCGACTCTCGCGGGTGGCGAGATCGATTGCAAAAGTTGTAGAAAGCGTACCTCAACACATATAGAACGTCGCTATACGTATATAGCGCTTCTAAATATCTGCAAACGGAGCAGCGAAACAAGTATCCATAGTTTTCAGATCTAGTTGTAAAACTTATTCTATCTTACAAATTACGATATGTCGACTTGATTCCCTTTTCTAAAGTAGAATGAAATGGAATAAAATTTAAAGGTAAGAAAAAGTATAGCGAGAGAGAAAGTCAAATTTATATTTATACAAACATTTTCCGAAGCAATCGAACGAATGGTAATTCTATTTATTCGTTTGTGCAAAAATCTGTAGTAACGTGACGGCGCGAAAATATAATCAGACGTGTTTCGGGAAAATCAGATTCCCTGAACTAAGAAGGAACCGAGATCGATGTCCTCCAGCCAGTCCGGGGACGCTAACCTTCCCCGGCTCCGAAGCCCGGTTAACTAAGTGAGAGAGTGACCCGTACTTTGTTCCCTCGCGCCGCGCCAGCAGGAATATATTGATAGTCAGCTCAAAACTCCATTAGGGCCGCGCCGGCCAAGTATTCTCTCGTAAATACGAAAATGCTATCCCATTATTTACTGGTTAATTGGATTAATGAGACTCGTTATTCCGTGGAGGGCCGTGACTCGCGACCCACTCCGGAGTCTCTGTCGTAGGAGAGAGGAGAGTTAAGAGGGATGGGTCACCCGGCGGCAGGGTCACGACGGCGAAGGATGAGAATAGGGAATAAAGGGTAAGACCGCCACGTGGACAAATATGTCCCGACACGTCGCCGACACACGCGTGCGCATGTAATCGTTTAAATGTATGCGCCGACAATATTTTGCGATGTAATCACAGAATTTAAAATTTTTCGTCGCGGAATAAATCCTTGATTTAAATCATGTTGATACAAGTTGTCATATTTTAGAAAAATTATGTGCGAGATTTTAAAGAATTGACTGAATATTATCAATTTTTGTCAATATACGATCATTTCTTAATTTATCATATTAAAGAATTTCAAGTTTTTTTTCTAGACGGTGTTGAAAATAAACAAAATTTTAAATTACATATAATCAAGATTTAACCAGCAAAAAGAAATATTGATATCAGAGCTTTTTATAAAAAAAGGCAATATAAAATTTAATCAGATTTCAAAGAAGAAATATTTGCATGTGGTTTGCACGTGCAATATGTGTGATAGCGTTTTAAAACATAAATCTATATCCAACTAAATATTAAATCTTGCGAGACGGATTATATCCCGCGCGGCTGGCATTAAAAAGCTTCCCGCCAGGTCGTTCGCTTCCGTGTTTCGACTCACCGCACCGTCGCGTTAAGGGTTTCAGCGACAATTAATTATTCCTAATGCCTCCACAAAGTTCGCGGCGCCTCGCGCCAGTTTCGATTATTCGCGTGTTATTGGAACGATAAATCAAAGATTCTCTGAGAAAAGCTGCGCGTCAAACCCGAATTCCGCGGTAGGGATACACTTTTGAAATGGCAAGCCGACTTCATTAATCAGCGGGCACCGCCGTGTCAAGGGCGGCCGCACTCTGGATGCCGTATTATATAGAATAAAATTAATGAGATACACAGAAATACACTCCAGTTCCGGTTCAGCGCGGCGCGCGCGCGCGATCTCGTAGTTCCAACAGAACGATCTCCCTTAGATCCAGACCTGTACATATATATCGCTCAATACTTCAGGTTTGAATTAGACACTCCTGATTACATATATATGTATATGTGTGCGATCGTAATTCAAAATGAAATAAATACATCTTTCAAAATGTCTACAAATCATATAAAAAGATAAATATATAATGAAGCAAAATAGACCGATTAATAAACGATAATTATATATTTATTCTTATGATGTATGTACGATATATAAAGTATAATGTTTAAATATATTTTATTTTAATACTTTTTGTTATATTTTTTTATTTAAAAAATTTTCTAATGTTTATTAAATGCTTCTTTAAAAGATGTATTCGCAAATGACGAACTATTTCTATTTGTGAAAACTTCAAATAACCTTTTTTTCTCTATCATCTTATCTTTGTCTTAATGAATAATCTTCTAAGTAAGTAATATTATTTTATCAATAGTGTAACTAAAATTTGATCGTTTTCCTTTTTTATTCATATTTGGCCTGCTTATCATTTTAGTGCTTATTGTTAGTACTTGCTTATTCGTATGGTTTCCTATTTATTTCGATAATGATGATTAATGATGATTAATTAATTATATATTAATTGTGTATATTCCTAATTTGAAAAATTAATTTGCGATAACCAACTATTTTTATATACGCGCGAAAGTATCGTATGTTAGCTACTATCAAAATAGAAAGATTGTGCGCGTTTCCTTGCCAAGTTGTGTGTGTGTGTGTGTGTTGTACTCCGACGCAATTTAGGATATACCCAACTAGTCATGCAACTCGCGGTCCGGTGATAGTTTGAGCGCGAGAACGTCGCCCGAAGGACGAAAGGATCCGCCGCGTCGCGTCGTCCAACTTCCGCCCTCCGCGCGTCCCCACCATCTCCGTCATCACGCACGCGACCGCTACCCGCAAGCAAGTAAGACAGAACGAGAAACGTGGACAGCGTGCCCGCCGCCGCGCCGGGAAAGCGTAGTGAGCGCGAGGGAGAGACAGGGAGCGAGAGCGAACGAGGAAGGGAGGAAAACGCGGTGAGAAACGGAGAGTGGGTTGTAGCAGCAGCCTCTGGTTCCCCAACGGGATAGCCCAAGGGGGGTGTAAAGATGGCGGCCGAGGAGGGAGAGAGAGAGAAAGGACGCGCGTCGGTTATGATAAGGCGATGCTTTAATGACAACGCGTTTCTATGGCAACGGGCGTGTAGGGGCTGGCCGCCGCGACGCCCGGCGTCGGTCAGCTCGGGGGGTGGAGAGTGCATTGAGCGGCCAGCCGCCATACTAGTGGACACACAGCCTCGATTCTCAGGGATGAATTTCTCCGTGTGTGTGCGCGCGCGCGCGCGCGCGCGCGTGTATATACCCGTGCCCATTCTCGCGCTCCCCGTTTTACTCTCTACTCTGCCATTCCTCCTCCCTGATGCACACACGCGCGATCGTCCTCTCCTTTCGTCTCGCACGCAGGGGAGGAGGAGGGTTCCTTCCATTCTATCTGCTCCTGCTCTTACATCTTCCATTTCCACCTCTGCCTTTGTCTCTCCATAGCTGGGGCACAGCAAAACCAGTAACAACGCAATGTTATCTATCTTTCGAATTCGCCCCGCGAAACGCTTCTAAATCTTGACAATTCAAAATCTTATCGTTTACTTAGTTCAAGAAAATATTTTCTTTTCAGTAAAAGCTGAACGCGTATAGATTAATTGAACATTAATTGTGTCATAATATAAAATGACAAAAATATTTAACAAATATAAAACTTATATTGAAATATTTAATAAATAATCGATTTTACTTTAAGATTTAATAACAATAATGATTAACCTGCAGCAATCATACGTATACCTAAATAATATGCTTCAGAAAAGATTGCACTATTTGGACTCGATAAAAGAAATTTAAATATTAATTAAGTTTTTGTTCTATTCTATTTTTTATTTTGTCGTCATATTATCAAAATGATGCGTTCTTGGTAAATAAATCTTTTTAATCAATAATTTGAAAAATAATATGTATAATCAAATATACCATGCAATAATTTTCAGGAAACTCACCTAGTTCGTGATATCGTGATTTCAATTTACCTATTCTACCTCAACATTAAGGCATACATAAGGATTCCTCAAGTTATTAAGCGGTTCAGAAGTTTCCCCGTAAAGTTCGAATTCCCACAATTAAATGAAGCGTACGACCCCCTGCGTGCGAGAATCTAGAACCTCCTCACCTGCAGAAATTGCTCGGGACACGTTAGCCTTTCAGTGGGAACATTTTAGGAGAACATCAAAGAATCTTTAATCGTTCTGCGTGCGATCCCCTTTGCGCCGTCTCTCGGTGAATATCCTCGATAAGCTGGTTGCCCTCCGTCAGGCTATACATACCGCTAACTAAATTATATACATTTCATCAGTCGCCACATTAATGGGCACGTTAAACGCACGTTATAACTTTCATGCAAAAGCTGTTTAATTATAAAATATATGGGTAGTTTTTTATCGACAATTTTCAAATATATTATATATTTTCTTATATTTATATATATATATACGCGGTGTCCGCACAGGGAATTATTGGATCCTCTCAACTTCAGCCTTTTTATTCATAATTTTCTTACGAGACGGGATGTAGATAAGATGGAACAAAAACATACGTAAATATCCGTGTAACCGTTAGCCTTTAAAATTCGTCATTTCCGATTCTGGTCTAAATCCGCACGCTTGGCTCAATCTGTTTCACCTTCGTGCGATTTTCGACCTGTGACATTCGCGGCACGATCGCACGCCGGCCATGGGTGCGAAAGCGCATGGCCGAAATAGCCGGCCTCGAAAATTCAAAAGCAAATCTCCGTGGACGACGCGGATATACATGCATAAGAGCGATAACGGAATTTCGTAGTGGAAACTCCGAGCAGACAAACCGGGCATCAAGAGTATCCGAAAACACACAAGGGATGTTTAGGGGAACGTAAACACACCGTGTCTCTGCATTATGGATGCAACGGAGTGGACCGCTACCCTAGCCTGCATCCCTCCCGCCCTCCCCCCGATCTCTCCCCTGATCTCCCCGCCCCCCGTCCCCTCGCTTGCCTTCTCTTTCCGGTCCTCTCTACCCTCTTTCCATCCCCGTGTGCACCACGCGAGATGGTTGGTTGGGCTGCCTCCGCTCCGGGCTTCACCCCCGCTCGCATTTATTTATAATCAAATTCCATGTATACCGGCAGCCGGTGCGGTGGCGGTCTGAATTTCTATCCGAATGTGTACACACTCGTCCGCGAGGAGATAAGCGCGAGCGCGGGCACGGCGAGACACATATGCACGCACGCACACATACACACGTGTGTATATATATACGTGCATACACGCGGGTGAACAGACACATAGATGAACGCGCGCGAGAGTTCGAGGGTGGATTCTTCCGCCTCTCTCTTTCGCATTTTCT
Source organism: Temnothorax americanus (assembly GCF_048541705.1). Lineage (NCBI taxonomy): Eukaryota > Metazoa > Arthropoda > Insecta > Hymenoptera > Formicidae > Temnothorax > Temnothorax americanus. The sequence goes on from NW_027509442.1 coordinate 7,479,872, forward strand.
CTTTTCTCCCTATCTCTCTCTTCCTATCGCGAGAGGAAGCGGGAAGGCGCGGATTCGCTCGGCGGTCAATTTAAAAATCAATATTGACCGAGGAGCAGCCAATCCTTTATTTATCGACGCGGATTGTTGGCTGCATGGGAGAGACGCGCCAAGAAGATTGCTGCTCTCCCCCTTCTTACCATCCATAGCATCCCCTAGGTTTCCGCTGCCATGTTGTTCCAAACGCGTCCTGAATAATGCGGTCATCCTCGTTACAGTCCCTCTTTAGACCGTCGTGTTACAGTCCGCTTCGCTTCAGCAACGAAAGTTATCGAAAGAAATGTGAATAGCTTACCAATTTTCTCGGTAATTGACAACAATGAAATTGAAATGAGTATTTACAGATACTATTATTTGTCAATGCGATCACGATATGAAAAGAGAAATAAAATTCAGAATTGAGTAGCTACATTCGGATATGAGAAAAAACACAAAATTCAGAATCACACAAGCTACCTTCGGCACTAAAAGTAATATTTAAAAATTATGATAAGGATTCTTAGGAAGACGAGATTACGTGATCGAGAGGAATTAATTTGTAAACTATATATTTTCCTTGTTACTCGTTTTATGTTGAAATATTTGCTCGGGAGATAAGCGAGACTCCTATATTTTAAAAGAGAGATAGCTTGGATGTGTGCGAGAAAGAGTTCGATAATCATGGCGCGGTAATCGCTTCCTAGGATGAATTACTAGGTCCATTTTTTGGATTGATCGTCCATAATAGTGGGTGTTTGGGATTGTGGGCTGATCAAAGCGGGAGCCAAGGCGGAGTCGGGAAGATGTAAGACTCAGCATCGAGGGTCCGACCCTCAGTATCCCTCCAACTCACCCTTCAGCAAGGTACCCTAACAGACATGATCAAGAAAAATGATATCGCTCGCTCAAAAGCAGATGACTTTTTGCGCAATGGCGGACGCAGCTCCTTCCTTCGCCAGACTGCCATTTGTTATTAAGAAAAATATGGCCGCATCATTAAAAGATTAACTACTCGGAAGTCATAAATTGCTCGAATTCTACAGTAACTTTATATATTTCATTTTCTATTTTCACACAAAAACCAATTTCATACTATTTACTTTTATTTGTCATTTAATTATTATTTTATCTCTTAATAAATATTTTATATGTGTAAAATAAAAAAGAATAATATCTCAGTTAAAGATAATTTCACTAAAAATTTTATTAAAAAACCTTTTTGTTATATATTAATACTATTGAGATTTTAGTCATTGAAATCTTGGTTATGTGATTACTTGTAATTCAAAGATATCGCGGATATCTTCACATTACAGTAATCACCATTCTTTTTAATTTAACCTCTAGTATCCCCCATTAAAAGGAACAGCGATGAATCAGAGACACCCTATGTAGCGCTTCCCGGCATTATCAAGATTTATTTTTACCGTATTTGCTGGTAATGTACGAATTACTTCACAATATCGCGTAAGAAAATATGCATTTCTTATTTCTTTTTTAAATACTTTTCGCAAAGCAAAAAAAAATTCAATGTCAATGTTGTAATCTTTTACTTAATTTACTGCAACGTGAATAACAGCAAAGTATTTCATTTTTTAACGCAAATGTATAATAGACAGATCAACTCCATTCATTCTTGTTCACGATTTCCAAAATCATTTACAATACTTAACTTCAACTGTGCATGTAAAAACAATTTTCTTTATATTCCGATATCTATTGTTTGATTGTTTATCTGCATTTATGACATTGTTATTCTTGAGAAGCTCGTATACTTACGTAAAAATGCATGATAAATGCAAACTTTTCAAAAACCTTTACCTATGTATTATATTTTAAATTTTATAGATTCATTATATATATATCACTACTTTTATCTTGCTGAAGTTCAGCGATAACTGCCGTTAAATATATCATATATCTATTCTTATAGGTGATCTGCTCAGTTGTGTCGGCCCGTACCGAAAACATCGGAGTTACGGAACTACCCCCTGCCCATACATACGATATGTCCATCTTCGAGCACGACGGACACGAGGCGGTCGCCGCGCAAACAGATCAATGCTTCGCGTTCCAATATAAACAGTATTATTGAAACAAAGCGGGCGGGACGAAGGTGTAGCTGGATGAAGCCTGGCGCGCGCGTGTGAGGAGGGGACCGAGGGGACCGAGGGATGAAGTTGGGGCAGGAAGAGGACAAGAGAGGCGGTCGGGCGCTCTCCGGCAAGGGCAAGGGAGGAGTGAGGACAGGGGGAGCGAACGAGCGGGGGGCCGTGCGGGTGGAAACGGGGAGGATCGGGGTCGGGGAGGAAAGCGACCCGGCGAGGAGGATGAGGGTTGATGTTTCTGCCGTTCCGCTGGGTTGCGGGGAATGAACGAGGGGAGAAGAGTTATGTTGCCGCGATATTGTGCTGCGCGGCACGAGCGAACCTCGAGGGGGTGGCTTCCTGTTCCACCACCCTCTCCTCTTCTACCTCCGGCCAGGATCCCCCGTCCCCCTTCTCCGTCCCCCCGCCGGATTCTACGCCGCGCCATCTCGTCGTATCCTCCTGTTATCCCCCTTCCCCTCCCCCCTCCCGCCGACCGCGCTCTTGCTCCCCCTTGTCAGACTCACGAAACCCATCGACTGTCGATTCTGTATTATATGTCAGGACCCAAACTCCTTGATGCACGTACCACTCCGCCGCCACCTTGCCCCCCTCCCTGTCGGTCCTTTTCTTATATTCGCCCGTAACTTATAGCGCTGTCGGTGTTTTCTTCAATAACGAAAGAAACGTATCTTCTTCACCACGGATTCGTTCGCGACAAAAAACGACTTCCCGCACACACAAACGCAAAAATTGATGCTGCGGAGAATAATACTGATGTCGATGACATCAGTAAAAATCTGATCTTGATGCAACAACGTTTTATTGCTACTTTCTTATTATTATTACTTCTTACCTTACTTGAGTTAAGAATAATCGTGATTTTGTAATGCTGAAGTTTGATATTTACTTTAGATATTTTTGTGAGAGGGAAAATATATAAAAAAAAGAAAGATATATCTTAATAGTTCCATCTATAATAATTTATGTAAAAATGTAGATTGGTTATATGTAATCAATTCATATAAATAACACATTATATTTATAAATAATTCACGATTATAGGTACATCGGAATTAAAAATTATTATGAAGTCACGACAATTAGCTAATTTTATATTTAGTAAACAACTATAATTAATAAATATTTTTATTTTATTTGTAATATTTATTAAAATTTACTAAAATAAGAAGTAATAAAAATATGACAAAGTTCTACTTTTGCATACAATGCAAATGCATTATGTAATAACCGTATGCAAATAATGGCGAGAATGTAAGATGACATAAGCATGGCACCAAATTTTTCACGACGAATATTATAGAATAAAAATAAATCATTTGTTACACTATAAAAAAAATGATAACTATATATAATTAACGATGCGCATGTCTCCACGATCGTTTTAATGAGAATCGTATAATAACGCTTTGCGGTAAGTCAATGATTCAAAGCCGAGGTTTCCAATGTCCGGATGGACATTGCGTGCGGCAACTCTTGCCTGATTATTAGCGCTACTACCGTAGCGAAGCAAGCAGTCAATCAGGATAGCGGGCCATTCGGGTAGGTGGGTAGCTCGCTGGACGCAGTCAGCTCGGTGTGAAATTAGCGCAGATGTCGTGGCGATGGTTCATGCTACAACTTCTCTGTTCATTTTCCACGAGAATGGCTCGGGAAGGGGTCGTCGGCCCTACCTTCTATACCTTCTACCCACCCGGCCCGGATTTTCAGTTCCTAACATTAAGCAATCGTTGACCCAATTAATCCACCCACCTCCACGATATCCGACAAGATAACTCTTTGAAGAAACATAATCCCGTAGTATTATTGCTGTTAATCAGCGAAACTAATTAGCCCTTTAGATGGTTCGAGCGCCGGTAGCTAATTTCAGTTCGGCATACCCGCGATAACTCGGAAAATCGTCACGTCCCGCGATTTATTAGATATAAATCTTTGCGAAACGACTGCCGGAACTTTCATCCTCTCGCGTACATACAAAAAGACGAAACAATAGCCGTATTTAGTCGTGAGAAAGAGATTTTTCATTAGGACAACCTAAGCCCCGATGCGAGAAAGGATTAATAGAAGTTATAAAGTAGAGCCCGAAGAGGTGGAGGAACATTACGTGACCTGACTCCGATCGAGTCTTTCTTCAGGTTATATTGCAGGTTGCCGTCGTTTCTCATTCACCCCCCACGGCTCATGCGCATCACATCTGACCAATAGAATCGCGTGGTCCATCTCTGCTGCTGACCAAACCCCTTGACTCGTACCACTCTTGCCCCCGAGATACATTCCCCCGCGAAGAAAAAAAAAGAAACTTTGAGACCGGTCCTCCCCTTACCCCTGATGGCAATCCCGCCATCCAGCGTACCCACGTCGAGTGTGTATTTTCTAGAGGAAACCTCATCAACTCCATCGAAACTCCATTTCTAAGAACGAAATTGGAAAAGACGGAGAAATACGTTCGATTCGATGCGAACGATATATGTATAAATCCGAAAAAATATATATGTATACATATATCAACGGATGTAAAGATTAAGTATCTCAGGAACGACATGTCGAGCTGAGACTTTTCTACTTTTTTCCTTCTTATAATTACTGTTTTTTATATTAATTAGACATAAAAAATATAAAAAGATTAAACCAAATATAATTATTCTATAAATTACACATTCTTCCAAAATGTAAAAAATAAATACATTTTTCACGCAATCAATTATATGTTAAAGATTATTCGACTAGCATTACTTTCCCAAAAAATAAAAAATTGAAGTAATTTAATTTAAAAATATATTGCGATAATATTTAATATCGAATAGAAAATGGGACCTATTTTGACCTATGTAAAACTCAGAATGATCACCAATTATATCGATAAAGAAATAAATCAAGGTCAAGAAGAAATGCATAGAACAATAGGAATAGGTTTAACGGAGCGACACGTAATCGCGGTTGAAAGCCAAGAAACGAATAATGTGTTTTCGCGAGAAAACTGGCTTTAACGACTCGACAATTCGCTCTTATCCGCCAATCTGGCGTTAACCATAGCGCAAGCTTTCTCGCGGAACTGTCTGGTCGGGCGCGTCGAGCATGACTGGAGTGCGACGTGAATAACTTAGTAGCTCAATTCTGCTCATCCAGCACCGGCGAGAGCTGGCTCGGTCTTCAACCAGCGCACTAGCATCCATTCTTCGCTACTCCGCAGTAATATAATATTATCCAAGCATTGTACCCGACTAATTAGTTGTACTAACGCTGTGCGACCTGATTACACATTCGGCTCGGCTATCCCGGACTTACAGAATTGCGAAATGTATAAAGCTTTAGAATTCCTTGTAAGTCGAATATATGTATACCTCTCGAGTTGCCACAAATAATTCTCACATTTTACAAAACGATTATTAAAACTAATATATTTTTTTATATTATTCCTTATAAACTTGTGTGTTTGATTTTTTTAATAAAAATACAAATTTTAGCTTGAACATTTTTTTTCTAATCTTTTAGTATTTAGTTATTCATAAAAATGAAAGAAGAAAAAATCAAGAAGAGTGTTATGTGTTTTTAAATAAATAATTTTATTAAGCTTGAATATAAGTAAATAAATATTAATATTTTTAAAAATAACACTCTTTAATCTCATTTATATTTTGCTTTAAAAAAAAAAAAAGAAAGATAACTAAAAAATAAAAGCAGAAAACAAAATTAGTTTTTAAAATACATTTTTGTAAAATAAATCCCTTATTCTCTTTTAATAGAAAAAAATATCTAAAAGTTATTTATAAAAAAATAAAATTTCTTAAAATTCACAGCTTTGCTGAGGCTGCTGCAACAAACGCAGCTTGTATTATCTATGTCCCATATGTTATTATAAGAGAAGAGACTATAAAAAACAAAAATTTGAAAAGAGATATTTATCGATTAGATTTTAGCGAAAAAATAAAAACTCAATCAATAGCACCGACTATACGAGCTAGTTCCATTTCCATCGACAAATATTTGGTCAAAACTAACGTCACGCCACACTAGCTCGAATCGATACAATGTTTCGCTGCTATTTCGAAAAACTTGGAAAGAATTGAATCGCCATGCGACAATAACAGCGCTGTGTAATTTTACTAACTCTTTTTTGTTCTATCGTATATATTGTAAATTGTCAATAAAGCGGATAACAATTTCGTATAGTCAGATTTGAACAAGGTTTCAACCCCTTTGGAAGTTTGATGAATGATAATTGCTAATGCTCATTACTCAATCGATCGAAAATGTTTGAAGTTATTTAGGCCCGTATTTATATTACATAATACATGGATATACATAAATCTCATCAAAAATTGAATATTGAATAAAATATCCAGAATAAAATTTTATCTTGAAATACTACAAGCAATTCAATAGTCATATTTTTATTAGATATCAATTGAAAAAGTATTCAATTAACTGTAAGAAGTAAAACAATTATTTTTATGAAATATCACGGCATTAAATATTGGACAACCATCTTGGAATAATTCCGCAATATTACGTACGCAATGAAATAGTTATTGGATTTTACGTTATTAATTATTTTTATTTTAAGCGATTAAAAGTAAAATTATTAGTTATTAATTAAAATGTCAAATTATTAATTATATTTTAATTTATATTTTAAAATGTCAGTATTCTGCTTGTTTAATTCTACTCCCATTCCTTCGCTTTTTCCTAGTTTTTTTCTAATTTCTAATTTGAACAATTATCTCAAAATTTAAATCCATTATAATCTACTTACATAAAAATTTATAAAAAAAATTAGTAAGTAAAATTATTTATATACATATATTTGTATCTTAGTGCTGTTTCTATCGCATTTTCCTGAAAATCTTACTTACGCTTAACAAGTCATACCTATATACAAGATGTTCGACAGCTTAATGGCTATAATTGATGGCCAATTCCAAGATTAAATATTTGTACTAATTTGTTCTAACGTCCATTCATTCTAAATTAGAAATAGACTTCTATGAGATGTATTTACTCATACCATGGTTTTGCTGCGCCGTGCCGTCGCCCATTGCTTCCCAACCCTCCTCCCTCCTCCTTCTCTCAGATTTGTTCACAATATAACACTCGCGAAAACACGGTTAATTACGATAGCGTACTAATCATCAAAATAATCGCACGGCATTTCGCATGACATTCTCAGTATCAATCACATGTGACACGCATTATATATTGCGATGGAAGAATAACGCGAAAAAAACAATAAAAATCATGATCCATTCGAGATCTGCGAATCTCGCAAATTTATATAACAATCTGAAAATAATGAGCAAAGTATATGTTTAAATCAATAAAAATTTTAAAGCGTAATGTAAGATATATTAAAATCTCAGCATTATTAAAAAAATTATTATTGCCCTGCGTGCGTATAATTAATAATAAAACTAAAAATTAGCAATAAAAGAATAATTAACATTTTATAGCTTCCATAATTTTGATTAAAATGTAAAATTAATAAATCGAGCGAAAAACTCGCTTCGATTAATAACCAATACAATTACAGTCGTTATCGCGGAAGTTAATTAATCGCGAATTCGGAGCCTCTGGTACTTGACGCGATCATGTCTTGATGGGTAATGCGGCAACACACAAAGCAGTTCACGCCACTACCTGCCGGCTCGAGTCTCATTGCGCGAATTTTAATGTGACCTTGTGTGAACACGTCACGCTGTATGCCGAAAAAACAAATACCGAGGCCAGCTACTCTCGCCTTGTCACGAAATATTCAATATATATGTATTATTTTAAATATAAATTATATTAAATATATACGTCGAATATATATATTCTATAAACTGAAATGCGAGTTAAAATCGTTTACGGCATTAGCCATCCTCTGGTATTTATCACTACCGCGTTTGTGATGCGCTTTGCTGTTACTTGCCCGTTCGAATCTTGTCACACGACTGATAACACAAGCGATCTTGGATACATGGCAGCGCGCTATACACCGCATGAGAACAAACACCAAGACCGTAAAGACCGTATGCCAACCAGTCTTGCCGTGTCACGGAATATAACGTATTATGAAGTAAATGTAAATTTTTTTATTCCCCATATTTCAATTTAATTCTCCATATATTTATAACGATCGACATATTACGTAGCTTCTCAATCGATCCGGTGATTCGTATATTATTCCGTTATCAATCTTATTGTTAGAATCGTATCAGTTATCACAATCTCTAAAAAATTCAAAATACAATGTGAGATATATCTGAAGTGCTAAGGAAATAATTGCCGCCCATAATTAACTAAACTAATAAAATAAATTTCTATTTTTGGTCGTTCCGATTATACTCTTCCGATAAATGAATAAATCGCGCAAAATTCTCACAGATACGATCAATAAAATAAAAAGATTAATTTAAAACTGTAATCTTTTGGAAGTACTTCCTAGTTTGATTTATTTTAAATAGGCGTCATTTTATTAATAATTCTGTCTCTCTTTTTCTCTTCCTCCTTCTCTCTCTTTCTTTTTCTCTCCCTTTTTTCAATTTTACAAAATCTTATCAAATCAAATTGTAATTTATTTGTTAGAACAGTCGGTAGAGTTTTTAGGCACAACGTGATATAATAACAAAGATTCGGCCTCCGTGAAACGCATACTCCCTTGTCTTCGCCAACCGAAGGTTGGCAGCAGTCGGGAGAAAAATATGTTTGCAGAAATGAGAGAAAACACTTAAAATTTGAAATGATAGCGAAGTATAAATATTATATACAATATAGTTGTAGTATTATTCATTAAAAATTCGTTAAAAGTCAATTCATGAACCCCCAACATTATTCTCGAGGTTTTTATAATCCGTAAATAGACCTAGCAATTTTATATCATCGGGACGGATCACACACTGTTTATATAGTTACACGTAAAACTTTATTCTAGACGTCGACTTCATATTACAACAACCCCTATGCAATCGGGATGGTAACAAGTAATAGCCGAGACGAGGGTCGAAGAGAGGGGTTATTCTCACACCCGATATCCTCTCTCTTTTTCATATCCGCGCTCTTTTTCACCCTTTGTCTCTCTCTCCCTCATTCGCTCTCTATGGAGCAATTTATCTACATTATACCCTCAGTTGGTTTCACTGTATGTTTTGACAGGAACAGCATTATTAAATGCCCTGGCTATCTGATCCTCGACACCCCTAATATACATAATACGCCTTTTCCTTACGCGTGGCCGGTTATCCCCCGGTGACTATGCACCCCTAGAGCGCTCAAATGGTCAATCGAACATGACGATTCATCGCAAAAAGATAAGAAAATTATTTCTCCCACAAAGAGAATTTTCATCGCGCGGAATATACGAAATTTGCTTCACGCAAACTATTTATCGAGTCTTCTCGAAAAGACCGAAACTTTTGGCTTAGTTTTTGTATTGTATATGTGGGAAATCGTAGTTAATCGATACGCGTGTTTAGAATAAAATATGTAAAAAGCACGGTGCACACATAAGAGATTTAATTGTACTTCAGAATCTTTATTCACAGCTAAACATTTCCAGCGGTGCAACGCCAACGGGGCGGAAAAACGAGCAACCCGCCACGCAAACGCTAGAAAAGTCTACTTATTTCTTGTAACGGCCGTCTTGTCATAATATATCCTTAATACAGCTTAATGATCTATTGTCGAAATGCAAGCGGGGATGTACCATAATTCTCGACACGTTTCCTGTCACGTGGATCGGCCATTTGATGCGTCCTACTGCCATTCAATGGGATTACAAGCGTGCGTACATCGCTAATTTTTCTCATGCCCACTGTCACCCTGTTATCTGTGGATGATCCGGCTTCCATCCGAGCCACAACACGCCGATATCCCACAAAAAATGTGGGATTTCAGCCATTCCCACCGAAATAAATATGAGGCAGATATAGATAAGCAATGATGCGATCTTAAAATCATCGGTTAAAACCCACTGTCGTTATGTGTCGAATGAATTATGATACAATGCAATTAAAGCTATTCAAGCTTATAGACGATGGAAGATATATCATTTATCCAACTTTTAGAATTCATTTTCTTAAAAACGCAGTCTCGCATAAAAATATTTTATTCTATTCGCGTTTATATTTAATAAATTTTACTTTTATATGATTTTTGTGACTTACCTTTCGATGTGGATCCGTCACTTTCTCATTGCCTCCTCGATTGCACCACCAATGACGGGGGGACCACACTGTATACACTGTAAAGAAAAAAATCTATTTAATTAAAATTCATGATATATACATATATCGCGCTATTGCATACTGTATGTCGCTATTGAGTTAATTAATACATTTTTTACATAAAATATATCAATCTACATATATGTATACAAGACATCGCTTTATATCTTCAATATTAATTATTGAAAAAACAATACTATGAATGAAATTATTATATTTAGAGAAATTATGCTACTTGCAGAAATAATTAAGAAAGTAACGATTAGAGAAGCTAATCCCGCTCGCTTTTGCGTGTAATAATAAGAGGTGGGCAATAATTGCGGTACAAGTACGTGCTCGCACCGGATAGAGTTTAATTCTGAGCGATATTATAATTAAGTGGTTCCCAACGTAATGGTTGGCGTCACGTCAAGCAGTAACACCGAGGTTGGCGCTCATCATACTGCTTAGTTCAAACAATCAGCGACCCGATGGTGGCCGTCACGCGAACCCATCTTTTGCCTCAACTAGCGTCCTAATATTCAAGAGGTCTTATATTAAAGCATAAAAGTATAAATGCGATAAAAAATATCTGTAAATTTGCTCAAGAAACACAAATTAAATTAATAAATTCTTATGGTATATAAAATCATTTGTGTATAAAAAATAATCTTATTTATTTATCTGTAAAGTTGTAGAATGAGAATTGTGGGAATTATTGTAATAATTGAATAATTATTATTATCAATCGGTAAAAGCACAATCAATAAGATTTGAACGTGTAATTCTTTCATACGTTCTGCAAAAATTTAAATATTTATTTGCTCAAAAGTAAAATGTATAAAAGATTTATATATAACGCGAAAAAGCAGCAGAGTGATTATCTGACTGAAGTTGCAGTCAATGCATGTATTCAATCAATCAGCATTCACGATGACGAGGAACACGTCTTCCGCCATGCGAATTAGCGTACGTCAATCTGGATCAGACTTAACACGCCGTTGAGTCGAGTACTCTACCGATCGCCGAACCGCAACCGGAAATTGGCCGCTTGGTTATCAAAGTTTGCGGTTTGCGTGTCTGCCGAGCTGAGCGGTAAATAGGCGAAAAGGGAGGAAGGTATGGGCGGATGGGGTGGGATATCCCCATTAATAAGCGAGCAAGAGATAGCTGACTCGTTGAATTAGGGTGCCGAAGGTAAATATTAATTTCACGATTGAACTGACGGAATCAGCAAGCAGGTAACGTATCTTTCTTTTTTTTTTTGCAAAGAAAACATAAGCATTTTCTGTTTCTATGTTGTTATAAAATGCACTTATTATCAGAATCAGAATAATCTTTCTTTTATTTTCATTAAAAGAGATATAAATATTATACGCAAATAAGTATCATACCATCATTTTTTAATGTTTAAATTTCTTTATTTATATAAGAGATTTATAGATAAAACTATATATTTTTGTTGTAAAAAAGATTATTATAAATGCATTTAAAATACACTTATAGAGAACATTTTTTTTTTTCAAGGTATATTTAAAAGAAGAATTACCTATCTGTGTGTGTGTGTGTGTGTGTGTGTTTTTTTTAAAGGATTTCCTAATACAAACCGGTATGTGATTTACGAGATACAAAATTGTTCCACGCGTAATATATTAAACTGGTGCCGCAGAGATATACGTTATATTCCGACAAACAAATAAACGTATTTCCAATTTGCATTCGCACTCGATCCGCGCGCGCGATTGTTCGTCCACGATGGCGCGCACTCAAATTCAACGCGCCGACCGCGATGCGGATGTCGTCGCGAGTTGAATAATAAATTGCGCCGTTAATTGAAACAATTAATTAATAATTCATGATAGGCAAGGAGAATTTGCCAGGCGGATAGCGAGCGAGCGAGCGGATCGGGGATGGAACGGGGGTGCCCTGGTTCGGGGGGAGGGGGTGCAGCGAGGCGGTCGTCGCGGAAGCTTGTAATTTGCGTCACGAGTAATGCGCAAAAGCGAGACAGTGAGGAAAGTTGCGGGCGCGTGGGACGCAGACGGATGTATATGTACCGTCCTGAATATAATTTACTTGAACAAACTAAAATCCCCATCGAGAGCGCGCCACTTCGTCGCGCCTTCTGCCGCCGTAGCTTGGCATCCTTTTCGAGGACCTGTCGCGTATCGTCGCCTCAGTAACCCTCGGCGTTCCCCCGACGACCTATACGAAAACCGCCCCGATCGGTCCCGCTCAACCCCATCGTTCCGCGATTCGCCCGATTCACTCCTTTACGAATACTTTATAAGCCAGAAGACGCGGCCCGATGCCGCTCAAACTTTATTCTCTATTTATGTTTAGTCGCGGCAAAAAACGCGGTCTTCCCTCCGCAGAGGGTTTCTTGCTTTTTAAATCAATCTCGTATACTAAACGAATTATAGTCCTGAAATAAAATAAGGTACGGATGCTGTGATTGCACAGCATTACATCGCATTACGAAGATCATTTCTTGTAGAAATGATCTCGCAAAAATAATTTCAATTTATTAATTTTGTAAAAAAAAAAACTTGGCATCAATTTTTAATGAAAATTTAATAATGAATGAATGTGCTCGACGATGTAATGATATTCGACGATGATAAAAGCCAACGTTAAAATTTGCAAGACGGCAAAATTCTATCTCCGACTAATGGAAAACACGTGTCGATCAGCAAAAGATTCTAATCAAATCGACTTAGAGCCAGCTCAATCGACCTTCTCGGCGAGATGCGGTTCAATCCCTGTGTGCGGACGATAAAAATCCAAAAGGATAGAAAGCTGCAGGTTCATTTCATAGGGAAGAGCGAGAGACGCGCGGGGCGTGGAAAGGGGAAATGGGTACAATCAGTAGGAACGATGAGGGGGCGGCGGGTGGCGGGCGAACAGAGAGGGATGAACCGTCGTTCATAAATCTCGATAGATTACTAAATCCCGGGTTTGATGAAACTCCGGGCTGGAAGCGTACATACACGTATGTCACCGCGCGACGCGCGCGCGCGCGACGGTTACGCGTACACGCACGCACGTAAGTCGGTGTTGGTATCGCGCTCATCCCGAGCCGGGCGCTGATAACATTATCATAAAACGGCAATATCGTGCGGATATTGACTCGACAGAGGAGCGCGGCGCTGCGCGCCGTCAGCTGCTTATCGTCGAGCCGAGCTTAAGAAGTAATCTAAAACGTGGCTTCACGGCTTACAACTTTTTCATATGCAAATAACTGAATAAAACGGATCGAAATTTCAGAAATCATGTGGACTCTCGAGTATCTTCCATAATCTACTTCATTACTGCAAACGCGAAGAAACAAAATTGTCTATTACAAAACTATTACAATTCATCCGTAATTATAATTAAAATAGAAAAAAGTGTGTACGTATACGTATGTAATATATTTTTGGGAAATATGAAGATTAATCCTTTTTCTTGAGAAAAATTTCGAATATTTGTTATGACTTCTAATAATATTCTACGTGACATCTTTGATACTTTCATCAAAACGGATAGAAGCATCGAAATAAGTTGTTTCACATTAACTGTTTCACATTAAGATTAGAGGATTTAAAACTATTATCTGCATATAAATTATCAGAATTTCTTACAAACTACGCAAAGTCCTTTCAGGCCTTAATTAAAAAATCTTATCGCGATACTAAGATGTCACGTCAAAGTGCGGTTTGATAAAAGGGCGAATGCGGTCGAAGTCGGCACAAGAATACTTCAGAGACGCGCATCGTCCTTTCTCTCGTAGTCTCCTCTTCTCCCCTTTCTCTCTCATTCCCTCTGGTAGTCGCCTCGCCAATAATGTCTAATATAGCAGAAGGCCTAGATGATGAGACTTCGTCCCGCCTCAGTTCAGTTCAGTTCAGGTATTAGATTATGAATATTCATGGCGGTGTGTCTGCGCGGTGCTTCATTACACCTTCCCTCCGCGGCGCCCCTGTCGCCTGCTCAGCCACCGCCTCGGTTCTCCGTCTCGTCCTCTTCTTCTTCTTCTCCACCCTCGCCTCCTGATCCGGCAGCAGGCGCGTCAATCAATATGCAACACCACACCGCGCTTTGCTTATCTTCCCGCAGTTCCCTAACCCACGCGAATATATTCGTCGGCCCGATCCGCGCGAAATCTTTCCCGATTCGTGCCGCGTCTCGCGACGATAATGATCCGCGGGGCGAACCGATACAACGATGAGACCGATCAAAACCGATTATAACCGTCTCTCTCGTCAGTCTCGATATCAGCATTGCGCACTGATCGACGTCGAGATCGACTGGTTGGTTAAATACGGTGACAAGTCCATTAGCGTGGACGGCGATAAAGTAAATCCGTTGCACAATAGACAAGCGCGTCTTTGAAATATGCAACTCTGAGATTCGCTAATTTCCTAAAAGTTTAATGGGATCGATTAAGAACAACATGTTTGATAGCTGAATTTTTTTTAAATTTTAATACGGTTAGCTCAAAATGGAATTTTTTAATGCAGTTAAAAAGGATGCAGCACAGATTCAACATTGATTTTCAATAATAAAACGCTTGAGATCAAATGCTTTAAATAAAATGTCGAGTTATTGCAAAAACATGATTGAATGACAAATAAATGATTAAATCATTTCATCAATTATTTCATCTTTTGATTCAGTAAACTTGAATATTCGTAATATTGTTACACATAGTTAATAAGATCTACCAAATTAGTAACTGTTCGACTCACGTCGCTAATAGAAGTATATTGAACTATTCATATCGCGCGATTCGAACGAGTGATTCTTTTACGACCCTCTAAATGTGTCTGCGTGTCAAAAATAAACATTGTCCGCTTATGTATAGAGTAAAATCACTGGAAAGACAGAGTTTAACACGTGAAACAAGTGTAACGTAATCAAGCGTAACTTTGTATAATTTTTTTTGTTTCATCAAAGTTAAAAAGCTATATACTATAAAAGCTTAATAAGTTCTTTGAATAATGAATCTATTGCAAATTATAGATCGCGCGAAACGAGCTTAAGGAGTTGAAGTTGCGAGATTAGCGGGAGCTATTAGCGGTGACGCGTATCAACCGTGATTGCTGGCGCGCGCGCTCGCTCAGTCGGCCAGACGGTAGACGCGTTCTATTAGTCACTTGGCCGGCGATCGGGCACAATTTGACGCCCTACCGTCGATGGAATTAATAAAGCGCGGCCGGGCAATCTGCTCGTACACACCAGGCCGGATGACGGGGATACCAGCGGCGCGTTGGCGGCGGCAATATAGGAAAGTGGGGGAGCCGGAGACCCCCGGAATCAACGTGGTGGAGAATCCCCCGCGGCGACGACGACTACAGACTACTACGGACTCGGTCGGAACCTGCATGATTTGATTAGCCTCAGATTGACCCCACGAGCCATCCCTGTTACACTCTCACTTTCCATGCGCGCTCCGCGCCATGCGGGGCTCTAATCACTCACGAGACGGTCCTTTTTACTCGGTCCATCCCTCCCTCCTCCCCGCGCGATCCTTTATGCTGCGCAACCGACACCCGCCGCGCGCAGCAGCGCGGATAGCGCCGGCGACGGCACCCTTCCTCGGCCCTCCGCACCATTAGTCTTACGCCGGGCACTTTATGTCGGGAAATTTGCAATCTTTCCATTTAATATATCGACGGCGCGCAGTGGCTGGAGGCATACGATTTGAATACATTAGCTCGACAGGAAGGCGCTTCTCGCTTCTGTCTCCTCAGCACGAATATACCATGGTCGATATACGTCAGGACAGCAAAATGCGAAGCCACGTCACGTAAAGAAGTTGGCCAAGTTCACGACTTGCGATTTTTTTCGGAAACAAATGGTACCTACTTGAAACTCGAGAGAAACTTTCAAATTTGTCAACTAATAACAATCTATTGTAAACTTTACCGCGACCATCCGTTGAGAAATTAATAAATTGTTAAATACATATTGCAGTTTTCAAAAACGTCATACCTCTAAATTTGAAGTTTGATTATAAATAATAAAATCTTATATTGTAACGATCTTTGATCTGTTTTTATTCGTAAATTTCATATTTTATTGGTCTGTGGTAATAGATATGCAGTGACAATCTTTGTTAAAAGGGTATCAGAAATAGGGGGGTTCGAAGATGAATGGAAGAAAGAGTACCGGATTAATCTGAGACAATGCGTATAAATGTAGTTAATATTGGACATAAGGGGAAATGATATTAGTCAGGGTGCTACCCTCTCGAATTATGTCCACCAGCCACACCCCGAAAATGAACGTTGTCGCGCAGTTCATATTTGACATCTGGCTCGATTTCTTCGAACATAATTCCTCCGGTTAATTATCCTTACATGAGAAAAAATTGGAATTTGTTGAAAATTATAATGTAAATTGAAAATCAATGGCAATTATTGTTATTAATGATACGATATTTCGATACGATGAGCATTCGTATCGAAACGACGCAGCTCAATAGTTAATGATGACTCGAGCAAAATTAGATGTGCTACTACCTATAATTCGATTAGACCTTAACCTTAGGTAAAGGTTAAAGGAAGAAAAGGTGGCGGACGCGCGAAGGCTGCCAGAGAGAAGTTCCATGAACCTTCATTATTTTACTCATTACCTAGCTCACTTGGTTGTTCCGCATTAATATTAAGCGTAACGATTTTTTTTGCCAGATTAAGAAAGCTAAACAGAAAAATCTCTAAGATGATTAAAAAAAAATCAAACACAATTATGTCATGAATTTAATTCATGCTTCGTTTCGTTGATGACTTATTCATAATCGAGAAACGAATTATAAATATATTCTTTGTGTAATATAACATAATTTAACTTAGTTACATTATGCAAATAAAATGTATAATGTAACAATAAGATGTTTAAATTTGCGCGATACTGATTTGACAAAAATGTAGATAGAAAAAAAATAAAAATAAAATAAATTCCAATATAAGTAAAAAATTCAGAAAAAAGTTTGACAAAATATCTCTTAAAATAGATTTCAAAATTCCATATGGTAATAGAATAGATTATCAAACTAACTCTAATTATAGTATTTTATCAGTTATCAAGAGAATATTTTTTGTTCTAATAAATATTTTTGACGTTAATATTATTTGCTAAGAAAAAGCAACGAAATGAATAAAATAGCTTAGCAAATAATACAATACTTTCGTTAACGATAACAAAATTTCATGGGCGATAATGATCCAAAGCAGGTCCGTAAGAAATGGAGAGGGTTTTGATGAAAAATGGAGATGTTTGCACGAAGGGAAACATTAGTTCGTTCGCAACATATACTATCTCAAACACAGGAGAAAAAGATTGAAGGAGCGTAAGCGATAGACGAATCATTCATTCCAAGGACAAGATGGCTATCGTGGACAAGATATAAAAAAAAAGACAACATCGCCGAAGGCGCAAGATTTGTTGCCATAAAGAAAATTGCTTGGCGCTAATGAAGAAACATTACCTCGGCAATATTGCGTCCTTATTCACTACACTGTCTTGCATTTATGGATGAGGAGATAAAAAGGATCGATCGATCCGAACAAATGGGTTAACGCGCGTACTGACTTTAACATTAACATATTAAAAACCTTTTAAAATGTTTACTACATTACGTATCAAGAACAGTAGCAAACATATAATGTTAAATTCAAGTTTATTAAATATATCGCAGCATATATAATATGTTATATGTAGCATGTATATACATATATGTATATGCTATATGATATATATGTATACATACCGCGGTACACAATATATAATATTCCGCGATATTGATAAAGCTTGATAAAAGTAATATAGTCATCCATATTACAAGTAATAATATTTGATAAAACTCTAAGAAAGTGTCATAAGCACTTTAGCCTTCTTATTTATAACTGTCTCTTTGTCAACTGTCTATTTGTGATGCAGTTGTGAATTAAAAGCTCTGAAATCGAGAAACTCGATATATATTCCGCATCATATCGCGCTGTGACATTGTTGTATACAGCACGGTGCTGCTACGGTCGTTCAGCGGTCCCATCTTTGTCTCTCGCATTCATTAAAATCTTCCTGACATCTGTCGCGTTTCCATCCGTTAGATCGATCGGCGTGTCTCCTCCTATGGTCATCCTGACAAAGAGATACAGTCAGTAACACGCCGATGATTTGTGAAACCGTCCGGTCAGCAAGTATGCCAGAATATATATGGCTTCGCGCAAGCGCAACCCCTTTTTCCGGCGGCCCCATGTATTGACGCGGTGGTCACTAGCAGAACTAGAGAACCCTCACTGACCAGCACCCCTCTATTCCGTTCGGGCGTCCATGGAGAAGGCTGTATGTCTTACGGAATGCCTATGATGCTTTCTCGCAGCCCCTCCAAATCCTCCTCCGACGTCCCTTCCGTCCCGCCGCACGCCTGGTGCATCCTCAACTTCCAAGCACTCTCCAGCACCCCGATTCCCCGAGTCACCCTCTCTATCTCTGTTTCTCTCTGGACCCCCGACCCCATCTCCTCTGACGGCCACACGCTCGTGACAAGTGCGAGGCGGCCATCCAATAACCCGCACCGGCCACTGGCCTCCTCGGACTCCCACCTTCGACGCCGCCATAACCAGCCAAGTTATTGAGGACACGAAGGAATTATAAGAAACGAAAGGGGATGCGTCTGTCTGTTCCTATATTCTTCTTTGCACTCGGTAGATGATGAATGTATAGAAATACCGAGCATTTTATATATAACATTTTTTCTTATACTCTAAGAGTGATTTTGTTAGAAACTTTGTAATCACGATAAATTCTAATTTCTCAAAAAATAAATCCCGAAAAAATAAATATTTAATGACATTTAGTGACATTAAGAATGTAATTTATTAGCACGGATGTCTGCGCGTTATTTATTAAAAACAAAAACTGTTATTAATATTTATTCTACATTTTCTTTTTAATAATATAATCATGAGAGAGTAATAATTTATTAAATCTGTGACAAATTTATTATAAAACTTAATCTAATCTATATATAATATAATTTTAAACGGAAAAATCCGTGAAGAATTCTTCAATAATTAATCAGACTAAAACAGAATAATCTATAAAACCACCGTAATAATTACTTGAAATAAAGAAGAAATCGTGTCAGGAAAATTTGATAATTAGATGTTTTTTCAATCTTTTTTTGCAATCCATAAAAATAAAAGATAAATGAATTTCAATTTTCATTACATACATGTACAATTTTACACGGTTCAATATTATTTGAAATGTATATATTTAGTCATAATATTTAATCTAAAAGACAGATCAAGGTCTTTAGACAACAATATAGCAAATGTTGCGCAAGATTAATATATCATCCCGATGTTTGAAAGTACGTTATCAAATGTCGAGTAAAGATCAGTTGGCCTACAGCCTTTTAGGAGTCAAGCTGCTATTATTAGGCAAGACTCATTGTAAACAATAATACGCAAAGAACAATCAATCCTTCACAATGTACGCTTCGAAATAACAGGTGCCCGAGCGCTGTACAGCGTTCATCCCGTATTCAGACGAATGGATGAACATCGTGTGCTGACGGTTATAGTCCGAAACGTTGGAGATGAGGCACATTTATATAGGCACGCACACGCGCAAGCAAGTCCAGTAGTCGGTCCAGTGGCCGTAGCTGCGGCCGGCAGCTGCGGGGGTGGCGATCGGGGCTTTCCCCCCTCGGACGTAGGAGGGTGGCGAGGCGTTGATCAATACGTGAAGATAGAATCCGATGCTACCCATCCAGCCATTCCGCCTCCCCCCTTGCTCCCTTCCCTCTTTGTCCCCTTGGTTCCTCTCCACCATACGCCAGCTCGACAACGCTACAACCGCCGCTGCCCGGTCCGGCTGAGGGTATCGCGGCTCAATCGACTGATTTGTCACCCACGCATCATTTTCTTCGAAGGAGGGTGGATCTCTCGAAGCTTACCGTAGAGTGCGTTCGAGCCTCGCGGCGTTTCCATTAGCGGTAAAACGTTTAATTTCACCTCGGTATGAATTTTACGCGATTTATCATTGGTATACAATCAAATGTAATCAAATCAAATATAATAATTGTACTTATATATTATTTCATTCGTAATACTCAAACAAATTGTTGAAAATCCATTTCAGCTTCGTAAATGTTATACATCTGATGAATTTTAATGAAAGTTAGCTCGTATCCAACTCAATAATGCAAATAGTAAACCCACTACAATATTTATAATATTTAGAAGAACAAAAGTAGGACACATTTTATAGTTTATCTGTTTATCAAGTAGATAATTTAAAATGTGTCGAAACTTTTTGTTTGTTAAAATGTGTTTTTATTTAATGAAGATAAATCAACTCGCCTTACGATTCGATTTGGTTTTAATCGCTACATTTTTTCGACAACAAAGCCCACTTGCTCAAAATACGAGAAACAAAATTACTAATGCGATATTAGCATAGAGAAAATAACAGGTAATTTAACACGGAGGGATTAGTGCGATAGGAGGGTCTAGAATTTTGCAGGCAGGCAGAGGGAAAATGCCAGTCCGGTAACGGGGCTCGCTCTGAAAGGAAAGTTAAATCCCTTTACAGTTTATACGACGAACGCTGGTGTTCCCAACTTAGCTGGTTTAGGGTCATAAACCTTGCCCGAGCATGCAGAGGAAAACGCATTTATAACTAACGTAACTCGTATCCCGCTTAGCTAAATAATTAAAAGATACGGGAGAAGAGGGGGTTGCGTTCCACCCCCGCCGCCGTTAACATTACTACCATTACCGCCGAGTCTCAATTCCCTTCAGCTGTCAGCTGTATTATGTACCTTCATTACATCGTTATCGCATTGTTTCTGCTTCATGCCCAGGAAAAAGATATTCTTCCTGTGTATTTCACTTTTATTAATAGTATATCGTTCTATTAAAAAATGTAGCAGTCAAAAACCTAAGATATAATTTTTGTTTACCTATATTTATATCTGGATAGTAAAAAGAAAAGCAATATTATATATTAATGTACAATATTTTTTTTTTTTATAAGTAGAAATATCGCGATTATTAAAAAATATGGCAAAAGGAAAGAAAGGAACGGAAAAACTATTAATCGCTTGCTTTTTGTATAAACTGCATTAATTAATTTGTACATCATTGCCCTCAACTTAGATCATGTTATTCGATTAAAAAATCGTGCCGAAATACGAAACGAGATCTATATATGTTTCACACTTTAGATAAATGTATGTACAGGGATGATAAGAGCGAACGGTCATTGGACCGTTGACGAGAATCGGTTTAGCGTGCCGCAGTGTAAGAGGCAGGGACCAACGTTAGCTTTATGTTAATCTCGGCTAGCGGCGCTGCGGCTGACAACGATGCTGTCGCTGTTAATATCGCCCGGTGACGTAGTAGTAACTAGTTGCCGGTATACCTGCCGGCCAAACTGCATTGCGTCGACACAGTCTGGGAACGTACGTGTGGAGTATGCAGCCCGCCGCTACGTACTCTCTCCTATGGTGTACGCTTCGGGGGTGGTATCGCACGATATGGTGTGGCTGTACCACCGAGAGGGTGGCGACAGGGGTGGCAATCAATATGGGCCTCAACGCAAACACGGCGCCGCTGTTGTACTAACATCAAATAGGCGGATAGCGACCGGTCGCTCGCCTCGTGTGCATTGTCTACTCTACTGCTCTGTATAAACCGACCGCTTTTCGATATTTTTCGCCCGGCTGATCGAGTCGGGTTAACCGTCGCCGATCGTGCCGACCTCGATACCCGCAACCTTTACGCCTTCATACGAAGACGTTACTAACAAAATTAATCGATTTAAATAATTAACTCCTTCCTTACACAACATTTTTTCTTGAAAAATTATCATTTGATATTGCCGATGTTGGAGATAAGAAGAATACGACTCTAAAAAAAAGATTTTGCGCGTACACACGGAAAAAGAGAGAGAAAAAAATAGAGTAGAATTTATTATTATAGACGTGTCCTGTTATATACGCATAGGAAAAGATAATTACGAAATCAAAATTAATGGAAATATTTTTCACTTGCTGGTATAACGTCGATGAATGTTCATGAACAAAAGCAATCTGCCGTGGATACGCTTTTGGAAAGCGAGGGGTTGGAAGAAAGAACAACAAGCAGCACGCAGTGAAATTCTGGAGAGCATCGCACAATAAATTCGAGGATTGCCGAGAACAAGAAGGCTACAAAATTCCGCAGTTGGAATTTTCTTCAACGAAGTAGAATCACGCGGGCCGCGAGTCGCCGCCGCTGCGCCGCGCTACGCTGCCCTCTTCTCCCTCGGCCTCGGCAAGGAGGAGCAAAAATTCGACGGCGGGAACAATAGCGAGAAATAAATTATGCAAGATTACAAAGAAGGTAGCACGGGTCGAAAGGGAAGGGGGAACACTTTATATTATCCGGGGACAGCGGTAGCATAATTGCCACCCGGGCCACCGCCGTCCCTCGATCTTCCCCCCGACCGTCTTCTTCCACCCCCGCCAGCCTCTCGTTCCATGTTCCTCGATAACGCCTCCGGAAAAGAGAAGAAGACGAAGAAGTCCCTCGTTATGAGATGCGAGCTGGTTTCTTGCCCAGCTGTTTTCCACCCCCGCACCACCATTCTTTAGTAAGATTTCCCCAACGTAAACATCCCGGCTCTGGTTCCAGCCACACCACTCCACTCACTTCGCTCCATTCCGCTCGATTCGGCCTACCACTCGCACTCCTTCAATCCCACGGAATGAGCTATACGCTTCGCGTCTCGCCTCCATCAAAGAGTACGCAAAACTGCATTTAATGCATTTGTCAGTAATATTTAATTGAAATTTCAATGTTTGCTTAAACAAGATGTTTCTAAATCAATATCAATTTGTCAATATCACCGATGTGTATAAAATTTTTCAAATAACTTTGTGATTATCAGCACATTCATAAAATATATCCACATTTCGGTAACTTAACAAGAGAAACAAATTTAACAATTCATAAATTTCACGAATAAACAGATCAACTAATAATCACGTAAAAAGAATCTGTAATAAATTACGATTTTATTCGTTCACGAATCTTTTTGCGTAATTTAAATTCGTGTAACTGTTGTCTCAGCATCCGTTGGTCTTTCAGTCAATTTAAATATTGAAGTCTTTCCTCTCTGAATATTGAGAACGAGTCTTCCGATTGAAGAGTTCTAGATGTTCTAGCTAGATGTTCATACTATTGCGACTCTTATTTTAACTGGCATAATAAAAACTTCTTATCAAAACCTCTTATAATTAACATTAAAACTTGTTATTTATATAATGCATGACATCTTTTATACGTAATGCATAACTTCCGGGCACACATCACAATGAATTATTCTCAACGGAATTATGTTCAAAGGTGATATTTCAACTTTTTAATGCAAAAACTAAAAAAGAAATAAAGTTTTGTACGCGCAGTACATAGGAATATTAAAGCCGGTTGTAACGATGAAGATAGTCTTAGGAGGACAAGGTTCAGGGTGATGGAAACGCAAGATGTTAATGAGGCTGGAGGGTTGGCATTCCAAGCGGCCTCTAAGACTTCCAAAGATTTCTCTCTGGTGACGTCAAGATTCTGATCCTCCACGAGTCTTCGTTCAATCTCGACGCGCATGTTTACTCTGAATTTAGTTTTTTACTATAATAAATTTATAATAATTCGCGAAAAACACTGATGTGTGATTTTGTACAATTAAAAGACATCTATACAATACCGTATGCTATAGCGATCGGATGAACGATCTTTCATGTAATTTACGTAGACGTATAATGTATAGATTCTTGAAATAAAATGTTTAATAAGAATTATTTGAGTTATATGTAATATAAATAATTTTCTTGAAAAAGAAGGTTTATCAATTTCAATTAAGTCTTATTAAAATTATTCCATTATTTTAATATCGCCAGTAGAGATATTAGATCATGCATGAGAAATGCCTTGAAAATACGTTTTCATATACTCATAAAGTTTTCGTACGTTTTCATATTCATAAATAATTATTACAAAGTATCTTTAACCATTTTCTCGATTAGAATCGCGTGCCTTCATTTTTTCGCTTTTTTTTCCAAGCACAGTGGTGCGCGGTCGCTACCCCTCGTGCTCTTAAATTATTGTTGTTCGGGGTGGAGCATACAGCGAGGGCGTATCACCCAACAGATATGATAACTCCAGGCTATGTGGGTTGGCTCGATGATTCAACGGACCAATAACATTTCATGTCCCATTCATAACCAGATATCATAAAGTACCGCCCACCGAAAGAAATTCTCTTACGACTTACAAGACTGCGTTTCATATCGAGAGACTGCACTTACAATCAGCAAATTACGATATTCTTATTTATCCTAACACATCGCTATTATACTGTGTATAAAATACACATATGAAAATTTAGATTCGAATTTCTTAATTAAATTTAAACTTAGTCCGGAACTTTAACTTGTTTATTTCACAGTGTTAATATAAATATTTATAATAGTCTTTTCTAAAAAGAAATCATTATTTAAATACTTTAAACATGTAATAAAGGTTTTACTTAATCTCGCTGAGATTTTGTTTTACGAAAAACAAAGAAAAGCCCTCATCTAATCGTGATCGGTATAGTAGGATTCTCCGTATTATAATTTTCTAAGAGTTCAAGAAGATTGCAAATGTCAGGTACAGCGGAACGCTTAAGACGTTTGAGCAGCAATGAGGGGGTGAATTGCGGTGAAAACGTTAGGTCGAAGCAAAGGGGGTATTCGCGGGAAAGAAGAGAAGTGGGCGGCGAGGGGGTTAAACCAAGAGATAGAGGGTTGCTGTCACAACCACGCCAGCCGTTACTTCTGCTCTGGTAAATTCTGCGCTCGCTAGAACATCGGATGATGTTCCGCCCATTCGTCTGCCTGCGATCGGTTTCTCCGATGCTTCAACGAACACTTTATCCTCTTTTTTTTCTCTCTTCACGGAGGAATCATTGCACGAATGACACTTTTCGTAAACGATAATATTCAAGTAAACAACGCATCAAAGATACAAAACGTTAGCTAAAAACGATAAATTACAAAAACAATTTTATAATTTCTGTTGTAGAATAAAGATAGATGCATATTATTTATAACACGTGTACGTATAAAATAATAATTTTGTAAATACGATTGGAAAAATAAATATCTGTAATTATTAATAATTCTATAAGACGAATTTTGCGTATGTGTATATCAATAAAAATATTAGAGTACAAAGAAGAGGCACAAGACAAAAGAAGTTCCATGTATTGCGTAAGCACGACTAGGTATGAAATCTTTTGATTGAGCGCGTCGAGTCTTCCGCTGCGAGGAAAAACATCGGAGAAAAAGAGAAGCAGGTAGAACGCGGAAATTGCGGTGCGATCTGTTTCAACCTTGAATATCAGCCCCGCATCGTCGCCCACGAGAGCGTTCAGCCGCATCCCGCGTGGAATATCGCCCGTTTAAAAAGGGAAACGCGCCGCCAAGCGCACGAGAGCTTTCTCCCTCCTCCCATACGGCGCATCAATTTATACGCAGCGTTGAGAAATCAAGCGAAGGAAGCCACCCCAAACGCGCGTTCCTCTGCGCCATGCCGCGTTCTCGGTAAGCGGCCCCGTTTATACGCCGATAGGGATGAAACTGAGGGGTGGAAGCTTTGTTTTATACTTATACGAGTTTGGGCTCGTGATGTATTCCGACAAGGAGCACGAGCGTGTCTCGATCGCGAAAACGAGAAAGACGGAACGTCGGAACACGGACACGTCGGGTAGGGAATGGCAGGGACGATAGTAGGGAAAGCAAACCGAAAGTGGTAGGGGCGAATAGATATCAAACCGCGATTGCCATTTTTACTTTCGCGATCCGGCACGCGCGGATCTCGCCCCCTTACCGGTCCGGTGGCAGCGATTTTAATCCGTATCGAGCGTCGAGCTCGGAAGAGAGGAGAAAAAAGGCGCTAAAAGGACGCTGAGAGGGAAAGTGACGACGACCTTTTGCTTTTTCAATGACATACTCGCATTTTTCAATCGCGCTAATGGCAAAAGTTTAAACCGCGATAATGTTTCGCACGTTGCGATGGATATTACGGATTGATCGTCAATGGAGATTGAAGGGAACGTTATGCCAATGGTAGAATGATCGCGCAGAAACTTTCCCTCTTTCATGCCTCGTTCGCACTTATCGTAAGGATAACTCACTTCCTGTCACCTCGCATGGCGTTCCCTCTGGTACAGCGCTCTCGAGATTAAAAGAAACTCGTTCATATACTTCTTGCACTTGTGTATGTACAACATTATGAGAGACACGCACAAATATATTTAAAAAATATTATAATTGAACTTCGTTCACAATTTCTTCTTTTCAATTTTTTATAAATATTTATAAGGGCTGGTAGTGCATAATAACGAACATATACATTCAAAATATAAATACGTGGAATTGAAAAGAAAAGTTGAAACAAATGTTTTCGTTAGAAAATACTTCCTTCGCGTTGAAATGAAAATAATCTGATCGGCACAGTCGGGCACGGCGTATCGTTCGGCAAATATTTCGATAAATCAGCGCGACCGTGGCGAAAAGCGGCACGGCGTAGCAGCAAGGTATACAACACATATCTTAACGTCGTATAAATCTCCCACTGGAAAATTACACCAATGCGAGATAGACGGAGAGATCGCGAAAGAAAGGATGAGATGGAAAGTTTGCATCGAAGGTGGGCAAGCAGAAGCGAGAGTAGGGGGTGGATAGAAAGCACGAGACTCCCCTCGATCGGTAAAGGTGAGGTGGCTGCGAGAGTAGAGGGCGAGGCGAGGCTCGAAGATCCCAGGTTGGGGGCTAAAGAGTATACTTCTCCTCTCCTTTTGCCATCCACCACCCCCGCTGTTGCCGCCTTCTCTTCTACCAATACCGCCGTCACCATCACCAGCACTATCCCAAATCCAGTAGTAGTAGCAATAACAGCGACAGTAGTAGCAGCAGCAGCAGCAGCAGCAGCAGCAGCAGCAGCAGCAGCGCCGGCGACAGCGGCGGTGGTGGCAGCGACAACAGAACGCAGTAGCAACAGCACAGCGGCTGCGGAGGCGGCGGAGGCAACAGCGGCGGCGTTGGTGGTGGCAGCGGAGGTGGCGGCAGTAGTAGTAGCAGCAGCAGCAGCAGGAGCAGCAGCTTTCCCCACTTCAGAAGAAAAGCACTTTCATAAATCTGCCAGCAGATATATGTGCGCACAATTTCCGAGATCCGGCCATTAAAGAGCCGCTCCTCGGCTATACCTCCCCCACCCCGTCCGTTTCTGCCTCTTCTATCGCTCTGAACCAACCGGTCCACCCTCCTCCTCTGCCACCCGTTATCCACCCCTCCCCCCGCCTAGCCGCCGAAGCGGCGTGGATATAATGCGGCCGGGAGCCTGAAAGTAATTCTCTCCGTGGTTATATCTTGATCTCATCCCCCACTCCGTTACCTCTTCCTTCGCTTCCTCCTCTTTCTCGCGCAGCCACCCTCGGAGAGAAACCCTCGAAACCATTGCTATGAAGAATAAACAGCTAAGCAATGCCAGCGAGCCCGCGATCACCCTCCCCTTCCCGCCCACCTCATCTACCATTCCGCTCCTTTCCACCTGAACCTTCCCCGACTCACCCCGAGTCGAAAACTCAACGCGTTTAGATAACGTACTGAAATGCCTCACGGCACACTCCTCCGCCTACCCCACCTTCTTGCCCCCTTCCCACCATCGTTTCCACCTCCGTGCGCCACGTGGAATTCACCCTTTTCTCGACGTTCACACAACAGTGGGGGGCCAGGGGCAAGGGGCGAAAGGGTAAGAGTGCACGGGATGAGTATGCCCCGGATATCCCGCGGCGTGGAGTAACACGCTGTAAACAGTTTACTTCTAAATCGGCGAGTTTGCTATATATTTTCAGATAGGGGCTGACTTATGCTCGCCGACGCCCCTGGTAAGCGTCGACCGTTTTTAAAGATTTATCTTAGCGCAATACGCCGACACGAGGGGCTGCGCCATTGCACCGAGCCACAAGCTTTAGCTTTGAAAACGTCCTTCCAGAAAAATCTTATAAGAGCTGGCAGTTTCATTAAGATCCATAACCGTTAAGAAAAAAGATATAAATATTATCATGACTTCTTTCATTCAAGATTTCATCACGAGAATAAAAGTGAGTCTCTACTATTGTTTGTTATGATATTTTAGATATTTAATGTGTCTGAGAATGTGTCTGATTATTTGCTATATTTTTTATCATTCGCACAGTATTTTGCCCATTTCAAAAGAAATTTACAAATGAATAAGTCATTTCTAAAGAGGTTAGATATTTGACGGTTTTCATATACTAAAGTCGATATATTATTCTTATCGTTATAAAAAATTTATGATAAAAGAAGCGTTTAATAGATATGTGTAATAGGTATATCAAAATTATTATATTTTGTTATTGTATTTAACGTATTGTGCAATTATCATTTTAATATAAAAAAATGACAATGAAATAAAGAAAGTGCACCAAGATGATGACAATAAGTATTTATCTCCCTAGTATGTCTACTCTGTGATAATATCTTTTATGTCTATCAGATAGGCATTTAATAACAATGATATTATACGCTCGATAATAGAGTCTCCTTCATCTACGTTCGTGATGGAACGATGGAAGTTCTTCCTGCGGAGGAAACAGATGAGCGTCTCAACTACGGCATATTATACAGATTAGTTACCTCTCTCGTGTTTGAAAAGGGAATATTATTTATCTCTGCAAATCCCTCCTCACCCTTAAGAAACATCCTACCATACTTCAAGACAAATTCAAGACATAACCCCCCTTTTTCCTTTTTTATACAATATATCTAATATATTTAATTTATAATTTGTAATAATATTATCTTTGATTAAATCAAAATTGAGAATTTATTTTCATTATGGTGGTACAGATGAATACAAAACATAATGAAATTAAAATCTATCGTAATAATAAGATTTTTCCAGTGTTTTTATCGAAAAGAATATAAGCCAATAGTGAGATCAATACAGTAATAATAAATGTTAAAAAAAAGAGTTAAAGGCATATAGAGAGCAAGGAAATATTAAGGCGAAGTGGCTATCCGGCTTCCGGTAACAATAAAATTTGATAAAGAAGGACAAAGTTTTTGCAATACAGCACTCTCGGCTTTCGTTCTGGAGCTTCTGGACGTAGCAAAATAGAAGGAGAAAGCGGGAGTAAAAAGGTGAACGCGCTTCTACAAGCGCAGCGAGACACCGTTACCTCTAGTCGCAACTTTCAATACAGAAAAGGAAGTTTAGTCAGACCTAAATCATATTATTTGTCGTCGGATTCATCGCATTTTTGCACAAAATGGATCAATGGCTCATTTATACCAATGATATATATATGTATATATTGTTAAATTATTTATTGTAAACAACTATGTGTATACATTACGAATAATTTGTGATATATTATAATTAATGCGAAATATGCCAAGCATTTTTTTAACTAAATTTTTTAAATTTAAAATATTTAAATGTTTATATTTATCAAAATTTATTTACTAATATATAATAAAATTTTTAAAGAACTAATCAACATTTTTTAATACTGTAGTATTAAAATAAAAGAACAATATAAATATATATAAATATATCTTATTTGTACAAATATATACAAAGCTCTATCATTTAAGAGATAAGGGAAATAACATTTTTTTACAATTTGACATGTATCGTTGCTCGCGAGCCGCTTCAACTTTGTAAAGAGATGCTCGAAACTAAACTGACCCAAAGTGCTAAAGACTATCTACGGGTTGGTAAATATGACTCTACCGCATACGACCCTCACCTGTTTCGTCGTCTGATCTCGGGATCTAATTCAGGGGAAAGCGAGGGATGAAGAAAACGGAGAAATACGGAAATGACGAAAATGAGAGAGAAAGAGAAAGATGAGGGGAAGCATAAAGCGAGAGAAAGGTAGACAGAGAGGAGAGAGAGAGAGAGAGAGAGAGAGAGAGAGAGAGAGATGAGGAGAAGGTGAAATACATCAAGATTGCATCCCCACTCAACATCGCAGAGGACGGGAGAGGACGTTCTCCCCTTCTCGTGGTCGCTGCAGGGGAACGTGAGGGAGATTGTAGGTGGATGAGGAGGTAAAGGACGACGGGAGGGTGGGTGACGGTGGTGGTTGTGGCTGAATTCAACGGGGTGTACCGTCTGTTGCCAGCCCCGCCCGTCATATTCCGCGAGGGCCAATCCCGCGAGCTCTTTTTATTAGATCCATAAATCCATCATATCGGCCTCACCCCATGGACCGTACGCCCTCGCGTATTCATTGGTCGGCATTATGATCTCACACCTACGAGATCGCGTGGGTTTATATCGGTGCGCGATCCAGATCCGTCGCGCCTTTGGCGCATTGCGGACTTTCCTTCACTCCGCCTCGTTATTAATATTGAATTTTTCCTCCGTGCATGAAAAAAGCGAGACCGGGACGAGAAGGCTTGAGAAGCACCCTTCGAGGTGCGCCAAGAACTTGCTCGCGGTGGTGCTCGCGGAGGAGTGGTACGCTCTCGTGTGTAGGTGGGCTCAAAGGGGCACCTATGCTGGTGGGGCACACGGGATGCGCGCGCAAATCTTCCACAGCCTTTGCTGTGCAGACCACTGTCCACTCTTCGCCACCCGACGCGTTCTTTTCTCATCACGCGCCCTACGTTCCGACGGGACTGACGAGACGTTTCTGCCGGAGGGATCGAAAATTTGCCCGGTAATGCAACCAACACTACGACACGTGCTAAGCGCAGTATTTCGAACATATTATTAGAATATTAGGGAAAAAAAGACATTTTGTCCAATTCTAAAAATTTTATACCAATTTAGTCTATATCAGTAAAATAAGTTTGTTCTTTTTTGTATCTGACAATCTCAAGAAAAGTTTCTACCGAGATAAGAAAATTAAACAAAAATGACTACAATATGACCATGACGAAAGTATTCATAACTCGAACATGATCACATTGTGTAAACAGGGGTGTTTCAGTTCCCAGAGGGCTAGTTCTCTTGTCCCCAAGGAGCCGCAGGACCGAAAGAAATCGACGATGAGCGGGAAGCGCAGGAGCGGGGAAGACTCGAAGACCATCAGACTGCTTGACGGACGCGAGGATCAATATCCTCCGATACCATACTCCGAAAGCTATATACGAACCCATTTCCACCGCCAATAAAACGCCATACCTACGTGTATTGCGCTATTCGGGCGATTCTCTTCCTGGCCTCCTATTGGCCGTAAAACACTGGTCGGCTGAAAGGTTGAATTTTATCGCGGGGAAAGAAATATCGATGTAAAGGAGAGCAACTCAGGGCGGTATGTATATATATATATATATATATATATATATATACAAACAGTCGCTATGTCTGTTGCGCGTTACGATAAATGTGTCGGTGAAATGTTTCACGTTTTCCATGATCTCAAAATGAGAAAACGTAGAACAGTGTTTGTATTCTTAAAAATGCTTGTGTTTCTAGTTAGAACAGCGAGACTAGAGCATAGAAGCTAGTTGGTATAAACGTTTATATAATCAATATTTAACAAATTCGGTAAATAATAATCTAGTCAATTATATCTAGTAATATAATCTATGATAAATATGGATACCCGATAGTAATATATTATATACATAGTAGAATATATATACATATATATTTCACGATACATTATGAAATTACAAGCGATAGTTATTTACAGAAAATTAATACAAATTAAAAGCACACTGAAAAATTTTAGGCTCATAAAATGCGTAATATATACTCATGAAATTTCTTGTAGTCATATCTGAATCAAATAGAAGACAATATATAATACCTATTTATTCAATCTCTCTCTCTCTCTCTCTCTCTCTCTCTCTCTCTCTCTCTCTCTCTCTCTCTCTCTCTCTCTCTCTCTCTCTCTCTCTCTCTCTCTCTCTCTCTCTCTCTCTGTTAAAATATTCGTGAAATCTAGTTTCAACCGCGAATACACCCAGATATTCCACAAGCGGCATGCCGAGATAGAAAAATCTCGTGAATATGGATAAGACACGCTCGCGCGATCTCATTGGAAGATCCGCGGCTCCAATCATAAGACGTACCGATATCGCGTTACGCTATGATATGACATTATCATAACGCGGCCGGTTTATTATTGGTCGCGGGTGCGCCCTACTCTGCCTCCTTCGCTCCTTCCTTTCTTCCGTTCTTCCAGCCACCCCCGAGCCGTGCCTCGACGCATACGTTTCTCGGTTGGTGAGGTGGGGCTCAGAGCCCCCCTATCCGCTACCACCCCGCTGCCAACTGCCGCTTCCCCTTCTAGCCCCAACCGCTCTGCCGCCATCTCCCCGCCGTTCTGGCCACCCTCCACCCCCGCCCGAATTATGAGGATCAATACACGAGGAAGCTTGCAAGGGCAGCGCCGACGCTACTCGTTTGTCGACCTTCTTCGAGCGTGGACCTTCTTCGTCTCACTGGACATCCGTAGGAACGACGGCATTTCAGTCGCCAACTTCCTTCCACACGCACCATTTTTTTTATCCTAACATCCCATGCATCCTTTTACACTACCTACACTTACTACCTACATACATATAATGACATGCTCTTACCTAGTATTCATTTTTTATAATAAATTTTACATTTTTTGCTTCCTCATAGAGGAAGCTTTGTTTTCGTAATAAAAATTTTTTTTAATTGCTTTTGCCAATGTGTTCAGAATGTTCTAAAACGTCGAAAAATCGCTATTTTAAAAAATGTCGGTATGTGTGTATGCGTGTATGTATGTGCCAAATTTACCGAAATTTCTATAACTTTAGAACTAATTAACCAAATCTTAACGAATTCTACCCCTATTTCATATATAATTCGTTAAGATTTGGTTAATTAGTTCTGAAGTTATAGAAATTTCGGTAAATTTGGCACATACACACATCAGAGTTGAGAGACCTGTATGTAAAACCGTGATCTTAAGACATCACTTCCTCTATGAGGAAGCCAAGTGCAAATTTCTAATTTGCACTATTTTTTCTCTTTCCATTTATAATTGAAACGTTGAAAAATTATAAAATAAAATTGTTAAATATTTTTATAAAATCTAAAAAGATGACCAAATTCTTCAACTAGCTTGTCGATCGACCACCTTTGTCGGTTTCTTCGTCTCCCTACATATTCGTACGAGTACTGGCATCGCTTTCGCCAGTTTCCTCACATGCGTAGTCAATCATTGTTTTGCTCTAACATTCTGTCTTCTTTACTTGCACAGATATATTTTTATTTATGTTTTCTTAATATACTGTACTATAATTGTATTAATTTTGATTTCTTATGACATTACATATTTTTTCCATTATAGATATAATTATTTCAATGAAACAAAAAAAAATATTAAAAATTTGTATAGTTACATAAATAAAGAAAGAGAAAATTAAAAGAATAATAAAACTCGGTCTTTTTGATCATGGTGCAAGTATATATCTATTCAAATTTCATTAGTGTTTTCATTTACACGTGACTTAAGTGTTTCATTTATAGCGAAAAATGGCGAATTCTTTTTCATTTTTTTGATTTTAATCTACGCATACACAAAGATTGAAGATTTTCGCATAAAAATTTTGACAACCCTTGAACAACTCTTTCTGCTACTTTTTAACCGAGCATGATAATGATGGTCAATTCACAAGTACCTACCTGATATCTGATACTTTAACGTACAAATTGTTTTAATTGATTTAGTAGTAATTAGGTCAATGTAAACGATACTAACACATATAGAAACCTTTTCACATAGATTTCTCAGATACCTATTTCTACTAAATACAAAAAACCATTTTATAATATCTCTCTCAAAAAGTTGCGGAGGTACTGCTCATAATTTAATTCTTTTAATGGCAAATGAACAAAAGCTACCCTTTCCATTTATGCATAAAAATCTAGTCATACAGCACAATTTCTTATTACTCAATTAACAACATCTGATATTTGAATAAAAAACACATTAAACATAAATAAATAAATATTAATACGTCTTGTTATATGTTCTAATCTTTAAATCTGTATTCAAGCATTGATATCTAAATATGTATGTGTGTATCTAGAATATTTCTTTTTCAAAAGTATTTTTCAATAATATATTCTTCTATCAATTTTTTATCGATATTACATTCATCTTTCTTTAACAAAAATATCGAAGTAATAAGTGAGATTTAGATCAATTAAAATAATTAGAGATTGAAAATAAGATGTTTTAAATAAACGAGATACTTAAACATCGGAAATAAACAATCATAAAGCCAAATTTTTCAATTAGCTTGGATTGAATTTGACTGAAGAATTTGAGAGCTTTAGGTGTAAAAATAACATTTACTTTTGCATTCTGGCTCTAATTGCCTCTCTTCTTTCTTTTGCGATAATATTAAATGATCGTTGTAAACATAATCTTCAAAAATTACGATTAATAATAATCTTTCTGTAGCATCAAACTTCCTGTATAGCATCAAATGGCAAAATTTGCAAATACTATCGTTCATATGTACGCTATTGTAAAAATGACTTCAAGACCTTTCTTCCAGTGCAGCCTATTATATAAAGTGTCTACGAGGATGCCTACATACAACAAGAGTATAAAGAGAGAATCGGATACACAAACTCGACACGAAGCACCCGCATGGTCTCATATGTGCGTGGCTAGCATTATATCGCAGAACAATCGATACATACCGTCAGCACACGACAGAGCTCGAATTCCCGGCCCCTGTTGGCCGAACTAAGCCAAAACCGACCCCCGCACTGCCGCCGCTCAACGACCACAAACTGTCTAGTTCTCCGACATTCGCGTGTCACTTAATTTGCATATCTTACAAGACGACGGCGACAATTTTCAAAACCGTTTGAGCCACCTGTTTTCTATATATCGCAGGGCATCCGCAAAAATATCTTGATTTCCACTTCTAAAGAGAGAGAGAGAGAGAGAGAGAGAGAGAGAGAGAGAGGGAGAGACTGCTCTACCCTACCCAGATTCCCCTTTACACATGATGTTATTTAGGTAATTGTAAAATCGCTTATATCTATCTCTGTTATACTAGAAACTTTAACGAATTTTAACAATCAGATCGGAGAAATGATTATATCCCAATATTCATCAATATCTTTGTTCTCTATACGTTTATTGTTTGTCCTAACACGTATCAACGTGCACAATGCAATAGTCGAGAGCATTTTCTCGGTTACGAATGTCTTATCCGTTACGATGCCGTGTGGCATCCTCAGTCAAATGCGACGGCCACGTCGTAATCCGGAGATGTCGCGAAGAAAGCGTCGTTCCATATAGGCAGCGTTTGGAAGGTGCTAGAGGATGGTGGTGGTCCGTCAGTCGGGCGAATGGGCGTAGGTGTTCGCTGGTGGTAGTAAAGTAGTGGAGGAAACGGGTGTAGGAACCGTCCGCGGGAAAAAGGAGAAAAGGGAGTGAATTTTTTATCGGTGAAAACTCCATTAGAGAGAGAGAAGCGACGGTGTTTGTTATTGGTCATCCTCGGGGAGAAGATGGAAGGGTAGGGTAGAGGGTCTTGTCCGGCGCAGAGATATCCATCGATCCGAAGGACGGTAGATCTGCCACCATCCTCAATTCCACCCCCTTCTTACGTTCTATATCCTAGGGAGGATCCTCCTCCCTTTACCCACTGTCGGCTCCTATGAGGGTGAAATGGAGAGAGAGAGAGAGAAAAGGAGAAGGAGATAGAGATGGAGACAGAGATGGAGAGAGAGAAAGTGAGAGAAGCGTTCGTCCCTTCCTACGGGAGCTCTACGTACGTACGCAGGCAAGCATCTACAATGTTCCTTTGGCGCGGGTGGTATCAAAGAAATCAATTACCCAGCAACACACACGCGAGTCCTGCAGCCGATCTCCACACGGTCCACCCAACCTAGCCCGTTCTCCGCTCTACCCCTACTACGGAGAGGCAGTGCCGAGCACTCACGCCCTCTCTTCAGGCGTCCATCTTTTCTGGAGTGCCACCCCCTGCGTCTCACATATTTATTTTATACTGCCCGCACCTTGTACGACCATTCCACGGCCCCGGGATGGAATTCTTTATATCAAGTCGCTCTCCCAGTGTGGAACCTCCGTCTATCGTTTCGACCGTACGCGTCACTCGATTGAATCGAGGCAATATTGAATTGTCGAACGTGTTTATTTTCGCGAAAGCTACGCGCCAGCGTTTTGATTCTACGTGATCCAATCGTGATTTGCGCGTTATAACCCGCTCAGCTTGAAATTATTTATCGTTGAATCGTCAATAAAAAATATTATATGCTCCCCTGGGAGTAATCAAATGCACAAAATATATTCTTATCTTTGATATCTTCTATAATTTTTTATATATTCTTTTTTTTTTTTTTATTCAATTGCACGTTCAAGTGTCACGGCGTATGCAAAAGCTTCGTGATACACTTGAGATCGACGTCCGTTTATCAAATTGCGTATAGCTAAAGTTGAATCTCATGGCAATACATGGTATTAGTCGAAACTAAAAATGGTCCTTCGTAGTAGCGTCGCCTTCGAGAGACAGGCTCGGAATCAAATAGATTGAGAATGGACGGAGAATAGTGAGATCTAGGAGCGAACGAGAGGAGACAATGGTAATGGCATAAGAGGAGAAAAAGAGAGAAAGAGATAAGAAGAGAGAAAGAGAGAGAAGAAATGCGACAGGCAACAAAAAAGAGAAGAAAGAGAGGAACGGAGAAAAACAGAGCCTCAATGTGGCGTGGGAGGATAGAGGACGGGCGTCGGAATAGCCTCAACTGGACAGCACGTGGACGACTGGACTACCTACTTTTATATCGCTCGGGAAATAATGGGATTCCCATCATGAAGTGGATTTCCCTTGGGAGCCAGTGGACATCGATGCACCCGTCAAGAGATCCAACACCATCCGACGCCCGTATCCTCTATCGGTCTCCCGCACCCCCGACGTTCATCATTCGTGCCCTCCCTTACTCATTCACCTGTTCGGGAGCTCGCGTCTCCCCGCGTTACACTTCGTTGCGTTGGAAAAATGACCGAATAAGCTAAGTTCGAAGGATCGCATCGGTATCCCGCATTAATTTAACTGATAAGATTTCTCGTGTAATAAGTTCGTTTTTTTTTTCTTACTCCTGATTTAGATGTGTCATCGCTCAAATTTAGAGTGCTGACAAATCAAAGAAACCGACCTAAAGCCTTGTATTCACTATACTATATAGAAATCGCTCCGAGATCTCGGACGGAGAAAAAATTGGCCAATCATATATTTAAATAATTCGGCCAATTAATCAATGCGATTGGTTAATTCTTTCTCCGTCCGAGGTCTCGGAGCGATTTCTAGCATCGTGGACACAAGGCTTAACAAAGGTACAAGTTACCTGAGTATTTTCTAAGCAATAATTCACAGATTTTAATTCAAGATTTAATTTATTCGTCGTTAGTCAGAGAGAGATAGAAAGAGAGAGAGCGTTGTAAATAAATCTTCACGCTATAACCGATTTTAAATTTTGCTGACAACAATAAATAAATTCCGTATTATAAGATTGATGTAGCAAGCTTTCTTAGTTATGTTAAATTTTAACACATTTAAACATTTAATTTTAACATTTAATATACACGGTTTTTTAATCATTTTCCCTCAATTAAAGTTTCATAAAAAATATACGCAAGTGTTAACACTTATGAGTTATATCCTCCTCGATTTTGATAAGCTGTGGATAGTATAAGATAAAATATGTGCACTATAAATAAAAATAAGTGTTCTTATTATTAATATTATTGCTCTCTTATATGCACGTTAAGAAGTAAAACATTCCTTTGAAAAAGTTCTTTAATGTTTCGAAATGTATATCGTGTTAGAACAATAAGAGATATAAAAAAAACGTTTTATGAAGAAAGATTTTCTGAGTTCAAAGACAGTTATAAAAATGTATTTATATTTTTCAAAATATCTCTCAACTTAAAAAAATGCTTTATTACAAAATATTACGAAATTAAAGCTGGTTGAAGACAAATTCAATGATGTATAAAAAATTAAATATTAGAGTAGGTATACATAGATGTATTTATGTTTGTATAACATATATCCTATGATTTTTTAAATCAGCAAATTACATATTCATAAAAGTTTAAAATTACGATACAGGATCGTTATTATGCACTAGAGCCATCTCACCGCAAGCTGCTTATTCTCTCGAAAAAGATAATAGCAATCGATAAAAAAGATCTGGGAAAGAAATTCCTTGGAGTTACCAAGTGGATTACTTACCTTCGGGAAATTTATTGATCGAGAAACTAATACAGTTACTAATTGACGGTAAATAAATTTACAACTTATTGCGCGAATAGGTTCAAGTTTGATTGTATAAAAAAAATCAATTTAATATATTAATTGTATTAATTGAGAAAACAAGATACCGTCAAGTGTCTTTACATATGAATAAACTTTTATATCAAACATTTGATTTACAATTTGCTATTAATTTCACGATTAACAGTTTACTTCGATAAATATAATTATTTCTCTCATGATCTCTGGAATGTTTGTCCAGAGAGCGCAGTCAAATTTTTCAAACGACGATTTATTCAAACTTACGGGTTTCTCGAATGTCTCAACCACGAAGATCAATCTATTCTTGAGTCTCATTTTTATGATAATTTTACCAGAAATAAAATAATCTTCCATAATAAGCAATCAACGAATCATTTTCCTTCGAAAGCAAAATGCGTGATTCTTCAGACGCGCGAGTTCGATTTAATTCACGATTCTAGAGTTAATTCGGAATCTTTAGGAAACGAAAAAGCAACAGCGGTTTGCGTGCTATGTTATCATCGTCAGAATATAAGGTCAGTGAAATCCCGCACATTTCAATCGCTTATGGCGATTTAGTAGCGTCAGTTGCGAGAAGCGTTGCGAGATCAAAAAGCGGCGTTCTCCGCGCTTTATGCGCGCATATGATATATATAGATCGCATAATATATCAAATATATACTCGCTGTTGTAATATATTGCGCGAATGTAACAAACGCTCGACGATTATTCAAGCGCAACGTGGAGCAACGTGCCACGTACCTTGATCGTTGCACTTTCGGGGCAAACGGATGTCGAACGGGGATGCGAGCTAGGATGAGGCGAGAACCAGGCGAGGACCAGGGCGAGCCAAAGGAGGATGGATTCGCGCGATACCGGCATGTCACCTACAATTTTAGACGATATGAACGTTAGTACCTTGCAGAGCGCTCGCTTCTCCGTCTTATCAATGGCTTACATATTTCCTTCTCGGATATCATCGGCCATATGCGTACAGAGCACTCGCGATTACTTCTCGCTTCTCGCTTCTCGCGCGACTCGCGCGCGAAATGCGCTTCCAAACGGTAAGATCGCGGCTTGAATCCCGACATTCGACGAGTATGTACGAAATGACACGAGCGCGACGCGGCGCGTTCCGCAGTCGTATAATACCGGAATGCAATCTATCGAACGGCGCTATCGATCTCGAAGTGTCGAACGGTCGAGGCATCGAAACGCTCGACAGGCATCGTAGCGACTAGCGACTAGCGACTGTTTTTGTTAGGTTATGAGACAACCGTATTAAAGATGATCAAACAGATTCTCCGATCCGGGCCCGGACATAATTTGAATCAGATTTTACCGGGTAGGCAAAAACAGTTGCTTTATTCCTCTTCGAGTATTAGGAAACATTAACTTAGAAAAGCGGTAACTCCAGCTGTATATTGTTAACCTTCAATTTGATTGTAACGTTTACCGTCACTTAGCTGTGATAACGCGATGTCGCGAATAATTGCATGTTAATATTCCCCAATATCTTTTTTTTTTATACAGTTACGTCAAAAAAGGCTGCCGCGATATGTTCGAACGTGATTCAATGTCGGGACACTCGGACGTTAGGCACTGCCGCAGCTACGAAAAAATGGGATTTGTACAGCGCTGTCTGTTTAGAACGTCATCCGGTTATAACGCGGTCGATGAAAGAAATAGAACTGAAGTTTCATGATATGTTAAGGAAAGTGGAGTATGAAAATAGTCTAAAGTGCGATTACGAATTGAAAAAGGAAAGAGAGGAGAAGCAGAAGAAGTCAACCGATGTGGACGACGCAGATATTTTATTGCAAACTGCGCAGGACTTTGAGGATAGTTATCAAGAGGAATTTAAAAGTTTTAAATTTGCGCCAAGAGTTACGAGTATGCATTAATTCCTTCTCTATAAGCGCATAAGATAAAATCTAACGATAAGAATCGAATATACATTTACAAAATAAACCCATACAATATCGAGTTTTTTTATGAAAGTGTTTCACGAAAAGGAATATTTATTATATTATATGATTTAAATACATTTTTCTCATAAATGATTTATCTGCATGCGCTATTTTCAGAATTTGACGAACAAAATGTAACGTCGTCTTTAAAACGTAAATTGGACAAAAATTTGCTGTTATTGGTGCAACAGAAAGTAGGTGATTTACATTATTGGATACCTCCCCAAGATATTCGAAAGGAAGGAGAGACCATGAGACAAGTATGTATTTACAATTTCTCTCCAACTAATTTTGCACGTGAATATCTTAATGGGGACATAAAAATGATTTGAAAATATTTGTTATCAATTCTTTTACAGACTGCGGAGAGAGTATTACGAGATACATGTGGTGCAACAATAAAAGTG
This sequence comes from Temnothorax americanus, assembly GCF_048541705.1. NCBI lineage: Eukaryota > Metazoa > Arthropoda > Insecta > Hymenoptera > Formicidae > Temnothorax > Temnothorax americanus. The sequence goes on from NW_027509442.1 coordinate 7,520,918, forward strand.
AAGTTTTATGGAAATGCACCTATCGGATTCTATAAATATAAATATCCTAAGAAGCTTTGCGAGCAAGGAAGTTATGGTGCTAAAATATTTTATTTCTTAGCCAAACATATGGACGGAGATATCACCAATAACGTAAAATACCAGTGGTTGGACCATGAAGAATTGGAAAAAGTGTTACCTACTGGAGTACAACAGAGTATTTCACAATTTATGTTTACGTAAAGAATAATATAAAATATTGAACTCATTCTTTGATCTCTTATTATTAATATTGCCTATTATTATCCTAATATTATCCTAACATTATAAAGGACTCCTAATATATTTTTTAAAGGAAAATATTCCCCTTTACACAAACATTTACGCACAGTCACGATTATTAAATTTCATGTTTGATATTCTTTAAAAATTTTTAGGCACATTTTTCGTTACTAAAGAAAATATTTTATACATATATTATTTTTAAGTAGAAGATAGATGATATAAAAACAGATTAATTATATCAATTTCATCAATTTTCTTATTTATAATTAACATAAAAAAATTATTAAAAGTGTTTTATGTTAACGAGAAGTATGTCTTACAATTAGAATCTCCCGGATCTCTTTCGTCCAGTATATTTGGAGTCATCTCTAACTTCTTTTCCTTGCCGGCGCCGCCTTTCTTTCTTCTCTAAAATCCAGTCCCTACTTTTCTTTAATGATTTACCCTTGGCTTTCTTTATGTATTCCCTATAATATAAAATGTACCAAAAATTATCACAATTTTTGGAAGGTAAAATTATAGTTAGAGAAATATTTAAAATAAATGCAAATTGCCAAATAATAGATATAACGGACGAGGGTCAAACCTTCTTGAATTAGCGACGGTTTGTCTATCTTCGTTCTCTACGCCTAGTGCCTTTGGAAGCGGAGCAGCTCCTCCCGTCATTAAAACTAAGAACATTTTCTTTGCTTTTGCGCTATTCGGAAAATCGACAACCACCCCGCCGTAAAAGCCAGCTTTTGTGGCTTGTGCCGTGATCAATTCAACCTGTTCACTGTTCTCTGGATAGAACTGTAACACTGCTCTTGCGCTTCTTGACAGGCATGCATATAACGTTGAGAAAAAACGATATAAACGTTTTATAGGATTGTGCGAGGTTTTGTTTGCATAGCACAGCCACTGAAGCGCAGAAATACTGACAGCCCCATCAAACGTACCAGCTTTAAATGGCAATCCTTGACCTATATCTCCCAAAATCAAGTCACCATCTAATTCTCTTTCAACAGCTACGTCTGAAAATAATGTGTTAATATGATTATATATATATATATGCATGTGTTACATATGCTGTAAAAAAATATTCATAAAATATCACTGTATCGCACCATAATTAAAATACTTACCAAGCATAGCTGAAGAGATGTCCACACCTATCCATACGTGTCCCTGATCTTCCAATACGCTGCCACTGAGCCCTGACCCACAACCGATATCCAAAAGCAAGCAGCTCTGATCTTCAGGTAGCACAAGAAGTTCTATAGCACGTTCACACATCTGTACTTGAATTTCTATCATACGAGAGCTGCAAAAACATGGATTTTATTATGAAGCTATAGTAAATATCTAGGCATTTCGTATAAAAATTTCATATAGACATACCTATGCGTATATTTATTAGCTTCTGTTTCATCATAATACTGTCATAGGAAAAAAAAAGAAGGAATTAGCTTCTACCTTGGTTTATTAATATATTTTTTAACTTGTACCATATATAAAAACCATATAAAAAAACAATTATGCAAGTCAACGAAGTTTATAACTTACCACCTCAGGCGGTGCCATACGCTCTGGACGCTTAGACATTTTGATTAATAATATTTATTTTTGTCTTCCAATACAGTTTCTATTTCCTTTTATATCTGTTCTAAGCTCTTTTGTCCCATTAATGGACAAATGATTTGGCAAACCTCTGATACCAAAAATAACCTTATCAAGCATCAGTATTATTGCACTATTATTGTATACGATTTTCTATTGAACACGTTCTAGCAATTCGCGGACTTCCAAAAGACCCGATAGATTAATATGTTTTCCAGCGTGCCACACAAGTACCTTTAATAAACGGCATGAACGCACGTGTCTAGCTTCTTCTTCCTCGTATGTTTAATGGCCTTCAGGCAATACTGCCCCGAAAACGGCCAGCCAGGGCGAACCAATAGTCTTATGAGCCGTGAGACGTGTCTTTTTCCAATTGCACTGACGCAAGTATGAGCCGTGAGGCGTGTCTTTCTTCAATTGCACTGACGCGAGTATGTGTAGTTGTGTGTGTATGTCCGCGGTGTCGGGAACTCGGGTTAATGCCGTGGGTTTGTTAGGCCCAAGGAACTGCGCGGATCACTTCCCCCTGCGGCCCACGTGTCTAGCTCACCACACTGCTCACAAACGAAACCTAACCTAATCCTCAAACAGTTGGCCGTGTGTTCTTTTTATTTGTACTTTCTGAACGCGCAGTTCTCGTTGTGTGTGTTTCTCTTTCTAACATCCGAGTAGTATGATAAAAATAAAAATATTTTATTTCAGAAAGTACTAATCAAAAATATAAATAAAACAGATTTAAAATATACTATACAAAAGCATTAAGATACTTTCGAGAAATTAATTGATTTTATCTCTAATGTACCATTTACAATAAATGCATGCGGCCTTCCTTATATTAATAAGACACACACGTGATCGATTTTACATATATGCTTCTGTGGATGATGCTGGACAATTAATTTAATCGGTGATTAATTTAATGAATCAGCGCAATTAATTGCTTATAGCAAAACTTTTAACCATATAATTCGTTATTTCTAATTAAAAATTTTTATTCCCACGTATTAAACAAAACATTAAAATGCATATATTTCTAGTTAATTTGAAAATATTGAGGATATTACTTGACAAATTAACTGCCAATTAAATTAATTAGAATTCACCACTAAGGACGACTTCCGATTTTAGGTAATGATTAATTCAACCGCATAATCCCTTGCAACAAAATATCTAACTATAAAATTATATAAAATTTGTCGTTTCTAATTTTTCTTCTTACGTATTAAACAATAAGAAATTAATATAATTCTATTCATATTAATAAAAAATAGTATAAGTATGAACAAGTGATTTATCGATTAAGTTTTAATTGCTTGATCACTCAAAGTCATTCTAAGTACAAAAGATGTCGATTTGTAAAATCAAAGTAGTCCATCAGAAAATTTCGAGAATCAATACGTTGTAAATCGTATGTACGCTTTGTACAATTGGTATAAATAAAAATCAAAATTTATACAGTGACTTATGCGACTAAAAAGGAAAATCTCCAAGAAAATAAAAAAACTTTGATAAATGTATCCAGAGAGGGAGGGAGGGAGGGAGAGAGAGAGAGAAAGAGAGAGAGAGAGAGAGAGAGAGAGAGAGAACTTTTATGTCTCTTTTAAATTCGTTGTAGATATAATCCATAATAAAGCATGTAAAATTCTCGAAACATAAAGAAGTCCTTATTTTATTTTACAGTAAAATTGTATTACGAAGTCAAATTATATGACAAAATACTTACGATTCAAATGTTTTCGGATATCCATTATGTTTTAAATTTATGAACTTAATCTCTTCTCAGGCTGTGTGTGTATAATTAAACTGAAAAATATTTTCATCAAAATGCATATGTGATTGTGCGCTCTTCAGATATTTTTAAGAAGGCATACCTAATCTTCCGTTTTACGTCGATGAATGCTTACAGAATTTTTCTTTTCGTAATTTTGAGTATAATTTTATACATAATACACTTATTCGAATAACAACAGTTCACTTAATGGTATTGATAATACAAGTAAAGGAGGACATTCACGTTTATTGTATCCAGTTTATACGTTCAATCATAAATATTATTTATATGATGTATAAATACAATAGACACACAATGGTCCATTCCTTCAGGGTCCATTTATATAATATTTACAGTATTTTTAAGAACTAGTTTTCGGAAATTCGAGATGATTTTTGCATTAACATAAGTCGCATTCAAATGTGCGAGAAAGAAGAGTTAATGCAATCACAAATCAGCAGCTATAAAATGCATAAAAGCGCTTACATGATTTGATCACTCAGATTTTCGAAAACCATTATTAACACTTTTTCAAATTTACGATTAATGACGACAATAGAGTATGATATCGCAATATTTTTAATAATTTTGTAAAGACACGATACAAAAGTTCTCACAAGGCAGATAACATTTCAATTTAATATTTGGCATTGATAAGTGCACGGAAACTTATGAATATATCGTAAAAAAAAATATGAATATGCGTAAAGAATATTTGCAAAGAATTTTATTGACAAATATAAAAAATCTAAGAACTGATCATCTTCTATTATCAATAAGAATGTAAAAGTATAAAAAAGAAAGAGTAAATATACATATATTATTGTAGCCTACAAAAAGGCAGGAGTTTAGACAGGTAATCGATTTACAAAACTTCGATTTTTTTGAATCAGGAAATCTGGTCTTTATTTCCAAAAATATTGTCGCCCACATCTGGACTGTCCAAAACTGCCTGCAAATACAAATAAAAGAAAATTGTGAGAACTTTTTCGGCATATAAAACGCAAAACTTATTCCCAAAGCGGAGCACTTCAGAATTTGTGTCTCACTCATAAACACAGTTTGTCCATTCAGGGTTTTCATTGTGAAATTGGATAAAATTTGATAAGAAAAACATGACTAATAACAAAGACCACATTTTCTTAAAAGGTCAAACATTTTATTTAATAATAAAGGTGTATGCGTCTGGGATTTAGGATATACAAAAATTCATATTATCTAAGCTTGAATATACCTCTCCTTCGGCAACGCTTGTGATTAAAGTACCCCCTCCAATACCCAACTAAACCTCTGCCTAGACAAACAAGTTGTAATCGCGGTGATAAAAGCATGAAATATGGACTATTAAACACAACAAATTTAATCATCCAATTAGAAACATTTTCAGAAAAAATAAGCGGGACGAGAAGTCTCAGAAGGCAATACTTGAAAATTTCTATAATGATCATTGGATTTGCGGCAGAATAAGAATATGGATGCATTCTGGGCAATAGAAAATTTGTTGCGACAATAGGAATAAAGTATAATCGCACTGCGCCGAGCTGCGCTTTTCGTATTTTTCTAATTCTATTCACCACTCTGTGTGGCGTGATATTTTAGTCGTGGTAATATATATAATATCGCTATATTATTGTTAAAAATTAAAATAAAATATAATCTTGATAGCAATCAGTACCAGTAATACCAATGATAGTATAGTATAATATTTATAGTAATATTAATAGCGGTAACGATAAGAATAAGTAGTAGCAGCAGCAGCAGCGGCAATATCGGTAGCGGCAACAGTAGTGATAATTACACTAATAGTAATAATAGTCGTACTACTATCTCCTGTAGCGCAACAGATAACTATTTCCGTAACCTACTATTATAAATCGAAACGAATATGAAAACGTTGGAATATTTTGGTTTAGATCGCGTTTACATAAGCGATATAGTTCACCAACTCACTCAATATATATACTCACACACCATGAGAGATCGATCAGCTGAGAGCTTCTGTCACTTACTTTTTATTATTTTTTTTTTATTATAATGGATTATAGCCAACAGTCGGACTTAGATCAGATCAGCGACATTCATTGGCATTTCGTCGATGTGAGTGTTATAGAATTGCTCGATATCTTTCAAGGTTCGTTTATCTTCCTCTGTCACAAAATTAATGGCCACACCTTTACGGCCGAAACGACCACCGCGACCAATTCTGTGAATCAGAAAAAGTAACAAAAACATAAATATCTATACATATATATAAGGAAATTAAATACAAATTATATATGTATATTTGTGACATTACAAAATTCTACCATTTTAATAGATGTAAAATTTGAAGCATGTCATCTTTTTGCAATATAAAGATTATATTGTTGATGTCTTTTATCGTTCTGTAAAATACATATATCTATGGCTTGAATTTAAAGATATAAAATATTTAAGTACAATATTCTAATTCTTAAAAAAAAAATTATAGTTGTTTTAAATTAGAGTTATATATATAAAGTAAAATTTATATTTTAAATTTATATTTATTTCGTATTTTTATGTCTTATATAAGTTTTTGCTATTAGAAATTTCTATTTCGTTCAAACAAGTTATAAATTACACCGCGTTCATTACAAAATAACAATTAAAAAGTATAAAATAATAACTTACCGATGAATATAATTTTCTCGGTTGGAAGGTAAATCATAATTAATAACAAGCGAAACCTGTTGCACATCTATACCACGTGCTAGAAGATCAGTAGTGATCAAGACTCTAGATGATCCAGTTCGGAATTGACGCATAATAAGATCGCGTTCTTTCTGTTCCATATCTCCGTGCATAGCAGAAACAGTGAAGTCACGTTTATGCATACTCTCTGTTAGCCAATCTACTTTACGCCGCGTATTGCAGAAAATAACGGCCTGGGTGATGCTCAGCGTATCATACAAATCGCAAAGAGTTTCCAATTTCCAATCTTCACGTTCGACATAAACGAAGAATTGCTTGATACCCTCTAAGGTTAGTTCTTCTTTCTTAACCAAAATACGAATGGGATTCCGCATAAAACATTTGGATACATCCAACACGTCAGCTGGCATTGTCGCAGATAATAATATAACCTAGAAAAAAATAATGTATTGCATTAGAAATACGAAGACTAGAACTGTATGCAAGAAATCATATCTCGATACAATGTGACGATCGATATTATATGTCGATGAAAGAAATAAACTGCATTTACTGAGATGTTATACTATACACGTGTGTGCAATATAATAGCATCATGCTGTAACAGGTATCGTAAATTGTTGTTGCTATTACAGAGATATTAAAAGTGACTAATTGATTTTTAGGACATTACGATTATTATTAGGAGTGCTATGCCACAATAATTGTTTGCATTTAGGCCGCTATTATTTCCAGACAAAAAGATAACACATTTCATGATACAGAGCATATGTCAATCCAGTGTACATTTGTCAAAAATGACACTATTACGACGCACCTGTATTTTATAATATATTTGTTAACTCGACTATTATAAGGTACACCGCAACTTTTTCGTCTTGTTATGATTTATGGACTTGTCCAAAAAAGATACTTTCTAATAATTAAAATAGAATTTATCTATTAGATAGTAATTGTAATTAAAAAAAATCTACATTGCCCGAAAATATAAGTTTTATATTTACCTGCACTTCATTAGGTAATAATTTGAATACATCGTGAATTTGATCCTTAAATCCTCGAGAAAGCATTTCATCAGCTTCATCCAGCACGAACAGTTTGATGCTACTTGCTCGAAGTGCTCGTCGGCTGATCATATCGTAAACTCTACCGGGCGTACCGACAACCACGTGAACACCCTGATCCAGTTTTCGCATATCCTCGCGAACGTTGGTGCCACCGATGCACGCGTGACATTCCGCGTGCATGAAATCTCCTAGAGCGATAACGACTTTCTGGATCTAAGTAAAGATAATAATATATATTATTAGAATTCAACATTTTCTCGATATTAAACGTGTCTTTATATTAAAACACTTCTAACGAGCTATTTACCTGTTGAGCTAACTCACGGGTTGGTGCGAGGATCAAGGCCTGGCATTCTTTAAGATTAGTATCGATTTGTTGGAGGATCGATATGGAGAACGTAGCAGTTTTTCCAGTACCTGTAAATGATTGGATACATTGATTGGTATAACACATAATAAACTTCGCACAAGATATTTACGTAGTATTAATTACTGATCTGTATCAAAAATTCTTACCAGACTGGGCCTGAGCAATAACATCGAGCCCCCTTATACAGGGTAAGATGGCACGTTGTTGAATTGCAGATGGTTTTTCAAACCCGTAAGCATATATACCACGTAACAGTTCTTCTTTCAAGTTCATTTCGTCAAAGTTTTCCACAACCTATTTAGATTAAATATATCAGTAAAATATATTATTTTAATCGTGAAAAGCTCAAATGATTAGAAATCAAACACGTATAACGATAGCGCACAGAGCCGCAACAAGGTGTTTGCGTTAAATTATATATTATTTTATTTACATTTTATTTTATTATCGTCATAATACATATACACCGATGCATTAGAGGCATTATATTTAACCAACTTTACCAATATTATATATTTATACATTACATAACGTGTAACTATACTATCTTATACCAATGAAAATGGTGAAAAAGATAGTATCTTTTAATAATAACAACTTTGAGAATGTATCACATCATAATGTATCATAATATATAAAGACTATAATATGTAATAATTGTTAAAAATTTCTAGAAAGAACATAAAGAAATTTTATATGTATTATATTTTTGCTTTTATAAACTGTGAATAAATTACTTAAAAAAACATTCAAAAAAAAATTTTATGGAGCATATGATACATAATAAATCATTATAAAAGACAATTCTCTAACTAATACATAAAAATTGTACTTATATATATAAATATATATATATAAATCATAAGAACATCATTATAAACAACTTACTAAAAATACAGCTACAAAAAAAACTGATTGCCTCTGTTAATTTTATCCACATAACAAATTCATTAAAGTTCTCCATAATTGATCTAAATTATTCACAAGACGTTCACAGAGAAGGACTAGAATATTCTCGATCGAAATATAGATGGATTGAATAATTACATTACAAAGTCCAAATTAAGGCTTTATATAATATTCTATTTCGTATCACATTTAGAGTGTTCTTTTATTTCAAAATAGAGAGGTAGAGGACCAGATATCTGAATATCAAAAATCTAAAAACTAATCTAAAATGAAGTAATTTTACCTTATATTGCAATTTACCTTATAGAATCGTTACATTACCCTTGAAAATATTTCTGTACGTATATATGTGCTATTTAAATACCCGCATGCTTAGGTATAGAAATTATGGCTCGTACGACAACACTAATGTAGAATACCAAAGCATAAAAGAACAGTGCGCGTCTTCCAATAGTTGAAAGGAAGTAAAACCAGTTCGGAATGCGATATGCAAGTTACTCACAACGTCCCAATTGGACTCGATGATGCCATCGGGGTCCATGCCAGGAGGTCCATCGTACGTGGGCTGTTCGCTTTCACTAGGACCATTTTTTGAATCGCCCGGCCATTGATCGTCATTTCTGAAACGCGCAGATAAGATATTAGAGCGAGAACACACAGATAAGATTAACATTAAATGTTAAATCATGAGCTATATCGTATATAAGATAATTCGCACAATTTTTATACCGCAAATAAATCGTAAAGTACACGTAATATCCACGTGATACGCGACCTTTAAATTTTACTTTATTGCAACACACGCGCACACACATTTATTTCTTCATTATTTCCAACTTCTTTAGCGTAAAATATAAAAGAAACATAAAACCCCCTGTATTACATTTCCCTACGTCCGTAATAAATAATCGAATCTCGTGCAGTGCATTTATAAATTTCGTCATCGAGCAATCGAGCGATGACAAAACCACTTTAAAATCCACGCGACCTTGGGAGCCGAACTTTTAAATCGAACCCGTGGAGTACCGTCGTCTATCGAAATCGCTCGATGGCAGTCGATGGCCATTTTTACGTTTCGCACGGCGACGAGCCCGCGTGGAGGCGGCTCCCACGAGGCCGCGATAATCGTTCTTGATTCTTGACAGTGACTCACGCGCGGAAGCACGAGCGACCGAGACGTGTTGCTTCGCCGAGGCCGAACGCGATGACTGTACATCCGGCAATGCTGCGCGAGGCGAGGGCGAGGAGAGCCTCGGCCTCGGGTCGCGCGGGTCAACGCGATTGATTTTTTTTTTTTTTCTCCATCCTTTCCTACCCGGCACCGGGAATCGCGCGAGGGACCGATATTTTTCATTACGTAATTCCAAGATCGGGGGGGAAAAAACTCATGCTCGTCGTCGCCCGTCGCCCGTCTCGAGCTCGAGAGAGCGAGAGAGAGAACTCTCGCACGCGCGCCGCACGGGCACGGGAAAGGAAGAGGTGCGCGGTGCGCTTCACCCACGCTAACGGCGCGTCGGGGGCGCGTGCACGCCGTTGCTCCCTTTCGCTCCGATTCGCGCCGATCCCCCGCCGCGGGCACCGCGACGAGAAGCCGACGAGGAGGTTAAGCTCGCGGACGGCGTGGGCCCGCGGGCGCGCCGTTGTTGACCGCGGCGCGAGGAGCGCAACGTGACAAAAACGAGTGCACGCCATGTTGTCAGTCTCGTGTCCCCGCCGTGCATCCGTCGGTCGCGGCACACTGTTACCCGCGGGCGTATTTTAACCCGCGTACGCGGCTATTTCGCGGACGCGCGCGAGCCACGACGACGCCCGGGGCCACGGCGGCCGCGGCGCGACGCCAGAACGCGAGCGCGGCACCCCGTTACGCTGGAAAAACGCTCAACTTACCTTCTCTCTGCAGTATGCGACATGTTCAACTCGCGAGAGTTCGGCGGAAAGGAAGAGAGCTCGTGTGGCGTCACGAGGAGTATTCTCGGGACTGCCACGCTATGGCCAGGCGCTGCCCGCGCTGGCGCGCCCCCCTTACACCGGAAAGCGCGCCCTGCGCGCCGGTCCGACAAATTTTTCGCCGCCGGACACGAGAGAGCGACGACGAGAGCGTCGAGAGCCTCGTGCGACGATCGGTACCGGCACGCCGATTGGCCGGCGCGCACCGTTGCGAATCGTGACAAACAAATCGGAATTTTCCTCGCAGATGTAACATTTCTTTATGCTATTCGATTTGCCGACGGTCACCGCGCATGACGGAAGTGACGTAGGCTGCTCCGGTGCCTCGTAGCGCCACGCGGCCGCCGTGGTGGGGTCTTTTATCGCGGCAAATATGAACTGCTTTACGAAATTACATCATTCTTGATGCGTTAACATATAAGATCACATTGGTCATAATTATACAGTCGTTAATTATCAAGTCATTAAAAAATATGATTTATTGTCTTATAATTAATACATGTAAATTTCTAGCAATATAAACAATAACGCTTATTTTCTCTCATACTTAAAAACTAGGTTATACATATATTTTATACAGTCTGAAGTAGTTTTTACAACTTTTACTTAGCTGCCGTATAACTTGGGTTTCGAATATACACTGGAAATCTCGAGTATTATATGTTCCAAAACTATCAAACATCCATTTAATTATTTTAATCATGCGTAACTTTTTTAACTAACTTTAACTGAAAGAAAACGATTCTTTTTTATTAAAAAAAAATTAAAGAAAATTAACGAAATAGTATAAATTGAAATTGTACTATTAAAAAGTATTAAAACAAAAGCAGCAGCTTGAAATTAATTGAAAAATATAATTTTATTACTGATTTTCTTTTCTCTAATAATTCTTTATTTTTAAATGTCACCTATTTGGAAACTATAATTGACATTTTCATTAAAAAAACCAAATTGATTTCACGGATGAATCAATGAATCTGTAAAAAAAAAACAAGGATATTGATAGTCTTGGAACATCAGACTATATGTAAATTGTATAGAAATTCTATCTGCACATGCATTTATATAATTGCGCGATAAACATTGTAATATATCATAGGCAAAACACAATTAAGAAAAAAAATAATAAAATTATATTTTTTAAATCGGTACAATTTTCATTTTAAGTAAATTATTCGTTACACCTCGAAATCGAAAGCATAATTTTCCTCGTCTGTGTTTTATATTGAATTGATTTTGATCAATTCATAGTTTCTCGCATATGTAAGTTCGTATTAAAATTATTTACTTTGTGATTTGTGAAACAATTTTACATAGTTACTTGTACGTATTTCTGCAGGTACTTCTAGTCGAGCTATTCATATAAAAGCACAACCAAGAATTAAGAGCAGTATTGCAATTGGGAAAATCATGTATGCGCCCATTCGTGGCTGGCAGATAGAAATCAGTATGTCAGCGTCGTCCATCTCGTTATGCTCTATACCGTCCTTGGTTGGTATTTCGACAATCACCCTATCCGCCGACAGCGGGCTTATACGAAATGAGCATTCGGTTTGATTAACACATGATTTAGTCACGTTCTCATATTGAAAAGTTGGCTTATATATATCGAAAATTGCATAAATATCATTGGACACAATATCGTTATCGCTATAAAAAATGTAATAATAATAACCATCTTGTTCCACATGGTGATTTGCCTGTAGGTGTTTACTGTTAAGTAAATAGGAGACATTAGTACATTGGTCTGAAGGTTGAAATTCATGAGCCAACAGTATTGCTCCATTGTAACAATTTAACAAATCATTTTCAAAACTAGAAACAGATGACGTTCCCTCAGAATTAGACGTATAATTTTTATCGGCATTTCCACCATGCTTGATACCTTGATCTAATAAGGATGGTGGCATTACGAGATCTTTGCTTCTTTTAAATCTCTCGGTATCTCTTCCGTCGCTTTCCCGTTTCTTTCTTTCATTAATTATAAACGAATGCAATGTTTGCTCTAATTTTTGTAGACGCATTTCTTCGTCATAATCACAGACATCTTTTTCTCTTCGCCTTGATCTTTCATATTTATTCTTTCTCTTCTTATGTCTTCGCCGTTTAATATGTCTTCCTTTTCTGGAGTTATTCACATTTTTTCGTTGACCATCTATATATTCATGAATATAAGATGTTGCGGTACGATACAGCGACTCTAAACTTTTCATCGATTTTTCATCCGTAGTATGCGCCCGTGTGCTGTCGTTTGGATTTGTCTCAAAAATTTCTTTCAAAGGATTTTCAGAGCTTACATTTACGGCTGGTTTATCTGTCTCATCGATAATGTGCATAGATTTGATAGATTCGATCGTGGTTGCTTCTTTAGAGTCAATTTCTTGTGCATTCGATTCATATATTATTTTAACTTGCCTGTTCGCACCTGGTAAGAAGATTTCTTGTGTTTGCTTATTAATATTATGTTCCAGCAGGCCACAAGTGCGTAGGTTCTTTTCTCCTTTTACCACTAATATAGAAGCTCCCTCGAATCTGAAAAAAAAATTTTTATATATGTAATACGCTCATAAATATATAAATAAATAAATAAATAAATAAATCAAAAGATTTGATCTCTAATTACAAGAAAAATCTGTTTCCTCAAATTCTTTTTACCTTGAACACACAGATAGTGCTACAGTTGCATTTTTCAATAAATAAAATCCCCAATACTCTAATGTATCATCAGGTAAACTCATGCTCTTTTTAAGCCTTATATGTTTCCGTTTCGATGTAATCTCTGGTCGGTGAGACATTTGGAAAGCATTAAAAGTGCCATTCATTTTTAAAGTATGTTCCTATTAAAAGACAACGATATTTTTAATTATCTTATAATCCGTTCATGAAACTTGATAACCGACAACAATATGCCAGATTCAAAAAGAGGATCATATCGTCTTTAACATATTTCAGTTATACTAATCCATTCTTGTTACATGTAATCAATACGTAATAAATTTCAGATGAAATTTTTTATATTAAATGCATATAATAATAATATATGCGCAATTCTAGAAATAATGATATTGAATATTTACTCTTCTCTTCTTACCGAACAAAATATTGTTGAAATCCCATCGTTGATTTCTATAATATCAGATTCTGTTACGGCATATGCAACATCAGCATAAAAAATATGCCGTAGATACAAAGGAATTATTATGAGTACGAATGGCAGAATAGCTATCAATATGCAGAAAGTGATCAATCTTCTTACACCATCCATTTCTGCTATACCTATTAAATAAAAATGGCAATGTTAGTATTAATGTTATATATAGTTGGAATATTAATAAATAAGTTGAAATTCCTCATATATTACATCATGTGTCCATAGATGTCTATACACTACTTTTTCCATTGCAGAAGTCCTAAGTTAACAATCTAGTAAAGAGTCTTTATAAAGGGACTCTAGATAGACATCTGTGATCATATGTTAATTGTTTTGAAGTTGATGCTCTATCGATTATATATTCAGCTAACTTCCACAATATTGAATATACTATTGAATACTGAATATAAATAAATACACTTGTTCGTTTTAGAGGTTACGTCTTCTAATTTATTTAACAAAAAATATCAGCTTCGCACATACAAACATTAACAATTGTAGTATTTATAATCTCAGCATATACATTGCTCAAGTTGCATGTATGCTTACAACTATAGTTAAAAATGGGTATATGCCTTTTTTATCCACTTCTCTCTCCAGAAGAAATAATAATTATCTGTATCCACTGTTTCATTATTTAGAGAGTTTCGACGTTCCAGCTTTGCGATACTTATTTTAACCAAATACTAATTGAATTATTTAACAAAAGAGGTTAGGCGTTAATGAAAAGTGCTCGGATGGAAACTGAGTTCTATTGACAGTCTGATAAGGAAAAGCGTGATTAGGACTCGACCAATGTCGTAGCTAGCTGATTCGTCTGTTATATATTGATACACACGAATGACATTCTTTAAATATCGTAGATAATTGAAATACATTTAAAAGCTAATATCAAATCGATGCTTTTATAGTGGCATATTCTTTTTTAGTCAACTCAGAATTAATGTCCTTTGACGAATCGAGGAAAGATAATTGTTTCCGATTTGATATTTCCTTTTGTAATTATACATCGCATAAATTAAAATTCTATCACGATAAAATTTTTCTCTTCTTTTCCTACCTTTGTTTTCTTAATTTCGTTAAACTTAAGACAAAATGTCATCCTTGATATCTACGTTTCTTTACGTAAACTCGATTTTTACGCACAAATCTTCGTTAATACAACGATTTAACTTTATCACTTCTTCTAATGTAAAAAACCAATAGTATTTGTAGCTTTTTAATAAACCGTAGCTTGAACACGTTTGCTTATCTCTTCAACACGTGGCTTCTCTCCAATACGTTGCTACTCGGAAATTTTGCTAGTGTTTCTTAATCCTTCTTTTACAAATACCCGTATTGGCCGTATTGTCCTCTGACAAGAGGCAGGAGCCAAAACAAATAAAGAAGAAGAATACAAATACCCGCCTAATCTGAGACTCCTTTATACCGAACTCCTTTCTTTTCTCTCCTTTCTCCCACTCTTTCACAAATTTTCCAATCAAAAACTTTTGAAACTTTCTGACAACCAATACTTAGTGTTTCAATCATCTGATGACAAAACTTCCGGAATTCATAACCGTTACGAGAGCCAAAAAATTCATGAGAGAGAGAGAGAGAGAGTTATTTCTTCCCAAACCTCAACCTAAATTACTTCTAGAATATTCTTATAGATGAAAAGATATGAATTACCCAGAAGTACTTGAATCAGCACACTTAAATGACAAAACCATGTTGATTAATGCAAGATAAAACTACATAAAATAAAAATAAAACAAATAGATATTTTTTAGTTTTTTTTTTTAAATCTATCTAAATTATATTTTTAATCTTAAGATATCCATATATAGTAATATGTAAAACATGAAATAAAAATCAAATAAACAGAAAATATTACTATTGTACATATAATATTCTGACTTACTTTTATGCAATAAAAATTATCATTGTAATGATCATTGTAACAATTCTAGCATATATCTCTGTACTTAAAAAGTGATGCTACCTATTGATTTATAATAATTGTCTTTAGTAGCAGTATGAAGCTCAGATATATCAATCTGATTTAATATTGTTCCTCCAAACAATGTATCCTTGTATACCTAAAATATGAAATAAATATCTTTATTATGAATTTTATCGTGAATAATAGATGAATCTAGTTCATAAAAATAAGTTCTGTTACTTTTAATATTTCACTTGCGTCATATCTTTCTTTAAATCTTCTCCAAGCTGGGTAATCCTTTTTAAACGATGTATTCATTAAAGTAGCATGCAATTTTATTTTCTCATACTCCTTCTCCATTAAACCTAAATTTAAAAATTATATAATTATATATAAACGAGATATCAGAAGAACTAATATTAATATAAAAATAAGTATTTTTCAGAGATGCTTATATATTATTAGATATTTAATTCTATAATACTATTTACCTGTGTCGATAAAATATTCAGCAACTTTATCAACGAGTTCTTGCAATTTTTCGTTGTGTGTAACTTGTGCAAACAAAACTTTAACATCAGTAGGATCATCATTCATACATGCAACTCCTTGTAATTGTACATTTATTGGCCCAGTTTCTTCAAGAATAGGCCTGTAATAGATTACATAATTACTCGAGAATCCTTTAAAACAGTTACAAATGTATTATATTTATAATTCTAAATCAAGCCTGGTTAACTTTGAGCTCCAGAGCCATGACACTTTTCCCTTTCCATCCAGTGGAGAGTGAGGGAAAGAGAGAAGTGTCCTGACTTCGGAGCTCAAAGTTGAGATCTGTTTTAAATCATAGATGATTATATATATATATATATATATATATATATATATAGATTGCAAAACAAAATTATATGATAAATCAATATCACGTAATTTAGTTTTATAATTAATTGTATATCATGTATCATTATCAAGTAATATTATCTTACTCTATAATGTATTCCTTACACTCCTTGAGAGCATCAATAGCATGTTGTTTGTCGTTATCATCAAATAGTTTGAGTATTCCAATAGTAAGATGTAACTTCGATGGTGTTTGAAAAAGTGATTCATCAATATTGTATGTAGATTTGTCATACTTTTTCAATACATCATTTTTGAAAGAAATGTACTTATCAATTATCTCTTTTTTATTCAATGGAATTGACAAAAAATGTGTAAAACGCATCTTTTTCTTGGAAGCTTCTATTAGCAAATCAATTCTATGTCTTGCAGATATTACAGCCTTACGGTCTCGTCCAGTAATAACTACAAATAAACATATAATTAAAAATTAATTAAATTAGTATTAGTCTTATATCAATAACAATATGGTATCAAATTATTTTTACCAATGTTTCCATCTTCTCCTTTTTTTGGTATTTCAATGGTTGTTCTTGTCTCATTTTCCAATTTCTTGCGTGTTACAGCTTTCGTACCAATTATATATGAGTAGAAAATTCTGAAACATAATAAAACGTCAAATTATAAACTATTACAACATATTGTTCAATCTACATTATTATGTTACACAATTCTTACATTATTAAATTGTAATTATGACAAAATAATATTGAAAAAGATTCTCACTTAGGTACGTCAAAAGTATGCTTAAAGCACGTATCATGAGGTATTATTTGTATCTCAGTTTCAGATTCCTCATTCGAACAAACTGATTCCTTGTCCTCCATATATGGGGCTGATGTATGAATGTTTTTCCAAGCTGTACTTTCGTAAAATCTATAGCACTGTCCATTAACCCAAATTAATTCTGGTTCTAACACATCCATTATATAAAATGCAATATGTTTCATACAAACACTCCTAAAATTTACGTTAAATTGATGCGTAAATTTTTGAAATTTAACTAAAATAATATTTTCAACTTTTACAACATTAGGTAAAACCTATATTATTTATACAAAATATAATGTTCAACAATTTAAACATTACATTACTCCACATTACTCCAAAAACTCCACAATTGTAAAACTCTTGTTATATTATATATAACTTGATAAATTACTTTTAACTGACACAATATAATCATGTTGCAGTTCAATCATCGTATTAAATAAAAATGTAATTAAACTATATTTTAATCTTGCGATTAATTGCAAACTTATTATTTGGAGTAATGTACCGTATGCCTCCTATAGGTTAGAAGTTGCAACGTAATACTCTGCTGTGTGATAATTGATAATATGCAGCTCGTCGTACGATAAATAAATAATTGTCACCCACTGTTACTCAGGAACATTTTGTTCAACATAACACCCACCTTCTCAATGCATTTAACATGAGATATCTTATTAACACAAGTATGTATACAAATAAACTGCGCCCTTTTCGTCGTATTTTGGTCATCGACCAATCATAGGGTACAATTAGATATAATCTAGGAGAATGCAAAATTAGCGTTGCAGGCCTATCCAAACGGATTTACGCAATCGCACGAAGAAATCGGCCAATCACGTCAGTCTAAAATAAGCCGTGACACGATTTTTTTAATGTTAGTACATACCACTGCAATTTTTCATATTAACAAATTTAACACGTAATTTTTCTTTGAAAAATCAAATGGCTATTTTTCAGAAATTTGACTAAAAGTGCCCTCTTCTCTCGTAAACATTTAAGATTACCTTTAAAAATAATTAGAAAAAATCATTATTTTGTAGAACAAATTAATAACTTTTATAGCTGTAAATTATGCAGACATTTTCTAATTTAGATAATACATTGCGTAATACAATACAATAATGTAATAAACAATGTAATAAATGAAATAAGAATATATTTTTATTGCTTTTTGATAACTGGATGCAACTTCGTATGTCATAATTTAAAGTTATAGTTCTTTACTTAAAGAGCTATACTAAAGGGTTCATCATATACAGAAACGGTGAACTAAATTAATCAAACACAATGGAATTATGTTAACATTATATAAACGGATAGACTTTTAAAAAAACATAGATTGGTAATCCTAGAAAAATCAATTATTACCAATATAAACGTAGAGTTCTTTTTATTTAATATTTTACATTGCTTCTCTCTCTCTCTCTCTCTCTCTCTCTCTCTCTCTCTCTCTCTCTCTCTCTCTCTCTCTCTCTCTCTCTCTCTCCGTTTCGAAAATCACGCATCACATTTTTTTAACGTGTAAAGACAAAATGTCGGTAATACAAAATTAAATTTATAAATGCAAGATTTTTCATCCTTTGTCCAGTTTTTATAAATATCAGACAATCACAAGTCAGCAAGCACAACGGCAAACGGCAACCCAGTAAAGCAGTTAGAAATTCATTTATAATCTATTATTTACAGAAGTTATTGTGTGCATAACGTATACAAATAAATATTTTTTCAGGTATTTAACTTTAAGACACTGATATCGAAAGGTAGGTTCAAATCTTACACAACTATCAGAGCATGTATTTTACACTGTGTGTGTGTGTATATTGGCATATAAGTTACAATATTTATAAAAGATACAACATGCGTAGTTATCACGTATAAATGAACATGTGTCGAATTTACACGTAAAAGTATGGGAAATTAAAAATTTGCTAAAATTCATTAACTGCTAAATCATGAAAAAACGCTTATCACGCATATACAAACTTGCCTATTTTACAATAATACAATTACAAATGTGTATCTACACACATACGCCTAAATATATTATCTAAATATATTTCGCGATAGCCGAAAGTGTCCGCGCAATAAATAACAATTTTCCATTCATAAATTACAGCTAATCCTCGTCTGTACCTTTCTGATACACTGCCCCGAACTTGCTCATGTACTTACGTACAAAATCTCTTGCTTTGTGTTTAACATTTTCATTACATTGTAACTCATCCACGCTTTTACAATGTTTTAATTCCTTCGCAAGTACAAAATGTGTTAACTGCAACAGAATGTACAATCATAAAAAGCACTGTCATATGCGGAATCCATTATGCTCAAGTTCAACATACCTTTCTAGCTAGATGCTTGAAATCTTCAGTATTAGTTATTCTACCTTGTTTGCAGTCATTTTTCCTATATGGATTTAAGAAGTGAACCATGACATTAGCCATATTTATTCTAAATGTATCCTTGATTTTCCTTTCGGACATAGGAGACATCTCGGCTGATGTTGATTGCAGCTTGCTCAGTCCATGTCGCGAATGAGACTTCGATTTATTACTTCGTCTATGTTTCCTTATCTTCTCAACATGATCTTTCGGTTTCGTTCTTTCCTTTTGTCGTCGTAGTTTCTCTTTTATTTCTTTATACGCTTTATGATCAATACGATCCTCTTCCCTACGTGGCTGTAATATAAATAACAATGAATCGATTGAAGTCGCGCAAAGCATAAAAGCTTTAAAGTCATCAGTATTAACAAATTTAATATTGTGATACATGGAGCGTTTTCCTTTTTAAAAGAGATTTAACGTTTTATATAAATTTTTAAGAGTACATTTCATATTAATACAAGATGAATATAAGAAGTCAATTATACTTACACTAATAATTCTTTCTTGGACCAATCCATCCCTTCTTTTTTTAGATTCAGGAAACGGCAGTGAACTTCCAGTCAGATTATGACCTAACTTTTTAGATACATTTGGCCTAGATGTGCTCAGAGGACTATCTGTTAGAACGCTACTTGCCTCCATATCATCGTTTCTTTGATCCTCGTTATCATCATCAATATCTTCATCGTCCTCGTTTGACGAACTGGATTCTTCACTAGATTCCGAGGTAGATGACGAGTCTGGCTGTACTCCGATATGATCGGGTGGCGGAGGTAACCATTGCGATATTCTTTCCTTCACATGGTAATAGTACGTTCTACCTCTGCTATCCGTCGCGCTCTTCCATTTCGGTGGCAAGTCTATTGCCGGAATTTCAGGATGTGGTCGATTCGTGACACTTTCCGTGGACGCAAGATTAGAGAATTGTTGATCTACGGGATTTTCGATGTAGTTATAAAAAGGCGCTTGAATTGACGTAGAAGGGATGCCACCAAAAACAGACACTAAACTATTTGGAAGAGGTAGTTGCCCTTCGGTATACGGCTGCGGATGTGATATCAAAGAGTATGAAGATGTTTGACTGAACACAGGTGCTTGACTTAATGAGTAAGCTACTGGTGGAATACCAGTCGTAATTCCAGACGACATATCGGTTGCCATTGTTGATGATAGTACATGAGGACTCTGACCTATTATACCAGTAGATTGAGCACTTCCTACGTATACAGGAGTGCATTGCTGCGTGGCTTCTCCTCCATCTATAAAAAGATATTACATTTTCTATATTAGATATGTAAAATATACAAATGTGATTGATTGTCAAAAGTTATTAACATTTCTCCACACAGATTAATTAACAAATATTACCTTGCGTGGAATAATGTTGCCATTGACCTACAGTTGGATTATAAAAAACAGGATAACCAGTTTGAGGATCAACCATGGCAGTAGTATGGGGATCTATACCCAATGCCAAACATCTATTCTCATGTTCTTGCCATGTTTCTTGTTGTTGACGACGTTGCCTTTCCTCCTCTTCTTTTGCAACTTTCAGTGCAAATAATTGCCTACGTTCATACTTTGTCATTCGTGGTATAGGAACTAGACTTCGTTCTTCTATTCTTTTATCTTTCGTTCTACTATGATCAGTTTCCGGAGATTCTCGTCCTCGTCTCCTATCACCACGTTTTTCAATTTCATTTCGACTATATCTATCAGATCTAGGTCTAGAAGTTTGTAAAATAATTAGGTTTAAAGTTAGTTCGAATGTTTAACTTAATGTTTATTTGCAATTATATACTACTAAGCATCACAAAGATCTGTATAACTACAATGATACGTTAAGCATACAAGTACATACCTATCATATGACGTGCTTCTCTTTTCTTCTTTCTCCAATTCTTCTCTATATCCTCGATCTACAAAAAAAAATCAAAAGTAATATTATATAAATGTCAATAACTTTCGACTTTGTATGCCATTAATATATTCTCGAAAATATATATAAGCTCGATAATAACCTGCTTCTCTTTCATGCTCCTTCATTTGCTCAATTCTTTCTTTTTTCGGTATTCTAAAAACTTCTTTTAGATTGGACCATTCAGCAAGAAGACCAGAAGCTAAATCAGGAATAAGATTCTGATCCGTATTCTCTGATTTAACTTCACCAACCGCTAAACAACTTTCGATATTGTTATTACGTTTATCTGGAATGTCATTCAGACGTTCATCAGGACTTTTCTTCTCGTTGCTATCAGAATTACTATTCAATTCTTCGCAGCTCATCTTTGATTTAATCTGATCATCTTCTGGGGAATCGGCATTCGGAGAAAGATATAATCTTTTCGCCCATCTTTCAACTACACCATATATTTTGCTATCCATTAACATTGTCTTGTTTGGTATTGGCAGTGTATTTAGAGTTTTCAACACTTCTAAGCGAAATTGTTGAGCTTCTTCTGTTTCGTTTGTGGCAATATCCATAACATAACTCCAAATCAAACGTAAACCGTGATAATCCAAAAATAATCTTCGACACGGTTGCTCGCCACTTTGAATAAAACGTAACAAACGAGTTCTGTGTTCTAATTCTCTACTACGTACCATTAATCTACTTAACGTTAATGTGTGCGCTCGGTTTTTCAAACCACCTGAACACAACTTATCTATTTCTTCCTCCAACTAAAATAAAATGTAAAAGAACAAAGTAATAAAAAAGTAATTGCTTAACAAACCATATTAACTCGTATAATATTACTAATTGTGCAATTGTATTTACATCTTCATCCTCCATATAATCAGCAGGTTTCTTTTCCTCCTTTTCCTCCTTCTTCGGATCTCTTTCGCGCTTTTCTTTCTTTTCAATCTTTTCCTTTTCTTCTTCAGGTGTTTCACCTATCCAACCTCGACAGTTCAGTGCCTCACAATAACATTTCTGAGCTTCTTTGCTATTATTTAAACATATAATAAATATGAAAATAGAGATATAGATATCTATATATACAATCTACATAAATAAATAGCTACTTAATCATTATAAAAATAAAAAAACGTACCCGTAACGTTGAAAATGATAATCAAATGTAATTTCTTCGCCAGCGGCAATAAATTTTTTGTTAAAAAAACCTATTCGTAATTCTCCATTTACTGTCCACTAAAAAGTATTTAATTGTCATTAAAATGTATATTGTTATTCTGGCATTTTTCAAAAATTACTTTTATTAGTTGCAAGATAAAGTGTAAATTTACCTTTTGCGTTTCCGCATTTGGGTCACAGCTATGATTAATAAATCGAGATATATTTCCTTTCATGGTAGCATCTATAATCTGATCGGATTTCAGTGCCATAAAATAGTAATGTCTGTTTTTATCTTTGCAATATTCTTTTGCACGACGTTTAAAATCCTTTGGATCTACAACTTCGCCTACATATTCCATTATAAACTCGCCCCTGCAATTGTAAGAGTAATATAAAAGTAAGAAATCTTTTTTGTTTCTTGTGTTTTATTCAAGTCATAATTCTATTTCTTGCTCGCTGAAAAAAAAAAATACTTACGCCATTATGTCAACGACAGCACGTAATCCAAAACCTTTCTTCTCTGTTCGAAAAACTTCGCATTTGGCATAATTACAATTTTGGAATCTTTTATTTGTACATCTATCATTTACCACGCATCTAGGTCCACTAATAAATATGAAAATAATATTATTTCTATTGTGCTATATTAATTTATATATCCGAAGATCTCTGAAGAAAAACATTATCAAACTTTATCTTATTAAACATAATTACCATTCTATCATGAGAAGTCTATTAAGGCAATCTTCCCCACAACCAAGTTCTCCTCTCTCAATTTCTTCTTCAGTTAAGAAACAATCACACACCATTCTTTTGGTTTCCTTATTCGTATATCTAGTAACAAATGTTATAAATATTTAATGTTTTTAGATATATATAAAATAGCTGTACACACTTTGTTAGAAAGAATATTCATATATATATATATATATATAAAAAACATTATTTAATCCTTAATTCTATATACCTTTCAGTAAGATACAGATTTTCATGCAAGTGCTCAAATTGACTCAGTCTTTCCTCCATTTCTCTATCTTCTGTTTCGAGAACCATCGGCAACGAAATCTTTGCTCCTATAGTTTTTGGAATTTGTGCTATTGTTGAAACAGTAGAAACATTACTGGATATCACCGGTACATCTTTAATTTGCTCCAATTCTGTACAAACTTTTACATTTGTACTAATAACATTATGTTTCGATTCTGATGACGTAGATTCTCCTATATTTACTGGTGCATAACGTGCTGATTCGGGTGGAGGTGCAAAAGATGAACCAAACATTGACACAGGAGCAATGATGGAGCCAAATCCAGCGTTTGATCCACCCATTTCAAGCTCACTCGATCTTCGCCAACGGGATTTTACTTTAACTGGTTTTGAAGAGTCAGAATCATATCCTGTAGTATTATAACTAGTACTCAAAGGTGTCAAAGTATCAATTGATGTTGGAATCTTGTTAGAATTATTTTCCTTGTCACATTGAGTCTCAAAGTTATCTATTTTTACTTCTTGAGTAATTGGAGGATTCGTATTATTAACTACTTTTTCTTTTTCTTGTTGAAGAATAGCTTTTGAGACGTCCATATTAGGTTTTGTAACCAAGCCACGTCCGCGAGATCTGAAAGATTCAAAATAATTTTTTTCATTTTTAACGCCGTAATACAGAGAATATTATTCATCCATATGTAAAGTAAATCATTTTATATTTGAAAAATGTTTTAAAATATATTTTTATTTACTAGAGATTATTTGTAAAAAAATTAATAAAAATTAATTTTAATCATACTAAAAAATAAGTCAAGTAATCTCCTATAAATTTTTTATACTTCAAGATTCAATTATTTTATTTCTTACCTTTGTTTCATTAATCCAATAGATCGAATTCTACTGCTTCGTCTTACGCCTGAACTGTTTGAACTATTTTCAGAAGCCGTATCAGTACTTCCACTACGACCTCTAAATTCAGTTTTTTTGTCAATATCGCTTATATTGTTAATTGCATTTTTTATATCAAATTCCCGTCCTTTGTAACTGGTAAGTGATGATAATGTGTCATTACTATTTTCGCTACTGCTGCATAATTTGAAATCTTCATTATCAACTTTGTTGTTATCTCCTTCGCTGTCTTGATATTCATCAGTAGTTGTCGAATGCTCTGGATTCTTTTGCTGACCCGCACTTTTCTTGTCTTGCGTAACTTTTGATTTTAGTGAAACTCGATCTGCACACTGAAGTTTATCAATGCAAGAGTTGGATACCAAGATGTTTTGTTCCTGATTTGTAATAATATTGTTGGGTTCCATAGTTTTCGAGAATATTTCCTTAATTTCAGAGCTAACAGAATTATTTGGGCGATGTAATTGTTCCATTTTATCTAATATCGACGAACTACTTTCGTCATCGATATTTAATGGGACCGGAGACAGTTTTTCCATATTTAAAGGAGTTTGTACTGGAGAGTCGATGCTTTCCACACTAGAGAGATCATTCACTAACTTTTGTATTTCTTGCGAAGAGTCGCTTATCTGCATATCTGCTAGTTTATTATCTATTTTATTAAATGAATCTTCCTTTGAATCTACATGCATATTTTTTCCTCGTAAATCTTTGCTTTCCCGCTTACAATTATCTTCCTCAGTAGAAGAACCAGAATCGTCTATGATAGAACACAAACGAACTTTTTCGGATATCGATTCTGAAATTTCCTTTCTAATTTTATCATAAATTGTCTTGTTCTTTTGTTTTTTACTACTGCCATCTTCTAATCCAAGTTTCTTCTTGTTGATATAGGGTTTATCTGCATTGAAATCTGTAGTATTACCATTCCCAGTACCGCACATTACCGATTCGTCTGCGTGTATGGCTGATATGGAATTTTCTGATTTGTTCGTATGTACATTATTAACATCTTTTCTAACAGCATGATATTCATTGTTTGAAATTTTTCCTGACTCGGACACCATTGCCATTGATTCAGTATTATCCTCATTCTGTATCACAGTAAATTCTACAAAATTTTTGTCTTCTACATTAGGTTCGTTTACAATCAATACTTCTTCAATTATAACGTCATCCTGTGCCATAGAATATCTATTGTCCCCAACATTTTCCTCCATTTGTATTTCTTCACAGATCACCATTTCCTCTACGACATCTTCCGACCAGGGTTCCGTCTTCGTTGATGCAGATGCAAGTAAAAGTTCACCGCTTGGACTTGGATTACCAACAACGACCTGTTGTACATCCTCTGGGCTAAGTTTTTCTGAATTTTTAATCATATTATCTATACCATCTTGACTGTCACTTTCACCCGCATCCCGCTTATATCGAGTAGCATTGTATACAGCATTCTCATTATTTACAATTACACTGTTACTGCAAGTACCTTTGTGTTTATGTTTCTTCTGAGAATTTTGATTCTTCTTTGAAACTTGGCTATGACCTTCGCTAGCAGACTTAGAGTCTTCTGAACTGTTTGAGCAAGATGTTTGGGTAATGTATCCATTTATCTTTTTTTCTTCCAATTGCTTCTTAGCTATCTGTCTGCTAGATTTGCGTACAGGTACATATTTATGAGATAACTTCTCAGATTCTTTTACTTCGGTTTTACGTCTCCGTGCCATTTTCATTCCATATATACTCTCTCAGTCTGGAACAATTAAGATTAGCATATAATTTATTGCAAAAAGCTGATCTTTATTCAAGTGAAATTCAACATATATATAACACAATATTTTCTATATAACACAATATTTTTTTATATTCCTTGTTATTCCTAGAGTATATAATTTTGTCATCATTTAGTATTACAACAAATTTTGAATGACTATTATTAAATAGCGGTAAAAAACTTGAATCTAAAAAAGTATAAAAGTATATAGATTAAGATAATGCTCTTTATCATATTCATATTAATTAAAGAATAAAGAAAATAATTATTTCACTTTTTAATTTCAATTTTTAAAGTAAAATGTCAGAAAAAGTTACTAATTTACTAATTATCTAAACAAAATATTGTAATTATATAAAAATATGCTTTGAATATTACAGTAAAAGAGACACAATTGTAAACCAAGATCGAAGGAATAAATGAACGTATATCCATCAAGGTCAATTAAAGCAATTTAGCTTAGCATTTAAAGCTGAAGATATATAACTGAAATGTTGTCATCTACGTACTTAAAATATATTGCTCTCTCTCTCTCTTTATCTCCTACTTTCTCCCTTAAAGCAGCTGTGAATTGAAGATTCACAGTAAAATATATATGCGCGAATGATAAAAATTTCCGAGAACTCGCTGACCATCCAAGTTGATTGTACAACAACTGCATCCCATCGTTCCTAACGTCCGTGCGTCTTTGAACGGATAATAACGGCAGCTTTACTCACTGTATGCTCCTAAAATTGCGTCCAGCAATTCCAGGGAGAAACTCATCGTCGGGGATACTCAACAATCGTTCCCAAACAAACGCCGTGCCGCGCCGTCATTTAACGACATAATCGGGAGTGCGGGACCGAGGGACGTTGGCTAGAAACGTGAAATACCGCTGAGACGGCTGCGTGTGCGGAGAGACGGCTCGGCCGGACCGTGAGATCGCTTTTCGAATTTGACGTCTCGTCGAAGCACGCCTTCCTCGCCGAGATCCTCGGGATCTCACTCTCTACCTCTCTCTCTCTTTCTCTCTCTCTCTCTCTCTCTCTCCTTCTCTATCTCGTTCGTTACCTACGAACCGTGTCGCTCGGCTCGGCGTTCGTCACGTTTTGGCACTGAACGAAATCTCGACTCCGTGATCCTGGTGGGGCCTCCCCGATCCCGATGCCACAGCGCGCTCGGGCCCTCGGCGATCCTCCGTTTCGGCGGGCGTTAAATGCGCCGAGAGAAGCCCATCGCGTTCGGAAGGCGTTAAAGGACTCGCGAAGGAAAGTATGAGCCGTCGACATACAACATTTTCAGCATGTATGTACTCTCGACTCTCGTAGCCTACCCGAGTACCGCCTCTCCTCGCTCTCCATGCAAACTCACTGTCGCAAACGAGACCAGCGTTAGCAACGACCCGCGGTGGCAGTGCCACGAACTTGCGGATGAGGGAAAAAAAAACCGGGACCGCCTCGGACCTCGCGGACACAGGGAAAGCTGGAAAAGTTATTCACGTAAATGCAAAATAAGACAGCGAGTCTTAATTGGCTGCGTTATAATTTATGATTAACAATTTCGAACGATATGCATTTTGGGTCAATTATATCTTCTATGCCCGCTGACGGTCATCAACATGGCGTATTTTAGGTGGTCTTCTACTTTATTCTCTATGAAAACTAAAAAGGCGGGAAGAAACGCGAGTTCGAGCATTTGTGAATTAGACGAGAAATATATATATATATTTTTTAGCATATTTTTGTAAAATATTATTAGACTGCATATTTATTGCAATGTTGTTTAAAAGAACAGTTATAAATTCTCTCGAATAACATATATGAGTAATTTTTTGAAAATTATCAGATTCTATTAATTCACTCTGTATATCTTTCTCGTCGTGTGAAAATAATTAAAATTAAATAAATATATATAATAATCCTAAATAATTGGTTTCTCTCATTCTCTCACACTCAAATCATAGAAGCGAAACCGAGAGATAAATCTATATATATAAAGGAAGATGTTCTGACTGACTGACTGACTGACTGACTGACTGACTGACTGATTGACTGACTGACTGACTGACTCATCAACGCCCAGGCCAAACCCCTGAACCTAGAGACTTGAAATTTGGAGGGTGTATTCCTCTCATGACGTAAGCATCCACTAAGAAAGGATTTTTAGAAATTCCACCCCTAAGGGGGTGAAAAGAGGTAAAATGTGTTTTTTTCACGATTGTTTTGACTGACTGACTGACTGACTCATCAACGCCCAGCCCAAACCCCTGAACCGAATTTTTACCAAAAGTATATGAAATAGGGGTAGAATTTTCCGGGGAGTGCCACTATGTGTATAGTTTTTTGTTATCGATTTTCTGGAAACCGATTTTTTTAATTTTTCCTATTTTTCGAAAAATAATTGATCAAATCTCAACAAATTATAGATCAAACAGGGATAGAATTTTCCGGGGAGTGCTATAAAATGTATAATTTTTTGTTACCAATCTTTTTGGAAGCCGGTACGGAAATTTTTTCAATTTTTTGGGAAATAATTGACTGAATCTGAAAGAATTGTATATGAAGTAGGGGGTAGAAATTTACGGCGAGCGCCATAATGTGTACAGTTTTTGTTACCGATTTTCTGGAAACCGGTTTTTTTAATTTCTTTAATTTTCGAAAAATAATTGACCGAATCTCAAAGAATTGTATATGAAACGGGGGTAGAATTTTCCGGAAAATGTTAAAAAGTGTATAATTTTTTGTTACCGATTTTTTTGGAAGCCGGTATCAGAAATTTTTCAAATTTTTCGGGAATTAATTGACCGAATCGCAAAAAATTATATATGAAGTAGGGGTAAAATTTCCCCGGGAGTGCTATAAACTGTATAATTTTTCGTTACCGATCTTTTTGGAAATCGGTATCCGAAAGTAGTATTGACTGTAAAATTTAATAACGTCAAAGGTGGCACTAAATAAGTTTTTCACTAAATAATTAATTGCTCGCGACAGTCACGAATTGAAGTGACTGATTTATCAGTTTTGACATATAATATGTGAAAGCAGCAACTTCATACCATAACACAGACAAATGACATAGACACTACGCGGCGCATCGTCGTATATTTTCGCGTTATTAAGATTCGACATCGACCTCTATATCTAGGGCAGCGACATTATCCTTTGGTTTACCCTTACTAACAACTGACATATACTGAGTGAAATTATTAACTTATCTATACAGAATGTGAGAAGCCGATTAACTTGAAACTTGGTGACATTTATGAGTATATGTTTGGCTCGAACTTCTGAACTCGAATTTCTGAGCCGAACATATACTCATAAATGTCACCAAGTTTCAAGTTAATCGGCTTCTCACATTCTGTATAGATAAGTTAATAATTTCACTCAGTATATGTCAGTTGTTAGTAAATGTAAAAAGAAATATATGGAAAAAGAAATACATGGAAATGGAAAGTAATCTAAAGAAAATGGATATTGAGGAAGAAAAATAAGGGTAAAAAAATTAAAAAAATCTATATATATATAAATATATATATAAATTTCCCGGGAAGTGCTATAAAGTGTACTATTTTTTGTTACCAATCATTTTGGAAACTGGTTTCAAATGACCAAATCTCAAAAAATTGTATATAAAAACAGGGAGAGAAAGAAAAAGGGGAGAGGGAGAGAGAGAGGGAGGGAGAGGGAGAGAGGAGTAAAGGAATAGAGGGAGAGAGGAAGAGAGGGAAAAAGAGAGAGAAAGAGAGAGAGAGAGATATATATATATTCTATATATATATATATATATATATATATATATATATATATATATATATATATATATATATATATATATAGAATCGCAGAAATAGCTTTAGCTCAGCGCTTTTATCTATATATATAAAAATGAATGTATGTATGTATGTCCTTTATGCAAATCTACAGTTTTCAACCGAATCTTAAAGAATTATATATGAAACAGGGGTAGAATTTTCCGGGAAGTGCTATAGTGTGTATAGTTTTTCGTTACCGATCTTCTTGGGAACCGGTATCCAAAATTTTTTCAATTTTTTGGGAAAGAATTGACTGAATCTTAAAGAATTCAAGAATTGTACATAAAACGGGTAGAATTTCCCGGGAAGTGCTATAAACTGAATAGTTTTTTGTTACCGATCTTTTTGAGAACCGGTATCCGAAGTTTTTCTAATTTTTCAGGAAATAATTGACCGAATTTTAAAGAATTGTCCACATTATAAAGGAAATTTAATTGTTTTTCTCCTTCGAATCATGATGTGTATAATTTTTCGTTGCCGATTTTCTGGAAACCGGTTTTTCTAATTCTTTCAATGTTTCGGGAAATAATTGACCAAATTTCAAAGAATTGTATATGAAGTAAGGGTAGAATTTTTCGGGGATTGCCATAATGTGTATAATTTTTTGTTACCAATCTTTTTAGAAATCGGCATCAGAAATTTTTTCAATTTTTCGAGAATTAATTGACCGAATTGCAAAGAATTATATATGAAGTAGGGGTAGAATTTTACGGGGAGCGCCATGATGTATACAGTTTTTGTTACCGATCTTTTTGAGAGAGAGAGAGAGAGAGAGAGAGAGAGAGAGAGATTAAGAGAGACTATTTGCGTGTTTTACTACATATGTCCTCCGGGGCGAAGCCCGGGTAACCAGCTAGTACTATTATATAAATACTATTATTTATTTAGAAAAATATAAAGTATAAAACAAGAGAAAGTGTAGATGTTTGTGTGCATATTTCATAGATTCATCTTATATATCTTCAGTTTCTTAAAAGTTATCTCTTATATAACTCCTCTATTTTACACGTCATATAGTTTTTATAAGTCACGTTTAGAATTGCGCTGTCAGTCTTTTAATTTCATATACTTCTTCAATTTATTGTAATCTCATGCTTGAAGCTATTAAAAGATTTCATCAATTTCGTCACGATAGTCATAAATCGCGATAGTCATAATTCCACGGCATTCAAACGTTTTAACTATTTCAACTATTTATAATCGTAACAGAACCAATAATTGTTTCATTCCTAGAAATTATTTCTTGAATAAGATATAAAATAAAAAAAGTTTGCATACAAACTTTTTATAAAGTATAACATATTAAGAAATTGTATATTCGCTGTTGTATGCTCGCATTTTATTCCGTCACGTTTAGCGCAACCCAGATATGTATCTATGGCCATTTAATATTTTATAGATATTTGGAACTATGGTTCTCCCTCTCTGTTTATCTCGAGTTGCTTGCAACAAAAGCACGAGCGCGTTATAACAATTATATATATGTATCGTTCAAGATAAAAATTATTTATATGTCAACGTTCGACAATGGTCCCACATATTGAGAATACCCTATTTTACAACTAATTCCCCCCCAAAAAATCAAATATAATAATATATATCTCTAAATAAGTAAATAATAAAATTATACATATAAAACACTTTCTGTCAAGGACTTTGTAATTGCTTATTATCAGATTTCGTTTTTGTAAGTGACACATTAGGCACAGTTAAACTATCACTTGGATCTTGAACGCTTTCAGATGTATTTGTAGTACTGGATCTTTCACTGTTGGAATTTGAATTTTGAAATTTAGGCGTGGAAGTCCTTCCTTTCAAGAGCACAGCTTGGTCGGTACTCTTGCTAGCTTCTTTGATCGATATCGATGATACGTCACTGATATCCGGAAAACCATTCGAATCATGCTGCTTCTTAGTAGGAGAAATCATTCTTCTGGCTGTATTTATTGGTGTAACATCCGAGTTTGAAGAGGAACTAAGGGCACTTGCTTCTCGAGTTTTCTTTAGCGTCGTAACCGCCCAACCCAAACCTAGTTTCTTCAAAGCTGTTTCCATTTCTTCCGGAGATGAATTCTGCTTTAACATATCTGACGATGGAGTACTCGTTATTTCTGAAATACCAGATAATCCGGAAAAACTGTACGCACTAGTAGATGTCGTTTTATATTTACTTTCTTTATGCTCTTTATTAAGATCGATACTTATGGAAGAACCAAGTTTATCTTTCGTTTGAGAAACAGGTTCTTCGGTGGTTGTGTCACATTGTAACTGTTTATTACATTTTTCGAGCATGTACTCCCGTTCAGCCTCAACTCTCGTTTCCGTAACACAATCAGACATACTTTTTAACTTTTCAGGAGAACTGCAGATAGTTGTAGTTTTTTGTGATTTCTGTGCGGAAGACAGCTTTTCAGTAGAATAATTCATACCGGATGACGAATCCGCTGATTTCTTTGAGGAACTTTGATTCTGTTGAACAGGTAAAGGTGCCACATGAACAGATGGCTTAGATTTTGCCGGGCTCTTGCTACTTTTATTAACTGCATCTGTTGTATCAAATTCCACGATCGTCGATAATTCATGTCCTGATGATTCTAATTCTGGTCTGTTTGCATTAAAGTCCAGAATAATTAAATGAAATATAAAGAAAAATAAAAATATAAATACTAAACAGAATTATTAGATTAATTTTACCTGTACGGTCCATTTAACAATGTAACGGGAGGTTTAGGCCTCGCGCTTATTGACGTCGCATATCCATTGCGCAATATTTTGGGAATGCCAGTTAATATGGGAATAAAACCGTTTTCTTTTGCTGTCTAAAAATGTATATAACATGTAAAATAGTATTTATACATAGAAATTGTTTTGTCAAATGGTATTAATTATTTTATCGTGCTTTTAACATGTCTAATCAAATGTTATAAGTAAACTTCATATATTTAATATATGTACAAATATTTCCCTCTCCTTTTCTCATTTGTATTTTTATGTGAATAAAAAATGTTACATGTACAAATGAAGATATGAAGATATATTACATACCTCTGAAGTAGAAGCAAGTTCGTTTATAATGCTACTATCTTTTTCACGTTCTAATGAAGCACTCTTTTTTAGGTTGAATTCCTTAAAAGAAGATGCTCTATGCTGCGTCTCATCATTTTCTTTCAAAGCTGCAAAGGTGGTACTTGCTTTGTTCAAATTTTTACTTTGTTCCAAAATTTCGTTTGACAATTTCTCTATTATTTCTTCTTCGCGAAGAGAAAACGTACACGGGGGCCAGTTACGCTCCGTTGTTTTTGTTGCCGACGTTGCTTGAGGTTTTTGCTGCATTTTAAATCGGCTAAGCTGTATATTAACTTTTTCATTGCTAATAATTTTTGGCTTAGCTCTGCCTTCTACTACTTCCTGTACATGTGCTTTAACAGTATCTATTAATTTACTTCGGGGAGTAGAAGTGATCGCCTGGATTTCCGCATCGCATAAAGTTTCATCCTTTGAACCTGTTTCGCTTCCTCGCATAATTCTTTGTGATTCAAGGAGAGTTCTTGCAAGTTGGGCATGAATTGCTTCTATACTGTCAATCAATCTACGTACTGCTTGGGCATCGTCGCGGGATGCTTTGGGTGTAGAAATTTGCATTAAGCTATTGTCATCGCTTGGACTAATTAGCGAAAAATCCATATCTGCAATAAATATGTAATGCCATTTAAAATTTCGGACAAAACCAATGTTCTATTGACATATTCAACTAATACATAATTCAATATGTCATTTTGTCAAGTGTTAGTGATACTTACATTATATAGATTTAATTGGAATCACAATAGTATAAAAATATCTCGTGGGTGATTAAAATATATATTAAACTGCATATGTTAAATAAATAACGTTTTAATAAAACTTTACCTTTTTGTTCATTTCGTACTTTTTCAATGAGGTCAGTTAAAGACGCTATTCTTTCCGCACATAAATTTTGTAGGTCTTCATACTTTTCCAATATTTCAGGACAATTTTTTAAAGCGTAATCGTGAATATCGTCAAGTTTTATATGTAGCAATTTACATTGGGGATTTTTGCATATACAGACTCTGGATGATGGCTGCTCTGAAATAGATACACGTTCTGATGCTGCAGATTTCTGACAAACGTCTGATGGATCTGTAATGGTAGACTGGTCCTTTCGTGCCGATATCACAGTGCTGTCATTCTGAGAATCATTCAAACTAAATCTAAGCATCCTGGTAATCCTATCGCGGTGCGGAATGTTCGATGGCATCATCATTGTACGCGGCGAAGGAGTTTCCGGTGTGGAAACAGGGCTGATGTCTTGTAATCTTCTCCATTCGGGTCCCGGAGAATCTAACATTTCTAAGATCGGCGTGACGTTACTCAGAGCGTCAAACACCGATCTAGGCTTTACTGGCGGTGGGCTTGCAAAGGCGGTGGACGTTGACGTATCCGAAGTATCTTTTATCCGAATCCATCTTTTCGTTTGAGTCCGAACCCGATACGGCTTACCCGTAGATCGATCTTCATCGTTCATACCTGAAACTGTCTGTGAACTTTCCGCGCTAGCATCTATCGACACTCTGGTTTCCTGCGATGGATCTGTCTCATCTTGAGCAGACTCGCTCATGTGTATATCAACTCTTCTGGTAGCTGTGTCTGCCGTATCCAAACATTTCGTCTTCTTCTGAGGAGTCAAGCGAGAACCTGATTGAGACCGCGAGAACCTCTGCATAGGTGACGTCGCTTTAGAACTGACGGACGTTGAGCGAATCTTTTGATAAACTCGAGGTGACGGTCGCTTCGATACTCTCACGCTGTTCTTTCTCTTCTTAGGTGTTACAATTACTTCTTTCTTATCAATTTCAATGACCATCCCACTAATCTCAGAGCTTGTCGAATTATTGCTGCTGTCGTCCGTCCCCGGTGTAATAATAGTAATTTTTGGTTCAATCGGATGGGGTGCTCGTGCAGTTGCGTCTCTGCTGGGATGTGGCGCGTCTTTTTCAGGTAATTCTACTTGTACGCTCTTATTCTCCGCTGGACCCGTTTGTTCTAGTGCTGTCTGACAAGCAATCTCAATTTTTTTTGCAGGTGATTTATCAGGTTTCTTCATCTTACGATCTTTTCTGACGCATTCGTCACTACTAGACATATTTATAACTTTAACTTCAGGTGACGAGGGCTTGGCAGTACTAGATTCTGGTGCTTTTATCGGCGTTTTATCTTCAAAGAGTGACCTCACGCTGACATTAAATATATTATCTGGCAAACTGGCGCCAAATTCTTGTAACAGCAATCTTTTTTGCCTTTCAACTTTCTTCAGCATATCCAGTATTTGTTCTTCGCGCGACATTTTG
This sequence comes from Temnothorax americanus, assembly GCF_048541705.1. Taxonomy (NCBI): domain Eukaryota; kingdom Metazoa; phylum Arthropoda; class Insecta; order Hymenoptera; family Formicidae; genus Temnothorax; species Temnothorax americanus. The sequence goes on from NW_027509442.1 coordinate 7,556,565, forward strand.
CTATCTTTATCTTGTTCTGTGTGACAAACACCTGTGTGACAAATATCTGTGTGACAAACGTCTGCCTGCTCTTCAATGAGATGAGGATCTTGCCACGTGGAATGTGGTACGTCATCATGCATGCCGTCTTTTTTCTGCGTTGGTAAAGTAATAACTCTTTCTGTGAGATGAGTGCGCCGGGTCGATGCGCCGTCCGTACCGAGAATCTTTTTAACTGCACGGTTCAACCTCTTTTGATGTTCTTCCTGGCATTTACTTCTCTGATGTAGTCGCATGTGCGTATCTTCCTCCGCGGATTGAATCTGACTAGCTTTTAGCTTGCGTTCTTCCTGCGCAAGATGATCTAGATTTTGTAGAAGCGCCTGATAATCCCTCCGTACTTTCTCTCGCAAAATCGCATCCTCGCCACGACGTTGAGCATTTAATTTGCGGGTTTTGGATATATGCGTTTCTACATCGTCTGCATTTTTCATTGCCCGTGCTACTTCCATCGCGCTTGGCTCATTTCTGATGTCAATTCTTTCAACCATACCAAGAGGCCTGTCGTAGACGTATCTCTGCTGCATATTGCGATTACATTGCGATCGTACTTTGTTCTCTGTTGAAGCTGGAGTCCTCGGAGTCTTATTGCAAGTAATTTGTTCAACAGCGTCAGAAAAATATGACGAGTCATCGCTGGTTGAACTAGAACTACTACTGCTGACGCTGCTCGACGTGTTTTGTGTATAATCTTCTGGATTGTATCTTGCTATCTTGTCAGGCTTCGTTGGTACAGCGCTCATCGTTGGCACCGTTCTTCGTGGTACTTGATCGTCACTCGCGTCATCAATAATATGCTCGATATCATCAGACACATATTTGTCCGCTTTCTTCCTTGAGGATAACTCGTGAGATTGTACAGCAGATTTCTTTTGTAATCCCGAAGAACCCGATTTTGGCGATAATGTTTCTCGACGTTCCTTCAGATTAGGTTTCTTTACCCTTCTAGGTGATTTTTTGGAAAGAACTTTTTTACTTTTCCTATTTGGAGTTAGTACTTCCTGCATAATTTCCTCATTTGCACTTTGAGAAGGATTTCTTTCCATTCTGTCATTTTCCTCAGATAACGGCAGCTTTGGAAGTTTGGCCACCATTGCAGCCCTTATATTTTCTATTTCTCGCACTCTACGTAATCTTTCCTGATGAGCCGCTTCCGCATCGTCCGTCTGTTTTGCTTCCTTCGCACGCTCTAAAGCATCCTTCCCTCTTTTTAAAGCCACAGCTCTATCTTTCCTTTCCTCTACTTCTATTATCGCGTCTGCATCCGGTTGCAAGGCAGCAGAGGCATGAGCTTGACCGATGTCCTCCAAATCTTCCTGATACTTGCGTTGTATGTCCATGATCTTTCTATCGTGCATCTCCCTAAGTTCTGACTTCCCGTCTCTCTCCAATTTGCTAAGCTCTTTCTTCGCTATATTCTTGGCACGTTCCAAAAGTCGATTCGATATCTCCTTTGACTGCTGCCGAACCTGCAACGCAATATGTCACTTTACACTTTTGACTGATGTTTACGTTGTCAAGGGGCGCACGATAAAACATAGAAAATTGACAGCGTGTACAGTTCAATTATGTAGATTCCAATTAAAAAGGATCGGGGATTCGTATTTCACTCGCTTCTTCGAATCAAGCCGGGTTTGAAAATTTTCGACGAATAAACATACCTGCTCCAAGCGTAACCTACGTCGGCGATCACGTTCGTTCTTCTTGATCTGATCCAGATCGGACAGCACCATTCTCCCACGGCGTACGTTTACAGGATTCCCGGTCATGGTAACGTGTATTGACATATTTCATCGAGGAAGATCGCGTTAAACTCGCACGCGAACTCCTGCCGAACGCAGCCGCACAATACAGTTTAACACAAATTTAAAATGACAGGAACGGCCATGTCGGATCCGAGGAATGGCTACGATCATAAGACGCGTACTCGCACTACTCGCTAGAGTCCTAAGTATATAAATAAAGAGAAGCGCGACCTACGCGACCGGTGTAACGGATGCTGATTGGCGCCGCCATTTTCTGTACATTTTCATTCGCTTTTGTGAATGAAGAATAAATTTAACTCGTCTTTAAAATGTGATCTACGCGTCTGAAATTGAGATACAACAAATGTTATATACCTGAATCCTCAATTAACAAATGATCAAGGTCGTATTCTTCAGAAACTTTCGGTTTCTAATCACTTTTAATTAAAAATAAGGCAAAGGCAAAAGTATAACAATTAAAAATAAAGTTGGAGTCCATCACTTACACAGAAAATATTTTCTATACACGTGAGAATTAAAAATGCATGTTTTAAAACTGTGATCTTCTCGTAGATATCTCGTTTGGAATATTTTAATTAAGCTTTACAATTTTATTAAATTACATGATTTGACTATAGAATTTGAAAGACATTATGACATTATGTTTATAAAATTAAGGCGTGGAGTTTCATTATATATAAGGTGTGAATATTAAATAGTAAACAATTATTGTTGAAATTTTTTATGCAATATATATTTATACAATATATATTATTTCTTTCCGGCTATAATGATACCATCATATTTCTGCTGGAACCACTTCATGGCATCTTCTTTGGTAAGACGGTGTTGAAAACCAACCTTACCGGTCTTTCTTCTTCTATGCGCTACATTAAATCCTACACAAAAATCAAATAAATATTTAATATAGATAAGTTTGACATAATATTTAATTAGGGTGTAATCTCAATCAAAAACACGATCAGTGAAATAAACGTGAATTAAAAATATGAAAAATTTCCTCTGGTACATTTAAATATATAGATACTATCTCACAAGACAAAAATATCTATTATATATATTTTTCTTGATTTTCTATATATAATTCAAATTAATGTAGTTATTATATTAACCTGGACGTCCAAGTACAACGTAGAAGTCCAAACCGTAGATACCGATACTGGGATCATACTTGATTCCCAAGTCGATATGCTCTTGAATGCCGAAACCAAAGTTTCCAGTACAGGAAAAGTTTTCCTTCCTCAATTCATATTCGCGTACCTATAACCAAAAATGACATGTTAGGAATATAGTGTAATAATACATATAGTCAATATAGTGTAAATAATACATGTAGAGAGTCTTTACTTCACCTTCAAGCCACGTTCCAGAATCTCCTCAGCTTTGGCACCGCGTACGGTGCAATGGACAGCTATTTTTTCATTACGACGGATACCGAACGAACGTACCGTATACCGAGCTTTGGAAAATACTGGTTGCTGGCCGGTCAGTTGTTCCAAGACCTATAAAAAAAATTATTTTAACTTTAAAGATTCGATTGAGGTTGATCTACAATGTGTTCTTTGCTTTCTGTGTTTTGCTCTTAACCTCTTTGCGACTATCTCGTATTTTGCAATTCCGTCGCGTAACGTGATGTTTCTTGTCTCTTCTGAAGTTCGTCAATTTTTATCTTAGGCGACAGAGAACAAAAAACATCGCGTTACGCGACGCAATTGCGAAATACGGGATAGTCGCAAACAGGTTAAGAGCAAAAAACAGAAAGCAAAGAGCACATTGTAGATCAGGCTTTTAGAAACATCTTCATTAAAACAAGAACAACATGCTTGGAAAACCTACCTTGGCGGCACGCGTCAGTCGATCACCAGATTCGCCCACGCAAATATTCAGGCATAACTTCCGGATTTTGACTTCACGCATTATATTTTTGGACGCATCTTTCGGCTCCTTCTTCGTCTTTTTATCGGGCTTCTTACCGGTCTTCTTACCGGTCTTTTTCTCGACCTTTTCTTCGGGCGCTTTTTCTGCATCCTAATTAATTAAAGTACAATTATTAACATCCACATCGAGTACATTATTAACCTCTACACTTGACGGTGTATCTAGCAACGTGAGTAAAACATATTTTTAATAAATCAGTCATATTGATGTTAATTAATCCAAAATTAAGAATAAATGAATCAAGAAGCTTTATTGCCGAACAAATCCAATAACAGCAATAGCAATATGTTAAAACATGAACCGATCGAACCAAGCGTGAAATCTCGTCCACGTGACGCAGAGACAACCTCAAAAATAGGCAACTTTAGGACAAATTTAATATTCTCCATAATTTTTAATATCAGTTATTTCTGTCATAAGAATATTTAACAGAATTAAATTGTAAAGAAGACACACGTTAGATTAAAACGTAGATTAAACGAAAAATCTTTGAAGCGAGAAACCAACACTCACCGCCATGTTGAAGAGAAGAGGCAATTTTCACGACCTCCGCGACCCGCGACAGTCGACAGTCCGCGATTCCGTCCGATTCCCGTTCGGGCTGTTCGATAGGCGCTTAGTGATATTCTTTATTACGATTGGTCTCTGCACTTGGCTCAAACATGGATCTAAAGGCAAGAACCAATCATATTAAAGAATCGCTAAGCATTTGTCTTCGCCAATTAACAGGCAGGCAATTAAAAAGGTTTAAAAAATTTCTAGGTAATAAATTTACTTATTGGATTAAGAATTTACGAGAGCGTGTCCACGTTGACACGTTTAACCACAGCCATTCACAAATCACACAACGAAGGATAAAATAGAAGAAAAAAAATAAATAGAGGAAATTGTCGATTGAATTGTTTTTCTTAATTTTTGTAACAATACATTTTACTCTATGTTACAATTAAAAGTACAATAAATTTCACAATTGGAAAAATTAATTAAAAAATATAGATGAGTTAAACAAAGCGGCATAAAGTTTGAACATAAATATCGTTATATATAAATTACAAAATATATTAATATTTTAAAATTTTGCTTTTTATTAATTAAATAAAAATAAATTGAAATAAAGCAAATAAAGCAAAAGATATAAAAGAAACTTATTCTTATATAAGAATTTATTTGCGAGACGAATTTAACGCTGCAATAACTCGTAAAAAAGACTGCATTGTTAATATTTAAATATATTTATTGTTCATTTTGGAGGTATGACATATCTCTACTTGCCATAGATCTAAAATGATTACATAGCACCTTCGACAAAAAGGTTGTTTGCTGTAGACATGCTCGTCGTAAATGACGTATAAATGTAGCTGATCGATCGAATAAATCATGGCGAATCGTCGCATTCTGATTGACAGAAAGCGTACATGAAATTTAAGTACAGGTGCCAGCATGAAAACATGGATCTGAAATAAAACCTCGGACACCAAACGAGAAAACATTATATGCGTATTAAGGCCTCGATCTTAATATTTATAGTTTAGCAGACATTAGTGTACACAACCATATACTAAATACACGACCCCTTACTCTTTAGTTACGTAACAATTACATTTCTCTTGTCTCTCGAATGCTCTTGTTCGTCGAGGCAATGCGGCTTTCCAAACAATAATTACAAAAATTAATCTACTTATTGCTTTGTGGCGCAATCGTGTTTCTTCTTCTTGGTTACCATGGAAACTGAATATGAAACTCATTTATCTATCTGAAATGTAGATATAGTAAAAGATCCCTCGAACAAATTACGCAGGAAACTTTTTCTTTGCACATTATATTTTATACTTTTTATACTTTATTCTCTGCATAATGCGTATTTTTCATCGATTCCATCAGTTTTCATAGGAAACCCGCGCGAATCTCATTAATCGTAATCAAGAAAATTAATCTACTTGTTGATTTGTGACCCTGTCGTGTTTTTTTCGCTTATTTACTGTGAAAACTGAATATAAAACTGATTTACTTGGATAATCTCTTTAACTGTAAATTCTCTTGAATAAATTAGGCAGAAAACTTTTTACTTTTATATTCTATTTTATACTTTATAATTACCCAATTTTGCGTAATGCGTATTCTTTATCGATTTCATCAGTTCTCATAGGAAACCAGCGCGAATCTACGGAAAGCTCTCCTTATTCATTCCGTTAAATAATTGTACATTCACTCATTTGATTATAATTATACTGATACGCTTGATCTTTATAATAATTCGCCGTAACGAAGATATGATACGTTATGCTCCTTATTCGTGAAGATCAACATTTTACCTAAATGCATTTTTAGCACATTCTAACTGTCCTTTATACGGAATATTTAATTTTCATCATATTGAATATGCAATTCATTTTTCGGAATAAGTTCAAGGAAATTTCTTCAGAATCGTTTCTCGTACATTTTAAATATAATTCCCGTATGTCGCGGGAATAAATAATCATCGGAACAATAAATGCTAATTTTTATCGAGACTTCTCGCTCCATGTTTGATTCTGTATCCCCCTCTCCCCCTCCCCCCGATACAAAGCGTAATTGCACGTAAAACATACATGACATTTCCACGATCGTTTCGTCAGACGTTCTATTTACAGTAACGCGCGCAGCTATTCCGCTGCGATTCCCGATTAGCTCTAGGCCTCTCGAACGATCGGAGGAACGATGCAGGGAGATGTCGGCGGTAATGCAAACGAGGTAGGATAACACGACACAGCGTTATTTTCCAATTTAATTTATTAATTTGTACGTCTATGTACAAGGCTGCGTCGAGCTAAACACTCTTCTCTATGATACATTACATGTCCTCTTACGTAAAACTCAGGCCCACTTGCGGGAAACAAGGTTGCAATAAATTACCAAGTTATGCGAAAGAAGTCGCTAAAAAAAATAAAAGAATGATTGCGAGGCGCTTTACCGTCCCGCTGCATTCAGCTATATACAGTACAATAAAACAACGCTAAATGCGCAATCTTCCGCGTGCAAAGACTGACAATAGCATTGACGATGCTGCTACGACTACTCGTCGTCACCAAGCGTCACGTTCGCTAAGGACAATAAATTAAGAAAATAAGCACCAGAGATTTGACTTTGTGCTAAATTATTATAAAATAATGCATTATAGTACGATGCACCATTCTCAGCATCCTCCCTGCCCTTTGTATCCTAATTGTTTATATTGCATTGGTAATAACAGCTTATTTTCCAGTCGCTACGAATTTCGAATACAATATTAATTTCTTTAACTACCCTGCCATTATAGCTTTCTTAATTTGTTTTTTTTTTTTGTTCTCCATATCGTTGAGATTTCAATCTTTAACTATGTAAGAATATGGACTGCACTAAATAATTTGCGTATCTTATAGCGAGATATTGAGCGAAATGTTCCCACAATCGTTCGGTCTATTAAACCTGCGCAAAATTGGGATATTTTTATTAACTATAGATATTAATAAAATAAAATGAATAAATAAAATAAGATAGACTAAAAGCCGCAGTTTGACTAGTTTTTACTAATATTGTGTATTACACAATATTCTTCTATAAAAACGATATTTAGTTGTATTGTCGATTTCTTTTGATTTGTAAAAAATAAATTACTAAATAAAAAATTTAATTAATGGTTTGCATCGATTTTTATGCATAATTCTAATAATGTAATTAATATAGTTGATATATAACGAATCTTTTGAATTATATCGCCAATTATACACAATGTATCTTGATTTTTAAATTTTTGCGTTATCAAATGTAATATAATGCGTAAATATTACAAAACAAGCAGTCCACGGATACATAGTCGAAGATCATACAATTATCTTTGTTAAAATAATCTTTCATCTTCGTTTGAGCTAGTAACTTATGGATTTCCCTTCATTTATCACAAACTATCAAAAAACCCTTCTGTACCTATCCGGTTTTTAATTCATTATAGATTTTAAAATAAAATTTAAAATGTATAATGATTTTGTGTATTTTTACTGTACACAGTATATTCCGCCCTTCTGTATTCGTCTAAGTTTTATTAATTCATTCTTTAGAATAAAACTTAAAATTTTGTTTGTATAGAATAGCAATCTGATTTGTATATCTTATTAACGTTAACACCACTTTCTCATGATTATTTACAACGATTCACCACGTTAGATTCGAAAATTACTGTATCAAATCAGCGAATACGTCAAAAGTGTATAGACAGTCGATAATACTGACGACGGGAGCATATCGTGTACTCAAGTAATTACATTACACGAACTAAAATTTCCAGATAACAAAACAAATGAGCTCTTTCTCTGCGAACACGTTAAAAAATAATTCGCTGGAATTGAATGATTCGTCCCCTATCGCATTACAGATTCTACAAAATATTCACAATAAACCACCTTTACGACCAAAAAGAAGCGAACTTATTGCTCCCAATGCCGACTGTTTGGATTCTTTAGTTACAGGCGTCGGAGCTGGCGGCTTAACTCGTCCCAAATCGGGTCTCGTCGCTTTAGCACCCGATCGTCGTTGTCGATCTGGCGACTGACCCGCTGCTCTCGAGCTAAATGCATTGGAACCGGACACGCTTAGTTTGGGCTCCTTGTCATCCCGTTTGCCCAGCAATGACGACGGTTTGCTCGACGGAAATTCGTCACAAGTGGAGGATGTTGAAGACGAGGGAGATATTAACTTCTCTTGACTGATACTGGAGGACATCGAAGTTTTGAGGAAAGTCAATTGTGCCATTGGACTTCCAGTCGAACGACGCGTGTATAGAGCACCCTGCAGAGCTAACGGCGAGATCGACGAGCTAACCGTAGTGGCTATGATTGTATCAATACCAATCCTTTCCAATTTCTCCACCAGACGTATCCCCGTGAGAGATTTCTTCTCCGTGCGCGAGATCGTCGATTTCGGTCTCTTTTTCTTAGCTTGCACCGGCGCTGGAGGCTCGTAACTGAAAGTACGTCTCAATAATTCCGCCCCGGTGCTAAGCAGTCCCAATGTCAACGAGGCACCGCTCTCTGGTGGTGGGGACGATGACCTAGGTGACGAACTCGCATCAGGACTATTGCACGGTGTAGCAGTCGGAGAGAAATTCCGTTCGTCAGTAGGTGTGCCTATGCACGAGGGCGTGACGGCTTTGATTCCTCTTTCGTTCAGCATCTTGGCCAATCCAAGCGTGGTGGAGAATGTTGAAGTTGAATTGCGACGGCTGTGTGTGCGAGGGGTGCTCATACCGGAATTCATACCAGAGTTCATACCACTGTTGGGCGCTGAGGCGACACGACTGCTAACGATGCTCGGTGTCACGCTGCTGATGGTATGATCATCCGGATGCATCACGGTGCTGTTAGTAAAGGTGTAAATGGAGCCGGTGTCTTGGAATGGTTTACCGGGATTAGTGTATTCCTCATCTTCCTCCAAATCGCTCAACGCGAATGTTATAAGACCGAGATCCTCGAGAGCGCGGCCACCTCTAGTCTTCACGCCTGGTCTGTCCTCCAGTAATCCACCTAATGTTGGCGTCGCCAGTCGCGACCAATGATGCAACGTCTGGGAGCCTTCCATTGGTTTGACTATCTGCAGTTTCTGTGGGATACGCCAAGCGTTGCCACTGTTGCCGCTGAAGCCGCTCAGATTGCCGCTACTGCCGGTCGACATGATGCTGTCCGGAGTGCGACAGTCGAAAGGTAAGAAGGTTGGCGGGGAATGTAATATGCCACCGTCGTAATCGTAACTGTAGCCGGAACCTGTGCTGAGACACGCCCGCCTCGCTAATACTTCCGCGGGTGTTAGACGACGTATAGCGGCTTCTAAATCAGCAGCACCAGGAGCACCAGGTACACCCATTCGTTGTGGTCCCCTGAAATATAGTAGAGTTTCACTTTCAGATCATATTGGAAAATCGATTTGTATTTTTTTCACGAAGAGAAAAATGGATACATACGGATAATCTTCCGTCTCGATGAGCAAGGATCCGTCATTACTATGACCGGTAGAATCCAAACTGGGAAATGTAGATGCTTGCTGTCGCACTTGCCCACAACTCATCCGCGGGCCAACAGAACTGCTGGACAATGTCGACGTCGTCATGGAACCTATTCTAGGAAACTGATTGGGATCCATTCCCGCACACGTTGCGCGAGATGCGCTACGAACGGTCTCAAACACTTTCTTGTAGGTTGGTCTACAAAATAAACGCAATACAAATTATTTTATTAACTGCTACGTAATTATTGAAACTATAATTCTTATGGTTTGAATATGCAAGAATATTTGATGACACGATTTTAGATCTAATATAATAATATAAGTTATATTCAAATTTAATAATAATAGAACATTAGACGCAGCTTCGTAACGTACATCCTGTCACCTGCACCGATCCCCGAATCAATACTTAATTCCGAGTAAAGGGACGATTCCAGTTCCGAAGCGATAGAATCCGGTTGAGGTGCTGCGCCCATCGATGGGAATAACGACCCGCCACGTACAGTTGGCATTCCACGTTTTCTCTGTTTTCGCAACTGCTCTTGCGTTTCGGCTAGTAAGTTCACCACCTGAAGTATATAACATGCAGTGTCTCGATAGAGATGTATTTTTACAGAAAAAACTTTATACAAACGAGATAATAATTCAGATCTTAATGTATTAACCATCGAGTTATTTCTCTATATATATTACATGATTCTCACGAGACTTGAACGAAATAATTAATTACTCTATCGTTTCTCATGTTTGCAAAAAAATGTACCTCCGCATATCGTTCTTTGAATTCAGCTAGTTCAGCGGCAAGTGTATTTTGATTATCCCTAGTGATGACTAGAGTCGCTCCCACTTCGTCGTGCTCCGCCATCAGTTGAGCGAGTCTAAGCTCTGTCTCAGCTAATTTCGCAGTAAGACTAATTATTTGCTCATGCTGCAATCGATTCTCATCCTTTTGCCGACCGAGCTCCTCCGCTATCCCATCCACCTCCATGTTGGCGTTTGCTATTATTTGCCAGAAGTTATTTAACAATGCTACAGCCGTCTGATGTTCATATGATCTCATTATCGATTAAAAAGTTATCTAATTTTTCCAATACAAATTGATAAAAAAAAAAGCATTATTTAATATGAAATATAAAATATATATTACAAGTAGATACATTTTCATACAAGAACAAACAGATATAGATACGATAGTATACCTAATTGCGTTGCGATGTCTTGTACAAGACGTGCCTCCTGTTCTTCGGAATTGTCGGCATCGTGCACTAGTTTCGCAAACTCGTTGCGAAGCTGCTTATTCTCGTCTTCCAAACAGCTAACCTTTCTCTGCAACGTGTCCAAATTAATGCCGCGCAGGCCGGTGGGAGTTCCGGCCTCCGAGCTAGACTCGTCCACATCGTTCGTCAGTATCTGTATCAGCTCGGTCTTCTTCAATACCTCATGGTTCAACTGTGTGATCTTCTCGTTCGCTTCCTTAAGCTCAGCTTCTAAAGCGTTTACCGTAGTCTCAAGCTTCTGATTGTGTGCCAACAGTTCCTTGCCGATGCGTGCTGTCAGCTCCAAGTCTTTTTCTTTCTGTTAAAGAAAACCGTAGCCGTTTAATTTTCGTAGTTGTTATAGCTTTGAAGACCTCTCGTCTACAATTATTGCTAATCCATTGTCAAATTATAATTATCTTTAATAGTATTTCTTGCATAAAATAATGTATTTTTATCAATATTTCTAAAAAAATACTGAAGAGAATTTCTAATAGCTCTCTTTAAATTGCTAAAACTTGAAGGTAATTCAGGAGTATGAGTAAGAATATATACAAAAATAAATTTTAAATTTAATAACTTGAGAGAAGTTCTACAATATTCTACGCGAGTGCTAATTATATAATTGTTTACAAGTCATTTAAACGGTCATCACTTATCAATTCGTTACGGCTTATCGATTTTATTTCGGACGTCTCGTTAATATTTTCAGATACGGACATTTACGACTCGTAAAATTTTAACGACGCGTTATGCACAGCGAGGGCTTAGTTTCTACTAGCTCTTGCTTCCCGGTCAGGCTTACCTCCTCCAGAAGCCTTGTGACTGCCTCTATGTCATTATAGGTCTTGGTCATTTGGCTCACCCGGTTGCTACATAAGACTGTAACAGAGTGATGAGTTCGTTATTAAACTGCTGGAATAAAAAGAAATATAGTTAAAAAAAAGAAATACGAATACAGCACTATATATATGTGTGCAGAGAGGCCGGACCATTACATTTAAGCCCTGAAAATAATACAAGCAACGCTTTGATAGACTTCTTTTTAATAGCTTTTATCTTCTTATATGGACACAGAATATATGTTGTCGTTAGTACATTATCAATATAGTTGAATTTTTACACATATATTGCAGTCTTTTGATTCATGATTTGTATGATTAATTCTTTAATCTTTGTTTCAATCACATACATCTAAATCATTTTTATAACACTATATATTTTTGTAGTTTCATTCAACTTTTAATATTAGTTTCATACTCTCAAATGTGAGCCACATAAAATCGATCGCATCGCACGTACGATGTAATTCTCTACAACTTATAGAGCACAAACAATCGATGTATGGGATGCAGTATCACGTTTCATTCGTTAAACAATATTTCGCGCACAATCCGTTTGCGCATCGATAACATTGATCCGCACGATGGTGATTGATGAGACCGATAAAATTTCAGCGAGTTCAGCTTTCGACATAATAGACACGCAGAATTTCTCATTCGCGATGCTATAACTGTGAGTGGAGTAAATGTCAATCTTTCTTTACTCGCAATGTCGAAAATTAAATTCGTCGAAATTATACCGGTTCGAATTCCTTTACTTCGAAAATTTAAAATGGAATATTTTACCACAAATGGGTAACCTTTCGGAAGCGAACTGAATAACAGAATGATTAGATCTTCACGCATGTATTACCGTCCCGCATACAATTTTATTTTTGTATATAATCGATCTTCTATTATTTATAATCCCCCGCGCAACGATCTAAAAATGTGAGTAATTCTATGTCGGGCAAACGAAACGCAAATCCCAATCGAGTATTCACGTATCTTTCGACGAACTCATCGTTTAACTTCACTTAATTGGCAAGAAAAAGGATATATATAGTTATTTTGATCCACGTAGAATATTTTGAGATTGCGGTGTCAACAAGATTTATAAATAAAAACTTCAAGTTTCGGCGCAAATATTTTGGACTAAGAGCCACGTTAGTTCGCGCGCACGCTCCAAGCTTTATCTTTGTTTTCTTATTTGTCCGAGCACATGCGCCAGTTTCTATTGCCATGGTTATCTTAATTATATTTTATTTTGGTTAATACTTCTTATAAAATCATCAATAAGTTTCCTTCAACATCAATATAATTTTGCAAAATATAATTTACTTAATTATGTTCAATGTTTCGACAATTTTTTGTTTGATCGACGTGGACTTGTAACGTGATCGGCTAATATTAAGGAATTTATCTGCGATAACGTGATGTATTTCTGATTACCTGAGGTCATCAAGTTAAAAGATTCTGGCGCGTATTTCATGCATTCGAAACAACCACGATCTCGCAATGTGAGTATAAGTACGCTAAAAGTACGCGCGAGCATTGCTTCGAAAGAGCAACGTGCATGGGGGCTTTAAAACTTCAAGACTTGGCCGGGTCCACTTCATGGAAATCGTTAGTCTTCATAAACAGTTTCGTTGCGTTCTTGATCTTCATCACGAATTCCCGAAGAGATTCTAACTGTAAGTACACGCTTTTAATGCACTCGACATTTTCACGACGTTACACCTGCAACTTCTCCAGATCAACTGGGCTAAAAATCTCTCCGTAAAATTTACCCTGCTCGTCGAGAGTTTTCACGAGAAAGAAATGAAAAAACGAAGTCAAGCTATAAGTAAGCAACAGATGCAGCGATATTCAGCAGCTGATCGCTCGTTCCGCGCACGGGACGGGCTAGCATCGTGGAAAATCGCGGGAGTTATCGCGTGTCTCACGATCGGCGGGTGATGCGACTCTAATGAGAGCGGCGAGAAAACGTGGCACGCGAACGAGGGAAACACGAAAGCGTGGAGAGACGGAATGAGATGCTCGCGTTGCACGAAAGAGAGCCTCTTGCATCCCTTCTATCGATCGGCTTTGGCCGCATCCCGCGCCAGGTGGACCGGCCGGCCGTCGGAAAGCGCAGACGCCGCGTCCACGTCCAAGGTCGCCTTCCAAAAAGCTCTACAGCATCCGGAACGGGAAAACGGATGAGGAACAGATTAAACTGTGATATATATTATCAATTTGTGCGTCGTAAACGGATTCGAAATGGGGAAGAGTGTGCGAAGAGTAAAGGCACTTGAAAGTACTCGGGAATCGAAAGGGAATCACTTCATCAACCTTCGGTTCATCCGACAAGAAATGGATGCTTCGCTCATATATTCTAATACGATATGATTTCGCGTTTGTTGTAGACAAGCTCCACATTTTTGAAAGCTTAAAAATCTCTGCGAGATTAAATCTAAATGTATAAAATAAAATGTCCGTATGTTTCCTACGCTCCAGAAAAATGGACAGTTCGTTCAAAAATTAACAAAATGGGTAATCCAATATTTTCAGTCGGAATTATGAAAAGCCGATCAATATTAAAATAATGTCCAATCGATAGCCGGATATCATTGATAATTGATCCATTTTGTAAATTTTTGAACAAACTGTCCATTTCTCTGACAAGTGTATTAACTCCTGAAACCTTTGACCGATTTGGACCAAATTTTGCATAATTACTCTCTAGATCCATGCGGAAAATACCGCAGGCTACCGTGAAACTTAGACACCCCATCCCTTTCCCCTGATTTCATCCCCTTGACACTTCGTGACGATAATCCTATAGGCAACGTCGAGTAGTTTAAAGTTTATATAAAGCTAAATAGCTACTAATTCTGAACTGTTCGTTTTTTTAATCTCCATATAATGAGAGCTAGTTAAAGAAATAGCTCATTAAACTCTTAAAACAGGTTTTGGAAGCTCAGGCAGGTGCACCGGACTAAACGACTGGGAAAAGAAACATCGAAACTTATATGCATTCATTTTTCTAGAACTATTTAATTGGGCATTAAATCTGTTATTATTTTGTAGGTTCCGATATATCGTAAATTATATCGATTAACTTCATTTTGTAGCGATAAAGGCAAGATATACACAGTACTGTCTATATTTTTCATACTTTTACCTTTTATTTAAAGAAACCTATGTCGCAGCTTAAAATACTAAATGTTTGTAAAAATGAAATAAGACGACATAGCGGAATAGATTTGAGATCATATACCTCGACAAGAGGCAGATGCTTCACGGGTGTCTTCGTCACGTAATTGGTTCATGAGCGATCATTTTTTTTCTATTGAAAAGGGACGCCTGTCTATATACCGTAATAATACTGAAGAAGCGAGACTAAACGTAATGGGCCACTTTCAATTCCAACGAGAGGCGCTTCGATGCCCACCACTGCATCCCGAACGGACTCATCGTCGTCGTCGTCCTCACGACGACGACGCGGTGTCTACTGTCTTCATGAGCGAATTACGTTAACAGACACCTTCACGGCCAATTGACCGCGATGATCGATGAGCGGCGAATTTGCAGAAAGTGCTATACGGATTCTTCGACACGCGAGGCGAAAGATTTCCCTGCCGATCGAAGCACGATGCTGAAAGGAACTAAATCGACACCGGGGGTATCGATGTTGTAGTTCTCCGTTTGGGTGAGAACATATAAAATGAAAACCCTTCTGTTTGAAATTTTTTAAGTGCACCAAAAACTTGAGAGCTTTAACGTTAACCCTCAGTTACCTCACCTGGGTCTGAGAGACCCTGCACATTGTTAAAACGTGCAGGGTCTTTAAAACGTTCATAAAACCCTTGTATCTTTTTTTAGTCAGTACTGCGTCAACTTGGAAAAAAAAACAAAAAAAACAATCTTTTTCGCTTTTTCAGAAAAACACGTCTTCCTTTTTTTTTAAATAACATTTACATTTTTTAACTTGAAATAATCTAACTTGCACAGTCTTGTAGATATTTAAAAGACGCATCGATTAAAAAAAAAGACTTCAAATTGATGCATTTGTCTTAAAGATACAAGCTAGAGAAAACGACAAGGGTCTCTCAGACTCTGGTGAGGTAATATCGGGGTGTAAAAACGTAAGGTAACTGAGAGTTAACTTGGTAATCTCGCACGAGATATTCGAAGGAAAATGTTTTATCACAGAATATTTTTTCAAGTAAAATCTTAATTTTTTAAAATTCTTTTTGCATATAGACTGTACGATTTGAAACACACACTTTAATTTTTTACTTGAGCTTTGACTTTTCTTCTTAGGTGTTTCCTTCGCATGTACTCCTTTGATGGCGAACCAGTTCCGTAAGGAGGTGAGATCGAGAAAATTTATGAAATCGCGTTTGCGACCTCGTAATATTTTTATCGTAAGATAAATTACAGTTCGCAGCGCGTTTTCGACATCTTTTTATAATTCGCTTTATGTGAAACAGTGCGATTAAAAACCACGAACCGTGCAGTTAAAATATCGCTCTAACTATCGGAAGGCTACGGCTATTGGATCCTTCGCGAGAGATACGGTTGAACGCAACCATTATTTCGTTGAATTTAAATCGAAAATACAGAGCGTGTCCCAAAACTAGACTGTGATGTAGAATAAACCCTTTTATACGCTTCATTTTCTAAAAAAATAAGTTATACAGACACTTTTTGTATAATTCAATATATTTTAACTAACGTATTTTATAATAATTATAAATATATTTTCTCCGTTGCATAATTTTACCGTGTTTCGCTGTACGATACTGTGTATTTATCGTACATTAAATTATTCTTTAATCGACACATCCCTTTATAAGTGTATATAATCTACACTTCTTGGATAATTTACTATATTTACGTTACGTACTGACGGAGCAGGAGATTAATTAATCAAACAACATGTATTGACCACTCCCCAAAGGTAATATTATTTGAAAATAAGACGCATTTGATCTTGATTAAGATACGCTTATTTTAATCGTGCAAAAAATTCTTGCAGATAATAACAAGCATTTTATGTACTTATCAAAGATATGCCGAATATTGGATTACAACCTGAATTTATATCGTATGATACCAGTTATTCCGCACAGAACGAGATTTAAAACCGGTCTTGACTTTTTTTTTATATTCATAAAAGGGCGACGCAAACTCGTCGACCTGGGACGATTGGAATGCAGATAAACCTTCCCTGCCGGAAAATCATGAAGAGACACGCAAATAGCGTCCTGTGTGCGTTAATTCATTCGCGTCATATAAAAGGAAAATTGATTCTTTCTGGAAATTTGCATTTATTACCCAATACTTTTGCAGAAAAAAATACGGTATTAAACTGATAAAAAGATATATATATATATATGTATATATAATTTACTAATTTTGCAAAACACTGATAATATTCTTTTTAAATACTGTTATCGATATTTTTGTGACAACACTGTAATTAAAAAAAAATGTACAAAGTCGTATCTTCAAACAAGTCGATAGCACGTGCATAGCGGCAAAAATCAAGATATTTCCACAAAACGGATTTGCAAAAACTTATATAAAAAAAGCATAAAAAACAAAGTGTGCAATAATAAAAAATGGGCTCATCACGTAGCTTCGTTATCTTATCTATCTTATCTAATTTTATCGAGACAAGTCATTATTTATTGTCGGTGTACAATATTCTAACGTGCGTGCACTGTACCATCTATCGCTCGAATTTAAGCCGTGTATGTGTAGTTTCGATCAAGCTGTCCTCGTTGGACGAAAATATTTTCAAAAGCGAATGATCAGGCGAGTGAAGTCCAAAGCGGAGAATGATGAGACGGACGTTTAAAACGTAAAAAAAAAAAAAAAAGTAGTGAAACACACGCCGAAGAGACAGACGACAAGGATGCCACTTAGAAAAATCCACACTGCGCCAGAAAAATATTGATTCGTTAAATATTATGAATTAATATCGTGGATGGAAAACGTAGATTTGTGTGCTCTGAGCGACTTGGATTTACGAAAGTACATCATGTCGCGTCAATCAGAGTGACCAGAATACAAAGTATATCGTCCACGGTGACGAGAGAAAGTCTACGGTTACATAATTTTGCTAATCGGCTAACAAACATAAAGAAAATCGATCGGTCTCTACCAACTTTAAGACATATGACACGAGTTTAATATGCCTGCGCTTCTGCAAAAATATTTGCATTTAATTACATTTGCACGGCCCTCCCCTTGAATTTAATCACGTAAAAGCTGCAGAAACCGATGGGAATCAAGAAATCGACGGATAAATGTAAACATAGAAGGCAATTCTATAAAACAACCCCGATTAATTCCCATTACACAAGTTAATTAGCCGAGTTTTTGTTCAACATCGTAGTGCCATTTTTATACATAATATCGATGTAGCGAAGGACAATTTAATTGCGCAATCCTGACGCAGTGCGCGACACGCACGCACACACGCACACACACACACACACACATACAAACGCAAACAACACAACGATCAGGCCAACAAAACGGGGTTACTGACAGGAGGCGCACGTGCAGGATGCCCCTGTCGGCGAGCCGAGGAGGAACAACGGCAAGCCCTCGACGGCGCAGCCCTTGCATCCCCAGCAGGGTGCGCTGACTTTCGTTGTCGGCACCGAGGAACCTGAGACGAGATAATTCGCCGCTTCGAAGAGAGACAGGCACTCGTCATCGTCGTCGGTATCGACGTCGCGGTGCTCGCCGGATGTCGCCGGCGGCAGCCTGATGTCGTCGTCGTACTCGTAGGGATCATCCTCCTCCTGTGGATCGTCGTGGTCGTCGCCGGTCTCCTCCGGCTCCACGACGTCCGGTGTCGGCGTCCTCTCTTCGCGAACCGCGGTTTTCTCCTCCAGGGTATTCGCGGGGTCCGTGGACCGGTTCCGACACCAAGAGCTGTCGTAAATAGTCTTTCATGCTGACGCGCTTTCGCGATTGTATGGTGATTCGCGTGGGGAATAAGAGAAAAAGAGAGAGAGAGAATGATCGAATGCGCGATAAGGAACCGATTGTTATATCTAATGCATGTATATGTCCAAACTGCGAGTAATTTGTGTAGTAGTATATGTATATGTATAAATTAGTTGATCTCATGATGAAATGGTTATATTGTATAACAAAACAGAATTCGAAAAAAAAAAAACGTAATTATTATAAAAATGAAAGTAAAGAGAGTTTTATATTCTGTTTGCATTAGGGTTAATAACCAAATCAAATTTCGCAACAATGAAACATTTCCGCGTGACGAAGTTCGAATTAACGTCTCTATCTGTCCGTACTCCGATTGTTAATCATGATCGATAAGCGGTCTTTTGTTATCATTTCCCGTGTAGGGGGGTATACGCTTTCCCTTTCATATCGTTCTCGCATAACGATTTTGATCTCTTTGACTTTGTCATTTCGCTAATGGATAGTGCAATGACCGCATTAGTTTCTTTAGGTTCATCATTTTTTTCAAAGCTGCTTTATCAGTATGTCCCAAAAAATTGGTTCATTATGGTTCCAGTTCGTGAGGTTTTACACAGTTCTCAATGCTCTGTTTCCATTGGCATACAAAAAGAGTTTCAACAAGGAAATTATTATACAAGTAAACCGAGTAATTAAATATGCCAAGTTAAAATAATAAATCAAATTGTATATAAGTTATATAACAGCTCAATAATGATAGCATTAATTTTCATGTTATTTATCTTATATACCGCCCTTTATTTAAAGCAGTCGTTTTATTATTAATTTTTATTACTAAATTGTTTTAAAAAAATCACTAAAAACATCTTGCATAAAACTTATCGTACAGCGCACCTCACGGAAAGGATGAGCAGGTAATTATTGATTTTCTTCGTCCCGTGCATAAGTATCTACAGCAGATAATCGAGAATCTACAAAACCCCGTATTTAAAAAATACTGCGCAGGTATTAAGTAATAACTGATTGTGAGTCAAAAGTGACAATTTTTTTTGCACGACGACGTTCTTCTTTAATGCATTATATAAAAATCATACATAATAAGAATTAAAGAGGACATAAGACAGTGGTTTTTGAAGAAAAATATTTCGTGTATATTTTTCAGAATTCATCAATCTTTATCCTATACGTCCGTTTGTAATTTTGTATCCTTGTATGTCACGTAATTTTCCTCACTGTGCATGTCGCGTGAGCACGTTCAAGATCAAGAAAGAAGATCCAGCATCGTGGAGCATTAATGATTGCTACGTAATCAATATCATTTCGAGTTTCCTGCTTTTTGCGGGACGAGTGCAAATCGCCTACTGCAAAATAATCGGAATTATGAAACCCGCGCTTTTTCGTTATCAATGCCATTTGTCGTTTTGTGTTTCATTTCTGCAGTTTGCAGTGCCACAATTTGAATACGCGGCTTTCGCGTGCATTGTTTGTCGCATTGTTTTCGTTTATTTTACAGCGAAACGAGCTTGTTTTCAAAGCAAATAAATTTCTTTCTATTTTTCAAATATATATATTATTTTTCATGTTCAAGGATTACTGATGAAAGTATTGAATTTACAAAAATGTAAATAAATATTCAAACAGCGCGCGAGATTATCTATTTAAATATGTTAAATTTATTGTTCCAACGAAAAACTATATTTAACTGACCGGCAAATAATCGACGCGCAGTTTGAGTGAAAAAAGTACATAAACTCAAATACAAAAACAATATTAAGCTGCAAAGATCCAGCTTGACTGAAGACGGCACATCTCTATTTAGAAAATCATTTATCGGTCAAAATTTCACTTATTATTATGTTAAATAAATGTTAAATGTTCCCAGGCGTATAATGAGAATCTTAATCACATTGTGTTAATTTTTATTCAGCGACTTAGCAAAGCAGATTAAAAAATGTTATGCTAAATACTTATATTAAAGCGAAAATAAGAAGATTAATAAGTTAATAAGAAGTAAAGGTGCTTGATTATATCAATGAACTTGGAGTTACCGAGATCAGCGGCCTTGAATGGTTTCTGTGCGCGAAAGGCGAACCGAGCGTTTTAACGTAATCACGAGACGTTAATTCGAGGTCGTCTTATCGGTGTTACGCAAATCCACGGGCATTAGTGTCATTTTTAGACTTATATGCAAAGACTGCTAGATCACAATTGTAATTTAGTACGCAATACGGCGTCAACAATTTTTAATAATATATTGTATAATATAATAAAATAAATAAACTACCGAAGAATAATATAATATATTCGTTAACAAATTAAACAAATATGATCATTCAATTACATCCAAGAATATTAAACTGGATATTAAACAGTATTAAAAATCAGAAACATAATTATGTGTATAAATAATAATAATGTTTAGACATAGCAACGAAGTATCGAGAAAGCGATAAATTATTCGAGCGTTTGGACAACGATTATATCACAACGTTCGCGATGCCAAAGCTAAAGAAAGAAAGGGACAGAGCGGCGATGAGAAAAGAGTGAGACACGACGAAACGTCTATAGCTTTGGTCGCGACGCGCGACAAAACCCTCGGCACCCACGGCACGTCGATCGGTGTCGGCTGCCGTCCGCGTCCGCGATTCGTCGTCCGGTGTGGTCCGGTGATCGTTAAAAAAGGCCGTGGCACGTAGAAAAACTTAAGCAGTAAAACTCAAGCGGTAAGCAAATCAGCCAATCACAGTCGAGAACTTAAGGCACGGCCCTAAGCGGTAGCGACGCCATACCGTTGATTTCTCACTGCTTAAGTTTTACTGCTTAAGTTTTTCTATGTGCCAAGACCCTAAAGGCCATTGCACGTAACAAATTTTTAGTCATAATCGTAAGGTCGTAAGAAAATAGACCACGCACACTCGATCGATTACGATCGATTATTCTTCGAGCTCGAGGAGAATAATCGACTGTGCGTGGTCTATTTCCTTACGGCTTTACAATTATGACTTAAACCTTTGTTACGTGCAATGGCCTTAACTCATGCCGACGGGCCCGACGGGCATGTGTGTGTGCGCGCGCGTGCAATTACTATTGTGGCGAATGTGGCGATATTTACCATTCAACGCGTTATTTCGCCGCAGAAGCGAGGCGAGGCGGGGCGGGGCGAGCCGAGAGGGCGAACTGGCGAAGCCGGCAGCGTGCGTGACGTCACGTTACGTTTCCAGTCCAGGATTCACCCTGATTCACCCTAGCGCTGGCACGCGTGACTTGGCGGCGTCGCGACGCGCATCATCCTCCCCCCCGATTCCTCCGTATTTCGGCGCCGAAAAATCCCAAGCGCCCGTGACGACGGATCTCACGGCGTTATATCACGACGCTACACGCCCGAGTCGCCCGACTTGCACGCGCACGAGATATCGCAGATCGCAGCTGACGAGGTGACGAGACGTCCACAGACACAGACGTCACGCGACAATGATCGATGCGCGCGCCATCTTGAGGGCCGTCCGTCGTCCGTGCCGCGGAGGCGCGGACGGAACGTGGAACGGGGAACGGTCGGCGAACGTTGCGGAACGGGAACGACCGGACGCGCGCAACCCCGCCAACTATAAAGGAAACCGCCCCTTTCAACCCCCTCGGTGTGCACCCTCTCGACCTTGGCGCATTGCTCCAAGCTTAATTAACAACCACGGACCGTTTTCTGTTTAATAGCCTCGCCTCGTCAATCTTCGTTTTATAAACGCGCACTTCGCGCAAAAATATATAATTCGCAGTTTCCCCGTTCTCTTTTTCTTTTTCAATTTGGCCGGTACGATTATTTTACGACCGTTATTCTAATGGCGCTCTAAAGGGCGGTATTCATATAGCCAGATTTTATATTTAAGTCTCAAGTTTATCTTTAGATGCCGTACGACTCGTTTCATTGACTACGGAGTATCTAAAGATAAACTTAATTGTAAGACGATCTTATACATATATATGACTACGAATACCAGAAAAGAACACCTTGCAAAATTGAAATATAATATTAAAAAAGAATGTTCAGTTTTAAAAGTCTAGGCTTGCAAAAGCAGCATTATTGCTTTCACGAGTGATATTTCACATCTTTCGTATATCTCAATTGAGTTATTATTATTGTAATACAGGCTTTATATTCTGATTCAATTTTTTCTCTATAACACCGAATATAAAAAATCAGAATACTATTCTGAATATTATTTTGAACACTATTCTGAATACTGACATGTTAATTGCAGATTTGAAGTAGACTTCTCGCGCGCGCGAGAGAAGAAACGTGGAGTTCTTGCGAATGCAGTGATATTCAAGAGAAGCTGCAATGCACTTGGAAAAAACGAACGAAATGACGCGACGCAACACGACGGTCTGACGGTCTGACCCCTTTCCACGAATAAGCGAACCAATTCGATAGTTCATAAAGGTATTTGTTGTATCGTCGTTTCGCTGTATTGACGTGAGCGATGGACACAATAGATATCTGTCATCGAGCTGGCGGTGCAAAAACAAATATAAAAGAATGGTATAAATTATAAATACATATCTTTAGCTAAATTTTTTCCGCCGTCACCACGTTTCTCGAGAAACAATACTGTATGTCACATTTGTGGTCTCTAATTATGAAAAACGAGAAAAATAACGGTGCACGTTGCACATTAGCCAATAAACAAAAAAAAATGTCAAATAAAAACTTATACATTCAAATCAATAAATTGTTCAATGTTTCGTATACGCGCCAACAATCTATAATCTAATTAATAAAAATTTTAACTTTTTATTTCAATTTTTTTTTCTCGGTTGAACTACATAAAATGATTTAAGCAAGTTTTCTTCATTTAACAATATAATCTCATTTCAACAGTTCCACGATGAAATTGCAGGTATTTTAAAATCTTGCGAAATTGCCCCCCTGTCGCGGAAGCTGAGCGCGTCGAACGCACGACGCCTGGAAGTGGCGCGAAGGAAGTTACGCCTCCCGCGGCACCAACGGGATAACGCACCGTGGAAATTCACATTTTCACGGTGCCGACGCCGCGCCGGCTCTCCTTGGAAGTCGCGCAAATCCAATCGGTCGCTCGACCGTGTCGAATATTTTTGCACGCGGGGCATTACATTTCTTTCGGGGTACGCTGACATTGACAATTCGAGATCGCCGCGAGGCCGTATTTCGGGGTGGTTTCAGGCGATCGTAATACGGGATAATACTTGCTTACGTGTATCGCGGATAAGATGGAAATGCCACGCGGACACGTGTTTTTTTTTTTTCGTATTAACTTCGTCGTCAAACGACTTTCCAGGGAGAAAACGACTCTCCTCGCCGTGCGGGAAGATTGATATTTTTTTCTCTTCACACTGGTCTAACTGCTGTTTCCATGAGAATTTGCTCTTTCTGAGGTAGCAAATGAAAGGAGGAAGATTACCTGATATTAATGAGTATAAACGACGTTGCGATAGGCCTGAGAAATTATGAAAATCGAGAAAAAAGTAATATATCGACAACTCAATCTATGCAAGACTTGTACCGAGACTTTTTACGCTAAAATTACTTGCGGCAAAATCGAAGGGAAAATATTTATAAGTGTTATTCCGCATTAACGCCTCTTTGCGCCAAAATCAACTTTCCGATGCTTAAGATCACACTTTTATGTTTTTGTTTAAGACACATAATTATAATTGTTAGAATTAAGTCTCTTGAATTAGGTGAAACCGTTTTAAAGAGATAGGTATTTCAGCAGCAATAGGAAAAGAAGGTAAATATATCAACTTCTCGGCTATGCAAGATCACACACACACACACACACACACACACACTGCAATTAAGATGCCAGGCGACAGGTGTCGAGGAACTCGCACTACGCGATTCGCGTGCAAACTGCCATGTAAGAAATTAATTGTGGGAAGAGATGAAAAGATAGATGGGCATAAATGTATACGATACGAGTTCACGGATTTCCCATGACCAGGGAACCGGAAAGGTGAAGCGTAGAGATATGATAATGCTTTGTTAACCGTAAACTTTTGTTAGCTCTCTATTAGGTGCGATATAAAACGTCGTTGATGCGAGCGGTCGCGATTTCACCGCGCCTTAATTGGCGCGCGACATTAATTGATATAATTGCACAATACGCGCTAATATGCAACGATTTAAACCAATTTCTGTAAACTCAATTTTCGCGAATGAAATAAGTGTATCTTCCGCCAAATTTTCGTCAGTTTCCATTGTCGTAAATAAATATGAAGATTATTTTCGCATGTTCATAGTCTTTTAAATTAAAATTTACAAAATTCAATTTATCTCAACTTATGTTCTAGATATATGTTAAAATTTTGCAAGAGAAAAAGGTGTGTTAAAAGTGCTAATAATGCTTTTAGGATCAATTGGTCAATCTACGAAACGTGTTTTAGAGTTAATCTGTTACTATATTGTACATGTCACATAACTTCAGAAAACATCTAACTCGATCTGTAAACTTTAGCGTGCGTCGCATAAAATTGCCGTTAAAATTGCCCGACCGTAATCACGTGAGGTCTCCGTCTCGGCCTTTCATCCTCGATGAACGATATCCTGCGATATCCTTTCAGCTATTTACCGTAGAGAGGACACCGTTATCCTTAACAGAAGGCATCTCGATCACGCGCCGTGCAATCGCCGCGGCGCACTCTCGACGATATCCCGCCGATTCATTCTTGCCCGTGCTCGATCTTCTCCAGAGTCTTGCAATAATAATCGGCCGCTTTTTCTCGTGGCAACACCACCAGCGGTTCTCGCGACACCTCGGGCATCTCGCCTTGTAGAAATGACGTATTATATATTCACGCACATCCTTACGATTATCGACATACTTTGGATTATAAAATCTACATCGTTCGTCTGTTATTGTGCCAGAAGATCCACGTGATCCAAGATGCGTAAAGCCCCACCTCGCACGTGGCGTGAGTGTTATACCGCGCGATTCAGGGATCGATTAATGAATTACATTCTCCGATGTTTACCTTCACGCCGCGCTGCCAAGATCAAGGATGAAACAATAATCGCGTAATACTCGACGGTATATTTTGTTAAATATATTGTAGCAAATAGAAATAAATGTAACGCGTTTATAATTGCGGGATTAATAAAGATAATTCTATTCAAAGAATATTTCTTGTCGTTACTTTGATAAATTATGGATTCTTATGATAGCTATAACAATTTTATGATAGATCAAATGTGGCATAAATAATTTTTGAAATAATTTTTGAAACAAATATGAATCGGTGAAAGAGATAACGATTGGCGGAATTAAAATGTCTAATAGATAAGACGCGATTATCACGTCTTATTTCAATCATAAAAATTCAGTTCTTTTTTTCTTAATTCTGTTTTACATCGTACGAGAAAATCACCTTTTTTCCGTGGAAGAGGTCAAGTGGAGCAACTGCTTCTGCTGTCGCTTCAATTGCAAGCTCTTCCTCCGTGAATCGTCGAATTTCGTTAATTGGAAATCCGCGGTGATTCCGTGGTTTTCAGGATTGACATTCTACGACCACTCTCGTCGTCGTCTTCTTTCGCCATTTGCGTTATCTTCGATATACCGGGTGGACTTGAGAATATCACGAATATGCAAGATCGTCGAAACTACGTGCGAGTTTTCAAGCGAGTCGTCATGCAGGGAAACAATGATCAAGTCAGAGAAATAGTGGAAAAACGTCAACTTCGCCGCACACGTGCGATACGGAACGCTTTTTATATTTACTTAATTAGTATTTAATTAGTATCTCCTTATATTAAAATCTAGTCTGAGATAATACGGTACAATATTATATTTTTATCTCTATATCTGTTAGTTTTATATTTGAGTCACAAAACACTGAATCAGTTATCATGTTGATAGCGAATGCTTTCCTTACTGCCTTATAAATCTGATTATATAAACCGATATAGCGACAGAACAGATTGCTGCGTATGTGTATATGTAAATACACAAATATACATACACACACGCATATATCAAGAGACGCGGTAGCGTCTTGCGCCAAATAGATTTTATTGATATCCTTTCGTGAGCAAGGACGCTACACCGCATCCTTGACAGGAATGAGAACGCTTTTCTGGAAATAAATCCTTGTTTTTTTTTTATATCAAAGTCATACATACGGTAAGTTGGAAACCTACAGAGATTCGAATACGCTAGAAGTTCTCAATAAAAGATTATGTGATGTACAACGAGTATATTAAAAACGTAATCGATGAATTATAATAGCGTTTACCTCTGTTCAATAGATGAATCTGGATAACCCTTATGTAGATCTTGCCGTGCTTGGTTCGCGCTACGTGGAAGAGGAAGTCCGAGAGATTACCGTCGCCTTCGTGGATGTCGGTCCTCTCGGCGAGGACCTCCCGAAGCGACGCGACGCGTTCTTCCGCCGTGCTCTCGTCGGGCGGGCCGAGTTTCCTCTCGAGGTACTCGACCACCCCCATGTCCTCCCATAATTGCGGCAGAGAGGATGTATCCTCTCGCAACGGAGAGTTCCCTATCGTTCGTTTGCTACCGGAGTCGAGGAGATCGTTCCCGAGACCGGCGTACGAAACGTCCAACGCGAGATTACCGAAGGTCTCGAAGCTGTGGGTGGAATCGACGCGTCTCCCTCCCGAGGTCGACGGGATAGCCCCATCTCGCTGGTAAATAGGCGAATGCAGAGGACTCGGGGATGCGTCGCTGTTCGCGCGGAGAGGAGTCGAGCTGTTCATGACCTGCTTAACATGACCCTGCCCACGAGCGAGAGTTTGGAGACTGCAAGCTTCTTCGAACAGCAAGCTTTTGTACCAAATGGAAGTTTTCTCGATTGTGTCTCTCGACCTTGCTATACCTCGATATCCTTTTTTTTCACTACGTTAGTCCATCGTTGTCTTCAACGTCGTCACGACATATCGTTATGTCCAGAATACCACAGGATAATCGCTGATAATTCGTTTCCCGAATCAAAAGTTTCTTATTTCACACTATCATTTACGTTCAGATCCTTTTTCTCGAACAATTAATTCGTCAATTAATTAATAATTTGGCACGCACTCCTTCGACGCGATAAAATCTTTTATTTTTCTATATAAAGAACTCCCGTTTACTGTCTGATACTTGTTATCGTGTTCCCACGAATGTCCTGCGTGGATTTATTTTAATACCGAGAGAACAACTTTAATGTCGCAACGACACGTAAGAGCTTATCCAAGTTATCGGAGCCCACAAAAAACCTGCGAACGTCGTAAATTGCACTTTCCTTATTAAACGAATAAACACCGTTGCACTTTTTTACATTTTTATCGTTGACGCCGGCGGTACTCGCTCGCGAATCAGGAAATGCAATGATTTACGGCATAAATGTCAGTCGTTTCTCTTTCCGGGAACTATCAAAAATTAAAAAAAAATATACATTCTAAGTTCTCCACGATAACGTACGCGTATTTAAAAAAGCGGAATTATGCTTTCTAAAAAGAAAGCGTAATATAATAAAAATTTAGCAGCTCTCCTTTTAGACATATATATCAGTTGAGATAGATAAATATTGTTAAAATATGAAAATTTAGAAAATATGTAAATTTTATTGCTAAAGTATACGTTCTTGCAACAATGTAGCAAACGTGGAGATCTTTATTGTATAATCTTTCGTCTCATAATTATTAAGATAATATTTCTTCGTAAAATTTACACATATTTAATGTTCGAGATACGCGGGATTATAATGCGATAAGGCTGAATGCTCGGTCGATTAATGGGATTAATTAAAACGGATTAGAAATTTGCTTGATAAGCAATACGAGCAGTTAATCGTTATTTACAAGTCCGATATGGTCACTTGGAAGTTGGTCGAGAGGAAACAAATAGCATCCTAATTCGCGAAAACCCCCTCCCCAAAAGATGCGGCAGCGAAGGCATCTGTTCGTGATTTAGAAACGTCCGTAATGCAATTTATACGGCGAAATCGAATTTCATTTATTAAATAATACATTGCCGGTCGCGTTACGCACGCGAGCACTATAGTCTGGCAGCGTTACTGTAACGATATCGTCTACCGAAGCAAGTAGGTGAGGAAGAAAGGTTCTCTCGGCGCTGTGGCGAACGTGGAAAACGAAGCAAAGCCGAGTTTATCGAAACGGAGCATCGCGCTGTAGGTAATCGGAGTTTATCTTGGAGTCACTGATTGAAAGTCGTACGGAATGCATCAAGGTTCACGCGCATACCGGAAAGTAGTCGTTCAACTCAGCCCGACACGCTGCGAGAAACTTCTCTAACAATCGATTGTTCCGATACGTTCGAAGTACACGAGCCATTCTCTTTCTCATTAGATTTAAATTATTTCAGACTATTATAAATGGAATCTTCGATCCATTCGAATAAATATCGGACTGAGTAGCTCCTTCCAACATTAAAGTTGGAGATCGAGATAACTTACTTGTTTTTCTGAAAGTATCGAATAATTGTATGTGAAGCAACAATGAAAATAATCAGCGATTGGAAAGATCTCGTTAATATTCGTGAAAGTAAAGAGGTTCCGGGCATTAGCGGCGGAACGGATGTACATATAAAAATTACAATCGCAAAGAGAAATAACCATTATATTCGACTGAGCGTACTTGGTAATGAACGATATCGGACGATCTCCTTTCGCAATAATTTCGGCCTGGGAGATCGATCGCCCTAAATCGACGAAATCGTCTCGTCTCGCGCGCTTTCGCCGCTCGAAGGCGGACACGCGCGATTCCGTTTTCGATGAATTCGTTTCCGAAACGATTTCACTATAGCGATGCACGAATTCAGGGATAGCGCGAAGGAAGCACCGGGAAGAAGAAGGATGAAGCGAGTCCGCTTTCGAGGCGGATGCAGCAACCGATCGAAGTTACATCGGGAACAAGCTCGACGTGTATATGCCGCGATTAAAGTAAAAGTAAGTCGCGAAGAAGTCGTTGCCATCGCCAGGTCAAACTTCGTCGGATATAAGCTCCGCGCGTCGCAATGCGATCGCCCGTAGACGAACCGGTCGATTATCGCAAACGAAACGCTATTAATATATTAACGCTAACCGTTATCGTCGCGTCTCATTGCGCAATAATTGTCCGAGCCACGAGCCACGATTTGCGCGTGAGTTAAAAAATGCGGAGGACGAAATTGGCGGTCGTTCAGTCCGATAGGAACTTAAATACGGATAGGATATTCTGCATCCACGGAGAAAATTTATTCCCCACGTAACAAAGTATGTCTGAGCGATAGTTGAACGGTATAGTTCAACAGCATTCTGAAGATAGTTTTGTACACGATGCGTAGTCCGACAATATTCTAAAATTAATGCCAACTGACAAGACTGAACGAGTGTTTATATACGGGCATTAAAAAGTGGAACATCGGGAAGAATAATTGCAAAAGGTATGCATGTGGGGACGTGCACAGCTGGTGAACTTTTATCGCGTCACGCATAGGTTTATCATACACACAGAATCTTCGTGAAGGTGCAGATCACGATTGAGCGATTGAATTGTCGATAATGATTTCTCGTGCTCGAAAATGAACCGAGTAAACAATGATAAGAGCGGGATAATATCTCGCGAACAAATTTCTCGTGAATAATGTATAACATGTATACATATAACGACATGCGCCAAGTAAAAGTTAAACAGCAGGGTATTTCCCGATACATCGCTCAACTTTCCGATAGAGGAAAAAGTGTATCGCAATTTTATCGGTTACGATAAAAAGAATAACTATAAGTTTATGTAACTGCGTATCGACTCTTTGCAAATCAAAATTATTTTTCACAAGTGAGCGCAAATATTTCGTCTTCAATTTAATCTAATCTGGCGAATCAAATATGAATCATGCAATTTTTATAACTTGAAGGATTTATGGGAACCCGAAAAAAATAAAATTTGCTGATTATAATCGTGCACCGATTCGAGAACTACAAAAGACTATCGCAAAGTATTATATCGAGTTCAACTCAAAATAGAACTGAAATAAAACACTTGAGAGAATTTGACGTCAAATAAATGTAAAGAGGTATAAAGCCTAATAAACAGTTATGTATAAAATAACATAATTTGAGAGATAACAGGTACTTCTCTAGTACAAGTACTCTTTCTTGAGATTCAATGATTTGTAGTAATACGCAATACCGTTTTTCCTGTACATGTGACAACGGTGATAAAGGAAGTGTAAATACACCAGCTTCTTCGGCTGACGATTGTTAGCGCAATCAACTAGCGCGTATACTTCGATTTATTTAATATCGTATCGCGAAGGGGGGGGGAAATATGTTCGACTTACACGTTAAGGCTTTTTCGATTTATCTTATGTTTTTATTTATCTTGCGTTTATCAATAGAACGCAATTGATTTCGCTCTTTTTGATTTATCTTTCGTTTATCAAATAACATGATCGTTTCAATCTTAAAACACAATTTTTAAAACACTCACGTCCGCGCGAATTGACACTCAAAATTAAAGTCTGAAAATAAATATGGAGCACTTCGATTGATTTAACATTGCGTCTTAAAAAAAATTATATTTGACTCGCGTTAAAGGTCCATTCAATCAATCTATTTTACGTTTGTCAAACAACGCCATCGTTTCGACCTTAATACAATTTTCAGAACACGTTCACGTCCGCAAATTGACAGTCGAAATTAAAAGTAAATAGGATACAAAACGGAGATATGAAAATATTTAGCGACATCGATCTTTACATGAACCATGAACGCGTCAAATAAATTTCTATTTAAACGCGAGCGCTATATTCAATAGTATTTGGATTCAGATTAAATCGGAAAGTTGAAAAATCGATCGGAATTGGAGACAACGTGAACGATATCGACGTTAATCGCGAATTAATGCATATGCAACGTTAATTACGCATTGCGACCGGCAAGAAGTAGGGAGAGAAAAAAAAACTAATTTCTTGCGTAACGGTATAAGAATGCTTAATTTTTCGCCGTGATCGCTGGTGCGAGAATGCTATCTAACATCTAACGGCTGCTTTGCGCGAGTGGATCAATCGCGTTCTATTAATAACCACCACCGTCGAGGAAAAGTAAAAAAAAAAAAATAATAATCGAAAATTACGTTTCCGAGCCGGCGAGTTTCCGCGCAACGAATCCGGCGCAGTTCCCTCGGAAGGAACGAGTTGTACATAGAGGGTTAGGTCATCCCCCGAGACTTTCAAGGCCACGCGGGAAAGACGGGACGGAAATAGGACCTTACTTCATGGAGAACTGCATCCGCGCAGCGTCCAAGTGGGAAAGCGTCGGCTTTCCCCGCTTCGCGCGTCGTCTCTTTTCCCTATTTTCAGAGTCGACCGCAAAGGTCGTTATCCCGCAATCAGTGACTCGTCCCTAGCAGATTGTAACGCATGCAGAAATAGATATGTTTTAGATTTCTTTTAAATAAAACAAATTTTTTTTTAATTCATAAAAATAAGAGAATCGCTTTCTACGTAAAACTGTGTCTATCGATTTTTTTCGATAACTGTGATACCCGTATACGCGGTCATCGTTAAAAAAACGTATCGCGCAAAGTGACGATTTGAAAAGCGCCCGAAAGTCTGATGAACTGATAAATTCATAGTCAGTTCTATTAGAAATAAAACCTCGTAAATTATACTACGAATAAAATCTGCAAAAATTTAGAAAATCTTATGAAACAGCTGGGAGTTTAATGTAAATTGTTAAAAATCCAAAAAAGTCATTCCCCATCACACACAGATAAGAATAGTTTAGGTTTAATTGAATTTCAATATCTCCTAATTCTATGACATATTAAAAAAATTGTGCAAATTAGAAATTTGCACTTGGCTTCCTCATAGAGGAAATGATGTCTTAAGATGCTAATACGGCCCTCTGATTGGCTGATGACGCCTTAAGACTATATCTAAGACGATCTTGGATATAAGGCTCGACTATGAATATACCGGCCTTAAAGAATTATATATAAAATATAAATAGAGAAAAGAGACTGAATATAATAAAATTAAAAAATTTTGGTAAACTTTTTTTTAACAGAAATCGGTAACCCCTTTATTATTAACCTTTTTTATTAATTCTATTATATGCTTCAGTCTTTTCTACCCCTATTTCATATTATATAATTCGTTAAGATTTGGTTGATCAGTTCTGGAGTTATAGAAATTTCTGTAAATTTGGCACAGACATACATCGACATTTTTTTAAATGCAATATTTCGACGTTTTGAACACTCTGAACATATTGACATTAAAAACTCAAAAAACAATATTTTCTTTGGTTTCTTCTACCCCTATTTTATATATAATTTTTTTAAATTTGGTTGATCAGAGCCAACTTTATACGCAATCAAAGCTTCATATACGAATTTACAAAAACAAAGCTTCCTCTATGAGGAAGCAAAACAGACTATTAGTTACTACTCGCACGCGTTACTCGTTCCTCTCTTCTCACGCGCACGATCACCACGGCAGCGGGCAGACGAGGCTGACGAGACTCGTCAGCACTTGGCGACAATTTTTTTTTGCCTCGCCGCGCTGTCGATTATCGCGAGCACCGCGAGAGCGATAATTCGTTTCGAGACACATACGGGCTGCGACGCGGGAGAGGAGAGAAGAGCGCGGGTTCGATCCGTTCGCGACCAACTTCCCGCTGCTTCCGCAGCGACCTAACCTAGGCGTGCCGGGTGGCTGATCGAGCTTTGCTCCGACCCGGGGAATCCGCGACTGTCGTTCCCCCCGGGATATCTTACAATTAGTCGCCGACGTCAACGATACGAGTGCGGAGCAAAGGTTACCGAGACGCGACTCATTGTACGCGAAGGAGCTACGTTCTATCCACCGCCGAGAAAAAATCTTGCAGAATTCGGAGACGGACGGCGACTGCCCAGCTCGATCCTGGCGCATGCTCGACGACGTATACGTATACGTACCGTGGACCGAAAAAAAAAAGCGGCACTCGTCGAACGTCTTCACGCGCGTACAGAGATTCACGACCGCCGCGCGCTTTAAACCTCGCGATAGCGGGCGTGACGCGAGGCGCGAGCGGGTGACGAGCGCGCGGCGGATAACGCGACGCAGAATGACACGAACGTTACGGCTGCAGGAGCGTGACTGACCGAACTGTCCGAACTGAGCTGCGCGCAGCGTGGCGCGAGCCGCGCGAGGCGG
Organism: Temnothorax americanus; assembly: GCF_048541705.1. Classification (NCBI taxonomy): domain Eukaryota; kingdom Metazoa; phylum Arthropoda; class Insecta; order Hymenoptera; family Formicidae; genus Temnothorax; species Temnothorax americanus. Next base: position 7,590,515 of record NW_027509442.1, read on the forward strand.
TCGGCGGGTCGGCGGTCGACCGACCGGCGAACGCTCGTTTTGAAGTTGGCCGCGTCAACGTGCCACGTGATTGGCAGGATGGCCGGACCGCTTCTGCTCGCGCGAGTGCAGAGTGCGTTGAACGCGCTGCGCCGGGGAGGTAACGAGTGAGCGAGCGAGCGAGCGAGCGAGCGAGAGAAGCTCGATAACGAGGAAGTCGCTCTCCTCGTTGGTCGCTCGATGCGACAATCCTCGATAAGCTGAGCGATAAGATGCGGACGTCGCGCTCGGGACGCGCATTGCGCGTTGCGCGCTTCGATGATGTTCGATAGAAATATGAAATTAACACTTTGCGGTTCTATGATGAGTTCAACTCGACATAGCAATGGCATAGCATATACGACCGTCTGGACCAATCCAGCATCTAGCTAAAAGCCTTGAATAGACTTTATAGGCCTGTTCGTTTTAGATGAACTTCTTGCACGGTTCAGCTTTCCTCTTTTTCTTAACACACGTTAAAAAGGGAAATGCTCATTGGTTTAAAGATTTGATTCTTGAATTCGTTCGCAAGACAAACGTGTACGCAAATTCTGTTTTTATGATAAATCTACAAGTTGATTGGCTATGCTTGCAACTTTTCTGTAAAAGCAAAATTTGCGCACGTTTTTAGGTTTACGTTTCTTTTGCGAATAAATTCAAGAATCGGACATCCTAGGCTTATGCTATGCATATACAGCTATGCTATTTTGTATAAGAGAGCACTAAGTTTTTCAAATATTTAAATCTGTACGCGATTATAATCGGTTAGTTGTATTTTTGGGATTTCCATAAACCTCCCCAATTTTTATTATCCATGTTAGATTAGCCGATTAAATGAAATTGGAGATGAAATACTTGATCTTCGCTCATTTGCGAGAAATGGCTTGGACCGCAACAATGATTAATAAATAATGTAGGGTTTTCTATTAGGATTTCCACTTGGATATGTGGGCTCGTCAAATGAAATTGGGGATAAAATACTAGATCTTCGCTCATTTGCGAGAAATGGCTTGGACCGTAATGAGTTAATAAATGATACAGAATTTTCTACATGATTTCCATGTGGAATCAATGTGCACAGGGAGTTATTGATGCTTTTAATATATGAATTTATGTATATTTCAGAGCGCATATAATCTGATAAGCACTTAAGTTCACGCATTAAGGCATCGTGATCCCGTAAATATTGAACAAACGTTCAATATTTTAAAAAATCAAAAGTTTATAGAGAAATATAGAATCTACAGAGTTAGATACATAATTGTTGCTAAAATTAAAGATATAGAACCACAAATTGGCAGTAGAAAATTCTGAAAAGCATTCGAGAAGTTTTGATTTTTTTTTAAATCGTAACATTGTTAACCCTTAAATGCCCCGTGGGGTCCAGCGGACCCCAGACTCTTTAGAATGAAATGTTTTCAAACGTTCTTGCCAAAAATGGAGCTCGTGCTCCCATTGACGATAGTTGAGTGCGTGACCTACCCGTTTGTACACTTAGCAGTACTCAGTTCACTTAATTTTTTATACTATGTTGAACGTAAAATTTTAACAATATAGGCATTTTATTGTCTTTTCTAAGCCTTGAACAACATTGAAAAAAATTTTCATAACTAAAGATCAAAAAATCAATGAGTAAGGAGACATTTTTCACGCTGTCATTTACGAGATTCTTCAGAGGTGTGGCATTTGAGGGTTAAAATCGATCAGAAAGACCATGTCCCAAAAAATCTCTCGGAATGTATATATGTATTAAAAATACGAGCAAATGTCTGCGCAATGCAGAGAAAACGGCGACCTGACGCGACCTGACGTGACGCGAGAAGAATTAGATCAAGGCTGTCGTTGCAACGACCATTTCGCGGCATATTGTCTTTAACCATAAACGACTCGGTCGCAACACCCTCAAAATTCTCAATATTTATTTTCAAAACGTTATATATATATATATATATATATATAATAACTAAATATATTGGTTATTTTTTATGCACACATATTTACATATTCTATTCTAATAATCGCAGCACCCTCTCGTATATCTACTTTAAAAACTTATTGTATTAATCATTTGTTACATGTATTAATTTAAAGATATTTTAACCGATATTTTTTCTTAGTGCTCAAAAGTAATAGTGTCGTAATGCGCGGTTGTTATTTTCAACCGTGTAAAGTGATTGTTATGCAAAACATTGGTGTCAGAATTGATTTATGTTTCGCGATAATCCTTTGATATTTCGTAGCCAGATAATCGTGACTGGAAGGAATGCGAATCGCTTTGTCAAATTGTCCGATCGTCGAGGGTAAACAAGTGAATATGAAGCGCAGGTGGGGCGTCCGACATTTTCAGGATATGCCGCGAGAGTATCTGGAAGATATTCCTTGAGAAAGCAATGCTCTTTGCAGGATGACTTAACATATAACTGCGACTCTTAAGGTGCGAAATGGCATCCGCAGTTCTTACACTCACGAGATTTCTATTTATTATATTATTTATATAAAAACTGTAGAGTGAAAGATAACGCTGCTTTATTTTATATCTAAATATTTCATGTGAAGTTTTCCTAAATAAGTATTGCGATATGTTTATATGTATAAACAATTTGTAGAATTTTTAGATTTTTTGTAATAATTTTGCATATTATAATTAACAAACCTGATATTTATTGTTAGTGAATATGTGTAAATACAACAATTTGTATAAAATTATGTGACAATCGTATAACAACCTGTGAATAAAATACACATTTCTCTTTTATGTTAGAAAAGTAATTATTAGAAGTGGGAAGCGGGAGCAACTACATTTCTCTTAAATAGTTCAATATTACAGATGCCAATACTCGATATTATACAAGATGCCACCATGTCGTCTTTCATACGATCTAATGAAGATCCATAATTTAAAAAACTCGAAATTGATTTTTCCCTACTACTGAAAAAAATGCTATATATAAAAAGCCGGCGTGAAATATTTTCACGGTTAAGGCACAAATGATCGAGTAAAATCATTAACCGTAGCAAACGTTTTCTATCTTCGATGCCGCGATATCGTGAAGTTCGTTTGATTAAATTGTTTCTTCAACCGATGAGAAAAGCGGCGTCTCGAATCGGTCGGAGAGACAACATCAGGATAACAGGGACGGGCTGAATAGCGCAATTAAACGACAAACTTGCGAATACTTTCTACGTCGGGTGCGACGAAAGGTTGAATGGAGAAATCACGAGCGACGTCAGAAAACAAGAATCGTCGCGTGAGAACCGAAAAAAAAGGAACTTTGTATCGTCCTTTCTGGTTCGGTGAAATTTCACCGTTTTGCACGGTTCAAGGAAAAGGTGAAAAGACAAGGTGTATGCAAAATAAAAACGAGAAAAGTAGAACGGTTAGAGGATGCATCATATGCGTTACGGACAACAACAATGCGATCTCGGGCGCGTCCCACCCGCGCCGCGCGCGACTGTGAGAGGATTCTCATTATTACTTCTCGGACGCAATAGCACGGAAAACGGTGATTAGTTGTGCAAATGGACAAACGGAGCAGCCTCCGGCAATAATTAACGTAACTAAATCCGATGTGGGAACAAGAGAGGGAGATAAGAGGAACAAGAAATTTTAATCATTGAACGAAGATTAGATCGGGGCAAATATTAGACTTCTCGTAATAATAAAACACGAATATTACGAATAGAATATTGTTTCCGCAAATAACTTTGAGAATTAATATTAAGGATATATATACACAGTTAATAGTCCCTTAATTGCATATTCGTATTAATAAGTCGAATAAACAGTATTTTTTTCTATTTGCCACTTTAAATTTATATAAATGGTTTCACATAAATAACTAACGGCTAATTAACAAAATAAAAATATATTTATTAAAATTAATAAGAGAGAACTTGATAAAATAAATAAATAAAAAATTATTCTATGAGCAACGTCCAAACGATCATTCCACGATTTTTTTTTTTTCGATACATGTAATTGGCTTCGGGCTTGTCTCTATCTTTGCTTTTTCTATTAATTAAATGTGTTATTATTTTTCGAACATTTATTTTAAAGTAGATCGCGCGATTAAACGCACGTTTACCGTAAATAAAATGCACGCTTAGGCGCAATTATCTTTACGAAGCAATGCAGAAACTCATTCATTATACGGGAGAACGAACATATAATTCATTATAAAATCTATAATCTCGTCGTATTCTCTTACTTTGTACGTGTGTGATGTCACGTGCCTAATTGATACTGTGTTCTTTCACGATTCTAGAATTCTATATCACAATGGCAGAGTGTAATATGTTCACGTCGATGAAATTTGATAAATAGATACGTGAAGCGAGAGGGAGCGATGAAAGGTTCGACGATGGATAGTAGAGGTAGAGAGACGGAGAGAGAATAGAATACCACTTTCGTGTACCAATTACTAAATAGACTGGTACATCTCTTGGATACGGTTCTCACCCGTATTCGTCGATAGTCACAAGAACGGTCGACCTGTCTGCGCGTAAATATCTTCCGCGAGGATCCGAGACGTTCCGTACAAGTCGGCGACGTTTCCTATTTACATTTTTAGAGGTTCGGATTTTGCGTTATCTTTGTTCATGCTGCACGAAGAGTAAAACGGAAGATATTTTTCTTATGCAATAGGACACCGAGCTATCGATTGAGCCCATTATAAATTTAATTGGGACCTTATTATTAAAATCCAATCACATCTCGGTTGAACTAAGCCGCTCGATAGATACTAAATTTATCTTACGTATCTTTTTTGAAAGGAACTAAAAGGTCGATGTATTTTTCTCAAACTACTGAGGAATATATTAGCTTTGTGAACAAAACGAAAAATCATTTAGAAAGTAGCTCTGTCTATGCGTACATTTCTCAATTGATCAATACATATAAGGTATCTGTAAGAGGTATCACGCGTAACATATTATGAACGTATAATAGTAGGTATTATGAAACAATGTGTCTGGATGTTCATTATTCATACCGATTATTCGTCCAGACAATCGTGACAATCTTGAAACAATTCACCCTGTAGACGTGCCTGGCACATAAGTCAAATCGTTGCTATTAATCTCAGATATTATTTTACATACGTACGATACGATCATTCGTGTCGGATGTTAACTGTACGCGGTATCTGGAGCGCGGAAATTAAAATAAACACGGTGCTTTTCTCGAGGCTACGGAAAATCGGTAATCAACGACGCGCGAGATATATCTCCGTCGAGTTGTCTCCTTTCCCTTCCCGTTCGAAAGAATCCCTCGCGGAATCTTTCATCGGTCGGTCGTTTCTCGGCGTCGTCAGCGGGCACGCGTTTGCAACGTCCGGACATATTGTCCGCTGCAATAATCCGCCACTTTTCCATCCCGTTCAGCAAGATGGATTTCTACGAGACGCGCGTCTCCGTGCACTTTCCACGCATCGCGGAATGGCAGTCGCGCGAACAAACGGCGATTGCCATTGCGCCGCGGAGCATCGCACAAGCCAACAGTTTTCCATTGAGCGACTTTAATCAGATTTACTCCGCTCGTTGCATTAACATCGCAACGTTCCCCGATATTTACGATCAAATCTTGCTTCTGTTTCCGTTTCTTTCTGTTCGCGGCGTTTCTTCAATCTCATTGCTATTACGTGTTTTAATTGCGGCAATAAGACAGCGCAATTAGGCGTTAATTACGTATGTTAAACGCATCAATCAAAACCTTACTTTCGTAACGAAAGAAAAATAAATTTCTGCACACACATACACACCGACATTTTACTCAAGCTTTGAACAGATTGATCTTACATTCTTACGCGGGGAAATATTCCGTAAATCGTTTCCGGCCTCTCCGCTTCGCTTGAACTATTCGTCCAGCTTATTACATTGTCCTATAATCTACCAAAAAATTTACAAATACTGATAAGGAGGTTGTACTTACTAAAGTAGTTAAGCGTCTCCCGGATCTGATCCGGCGATAGTTTCAAATCAACGTCCTCCGACTTGAGAGCAGGCGCCGGGATAAACCAATCGGCGTTCTCGTATCCTGTAAATACAATGCGACACAATGTAGAAACAATCTTTTAAAATCTTGCTGTTAATATCGCGTACATCATCATCATCATCATCATCATCATCATCATCATCATCATCGACAGTCGCCGCACGATTCAAATTCGCGCAATCTAGATTACCTGTCTACTGAAAAACACGGAGATTGCAAAAATGTGTTAAGCGCCTCGGTCTGCAAATTGCTATAGAGTATACTAACATGGTATACTAATATATACTCGAGGCAGCATATTATCGTGCTAATTAATGCGGTAATCGTATCCGTTCCGAAGACGAGTAACAAAAACATCACTGCCCGCGCGTTATAACTCACGCGGCGCGCGCGCGGCTAAATGTACTGTTGCTAATTGGCCACAACCCCCGTCGCGCGCGGACGCACCTTTCTGGAGCTTCGCTTTATTGACGGGACACGCGATACGGGATACGGGCCACCGATGGTCAGGTTAATGGTTCACCATCTGTGGCACGTGCCACATTATTGCCCGTGGTTCAACGCACTCCGGGGAAAAGATCACGCAAGTCCCTATACAATGTGCTTCTTATACTTTCACGCGTCTTATGCTCTCTTTCTTCGCAACATGCGATTGTACGCGAGATTGATTGTTTGTCTCCACTTCCGATTTTATTACTATCCTTTGTACGTCTGTAATTGCAACACGTTTTCACGGTGCTCTTCCGCGTTTCGGATGACGCTTTGCAATTTAATGTAACCCTTATCTTCGGGGCTCCGTAAAATGTCATTTGCGAGATGCGGTTCTAGACAGACGGTAACTGGACAGGCTTCCTCGGTCAATTAGAACGCAGGAAATTTGATCGGCCGCACGTTGTGGTCTTCTCTTATACTCTTATTGATTTTCAACATCCTACTTTCTTGATCATATATAAAACGCGAGTCATTACATTAGAAGTTTACAAACATAAAGCTGTGTCAGTGTTTTTCTTTCCGCAGAAATTACATACTTAATACTCAAAGTGCCTGGATATTTTCATTGTCGCTTTAATCGACACAAGACCCCGATGCAGTTGAGTTTATCTGATGGCACCCGATAAGGCTCGTCGAGATTATTAGCACGTTTATCGGTATGCTGTATTTTATCGTTATCGATAAATTCTGGAATATACACGTGTGCGAGAGAAAAAAAACAGAAGGAATTCAAGGTTTCTCCGATCGCGGCGAGCGGTCGCGCACTTTTTCGCTTTGCATTAAGCACACGCACGCTTTACCTTTCACCTCGCGTTTCCCGTTTTCCTATTAAGTAAAGAGAGAAGCAGAGAAACGGAGCTCACCTTGGAACTGAGTTAAGGTGTCGGCCCGGAGACGGTATCTCGGTATTTGCTCTTCCAACAGGCTGATTATCTCGACTTCTGGCAGCTCCTCGCCACTGCACACATCTGCAACAATCAAGCGCAGCATCCACCGTGGCGTTACTAAGTACGCGAAGGCGCGTTTATTATGCGAGCGTCATAAAACGCGGTTCCGCTCCGAGTCGCGGGCATAATCGAGCGCGCGTGCTATACGCGTCGTATCGCGACTCGTCCCCTATACGCAAGCTCGACGTCAGGTGCAACGAGAATGTACGCATCGCGCGTTACATCCTCTCACCGCGTTGGGCTCGCTCGTGAAGGAAACGGAAAAAAAAGATCGCGCCGTTCGATTCGACTCGACTGCGCGCAAGTGCAAAAATTAGGACGATGACAGCGCGATCCAATAATAGCGTTGACGGAATAGTTTATGTCGCGAGAAACGCTTAAGTAGCAAAAACGGACGTACGCGATAAGACGGAAACATACGGGCTCTTCACAACAAGACGCAATGCTTTTGAATTACTATATTTATATGCTACTCCATTACACATACATTGATGATTTTGGTGTTAATTCTTGACAGCTGGGAGTTTAATGTAAAAAAAGATTCAATGTGTGTGTGAGAGTAATCTTGTTCAATATATATATATATATATATATATATATATATATATATATATATATATATATACAGAGTAAATATATTCAATATAGAATAATCTCTAATCGGTATCTCTCTCTTCGTAATTCATGGATACTGACTGGGCCTCCCTATCCTGGACTTAAATCCCTGAGATTTTCATTTATGGAGATATCTAAAGGATTACATCTACCAGAATAACCCTTGCACGATTAAAAATTTAAAAATCAACATTCAAACCGCTGTACAAAGGATTCCTACCGCAATTCTCGAAGAAGTGGCGAATGTGGTGAGTAATTTTTGTAGACGATTCGATATGGCGGCGGCTGCTAATGGACCTCATAATGAATATTTTTACATATGTATAATATCAAACTCCCAGTCGTCAGGAATTGTTCAACACTAAAACCATCAATGTATATAAAAGTGCGGCTGCGTCCTTTTGTGAAGATTCTATACGTATATTCGCGCGCTATCTATCGCTTTCAGGGAAATAGGATGAAGCAAACGAGAGGTATGAAAATTCATGAAACATTATTACATTGTAATGATATTACAACGCAAAATGCGCACATTTTTTACGCTTGTCTATCACCCTCCCGCCCTCTCATCAACTGCGCAACGTAGCGCAACGCATTATCATGAACACGCCTCTTGCCGTTATTACTGTAAAGTTATTTTCTGTCGCGCGTTGCGTTGTACGCGCGCTAAAATCTTCTACCTTGTAAGTGTGCGGTGTAAGACAAGTGTGCGTGACCTGAGTGACGAAAAGCGTTTGCTTGCGGTACAGCAGGAAACGGAGGAGAAGGAGGACGAGGAGGAGGAGATTTGTGCGGCTCACCGCAAACGAGGGTCCCTTCAACGGAGGTTGCATACCACATCAACGTGTTTCGTGCGAAGCGCGTGTAGTTACAGAGCTTCAGAGTCGATCACCTTGCCCGGGCACGATAAACTTTGAAGATGCTTAACGAAAATTCAGTGAAATACCGTCACGCCGCGGCTCTTTTTAACGTCTTCGTGCGATCGAGCCTCGAGTGAAATTTCAGAGTCAAGATCCGTTCAATAGTAATCGATGGAAATTGTTTCTGGCTCACGATCAAGTTTAATTGACAGAAATTATACATAATCATCTCTACAATTAGAGATTGTTTCAGACTCTTCTTTAAGAAGAACTCTAAATCTCACGTTGTCGAGAAATTGATCGTTAAATAAATATCTATCAAAAGTTCAGAGGCTTAAAAATCAAATAGAAGGTAATAGGGGCCGAGCTAGGTTTGGTAAGATTTATCGTTAAAGTTCAGTAAAAATGGAATATCGCCCTCAACGATGTCACGAAGTCGCTTGCGGGTTTGCTCGAGATTTCAAGTCGGCGCTATTAGCTAAGCAGTACTACTGACCTGACATTGTACGCAATTCTCAAGAGATCCTCGCATAGTAGTCATATAGTAAGCGGAACGCATCGACCGAGGAAAAAAATCGCAGGAGGTAGTGGCTTTTTCTCAGGAAAACGCGGCAAAGCAATCTATGCAGCGTCGGCTCAACGCTGCGACTGCTGATGCTGGCCGCACCGGGAAGCGACGTGAGTCTCGGTTTCCGTGAACTTTGTACCTTCGGGATACAGCTTCTCGCTCTATCCTTCTTCTCTCGTGAGACTGAGATGACCCGCGCGCGCGAGAGGAGTATCGCGCTGCACGAATCTCTCGCGAGTTTAGCACATAATCGCGATGATGCCTCCAGATTAAGCCTGCTCCGATTGTTCGGCGCCGCGTGAATGCTAGCGCGCATTTTTCGCGAAAATGAATTTCCCAGATTCCATTGATAAGGAAGAAAAAAAAACAGTTAGGTCGATCGCGGCCGGTTCCCAACGTTTTCGTTCGAATTGCATTATGGAAACCGGATCGCGCAAGACTTACACCTGGCTGATTTATGTCTTTATGTCGCACGGATTATGACACGTCGATAAGGTAATCAGAAATGCGCAAAAGTAATCTTTGCCCGTGTGGTCCAAATGATAATCTCTGGATTCGTGTAAGCAGATACAGCATTTTTTGACATATAAATTGATAGCTTGCCAATTCTGACAGAATATTAAAAACATCTATTTTCTACGATCAATCAGAGAAATTGTCATTTAAGGTCCGGTTTGGATCTTGATAGCCTATTAATAATGTTTGAATTTTGCCCACTTTTTCCAAACTTAGTAAACTGCGCGCCGATTTTTTGTTAGGCTTTAGAACACAGCTCTTTGTTGGAACAGTAAATCCACATATTTAAATCAATTTAATATGTGGACTTATCTACTGTTTCAAACAAGAAGCTGTGTATTTTAGAGTCCGACAAAAAATCGACGTGTATAAGACTACTGAATTTGGAAAAAGTATTCACAAAATTCACAAACTATTATTATTAAGCTATACTAAAATCCGACTTGGACTTTAAATGGCAATTTCTCTAATTGCTGGTATATTGCATCATGTCCTATTTCACATCTATTTTCGTTGTAGTATATTTTCCAGCTAAATTTTCGAATAAATCTCACGTGAAAATAAAAGTTAGGTGAACATAAAGGATTTATCGGTAATCTATTATAAAAGTTCTAAATACACGATAGGATTCGTCAAGCATAATTTTGCTTTGCGAACTATTTTGGTATAAGCTATCGAATGTTTAATTTTATGTCAAAGATCTTATATCAATCTCGAACATTTCATTTATTGCTCGGTTATTTATCTTATTAAAAAATAGAAATTAAAAAAATACAAAATAAATGTTATTGTTTGTAAGTAATCTTTACTTCTAAATCGATTGAATATTTGTACGTTCATAATGGTCAATCTTTCGATATTTTAAAACTTTGTGTCTCGCGTGATAAAAAAAGTTTCCTTTTAATTAAAAAATATAAATAAAAATTCAGCTTTCGCGTTACTCTGCTCCATTTATATAAAATACGTATATATAAGTCTAGATTTTTATTTCCATTGGTCTTGAATTTAAAAAAAGATAGTAACTTGCTTTTATTTTTCCTCAAATATACATGTTTATCGCTCGCAAAAATGTCTACATGAGTGTACGTAATATGTAAATGCGAGTAAATTCCGTGCTTGGATTCGCCAAGTCCAAATGACCATGCGGATCAGTGTGTTCTCTCTGTAGAAACGATAAAAATAGCATAAATGCAGAGCGCGTGCTGCCCACACTGGCAATCGTGTGCAGCAGGAAGGTGAATCGACACACTCACTACGGAAGATAATACCTGCCAACAAGTTGGTATCGATACCTGATATCGTTACCAGCTGCTGATCGCATTGGTATTTGATAAAGGTACAAGATGTAATTTTGCGCTTTGTCATATGTATAACGTATTTCAACAATGTTCGTATCAGCAGATCCAAGCAGAATATATATAATCAGAACGTATATATATTTTGTATATATTTATAAAATATATATTGTATTATGTATATATTTCGCATGCGAATGTTTTCATGAATTTAATTTGAACCAAAATGATTTAACGCGATAAATTATTACTTCGCATACGATTAATAATTAACAATCGTAAATATATAGTAATTATTCATGCTCAACCGATAAAAAAACTAATTAGTTCTGCAATCAAAAAAGATTAGCGTTGAATTTCTAATTATTTCTTTACTTTCAGATCTTGCCGATAAAACAGCTCCGGCGTTTCAATCCGTTTCTCAATCACGTTTTACCGCTTTGCACGCGAAACGGATGTGATAACGGAAAAAATAATGATTCGCGCAGCCGAAAAATATCGCGAACGGATATCGTACCATCTCGCCACTTGCTTAGCACAGCCTCACGTTTCTCGAAGATCTCTTTGAGCTTTGCCGGGCCCTTGGGCCTTCTCGCCTCTCTCGTGCCTAGGTACATAATCTTGGGTCCGGCGGCGCTAGCCGAACTCTCCGCCCTTCCGCTCTCTTCATCAAGGCACCTTCTACCGCTATCAGCGAAGTTCGTTGCCCGCGAAATTCACGAAATTCGATTCCAAAGCACACAGATTACGTAAAACGAAACGAGATCGGTACGCAGACCATCGCGGAGCATCAGCCGTTTCGCGATTTTACGCCTATTAGTAAAAAAACCTTGCGTAATTTATAGATCCCGAGACAATGACCCGATAATTTTACAACTTAATTAATGATCGAAAATCATTTCGTTTTTACGAATACAGCGGCGCACTCTGGCCGGTATTCATAGTCGGTTCTTATATTTAAGACCGTCTTAAGTACAATCTTAAGATGTCATTAACTAATCACAAAGCCGTATTAACGTTTTAAGTTAAGAGATTACTTAAGACGGTCTTGAAATAAAATCTGATTATGAATACCGGCCTCTGTGTTTTGCAAAATATACGAAAAGCTTTGTTTTCGGACTTGTCGTCTTATGAAAATCAATATTCTGGTAATAAATCTTTTCTTATACGCACAAAATGAGTCTTTCAACTTTTCACTCAATTTTACGAAGCACACAAGGGTCATCAGCTTAAAATTTTTTGTATACAATAACGAAAGCGTAATTATCACAATGCAAATTAATGTTATCGAAATTATGAGAATAAACGATCCATCCCCAATAAACCACCGAGCGCGATATGTCGTTAGTGAACGCTTCCATCTGCGAATTCTTTTCTATCCCGACAGCTGCGAAGGATGAAATTGCGTAACCCGTTCGCCCGCACCTTTATCGTACACACAGAATTATAACGAAATTGACGACACAGTCGCGCGTAGCTAGCTATTATATGCGCTCCACTAATTTACATCGAACGACGAGCGACGCCGGCGTTTTCATTCCGGGTGATTACGCGGCGGACGAGACTCTTCGCGATCTATCATCAACGACGAACTCGGGAAAGATGTTCTTTTGGAGTCGGAAGCCGCCGAAGAACTCCGTCGAACGTACGTACGCGATGGGGGAAAATAGCAGCGACCAGTATAGCTGGAGCCTGGCCAATTTCGATTTCCGCGATCGGGTCATTTATCGAACAAATCTAATTTGAAAAGCTAAATCTTTCATTTCGCCTTCGAGGAACAAGTTTTAGAAACATATATGCTTTATGACAATGGATTCATAGAGCTCTCCTCTTAATATTAGATTAAAAGTTAATCTTTAATTAATTTTTTAGTAACTTTGTATAATTGACATCGTTTTCTTGGATCCTTTAATATACCTATGTGCAAATGTACGTTGCATTTTAAAATCAATAATTATAATTTTTTAACACTTTCAACAACTTAAATATTAAGATAAAAGCAACAATTTATTAAAAAAAATTTTTTTTGTTTTGAGTCATGCAGTTCTTAAAATGTAAGAACAATATTTACGCTTTGTATATGTTTAAAATGAACGAGAGAGCCAGCGATCGATAAGTTTAAATCTTCATTGACGTAGTAGTCACTCTTGACAAGGTTGCTGGCAAACGGTTCGAAGTCAACCAACCCAAATAATACGCATGCATTACATAATAGACGGGAATAAACTGGCGTTTGCGTTAATGGGACGATTTATTTGCGATTTAATTGCGTGCATTTCGTGAATTTGTCTTTGTCATTAAAACATCTTGAAAGTGCGTGAAGTAACGATGACGGATTCGGCTTAGACTCTAGAATATCACTAAACTATAGCCTTTTGTAGGTCGCCTATTTCGAGAGCTGAATAATTATGCTCTCGATATTTCGGGCGCGAAACGACGGTACCTTAGAAAGTTGAATACGAGAATATTATCGAGCGCGTATGCACGGCACCGCAATCAATACGGAGCGTATGTCAAAGATAAAAGATACTCGCAGATGTCTGCAATGACGATAAAAATAATCACAATGACAACCATCATTTTTAGCATGATGATTATGATGATGACGACGCCGACGATGACGAGGATGATGATGAATATGATGATGATAATGATGATGATGATGATGATGATGATGACGACGATTATGATTATGATGCTGACGACAAAAAAATTATGACGATGATGACTAGAACGATAACGATAATGATGATGACGTCCATGATGATGAGAATGGAGCGTGGCGTATTATCCGCCGGGCAGGAGTAATCATCATTTGGCTCGGGCCGCCAATGGGAAACACCATGAGGCTTGGAACAGGTAAGCCGTAGAACCACTTTATAAAACTCCTCGTGCTAGCACCGTCAAAGACAGTTTCTCCTCGTACGCTTACAAAGTAAGATGCAGTAAATCCGTCTGAACCTTGAACTCGCGAGATTCAACGCGCCGTTCTTCGAAAATTCGGTTTACTCGCGCGAGAAATTCTCGTCGGGAACGACAAAAGTTCTCGTTGCGTTTAATACGTCAGTTGTAATTATGATCACATTTAAACGTGCGTTTTAGCCGTATTAAAAAAAAAAAAGAAAAACAGTCTACAAGTGACGATTCTGATCGCGCTGTCGTAATTATTGCGAAACTAGTAAAGCTCACAGATACCCAGTGAAAGAATCAATATCTTGAGCGCCGTTCCGTGGCGTCGCCGAAGCGACAGCTGGTACGTATATTAAAAATGATAAAAATTTCTTTTATCTCACCCGTGATGGTCTCAGCGTCGCGGGTACTAACGGGAGTGACTAGCTTGCTCTTCGACGACCTTAACGCCCGGAGAGTCGCCCTTGCCGTGGGTGAGACCTTTAGGGAGGCGGCGGATGGTCGGATGGGGCCTTCGGGCCGCTTCGGACCCACATCTTCCACGGTGGCCAGCTTGGACGCTGTGGCGACGAACGATATCGCCTCGCTTTCCTGAAATGCGACTTTATATTTAGCGTTTTCGCGACCGGGTTAGATTTGGAGCTATTTAGGTTGACGCACGAGACACAAGAAATTGCTTTTGCACTTATTTTCTATTTTTAACTACTTTTAAAGACCGCAACGTATCTTCGCGTGCAAATATTATAGCTGTTTAGAAAAAGATCTTGCACGCTCTTTAACGCGGATTCTTTTAACTTCAGTCAAATTATATGCGCATTGTAGATCCGTGAGTTCGGAGAACACAAAACGCGTTCCTTAACGCGCGCGTCATCGCCAGAACAAACATGAGGTGTCTTTGAAGGGGAGGTTTCACGTTTCCCAAGCCCTTTAAATATACGCGTCGAGGGGGGACCGGCATTTAAGCCGTTGCGCTTATTTAGATCGGTAGCGCTCCGGCGGACACGTTCATTTTGCTCGTCTTCCGGTTCTAAGTCTAGAGTTTATTTCAGGACACTGACTCGAGACGGCACAATCATTTCGACTGTTTTTTGCAAAAACTTGCCGTCTGCTGAATCATCGTTGTGCTTTCTCGCCTTCTCGCGGCGTATACGTCGCTGATTTTGTCAATATACGAACGTCGCTAATTTTATCGATACTCTCATTTAAAATTGAATTAAATATGTATAGCAGCAATCCTTGAGCGTATAATTTTAAAATCTAAAACTGTATACAGTCCTATTGACGAAAGATTACTAGAATTGACAACGAAATCGTGTTCAAGGAATCGATTGACTCTGCGTTCACAAGCGCACATAGCGAATCCTTCATATCACCAATTCTATAGCAATTGCAGAAATATCTCCTTTGTCACCGATATCGTATCAAGGCGAGCGCGCGATAAGGTAACAAGAACCGCACATTTACGTCATATTAATCGTCATCGCCACAGTTGTACTCGCTAACTAACAAAAGGGCTGCTGCGCTATTATCGTCAAGAGTCGGAAAAAAAACATCCGCGAACTTTAAATTCGCGCTTTGGTCTCAATTCCCGGTGGAGCACAGCAATAATACCTATAGGAGGATAAACGGGCGTTACGTAAAATTTTCGGCCGATATTTATAAGCAAACTTCAGCGTCACAGTCGAAACGGTGCAGCTGCGTGACCGGAGGTGGTCCGAGACGCGTTTTACACATATCTCCTTCGACTCGCCGGTCAAGGCTCGTTAGCGTTTCGCCGTCAATTTCACTTTCCGATCTTCTCGGCGCGGTCTTTGGCTACGCAAGGCGGCGCGCAAGGTTACGAGAAACAATGCTATATTCTAATATGCCGGCTGTGTGCTATACGCGATGAGGGGAACACAATGCGAAAATGTCATAAGACAGTTAATCGATCTCCAGCGGTATCCCCGACCTGGCATTTTTGTGGCAAATTAGTACGCAGACGATTGAACGGGAACTGCTAATGCATACGATATATGTAAAAGCAAGGCGTAAAAAGAAAAAGATAAAACTGACCGAAAGCTTATTGAATACAAACGCGATAAAAATCCATTATCTTGCAACGGTGAGTTTAGTGAGAATAGATAACGCGATCGCGTTTTAACTAATGAAAAAGCTCTCCCGTCGCCCTTCGATGATGGAACTGAAAGAAAAAAAATTCGAGAGGCCTGAGAAGAAAACAGAATCGGCGTAAAGTCCGAAAAGTTAATTCAACGGCAAATTCTATTCTCGGGAGCATTTTTACTAAATTCAGCTGCGAATTTCGCAAATTCGAGGGAAGTTTCCTGAGATAACTGGCAGCCTTCGCAGAGAGTGGGAGAAACCGGTGACCGCTCGTCGTTTATCATTTCGGCATACATACGGTACTAAACGAGAATTTCATATTCGTCATCATTGTGCGCAATCCAATAAGCGATTGCGACATCGAGCAAAACAATCGCGATTTTTCTTAGTTCATAGTCAAACGCGAAATATCCCGAAGAGAGACTGTTGGATTATATTTTACATCTTACAAGTTACAAGATTTGAGGATTTTGCAGTGTGACACAATCCGCGATAACGTCAGCGCGATAATTACTAGCCGCATCACCTTTCGCTCACATTTCCTCGATTGTTCTTTCTACCATCACGTATATTTTATCGTAACTTACGAGGACAATCGGGAAAACGGGGGACAGCGACGGCTCCTCCACGGGGCTCCGGGGAGCCATCATCGCCGTGCGCACGTGTCTCGCCAGAAATCCATCGTGGGAGTAATCCGACGCGACTGCGTCCCTCTCGCATCCGTTACCCTGCGTCTTGTCGCGGCTCTTGAAGACGCGCCGCGCCGAATTGCGGCGCGCCTCCGCGAACGCGATTCCTCGCAGCAGCATCTCGCGCGACGTCGATGTCCACGTGGAAAAAAGAAAGGAGAAGAAACGAAGACGGTGCTTATCGCACTCGGTAAACTGAGCGGCGCCGCGGCGGTTTTCCTTGTCAACCCTCGGCGATATAAAGAGGAACTCGATGCGCGCAAAGTCGCAAATTGTACCGCTGATGTAACCCAAACATGAAGATTCGCGCGATTCGCGAATCGAGGGGACGATTTTCGCGGGGAGATAAACCCGCGACTGTGTCAGATTTACGACTCGTATACGAAGAAATGCGCGCACAACGAATTCGATCCCTCGCTCGAATAACTCGATCAGTTCTGCGGGATCCGATGTACAAGAGCAATATGAGTTTTGCCCGTTATCTGCGGATACTGGCTGATAACAGGCGGTACAATCACGTTCGAAAATGCTGGAAAAGCGCTCCACATGTGCGAAGCGCATATGCTCTGCACATGCATGGAGCGAAAGCACAAAGGAACGAGAGAGAAAAGCCTAAAGATTGAAAAAAGAATCGTACATACATGCCAAACAATGAAATAAAGCGATACTAAAATTTCTTTTCTTTTTTATAAGGTGCCTTTTCATGCTGACGCTCGACGCTCGATTTGGGCGTCAAACTTGATCACGTGATAGGTCACGTGATAGTCTTTTTAATTCCAGCGTCAAATGGCAAAAGCTCAACTGTGTTCAGCTTTGACGCTTGACGCTCATTTCAGTCAATTGCTTGTTTTGACGCTCGCATATTTGATACTATTTCGCCTTCTTACCGATGAAGTTGGTCACGTGACCAGTTTTGACGCCCAAATCAAGCGTCGAGCGTCAGCATGAAAAGGCCCCTTTACGCTCGCAGATTAAGAATAAGATCTCGAGATTCGATTTTTTTAGAAACATCTAGGACGCGAATTTGCGGCTGCATTCCGTTTCACTGTCATTACTGAAAATCTATGTTTTTCTATATTTTACGTCACGTATACCGAAGATTTTCAGTACTGACGGTTGCTGACAGTAAATATCGAGATGCAACCTATATAATGTCGATCGCGAGATCGTAAGATGAAGGGGGGATTGCTGCTGTCAGAACCGTTAAGCATCGAAGAAAGCGAACGCGTAATAATTTTGTATCGGTTGGTACAAGTCTTATTAGTTTTTCTCATATTCATTATGTATCGATCTATACTATGTTAAGTTGCATGTTCATTTTTTTTTTTACGCGGAACTCTACGCGTCTAATTATACAACGCAATAATTACATATTAAATGACTTTGTACGTATGCTCTCAATTATGCATATACTGCACATGCATCGATACAAATTGCATATTGGTACCAACCTAGAATTCGAGCGTCTCATTTCTTATTATCGAAAATTATGCGGATTTAATTTATGCTGCACGTGGAAGACGGTTTTTGCACGTGGTACGCATACGTGGCGCACCGTGTTCGAGAAACGTGCATGACGTAACACGCTGTGAACGTAGCACGTGAGATAAAAAACGTACCGATGTTTGTTTTACATTTGTCCAAGTAACGTTTTCCCGCGTTCACAATCTCTTATTCAAAGAATCGTAGCAATTTTATAGATTTGCATACGGTACACGGTGCACGGGAAATGGAGATAAATATAATTTTTGTATAGAATATAACGAAAGGATTTCAATTTTTAGACACACACGCTACCGATATAAATTTTACATATTCCACAAGCGTACATTTTTCAATACCATAATACACGCGAGATCTCTTTCGTCCGTTGAAATGTTTTATACATCATCACCAGAACGACGCGTGCGAGAACTGCGAGAGCTCCGGCTATACGTCTCAGTCGCGAGACGAAGAGCGAGCCGGCTCAAGTTGCGAGTGCTGATGAGCGATCCCCGCGGGAGGTGGACGGTGGACGTCGCGTCAACAGAGCCGACATTCATTTGGATCGTATCCAAGTGTTTTCCGCACGGACTGTACGTCGCTAAGTCCGTCCGACTCCTACCAAGATTAAGGTAATGCTCGGCTGATACGATACGATAGTTATGTAGTCTTTTCAGTGCTCCATGGTGCTTCCGCTGGATGGCCGCGACATTCGCGAAGCCTTAAAACAATATCCGGAGTCGCAGGGAAAGAAAGGTACGAGAGCCTATCATCCCTTGTCACGTGATCGTTCGGATGAAGATTAGATTAAATACGTCATCTCCATCTCTGGGAAAACCAGGTGGAAACGAAGAGAAGGCTCGCGTCTCCGGGAATCGGAAATCTTATGGAGGATAATTTGTAACTTTTGCGTCAACTTACTTTTCCAAACAATTTTATATATCTATATATAAATCCTACGCCAGAAGAGTCTTGCGATATTAAACTTGGAAAAATTATAATATGATTGAAAGATCTAAAGCACAATCAAAGACACAGATATATCTTTTACAAAGATACATAAATTGAAATCACAAAGTGCTTACCGTAGCGTAGGATGAAGTTTTCGGTTTCCGCTATGGGAAACCACCACAATCACCAATGGAAGAAGTCGTGCAGGGACTGAAATGATAAAAGAGCGTGCGATTAGAGTGATTGAAATTTTTTACAGTAAAGCTATTTCTATCGATATATCAAGATCCGTTTCATCGTATTAAAGCAATCGCCGTAAGATCAACTAGATATGCAATTCTTCTCTATAGCGGTCATTCGCGCGTCATTCTTTGTCCGCTAATCGAATCGTTCGCTATTTCATAAAATCACTGTCACCGTCACGTCATTTCACGTCCAACTTGGCAAAGATCTGCACTTTGTTCGCGTACGTTTCGAGAAACAGCCATTGCAGCAATGTGCCCGAAGAGCGAGGACTTTTCGCGTTGACAGAATCATAGTTACGTAAATCGTGCCAAATAGAAATCGTTCATCGTCATCGAACAATGTCTACGGTACAGAAATCCCGAAGAAAAAAAATAAAGCAAAGTGCAGAGCGGGAGGAGGAGCGGAGGGGACTCGCGAAACGGAGCCTGCAATAAGCTCGCTCGCTCTCTCTCCCTCTCTCTCTCTTTTTAGGTTATAAGGATGTTATATCTCCCGGAGAGAGATACCCGGTGCAAAGTACAAGGTGCGCGCAGATTACAGCCAGATACTTTAACTGTCCCGGGTACACCTGCCCGCCCCTCCCCCTCGCGTTTATCACAGGCGGGCGGCGCGATGGAGCTTGCGTAGCGATTCGGGCGACGGTCGAAGGATTAGATCAGCTGTTGACGTCGCGAATCGGCGATCGGCGACGCGACGCGCGTGCAGCGTGCATCGAACCGCGTGCGGGGGGCGAGGCGGATGACGAAGCGGGACGCGGGACGTTTTCGCGCGAACGAGCTCGGCGGTGACCCGGGTGACCGTGCTCCTTTAACGTATCGATCGAACATTCTCGCGATAACCTCGGGCGAGAGCTCGCGGATGAAATTAGGTTAAAGGACGGCGTCGCGTCGCCAGGACGAGACGGGACGGGACGGACGGATGACGGATTCGATCGCTTACCGTGCGTCGATGTCCGATGGCGCGCATTCTTGCTCGAGGAAATAACGCAGGGGAGATACCGAGGCGTCGACGCTACCCGCGTGAAACGTTCGCGTCACTGACAGACTGACATTTCCCCGTGAGTGAAGCACCGGGACCGCGGGCACCCGCGCACTCGCCGCTCGACGAGGACGACGAGTTCACGGCGTTCACGCGTTCGCGTTCGCGTCGGACGTCGGACCCAGCGAGAGTCACGATGGTCACGAGACGAACGGGTTGAGGGACGCGCGCGCGCGCGAACGAACGAACGAACTCAACGAGAGCCCGAGCACCGAGAGCCGAGAGGCGCCAAGCGCCAAGCCGTGGCCGCGTCGCGGCAGACCGGAGTCGAAAGCATCGCGTTAAATATAGGATGCAAAATCGTGCGGCCCCTACGACTCCTACGAGATCCGCGAGCGCCTCGCGGGATGCGCGCACGACCGAGCGCCCAGCGCCGTTTATCGCCATTCGCCATCGCCTCTCTTCTCTTCTCTTCTGTGTCTGTCTCGAAGTTTCAAGTTAGGCCAGTTAAGGCGCTTTACAACTTACAGCGCGAACGCGTCGTACCTCGATACCCTATACATCGCGATCGTAGATTTATACAGGGTGTCTGATAATAACCGTGTAACACCCGCCGCCGCGCCGACCCCGCCGTAGGTGGATAGAGCGGGTCAAACTGGAATAGAAAAGTCCGTTATCAGTTTGCGATATGACGCGCAAGTGTTGTTCTTACAGAAAAGTTAATGCAAGAGTCGCGTGGCTGTCGCGCATAGCTTTTAACCAATCAATTTGCAAACTTTTCTGTAGGAGCGGAATTTTCGTATACGTTTCTCTTGCGAATGAATTTAAGAATCGAGCCCTAGGATTCTTCTATATACCTACCCGCCGGGTAGTACACTTATTATTGGACACCCTGTATAGGCTTCGTTTCCGTTGGAGGCGCGAAGGCAGCATTAGTAATGAAGGATTCACATTGCGTCCGATGTTCGACGTACGACGATCCGACATCCAATAACAGAATTTATTATTAGAGACAAAAATTTCCTATTGGATGTCGGATCGTCGTACGTCGAACATCGGACGCGGTGTGAATCCTCCATAAGAGAAAACGATAGCGAATCGGATGCTTTTTCCTTATCCGATTGTTGAACAGGAGTAGGAGAAAAAAAGGAGAAGCAGTTGCCTTTAAATGGGCATTCTCTCTTTCTTTCTCACACTCTCTCGCTAACTCAATCGCTCATTCGTTCGGTCACTCTTTTACTCTCATCCTCGTTCACGCTGTCACTCTCACCTTCGCGTTTCCTCTGCACCGTCTTCACTGGTCTTCGCTCGGCATATTGAGTGACGGAGAGAGAGGGAGGGAGAGAGAGAGAGCGCGCATATCTCTGTCCTTCAATGTGTATCGTCACTATCGTCGCGGCTGTCGTATATAAATGTACACTCTATCTGATAACGGATAAAGTCTCTATGTAAGTCTCTGACATGTGACTCAAAGTACGCTGTCTCTATGACTTTGTCCGATGTAACGGCGGAAGTACGAGAGTGCGCAAAGAGTATATATAAGATTGGAAAAATAAATAATAATTAATATTACACAACGTTATTAAGATCAACCGATGGAAAAATAGTTTTAAATTTTGCGATCGCAATAAATTTCTATTTGATCTAGAAGTGCCTCATTTCAAATGTGAAAACATAATGAACGCGCTTTATTTATCTTCTTCGCGTTGAACATTAACTTTCACGGTAATCGCACTTAATTGCGGTTCCCTTTCGGCGAACTTAATTTACATCGAGCAGCCAATTGGAGCAAAATTTTCGTTAGAATCTATTTTTTAGAATTCCTGTATTTATAAGTACTAGAGTATCTTGGGAATACTGATTAAACTACTTAAAAATTGTTAAAGTTTGTCAACTCGGTTGTTAAAAAATTTTTACATTGTACGACAACTCGGTTTCATATTTTGTTTTGGATTTCGCAATCTTGTTATTCTATATCAAAGCGATACTTTATAGGACATTACACTTCGTTTACTGTTCATATTTGAATAAACGCGCAGAGTCGTATTTCGTATCGAACAGAAAAGTAAATTTCGCGCATAATATCATAATGTGCCGATTATTTATGATTTTGTATCATTTTTTAACGCGATTTTAATTACTCTATCATTCGATCAAATATATCTACGCGTTTAATAATAATTTTTCTGGAAATTATTTTACTTTCTACTTCTACTTGATACTTTCGCGAAATACTTTAAACGTTGGCTGACGCTCATTCTAAATTAATCTTTTTTTTCTTTTCGTATACGTCATACACATCCATATGTCAGCGTAAGAGACAAACGCCATTCTTCCTTTCAGCAGTCGACGCGCTTTTCTTTCTCTCACATCTCCCGATTATTGTCCCCAATTAAAAATATCTCGCCGATACATATGCCGCTCACGTTGCATCAATCATATCCGATAAACCGTAAACGAGCTGTTGTCTCCGCAACATGGCGGCCACATTTCCCCGTCGTACGCACACCTACGTGCGGGTATTTGTAATTACGCAACACGCATGCACGTGTGTACTCGCAACGAGATCGAAGCAGCGTTGTGTTGCACGTGGCTTATTATTTCCGAAAATTCGATACCCGTTTTCGTCTCCGCCGTCGTCGTCAGTTTCGACAGCCGGCGCGAGAGCGCGCGTCGTCGACGGCGCATGCGCCGTACGGCCCGAACGTCCTAGCCACGACGGTCTAGGAACAATTCGTTCCCGAGTATGACGTAGCTTGCCGCTCGTGAATTTGAACTGGGCATTGACGTCCATGCGATTTTCCGTGTAAATTCAGCTTTCGACGCGTAATGAAAAAAAAGTGCCCCGCTTTCTACAAAGTTCCATTCTTGTGCGTAGATTTAGAAATAATTTTTTTTCTGTAAACAACTTCGAAATTTTTCTCACCGGGATTGTGTCGCTTTAATTTCTCTCATTCCACGTTTTTTCTCCAATCAAAGATATACGGCGCGTTCAGAAATAATTAATCTTGAAAACTTAAGGATTAGAGGATCTAAAAGAATCATTGTAGATGCAATATTTTATAGATAAATCACGTGTCATGTTCGGTAACATTTGTCATTTTTTGCACTCTTCGCGACATAAATAACGTAAGAATGTTACGGTATTGTTTAAATTGATAAGGAATTTATTTATCTGAATTTACTAAAATTTGTCAAATTTTGATAAAATGGAGATTTTACGCCAAAATATGTACGAGACAATAACGTTTCACAAAGTGCCTGGGCGGTGCGCGATTTGATTGCGAGAAGGCGAGAACGAATGACGCTCGCGAATCTCGACGAAGGGGTCTCGTGTCGCGCCGTTCACTCGCGCTTTTCGCGGCGAGGCGCGACCGCCGTACGTCGCCTAGAGAATTTTTCTGCCCGTCGGCTGGCAACCTGGATATCGATTGTCATTATTTATATCGTACGTTTCCTCTTCAGTCATCGATTCACTTTTTACATTTTACATTTTTACAGTAATGAGAGAGTTAAGTTTTTCCCACGGGCGTATGGTACTCTGAGTTAGCCCACACATGTGTGATCATAGGTGTTGTTGAAGGGGAGTCGAGTGTGCGAAGAGAATGACGGATAGCCAGCAGCAGTTTTGCTTGCGGTGGAATAACTTTCAGGCGAACATCACGAGCCAGTTCGAGGCGCTGCGAGATGACGAGGACTTCGTCGACGTTACCTTCGCGTGCGACGGCAGGCGACTCCAGGCGCACAAGGTCGTCCTTTCCGCGTGCAGCCCTTACTTCAAGGAGTTGTTCAAGGTTAGAAAACCATTTTCTTCCCGCTCCCCACCTTAGACGTATCCCCAGCCCCCGCCCCTCCTCCTCCTCCTTCTCCCCTGCTCCCCCGTCGTCCTTCCTCCCCCTTTCGTCTTCCGGCGGCGGCCGTCCGCCGTCCGCCCTCCACCCCCCGCCCCTCTTCGTGTCCCTCGTTTCGCCCCTTCCTCGCTCACGCCCGGCGTCTCTTTGCCCCTCTCCCCGCCTCCCGCTCACCGTCGCGTCGTCGTCGTGCCCCTCCTCCGGGGCGCGCGCGCGCGCGCGCGCGTGTGCGTGGGTATGCGCACGTAACGTGCATTTCCTTCGTCTCGTCTTGCGATGAATAATTTCAAAATTACGCAACACCTATTTACGCGACGGTCTCTCTCTTAACGGCGTCTTATCTTTTTCGTCGAGCCTCAGGCTCATTTCGAAGGCGAGGCGTACTCGTGCAGACGGTTACGTCACGACGAGCATCTACTTTTCGCCCTCCGCCCGCGCCCCCTTTCCCCTCTTCCTCCTCCCCATCCCTTCTCCCCCTCCCCCCCCCGATTGCCCTGGTCTTTCGCGACCGCGTCGAACAAAATTTATAATTGTTGCCCGGCAATTAACGCGCCGGCGAGGCAGGGTAGTCGATTAAACGACCGATGGGCTCCGTTACGTACGTTTGTTCAATAACGAAATTATGCAACCGTAATCTGCTCTCTTACCTCTTGTATTTTTTTTTCCCAGAAAAGAGATATGATTGAATGCAATTACCTAAATGACGTGACGTTACAATATTAGACTGAAATTGTAAGGAAAGAGATGATAGATAGAGATATAGAGGACTTTAAAGATATTCGCTTCCTCCTGATACGATATAATAATTTAGAATTAAATATGGAAAATAAAATATGCAAAACTCAATTATTAGTACCGAGATTTCTTTTGATTTTATAGTTACTTATAACTATAGTTAACTATTTTATAGTTACTTATGAAAACTATTGTGGAATGTAGCTAATCTGATCAAGATGGTCATTATGTAATAATATGTACCAGATATATATATATATGTATCTAGTAAAAAAAAATTATATTAACTCTATTCAGAACTTGTTTTTCATATTTTGGTAATTTTTTCTCTTTTTTAAAACAAACACTTTATAATAACATACATATAAGATTATTGTAGCATATAATTAATACGTCCGTGGGATTTATTTTGCAGACAAATCCTTGCAAGCATCCAATAATTTTTATGCGGGATGTTGAGTTTGAACATCTACAATCGCTATTGGAATTTATGTACGCTGGAGAGGTAAATATCTCGCAGGCGGAGTTACCTACATTTCTACGTACTGCAGAATCTCTTCAAATTCGTGGCCTCACCGACTCCCAAAGTAATCAGCACAACAACGAAAAGGTGCGCTTGGCATAAGTTTGCGCATACTGGTGGCACTTGTGTGTTAGGATGCGATTACAATGCTCAATTTTTAAATAATTTGTAGCATTTGAAGACAAATAACATCCACGCGTCAAATGGCCGTGGTCTGATCTCGCCAAGCTTTGACGATGAACGCAGTAAAACGCCACCACCTTCGAGCCCTCCACCACTGAAAAGGCTGTGTAAAAGAAGTGATTCACCTCCAGTTTCTAGTCCAACACCCTCTGTGCCGCCTTGCGCTACCATTGCACCACGTTCGCGCCCACTTATCGAGCCTCAAGTTCAGCTCGATTGTTATAAAGATCTCGATATTGTTGAGGTATTTTCTCCCGTACATTTGCATATTTTTGATCCATCTTTCGTACATACACAGATTTTCACAATATCTATTGTTAACTTGTATTTTGTGCTTTTTTAGCCAAAAATAGAATTACCTGAATATGGCAGTGATGACGATTGCTCACCTAAACAGGAAGCTAATACATTGCCCAGTGGATTTCTCAGCTTGGATAGTGGTATGGAAGTGTTACCGTCTTATCCACCATCTTATCAAGGTAATTAGTTTACGAGATATTTTATTGAAAATTAAAAGGAGACATTTTGATTTGTAAAATTGTCTGGATAACTGAATTTTCCAGATATATATATTTTAATCTTTTTTTCATGGTTCTTTGTTGAAAATATCAAATCGCTAAAATTCATATTATTGTTTCTATTTTTTTAGGAAACCAAAATGTAGAAGGAGGAATGCCAGGTCCGTCGCACGGGAGTACGGAATTAAATCAAGAACAGCAAGGTGAGTCAAAATTTATTATTTTTTTGGTAGTGCGAGCACCATTACAAACAGCAACAACCTAGCCATTACATCACAAATGTCAAATGTGAGTAGAAACAAGGAAGCAGAAAGGAATCTTGATGGTTTGAAATGGTAAGCTCGTGTGTAGCTCGGTAGGTCTTGGTAGGTGGTAGGAGACATTTGACACTCGGAGGCTGTAACAGGCCTGAGTCCACAGAGT
This sequence comes from Temnothorax americanus, assembly GCF_048541705.1. NCBI lineage: Eukaryota > Metazoa > Arthropoda > Insecta > Hymenoptera > Formicidae > Temnothorax > Temnothorax americanus. Next base: position 7,617,410 of record NW_027509442.1, read on the forward strand.
GCAGTTTGCAGTTAAGCAGCTGTGTTGTATGAACGTTACCGAAATAGCCCGGAAACTTAAATCATTAACAATTTAAGTCCTGCGTGTACATATTTAAAAACAACCCCATCCCATTATGCTTTATAATTTTTTGTTTTTCTGCTTCACATGTATATCAATGCGTATACATATACATATATACATACACTAAGTTGTCCTGGTAAAATGTTTAATATAGAAAGAATAATTGCTTATTAAAATGTTAACGCTCAGATAGTATTGTCAACAAAGACTATCTTATAATCATTTGCTTTCTCGTTTACTAATTATAAATGCCATATTTACACGTGACAAGTTCGTAAATTGGCTTTTGTACATATTGCTTTAGATCAAATCAATATGATAAAATGAGATATGATTAGTGTTATACATTTTTCATGCACATTATAATTGCATTGAAGTCTAATCGTTGATGAAACAAATAAAAGTGTAATACGTGGGATTTTATCTGTAAAGCCCGTATCAGACTACGAATTGGGATTGAGATTGGATTGAAATTTGATCAATCGGAGCAAAGTTCACTAAACCTTCGCTCACCTGATCAGTTTTCTTTATTCTGATTGATTAAATTTCAATCCAATCTCAATTCCAATCCGTAGTCTGATACGGGCTTAATTGTATCTGTGACTACCCTATAGTGTTGAACAGCTTATTGATGCATTTATTCTGAACTTGTATCAAGTAATTTTGGACTGCTATCTCCTTTTTTTATTACAATTAATTTATTACAATCAAAATCTACATTTATTTATCAAGTAATTTATAACTGATAACAAAAGTCATTATGCTACCACTACCACGTATCAAAATGAATAACGAATCTGTGTCTACATGTCTGTAACAATATATCTAATCTTCTGTTTAGAAGTACTATGTTTCTATACGTAATAGAAAATAAATTAAAGATGTGCAGGGAACATGCAAAAACAAGACTTTCACTAATTTACTAGTTCTCATTATTCATCGGTTCATGCTTACCATTGTTTTCAAACTATATGTTTTTTCTTACTGCATTACCATTGTTTTGTCTGCCAAACATATTAGACTCATCGCATCCTTGCAAGTGATACTCTTGCGGGGGGATCCTTTTTGTACTGTACCGTGCAGGCAGCAAAAATTGGGTAGCGCTAAATAGGGTTGTTTGCTGGTTGTTGCTGTCCTGTGGTGGGTGGTATCATTCTGATATTATACGTGGTGTGTGACAAGGCGTGGTGCTATGCTGTGGTAACGTGCGATGCTGTGGGCTGCTACCGGTTAGAGCAAGTTGTGTGTGTGTTGCAGCTGACCTGCGTAAACTGCACTCGCTGGACCCACGCCCCTGTCCTGTGTGCAACCGCATGTACAGTAACTTGTCCAACCTGCGGCAGCACATGCGCCTCATCCACAACCCTCAGAGTGTCACTTGCCCTCTATGTAACAAGCCATTCAAGACCAAGCTGTACCTGAAGCGTCACCTGGTCAGTTTCCACGAACTCAGTGTGGCAGACAGGCAACGTCAGGAAGAGATCTACCAACATCAAGTTAAGGTTCAGGTCCAGGGACAGGGACAGGGACAGGGACAGGGACAAACGCAAACGCAGGTTCAGGGAGGAGCTCAAGCTCAGACCCAAACACAAGTTCAGGCTCAAACACAAGCTCAGATTCAAGCTCAGACTCAGGTGGATAATAAGGTGCTTTTAGCGGCTCCTGCCCCACCTGCCCGGGCTACTACCGAGGAAGGTGGGGCTAGCGGTGGTGGCAACAACACCACCACCACCACCACGGAACCAAAGCTCAGATCGTATCAGGCACAAGCTGGCGATAATGCTTATCCGGTAGAGGTAGCGCAGATTGGTGATTCAAAGCATTTTGCTAGTGGGATGTTGCAATTCGATGCTACGTATCACTAATGTGTGTGTACAGGATTTATTTATTTTTTATTCTATCGCGCCCAGTATCATTTTGTGATATAGTAACGAATCGAGTTTATCTTTATTGTTTAGTGAACTTGTGATTCAATAGGAAACGTATCTTCGTAGTTGACCGACAAGTAGGTAGATATAACGTTACGACACAAGGCTGATTCCGTATTTAATAATCAGGTCCTGCGCCTCCCCTCAAAGTGCGCAGGTGTATAACTTATAATTTTTAATTTTTTGAAACGCGTATGCAATTCTTGTCGCACGAACACGAGTGGAGGACAAGATGTCAAATCCGATTAATCGGTCGCGTACTTGATTGTTTTCGTCCGTAATAAGACGCCTACATAGATCATTCGAATGATCATTCATACGAAGGTCGACAGTGTATATAGGTTTGGGAGACTAGTTTACATATAAAAGTCCCGTGCCTATTCATCGTAAAGATGAACGCTGATGAGGGAGAGAACGACTAAAATGCCGATGGTGGAGCAGCCATCCCACCTCGTACTGATAATTCTGCAGCCGGATACTTGTTGTTTTATTTAATGCTATACAGTGTTATACAGACTACAGATATTTACTACAATATTATATTCTTACAGAGGATTATATTTACTTTATTATTGCAACGCAATGTGCAATGACATAGCTCGTACATGATATATTTTTCACATGCATACATTGCAATATACAGCCAATTGACAGCTCAACAGAGTAATAATATTTATTATTAACAGTTATCAACAAACCGTGATCGCAATAATGCAGCAGATTGAATTTAACAATATATAATAAGAAGGCAATGTCTCTGCTGGTTTCTTGTTTCTAAGTGTGGAAGGCTTGCTTTTTAAGTACTTCTACCTCAATGGTATGTACCTATAAGTAGCATAAGGATGCTTATATTTCTTTCTTTATTCCTGTAGAGATTCATAGATTGTAATATTCTCACAATATTTACATAATGTACATGCAAGTTATATTTTTGAGTTTGTATTTAGCTTTTAATTTATTTTAATCCTTATCGGGAAACAATTTTTTGAAAAATATTTTTAATGTTAAAACAGTATTTATGTATCAAGAAGCATTTCGTGTCAAATACATACATATAACTTTGTAATAGAGACACTGCATATCCTTTACAGGAAGAAAAATTGTGTTTTTTAAATAATATATTTTTATTTATTTTTTATTTTTTTTTATTTTTTCAAAATTTTTGGCATTAATATGCATCTGTGTGTTGTATAGTCTTAATATATATTTTAAATTTAGTATATATTTTTGTTTCCGATGATTCTGATAATCCATCAGGTTCTGCCTCTTTCTACATGCAACTTGCTTCTGTAATCTTTTACAGAATATTCACAATTTCAGCTTTCTATATAAGAGTAAACCAGCACAGATATCTGCCACACAATTCCATAGCCATAGTACCACACAGTACAACTCAGGATTTTTTATATTATATTTTACAGATGACAATAGTTCCATAAGTACGATTTATAATAGCGATTCTAGGAAATGGGGCACAGAGTATGTTCCCTAGAATCGTAACTTTTTAAGTCGTACCATTCATATGACAGGCTCCTTACCTCACATACAATCAAATTACTAAACAGATGCAGCTATATATTATTAATAATATATTTACATACAACAACTTACAATAGTACTGGGACGTTGCAACGACTGCAACTAACACAGATTGCCGATATTATATAAACGGTTTTTATTATCTGTTATTACATTGGTAAGTGATTGCAATGTTTTTTTACGAGTTAAACGTACTACGAATATACATTCAAGATTTTTGTTTACGATATGAATGGATGCCCAGCACAACTGACAATTAGTACCGAAATAAGATTAGATTATAAATGTTGCATATCATATTATAATATTGTTATACATTTGCCAAGCAGTGTTACATTCATCAACTCTCAGGCTTTGGATCATACACGGATTTCATTCCACTTCTTATCGATACTAAATATAATTCTTGCAATATTTTTCTTACAATACCATATGTATAATATATATTATAATTTATATATATATATATATATATATATATATATATATATAATGTATATTATATTTAATTATTTATATATTATGTATAAGATATAATATTATTTTGTTATATGTAATATATATATAATTATATAGATGGAAATCCAGTTATTAATTTATAATGCAATATCTTGTAGAACAAGAGAGGAAGACAGATATTTTTCGTTAACTTGATAAAGTATCACACACATTTCTGGTTCTACTACTAGCTCGCTTTTTTTGTATTAGCAGTAAGTAATCTACGATTGATATTATTTGTAAGATTGTTATTTATGAGAGAATTATGTTATTGAGCTACTTTTGATATTTGCTTTCAATTATTTTGGTATCTACTCGATCCTTTGCCTGAGATCCATATACTGTGTATATCAGAGTGATGTGTTACAGAATGTCACATAATAGTAAGCATCATTTGACAGGCCGGACTTCGCTGGGCATTAAAAACCGGTTACCTAGCTAATATCACAATACAATTTCGAACACTCACTGTTATAATTGCGATTATATTACGAATTCAAATGGTGTGCAAACATTCCGCAGCACGGAGACAGCAGAGAACAGAGAAAACAAGAAAAGTAAAAAAAAAGGAAGAAAGAAAGGGAGAAAGCAAAAAAGAAATAAAACGATGATATTATCGATTGAACGAGCACACTTACAGCTAATAGAAGAAAACTCGCAAAGAACTTTGCATAGTATTTTTTGGGTCTAACAATGCAATTTACCGTATATTAAATGAAAAGGGGTATTGGACGACACACACCGTGTCGTGAAAAGTATCTCTTAGTGATGAAATACGAAACAGTACTTGCCATTTTTCCAAAAGAACTCGATGAGTAGGTACAGCAAGCTCACTGAAAAAAAAGTATCTTTTGTCTGCGATAATAAGTTTTAACTTTATCCTACTGCGATTTAGCATTTGTATCATGCGTTGTTATACGACTATTATTGCTATTACGATAACTACTACCGCTATTATTACCAATATCAATACCACCACGACTACTACTATTACTACTACTACTATTACTATTACTACTACTATTAATACTGTCCTACTACGATTACTATTATTATTGTCGTTAATCCACAATTTTGGACGCATGTGTATTATCTCGAGGATGATTTACGTTCGAAAACAAATGTATATCTGTTTCCTGCGTCGCACGTTACGGCGTACGTCGCTTTTCTCGATCATAGAAAACCATTATATTTTAGCGCATTTAATTATGTGTTGTATATATGTAAATTATTATGTAATTTGTATGCGCGTCACAAAAAAAAGGTAACTCGTGTATTCGATCGCTAGCTGTTACTAATATAGATGTAGCTGTAAGGAATATTACTTTGACGAAAGGTGGTAGAAGGTTTCTCTTTTAAACGATGGACATCTTTCTATCTTTTTGCTCGTGATATTGTGAAACGTATTTCGCAACTCCAATTTGATTTACATCTTTATTTATTCAATAATTTAAAATGAAAAATTTAATTCTAGTCATCAAAGACATTTTTATGCATTCGGTGAAATTTGTATTTGGAATTGGTGTTATTGTCAGTATTAATATTTTAGAATTAATGTATCTAAATTGGAAGAGATCGATATTATTAAAATACTTTGAGAAAACATTTTTTTGGAAAGTATTTGTTTTCGAAAATATTTTTAATCGACTGTTGTTTTTAATATGTTTCTAATATATTTTCTAGATATATATTTAATTAATATATATATATATATATATATTATAGTTTAAGAAAACAAGCCCAGTGTGCAAAGAATATGTGGTACTTAATACTTTTAATTATCATCTCGTTATCATTATTATTATTTTATGACTAAAAGTCGTATTATCTGAAAATAATCTTTTATATTAATATATCAGATTGATATAAATTCTTAGATAGAATTTTATACATGAACGTGATAGTGTAACAACATTATTTTTCAAATAAGGCTATTGACTTATTAAGAAAAAGATTTAAAACTCGATTAAAATTGTGGTAATATTACAAACACAAATGCAAAAAAAAAATACATCGTGATGTCTTCGTTCGAATGAGAAACCACATTTTTTAACGCAATATAGTCTCCATAATTTTTTATCTAAATTCTGTTCCCGATCGTCATGTCGATTCTTAACGAGTGTACTTTTTCAAAAATATATAAGCTTAAGAAATAGAGTTAGATTTTAGTACGCTCGAGAGGCAAAAGTGCGAAATTTTCGATGTAAATAGCGGCAATTTTTCCAATATGACCGTATCGAGGAATATTTCGCTTCTAAAGTAGTCACACGCAAATATTTAAGTATGATATTTATTCGAATCATGGCGTATCCGAAGTAAGTTATTCTCTAAGTAAACGGGTAGGTCAATAGCGTTTTGTGCTATCCCACGTATAATTATATAATGGCAATCGCATTGCAAAAGTATACATGCGACTGATTTTTGACGAGTGCGAGTGTGAGTGCGCGGTATGTACTGAATTAAGGCGTATAAGAAAGATGAAAGAGGAAAGAAGAAGTGAAGTACAGTAGAGAAATACTGGTACTTGGCGGAATTTCTGAACAGATAATTGATGAGAAAATTCGTATCGGCTTCCTCTTTGCCACGCGTGAAAGAAAAAAAATTTATATTCGCGTATGCGAAAAACGATCTACCGAAGTTCTTGATAGAAACTCCAAAATCATATGCAAGATTTATAGAAGAGTAAATTTTTCCTGTTTGCTTTAGCTTTTTGAAATCTAATGGGATAAGATTTCTCGATTTTCAGTATTTAATAATTCACACGAATCTTAAATGAAATAATATTGAAATGACATTTTGCTCATTAGGTATTTCTTTCTTTAGATACCTAGGTAGATATTCTTTTTATTGCAGTTCGATTCAGGAGAGAATTTTTTGTTATATTTTTTTACCGTTAAATTCACTACAAACTTGGGGCAACTTGGCAACTAAGGAATTTTTGAAATATACAAGACATATTTTACAAACAACGTGATAAAAATTACCAAGCAGATTGGTAGTTTTTGAAAAATTATTGAAATTTCCTAGATATATTTTAGTTAAATTAAATAAACATATTTTACATTTTAATGTAATAGATATTAATATTTTTTATTATGGTAGATATTAATCAGAATATCTCGCATAAAATTCTTCGTAGTACATGTTGGCCCACAACTACCATTTCAGGGTAAATTCTAAGAGAAAATTATCTCCGTGTACTTATTTAAGTAGGATAAAAATTTAATAGTTGAGAATAAACATGCTTTTGCTGGTTTCTATCGAGACATTCGTTAGGTGTAGCAATTTTGTAGCGACAAAACTGATAGAATAAAGAAAAAATCGATGAAGTGCTCTTTTTAGGCTGACCGTATGGGTTCTACGAAAGTGACTTATTATTGGCTTAATGTAAACGCAATGGAAGTTGGCGGAAGAAAGTGCAAATTCTCCGATTTACGCTTTAAGATATAGACCTTCTTCTTGTTTTCAACAAGCAATTATCTGGACAGAATGAGCTCTGCATCAAAAAAAGAACTCGAATTCATAATGCGACATTTACCGAGAGATGTATATTTTACTTTCGGCTAACGTCCCCGCTAAATATTTTCTCCATAAAGATTTGATACGCCACGATAATTTATTTATTGTATACTATGCGACACTGCGTTATATTTAACTGAGCAGTCGGTGATGGGCGCAAAATGGTTTGACAGTATTTGGATACATGTACAGACATTATGAATTTGAATCTGTTTTTATTATTAGACAATTTACATATTTTTTTTTACAAATTTGAAGCTTTACTATTAGACAATACGTGATTTTTACTTCCAATAACATGATAAATAATTTTGATCAATTTTTACTGATTACGCATAAATGTGATAACAAAATAACATTCAGATATAATCTCTGTATTTTTCTATGATAAATCTTATAGTCCAAGAGCTGACGACACTTTTGGCCAAGTGATTTTATAAATCACGATTTTCCGTTATAGCCTGCGTGAACGACTCTCCTTCGATAATCCGAATACCTGGCTGGCCGTACTTGGGGGGTTTAGAAGTACGTAGGTGAGAAGAAAAACGGATTTTCAAGTCATAGTATAAGTCTTAATTTTTATCGGATATTGATCATTGATCACTCAGGAACATGCAAATAAATTGCCAGTTCGATTGCTCGGGGGGAATTAGTCGCCAGGCAGTTCCCCCCGAGCAATCGAACTGGCAATTTATTTGCATGTTCCTGAGTGATCAATGATTAATATCCGATAAAAATTAAGACTTATACTATGACTTGAAAATCCGTTTTTTTTCTCACCTGCGTACTTCTAAACCCCCTAAGTACGGCCAGCCAGGTGTTCGGATTATCGAAAGAGAGTCGTCTACGCAGGTTATAACGGAAAATCGTGATTTATAAAATCACTTGGCCAAAAGTGTCGTTAGCTCTCCGCCTATTACTCATATTTCTTTTGTTTTACACGTCAGATACGATTTCGTTAGAAGTGCTTAGGTTACGTGTATAACTAAACAAAAAACTGCATTCGTGCGCGTGTATCCGAGGCCCAACACTACAAGTAGTTTAAGCATCGTTCAGCTTGCATACGCTTGCAATTTACTGCACATACGCTGCACTTAATTTATCGGAGATTATCTGGAGCAAGACTTGAACCTTTGTGCATGGATATGTGCTGCAAACGCGATTTATTTATTTTTTTTTTCGCAATCGTTGCGGAGCGCAACGAGGGAAGATTGTTGTGATTACTGAACAAATGGTAAAGTTGTACAGAGGCTACCTCCATTTCGTTATTCGTTATAGTTTTTACGTTATTCTTTAAGTTTTAACACTATGTTATCAGGAGATCGTAAAGAAAAAATACAAAGTGGATATTCGGAAGGATTAGTACAAAACGTGATATTTGGAAGATGAGAAAAGTATTATTCGTTGCCGTCCATTTTTTTATATGATAGAGTGATTTAATTTTGATCTTTACTGACGTTATTTGGACGCTTCAGAAGGTATGGGATAAACTTTAGGGGATGGTGGATTTCATCAAAAGAATTAATTTTTGTTAAAGAACCCATGTCCTCCGACGCGTTCTTGTTCGAATTGCCTATGAAGTAGGTAGTGCAACTCGCACGATAGCATTGCGCGTGACGTCTGACAATACTAGTCCACACATTCTTAAATTTTTGCATTTTTTAAAATTTTATTTACACATTTTATTACAAGAGATATACTCAAAGTGCCTGCCTCACAACTGATTACATTCACTATATCTCTATAGCGTTGAATTTCTTACTGCTTGGAACCCTTCAATATTGTTCCTAATTTGATCAAAAGCCCCCATGATCGTTTTAATTATCTCTTTCCTAGTGTCGATTGGAGTGACATACACCATTCAGGTGATCGAACAAGGACGCGACGGAGGACACGGATTTCTAAAAAAAAAAAAAAAAAAAAAGTGAAACCTATTGTCTCATACCTTCTGAAACACTCTTATTTCAGTTATTTCAATATATATGTACCGATCCAACACAATTCACATTGTTAATTTTTACATCTTCAGATGTAGCTCTAAAAAAAGGACGATCACTTGTGTGACGTAAATCGGAAAATTTATATTACGAGCGGCGTACAATTGTCTTTTTACTGGCATGTGAATTGATAGGATAAACAACTAATTTATTTCTAAACTAAGATGATTTCTCAAAATACTTGAATCGAGTATATTTATTTTCGAAAAAGTACGTATTAATCGCGTGAACAGCTTATTGTCTCAATCCCATTTGCTGCTCGATTATTCGTGACAGAAGATTATTTAAATTTATTAGTCTATAAAAGTATATTCTAAAAAAAAAAAAATGCACAAACGGTTACCTCGAAGAAAGCTTGCGAAGGATCGCGCGGCACTGTCGAGTCGCATCACGTATAAACCCTATACATGTATACAACGTGCGTTAATTTTGCTAGCGACAGGTGCATCAAGTAGCCATAGATTTGTAATCAAGTGTGCTTTCCACCTCGCCCCCACGTTTTTGCGACACGCAGACAACGCACGTGAGTCTCATTGTTCAATCGCAATGTCGACGGGGCCCCGTCCTCGTCGTCATTCGATCGACATGGGTCTCTCGCAGTTCTCGCAAAATACGATACTAAGCATAATCCTATCATAATAGCGATGTTCCTATCTTACGTTCGTGTTTTTTGTACGTGTTTCGATCGCGAGAGAAAGAAAAAGGAAGAGAAAATTATCCCGCGAACCTTCTCGGCTACGAAAAAAAAAAAAGCTCTCGTTGAATAATTGCGAGACTTTCCGTCTGGCTTAGCGCAATATCCCGTCGTAGCGACTCGTTCTGTACCCGAAATTTTGTCAAACGATACATTTAAATAAAGTAATTCACATTTGTACGGAATATGTGCGTTATTTTTGCAAGATTGCGCAAAAAAGAGAGAGAAAGGAAGATGAAGTACGTTGCACCGAATCAACCATACACACTGCTTTACACATACATCACAATACATATATGATATCTCTATACTTATTTGGAAGTGCACAATTATACCCTGACCAAAGTTTGTCGACTTCTTTGAAGAGCTACAGCTGCGCTAGTGTTGCACTGGGAAAAACACAATAAAGTCTTTTAGGCTGCAGTGCATAGATTGTAAACCACCCCACGGTCTATTATTATTATTATTATTATTATTCTATATTCTATATCTATATTCTACTATATATATATATATTTATGCTTATTCTAAATATACAGCATACACAAATATTTCTGAACACAAGTAAAAACATATTAGAATGTCTGTCGGTGTACTCGCTGACATAAATGGACAAGTTCGAAATAGTACAACCATATTAAGACGCAACAACGGCCGATATCCGGAGAAAATAATATTCTAGGGTATCTTAAAGCTAAAACTTCAATTTAAGGGATTCGAGTTCCAATCATCACCTCAAGATATTGCGATATCGTAATTGTCTGATGATCGAGAATTCGGACTTAGACCGTGACCTAGACCCCGATCTTAGCAGCGATCGACGAGAAACGAGAGAAGATGTTGAGGGAGAGGAGAGAAAAAAAAGAAAAGAAAAAGAGAGAGAGAGAAAAAAAAAAGACGAATAGAGGAGGCGGAGGGTGATTTTTGGCGGACGGCGGACGTGGATGGACGAAGGAACTAATCTAGATTGGTCGGCTGGTGTGTTGCAGCCGCCGGTTTCAATACAGAGGCAGCGGGGCTACCGTCGTCGATTACGATATCGAGTGTTACCGGCGCCATGGAGCCGGTCTGCACCTGGGATACCCCGCGACCTTGTCCGCGCTGCGGCCGCTTCTACAGCAACAACAGTAATCTACGCAGACATCTCAGATCGGCCCACGCGACCGCCCCCGACCTCCTCGAGCTGACGTCGCTTCAACGGAAAACCTTGGTGTTGCCGCCAAATTTGGTCCCCGACATTTCCTCCTCCTTCGTCGGTGGACCGTAGCAGTTGTTGCCGATAGACTGGTCAGGTCGGGACGTTCCGACAACAGCGGTCTCCGCCAGGAGATGCTGTTACGACGACGTTTTTGAGTCGTTAACGTTAAACGGGCCTGGTCAGCCGATGAGTTCCTTCGACGATGAAAATGGATCGTCAGTGCATTATTGACAGACACAAGCACAATATATAACTATATAAATATATAACTACGTTCTTGATGTGAAATTAATGTTTAATAGAGAATTAATGAGAAGGATTGTGTCTCTCTCTTTAGTTTAATATACAAAAAATCGCGAAGACGGACAATGAGGCTGTCGCAAGACTTTCTTTTAGGAAACTAAGTGTGGACAGAAATTCGATCACTAATGGAAAGCTTGTGATGTTTTATTTTAATTCCTCTCTCCTCATGCACCGTCTTCATCTGCGCAATGGTTGATTTATCGTTTAAGAGATTGTTACAGTGACAAAATATTTGGTAATAACAATACCTTATAAACGCGTTGCTTTAATAACGGCGACAGTTTAGTGAAAGTAATTTATTTTATCAGCAGAAACATTCCTGTGTGACTCTTTGTAGTATTGTATATCGCATAATCATTAAGTTCATTAAGTTGTTATTTTTATATTTTTGGAAATGCTGTACAATTTGAAATATTATGCTGAGTTTGATAAGTTAAGAGGATAGGTACATTGCTATCTTTTTACAGAGAAATAAAGAGATCGTCTCGGAGAACAGCATCATGCGCGTATTCGGCTAACTCGAGAGATTTTATCAACCGACATTCTGCATTCTTTATTAAACCACTTAATATTTCTTTTCTACTTATCCGCACATTACTACGAAAAAATGGCCTCTGAGTATTTCTTCCTAAAAGATGAGCGTAAAATTATTTATTTATTTATTTTTCTACAACAGCAACCGTCGAGTTTGGTGTGCGTCGCAGAGATAAACTGCACGTAATAACAGGTGAAGCGCTGCCTTTTTTCCCCCACGGGGTTTACATATCGCTCGATAATCACGAAATTAAACGCATGTCCTTTCGAAATTGATGATTGCAGCGCGAAGAGTACGTCGCGGTAGGCCGCGGCTCGGAACCAGAGGTGGCAAACACCCATCGCCGTCCGTTCACAGAAACTCGCCCTCCAGGAGCGACTGGCTACCCTTGGACATGAGAACCACCCCGCCAGCGGCGATGCCTGCCTTCCGTGGATTTGAGGAGTCTTCGTCGGATGGTGTGGTCAGTACCCTGAATTTGATATAATCGTACACTGTTAAATCGTATTCAAATTATACTCAATTTGAGTAATTTTTAACCATTTCTATAGGTCGCCGTTGTTCCTACTTAATATGTCGTTAATTTAAAACAATGTTAATTTAATTACACTAATTAATGTATATATGAAGTTAAAATAATATTGTTTTGTGCTATAATAATAAATTTCGACACACATGGTAATTAAAAGTAACAAAATGTTATTTAATTCGAGGTTTAAAACTCACCCTTTAATATTTATTATATTTAACAATGTAACTGCATTGCATTACGTACGCACACGCACTTGATCTTTTTAAACTATTCTTAGTTTAAATGCCTTTGCTTATATATATTTTTTATTTTTAGAAATGTAAATAACGCGGTAGTAATGTTACATCGCGACTTTACCAAATATTAATGTGCTCTTCTCATGTTTCTTGTAGGTCCACTTGGGTGAGGGTATAGCCGTATGCGAGGAACAACTAAGGGCCGTCAAGTGGAGTGACTATCGCAAGTTGACGCGTGGATTAGCCGCGATATTGTTCAGCCCGACGGAGCTGGCGACGTGCTCCGTCACCGGTCAACGTTGGAGCCGTGCCGGCACGGCCACCGAACGTCCTGTGAAACCTGCCCTTGACAAGGCTAAAGTTCAAGCCATTATATGTAAGTGCGCAATGAGACAAGAAAGCGTGTGTCAAAGAACACGTTAAGAGACGTTCTCTTTTCTGGACGCGCATCAACACAGTTCATCCTTTTTAAGCGTTAACTTGGTTGACATCTTCACTTGTTACAGCTTACGTAACGTCGAGGTTTCCATCAGTAGACGTTAGCAGCGTGAAACAGGTTTTGGCGTACAAGTGCAAAGAAAACTCCACCGCCCTTAAGATGAAGTCTATACGATACATATGGTAAGTCTCGGCGATTCTTTTACCACCACATTCGTACAAGCGGATTTTTCTACGTGGCCATATACGCCTCGAAAATTAAAAGTCCCGTCTTCGCATTCCTTTCGTATCTAATTGCAGCGATAGACAGGATACGGACACGTCACCGCGGGGTGAGTCCGAGGACAAGTGAGAGGGGGTCCAGGGTGCGTGCAGGGTGCAGCCCGCTCCTCAGTTTCGTCGCGTCCTCCCGCACCCTCCATTCGATACGGCCCACTCGTCGGAGCGCTCCCGGGTTCAGCGAGGCTATGGTGATTATCGTAACAATAATAGTAACAAGCAGTGCGTCGACGGACGCTCACGGCGCAACCACGAGGAAGGGCACAGACGCGACTCGTCTCCCACGTCATCCACGCAGGCAGGTCTCGAAAAGTTGATGCCTCTGCACACGCTTCACGGCGTATTTCATTCCACCCTACGAACGGCGACGGCCTCGTACATTTAATTGGCTGATTTAGCCAATTGCTGCATCGATGGAGATCTAATCCTAAAAGGGTAGGGTGAAAGAGGAGCGGAAATATTGCGGATCGTTTCGATATATACGGTCTAAACGATATTACAGAATATTCAACGTTCATTAACTTTCTTCATCTCTTTTTTTTTTGCCGTGAAAATTTCCAGATTTTCACGGCGCGAACGGTTGACTTTTTCTCGTACGATCAACAAGGAAAGAGATTAACATGCTTACAAATATAAAATGTACACCGGAAACGCGGTTTGCGAAGCACAAGCACGGTAGATACATTGAATAGAATGTATAACAAGCTAGCGTAAAATAATAGAAACGCGTTGTTTTGAGGGTAGAAAAAAATTATGAAGGGTGGAAATGAGTGATTGTGTTTGATTATATTGCAGCAAGATTAATCGTGTTATATGGGATCTTAAATCATCGGTACTTCGAGTATACGCATCATTTTTGGAAGCTGCTAGTTGCCTCGTAGTGATTCAAATTATTCATATTTACAAACCGCGGCTGACAGCTTCGAAAAATTTGATATACATCGAGTAGAAAAAAAAAGAAACGTCGAGTTTATATTTAAGATGTACATTCGAATGTCCATGTCGTGAATTTGTTGGGACGAAGCAATCCTTACCATGAACTTTTTTCTATTTTTATTTTAATGACATCATGGCACACTATACTTTTTACCGTTGTTTTTTCACACTCTAATATGATTATTTGAAAAATATAAGCGGTGGAAGAGCAGAGTGCAGAAGGAGAAACGTTTATTTTATGGGCATTCATCTACTTCGCAATACGGACATCCGATTGTAAATAAAAGATAAAAAAAAACTGTGTTAACGAGACGCGACGAAGAATTATTACATTGGCAGCGTTCTTGCCTGAGAAAAAAAAATCGCTCCTTCATGTATGCGCGTTTGCTTAACAGGTAAGTCTGTTTAAAACGCGTAATACATTTCTTTTCTGCAATAGTGCGGATTTTTCGTGCGACACGTAAAAAAGGGAGGGACGATTCCGCGCAAGAATATATGTATATTAGGAAGATTTATTTGGTTTTGGCTGTGAGCTGCGACCACATGCGAGGGAGGAGATTCGTGTGGCTCTAATGAAAGAGAACGCACCCTTCGCTCAGAGTGAAGGCGGGTGATAAATAGTGAGAAGGCAATATTATAAAGAAGAAAAAAAAAGAATAAGAAACGTTATTAAAAAATAGCATGGTCGGACGGACCAGTCCGATCCTACCGGGATACAAGGGTAGACTTTCACATAGAGTATGCCTAATACATGAATACATAGTATAAATGTATATATAAATACAAAATAATATAAATATATTATTATAAATATTATAGTAATATATATATTACTATATTTAATATATATATTATTAACGAAATAGATGAACTTATATATATTATTTGTTGGGAGAGCATATTACATATATTACACATATTTAATATATTTAGGATATTTATTTGTTGATTTGGTGATATATATATATATATATATATATATATATATATATATACACACACACACACACATAATATATATGATTTTTATAAAGCCGGCGCGCGCGCGGCATGGAGAGGCCGGCCTATAAAAGCGTTAAAAAAAAGAAAAAAAGAAAAGAATCACAGCGAAGAAAATGGGTGCATACAGATTTTAAAGATGATATGTATATGACGTGAAATAATTGAAGTGTTCTCGCACGATTGCAGCTTTCGTATCGATCTGATCGTTACAGGACTTGAAACGGTTCGATAACAAGTGCGATCGTGCAAAACTGTCTTCTAAGGAACAGAGGTTTTAACGATTCTTTCTCACGTAGAACATCGGAACAGTTATATATGCGATTGCGATTTACCGAGTTGCGAAATTAGCCGACTGATTAAGCCCGGTTCAGATTGTCTGCTTTCGTCGATTAACAACGAAAGCGGGGGAATGCGCTTTTAAAGTAACCGCATGAAAAGTAACAGCAACGAGAAAAAAAAAACTAATTATCGAGTTTAACAGCTAATTTGCTGTATCAGCGCGATCGACTTTCTTAATGGATGGTATTAGAAATTTCATTAAAAAGAGGGATTAAATGTAGTACGGTACTGTGATTTGTTACTGCTCGTTTAACGATAACTAATCGAACAGCCTAAAATAAGAGCAATCCTTTTATCGCTGGCCTAATGTTACTTATAATCTAAGAGGTCCAATCGATAATACTTCCTCCTCTACCGACTTAGGTCTATTAGGGAAATTATATTATGTTTATATATGACTTAGTTTCTTTTTTTTTCTTTAATCGTATACGGGTTAGAACGTGGAAAGAGTATTTAATTTAACGTAATTGATGTATTTTAATTTAGATGTTATGAGAGAAGAAATGGCATTCGGGGTGAAGAGAAGAGAGAGAGAGAGAGAGAGAGAGAGAGAGAGAGAGAGAGAGAGAGAGAGAGAGAGAGAGAGAGAGAGAGAGAGAGAGAGAGAGAGAGAGAGAAAGAGAGCGGGCGAGAAACACTGAATCGGCCTTAATTACGATACTCACTACAGCATCTATTGCAGAAACGCGCTCCAAGTAACGACGCATGTGTATACATACTGACATATATTCATGCATGCACATCGCATAACACACATACATGCTCCCATGCCCACGTATACACTCAGTTACGCATCAAGCTCTTGTGTCTGCGAATATCCGCATTGACGAGGGATTGGAATGAATGAATTCTTTCTTCTTGATCTTTTTTCTTTTACGGGGATTATAAAAATGAAAAATTTTTCGCGCGAGAGAAAGAAGTTTCCGCAGCAAAGGGCCTTCTGATTTGCGAGTTGATTACGAAATGAAATAAATCTACTTCTCAAGCTGATGATTGCTAAGAATTAATTGATTAATCGCTGAAAAAACGAATAGAAAATTTATTTAAGAAATATTATATCGATTGCCCCGTTGTTGGTGTACATGGCCTCGATAACGAGAAACACCACGATCAAAATAAGTAACGAAACAATGGGGATGTGGAGGAAGATACGCATCCGTTCTCCTAATTAACGTACTTTATTTCATACCGTTCAATGAAGTTTGATATCATCACTTCAGCGATGCTGTCCTCTCCGTAGTAATACGTTTCGTTTCGCTAATTGGGGAACACTTCTATTTCTTTTTTCATTTCTTTCATAAATCGCAAATTTCTCTTGTCGATTTCGCGATCAGTAATGTCGCGGGTTTGCATCTTTTCGTGCTTAAACGTGTGCTACATACATGCTACAGAGCATGCGAAAGACACAGTAGAGGTACATCGTAGCGTTTTGACTCTTCGATCGTTCACGTAGTCATCCCAGAGTAGACAGACGAGCTTGTAAATAGTCACCGAATGTTATACGATTACAAAATAACGAATAATTACGACGGTGAAACGCCGCGGAGGGGGTATTTCTCTCGCGAAGTCGAACCCTCGTGTTACCAAGCGCCTACCATTATACGATTAGCGTGTTGCTCTGAACAGAGAATGGACCTCGCGTGCAAGTCGTTAAAGTTAGAATACCTCGATTTTCGAGACGGATCAAAGTTAAGCGAGACGCGAAACCTTGGCCAAAAGATAAACGGAGCGTCTTCGGTAAACCGTAAAGGAAAATAAAAGAGTGCCAACGCGAGACGTACGAAATTTTAAAGTCCACTTCTCTTTTCGGATCACGGGAGAGTAGCGTGTGCATATTTACCTGTGTACCAATAAGCATACCGTAAACAAAAAAATTATTTCCAACGAAAAATATTAAGGTATTCCTTTCACGGAGGAGCGTATTTTGTAGGCGCTTAAGCAGGGCCTCAGCAAACTCTTGTATATTGCATTAAACTGATATAAAATCAAGTTATACGTGATTATTATGTTCAATTATAAGAAAAAAGTGAAAATATTATGTGTATTTAGAAATTTTTCATTTTTCGGTAAATTTTACTGTCAGAACAATATGTCAATATGGCAACGCTGCGCTTTTCAGGGCGCCGCGTGTAAAATGTGAAGTTGATAACAAAAGTGTCAATGTAAGTGTCACGTTCATTAATCAAAGAATATTGTGACATTTTCTTTTTATCAAAGAGAGATTTTATAATAATAATGAGAGATAAGAAACATAAAGTGAGGAGTAATGTTGGCAAAAATAAGGGACACGTTGTGAAAATAAAAGTTGATAATAAACCGTACGTTATGGACTGAAGTGTGACATGAGCGCACAGCTTGCAGCGTTGCCAAATACGTCCTTGAAAGTCGCCATTAAAAATATTCATCTTTAAACCACATTTGAAGTCAACTTTTAACATAAATATTTTGTTTAAATATTCGGTGACTCTGTATTTTTATCGGCACTATCGAAAATATAGAGTTTAGCGAATATGTGTGTGTAGCGCAGTTAATATTTAATATCTTAAGATATTTGATAAACAACGTATTACATTGAAATGTAGAAAATAGACTTTTTCGATAACGTCATATATAAAATATCAAATTTTCAAAGTCATAATTCTTCTTTATATGTTCGGTAATGTGGTTTAATTCTTTTCTGGCGTAAAGATATGCATTTTAACTTTCTCGTACCAAAAAATCAGTTAATTTTTAAGACTTTGGTGTCATGAAAGGAATACCTTAAAGGAACGGGATCGTTGCAACATTTACGCGTATAGATAGCTCGCGGAGTAGGTTTAAAAACAAAAAGGGTATCGAACGATGGAGTTATAAGTGAGCGAGAGAAAGAGAAAGAGAGAGTGAGAGAGAATGAGCGAGAGCGAGCGAGAGTTGTGAAATTGGAAGAAGGAAGGAAGGAAAGATAGAGGGTTGACTGGACAAGTAACATACTCCATGCCTTATAATAATAGGTAATAAAATATGCGTAAGCATAAATAGATCTATTTAATTAGCGAGTTAAGGATTAGAGAGATCGTATTGTTCTGGCGCACCTGGCGATGGGAACTAGATTTTTAAGAACAGAACGGAAACAAATTTTTATTCGTCGTAAAACAGCGTACAGATAAAAAGAGCTTTGTGAGATTTAAGAAATTTTTGAGCGGCGTCTTGAATTCCCACCGCTCCGTGCGCGTCTTTGTAAATGACAAATGAACGCTAATCGAAATATTTGGGCGAACAAAGGCGCACGATGATTGAAACGAACGAGTTTCTTATACAGATTATATTCCACGTACACTCTACCGGCAGGAATGCCTGGACATAATACATATACATACGCATATATACATATACATATACATATACATATACATATACATATACATACGCATATATACATATACATATACATATACATATACATATACATATATGTCACACACACACACACACACACACACACACACATATAACAAAATGTCCAGGCATTCCTGCCGGTCAGTGTACATTCTCATGTATGCTAAATCGCGCGCGAGCGGTACATTTTTACACGAACGTACAATAAATAATTTGAGAACAGATAAGATAAATAAAGCGGAGGAGTGTCAAGAATAAAAATGACAAAAATTGGCGATATTTGTTTCATTCGTCGTGCGCTTTCGTTTCTTTCAATTGTAGT
Organism: Temnothorax americanus; assembly: GCF_048541705.1. NCBI lineage: Eukaryota > Metazoa > Arthropoda > Insecta > Hymenoptera > Formicidae > Temnothorax > Temnothorax americanus. Next base: position 7,637,143 of record NW_027509442.1, read on the forward strand.
GAGTAGTGAGCATCCCTAAGCGTAGTAGGGAAAGTGATGCCGCTAAGTCGAACGATGCTGCGTGATTTGGTGTAGTTTTTAATCGCTTTCTACGAAGCCAGAAACGAAGTAACCGCGGAGGGGGAAGGACCTCGAGTTAGGATTACATATCGTAGTTTTGTGGCTTGTATGCTTTGTATCATTTTTTTGCAGTCCCGTTTTATTTCGATGGCTATTAAATTCTTCGTCAATCGTTTGCATTTGCATACTCGCATATTACACTTCTTCATTAGAAATTAGATTTAGTATAAGTGATATTAGTATTTTTCCAATTAAACGTCAAAATTTCCACGATGCAACGATGCTCTTGGGTTATTCATCGGGAATCGTGATTGCAGTGCAAATGTTTTTCGATTGTGATTGACGTTGCATCTTTTGAATTAGCAACGAAGTTTTAGGAATCAGCGACGAATGTCACTATAGTTGGTATGGGTATTATGATTTCTCCTCCTATATACACGCGCAACATCAATTACGAGCAATTTGCCCAAAGATAATCGCATCTCTTATGGTTACCGTGTAATAAAACACACCTCGAGCGCTTTATCCCGTAGGTAACGCGTAGTCCCTAAAAGCTGTGAAAACGATAGCGAAGCAATCGATCGTTAATATTTATTTAGACGCGCGATTCATAATAGGCAGTAAGTTATCCTGGAGACGGATGTTTTTTTTTGTCGAACCTTATTTCGTTGAATATTAACCCTAATTAACGATTTACTTACAGAGTGGAAGAAAGGCTGGCAGACCTTGTATGTGGTAATAATGGATTTATATTTATGCAAATCTCTCGCAATATTCATCTGAATATTGCAAGCTTTGTATTTATGTTATTTATATATTCATACATATATCAGTGCTTATATGAATATAGGAAGATGAAAATTAATTGGTAAAATAATTTTAAATGGATATTTTTGTTTTGTGAAAGGTCCAGTCAGGATTTTCTTACACTGTCTAGGGCTGAAGCCCTTGTCTAGACTATTTCATACTCGGCGAACAAGTTTCTGGGAATTCTTTGAGAAACGGCGAAACACAGTCATAATATCGTTATTAGAAGATTTCTTTTAAAGAATTGGGAATTTTGTGCGCAATTACAATAGTTTCTAAAAAGAGATTTCCACAGAAACTACTCGCCAGGAAAAGTAGCGTCACGTGGTAATACTTTTAATTTGCACCAGGTATCCATCTTGCTCGTCAATTTGATTTAACAGATCAACAGAAATTCTAATAATTGCGAAAATTATAAAATAATTACAAATATATTTACAAAAATGATACATATATGTCTAGCGAAATGTTTATTTTTAAATCGCTTTAATTTAATTTAATACTCTTCGACACTTGAAGAAATCCCTGAAAAAACATTACGAGCATCACTTTTCAATCTAGGAATTGATACGGAAGACTATTCATCCGACAAATTATGCGATATATATGTTTTCAACGCTTTTTCAGGGATTGCTCTAGTTAGATAAGTGGTGAAAGGTGAATGCAATTTATATGCATTATAATTCTTAGAGTATAACGGTAGATTACGATAAAAAGTATACCGCTGAGCGGCTAGTGAGACATATTTATGCAATAATAGAGTGATAAGTAGAAAAAAAAGTGCATAAGAGAATATTCACGCGCGAATGTCTCGAAAGAGTTATTCTGACAGCGATCGTGATCCCACGTGACGCGAAGCTTTCCTTGGAAACCGTTGGCAATATCGTCGAGGGAACTGCGAAGATCGAGATCGGGAGTACCTATATCCTCGATTTTCGAGAAATATTCCCGCGATTGTGATACGCTACAATAATCGTCAGACGTCTTAATCCGTTTAAGCGCGGCTTATTGTTCTGATTTGTTGTGTCATTTCGAACTTCTGTGTTATTTTTAATAAATCCATGAATTATTTTGTTTCTAATGTCTATCTTTATTTCCGTTCGATCCCGGATTTTCGGTTCCTCTGTATTTTTTCTTTTTCTTTTTTTAGCTTTTGTAATTTATTTTACGAAAACAAATATGGCTAAAGTAAGAGCTATCTGTCTCTCGCAAATATTACAATAGACAGATGGATGTAGGAAGAAAAGAAAAGCTTTAAGGATTGTAAAGCCAATGTCTAATTTCGAGGACTAGGATATGATATAATTTCGCTACCTATGTTTCTATGGTAGATCTTTATATACATATAACTAACATATACTTGTGTACATATATATATATAGACTAATATATATTTTCAATTTACATCTGTCTCATGATTTCGAGCAATCCAGTTCAAGGATTATCGCGACACGCAGCTTGGTTCGTTCTCAGAGAGGCGTCACCTTTCAAGTCAATGCACGAAAACAGCAGCAATAAGCGATACTGTTAATTAATTAGATATATAGCGTTTGTCGAAAAGCGCCAAGAAAGTGATCCAAGACGAACGGTAGACATTGCGCTTGCCAATCGGGCGCCAGCGATTCGGCAAACTTGTAGAGACGGGAACTTTGATGCCGATTTCGTTGATTGCTATGTACGCGAACAAGATATTTGAAGCAATACCGCAAAGCAGATTAAAAAGGCGGAATATAAAAACAACGAGAAAAATGTTATGGATGTTAATATTATGTGATGGTTCTCATAATACAATACAAGTTATCTCGAAAAAATATAATATGAAGGTGCTAAATAAGAAGTATCTTTCAAGAAATTTACACTCGAAGAAAACTTGTCCTTAACGAAAAGTCGCGACTAGCTATATTTGTTATAATTTTTTTATTTTTAATATCAAAAAATCGTTTATTCAGTGAAACCTAATTAAATTAAATTAAGTTGATTAGATTAGGTTGAATTAATTTGATATAAATAATTTTATAAAAGCTAATATAAAGCATGCACAATCTTAAAGTAATTAAAATTAATTAAAGATAAAAGTTTTATTGGTTTATTACGTTTAATATTTAATAAAGAATTTTTAATTCAAAAAATTGCTAACATTATATTAAATAAATTCCTCGGCAAAATTTTCGTTAAGGATAATCGGAAGAAAATTTCGTGAGGGATAACGTTCCGTTATAGGATACATGAATTATCTTTAATAATTGCTCTCGTACAGAAACAAACGGATTATCAAAGTGTTCCGGCAAAGTTCGCCCGGCGCTCTAACGGCTTTAAATAATAATACCGTAATTGTGATAAAAATAGTTAATTAGTAGGTATAAACATATACGATGTAACGATCGTCGACGCGATTACAACGACGATCCACGACGGTAGATAAGAAGCAGATTATCGCGAGTAAAATAAATGCATACAGGGATGATAAAAATATTACGTAAGACGTAAGGGATAAAAATCATTATTGCGTATAATCGACATTAAGCGATGATCAGATAGTTTATAACAAACCTGTAGACCAGTGATAGGTAGAAAAGTATATATATATATATATTATATATATATAACATATTAACGAATATCTCTCGGACTACCACTGCGACGTAAACGAGTAAACGATGTACTTATACATATACATTAGTCAATGTTCAATGTTGAGATATTTATCTGAAATAAAATACATATACGTTGTTTACACCATATCGTCTATTATGTAAAAATATCTTTTTTCTAATGGTCTAGATAAGAATGTCCTTTTTATTCTGAATACATATTTTAGGTGTCCTATAATTTGCACCAGATTTCACGATAGAATTCTATGTTTATAATTTTATTCGTCGTATATTTTGATGTACATTTTATATGCTGTGTGTATTTCTGATTCTTTAAATGTTTTTTACATTGGCACACAAAATTATAAATAAAATATTTTAAATTTCAATCAATTATAGTTTATCAGCAAGCTTGATACCTACTTTAGATATTCTATAATTCACTTCGGAATACAGATAGAATTTTATTCTATCTGTATATTCTACATCAGAATATTTAGGTACACATACGTATAAAAATCAGAATATTTACACATACACATATAAAATATATATTAAAATATTAATATACACGGCGCAATTTTATAAATAAAATTCTGTTCTGAATTCTGATGAGAATTAAATCCGTATAATAGCTCTCCTCTCCCTCGCCAAAATTTAATTTAATATATATATTTAACGATTAATTTGATAGAATATTTAATAATATTGCAATAATACGTTTTATTCGTCTAAATACGTTTTAATATAGAAGTTTATTATTTGAATTAATTAAACATTGCAAACTCAAACTGTTTTGTTAGTTAGTAATAAAAAATATTTTACTTTTATTGTACTTTAATATTATCTAGAATTTCTTTCGGAATGTATGGCTTGTGAAACGTTTAAATAACGTTAAAAAAATCGAATTTTTTTTACCATGGTAAAATATACTACCAAAAAAGAAAATAACAATATGCATGTGCCGTATAACGACTTTATATATTGTGGATTTCGCTATAATTAAGTTAAAAAAAAAGATTCATCGTAAATGGTATCTCATATAACAGTAAAAATTGAGTCAAATCATATAATAACCTAGATAATATTTTATATAATTTAAATATATAAATGTTCCTCACATTGTAAAGTGCAAGCATATTTACCAGTAAATCTAGTACAAAAGTATAGTTTACACATTACAACCAGTTATACTCGATTTTAGCGCAATTGAGTATTAATATTTATCTTAAAGTATCCTAACATAAGAGATCCGGTGCATACGGGAAGTTTAACCATTTGATGATCCACGGATTTATCAACAAAGCTTCTCGACCTTTTCGCGAAAACTTTCTCCTTTATGCTCCTAACTTATCCTACTCGACATGATTTACGAGCTTACACTAATGTCGCACTCCCGATTTATACATATTTTCGCATACATTCACGCTACTCGAGTACGTTTACAAAGCAAAAGGATAAATAGAAACACACGTCGAAGTTTTTAGGCGTGTTTATTTATCGAAAAGCGAAGTGGATTTTCAATATTTGATGAAGGGTCAAGTTGATAACTGTTACTCTAAAATTTTAATCTATTAAATATTGCAAATATTTTCATTTCACGTATGTACAAAATGCTTTAAAAACAAATAAAAATCATAAAATAAGAGATAAAAACATTAATATATATATTCGATGTAAATCTATATTGTAATATTTTGTAAGCACGGGCAAATTGCGTGGTAAGGTTTTTATACATCTCATGGTTACTTTAATCTCTTTTATTAACAGAAATATTAAAATACAAATATTTTCAGTAATGAAACGAAAAATAATGCAATAAATTATTATATTACAATCTACATATGTATATGAAACAGCTGGGCATGCTTGCATTTTACGATATCGGTTATGGATACCAGTTGCGAATCAAAATCTGCACAGTCGTTTGTAAGAAAAAAAAAATAAACGTATATCCGAAGTAAAATAAATATTTCTGTCAAATTCTGAAAATGAGAGATATATGTCAGTTACTAAACATATTCGTATATATATATTGCAGTGTTATGCAGTCCTCCGGCAAAATTCTACGTGTGCCTCTTGTGTTATCCAAACGTGAGACCATTATATGTCGGCCCGATAGGTATTCCTGCGAACGTACGTGACGTGTATTTGCGAAAGAGGGTTCGGAAATACGCGGCGCGGACGGGCTCTGGGAGTCCCGGGGAAAAGTAAGTGATACAGAAAGTTTCGGCAGCTTTCGAAAACTTTTCTAAATCGCGAGGGACTTTCGAGATCCTCAAAGTCCGAGAACCGTTGATTCCTGGGGATTTGATCTCTCCTGAAAGCTGCCGCGCGGCCCCCGAAACGTTTCCTAAATCACAAGCTAAATCTTACATCGCGCGAAATCTCTTGGAATTTATATGGCCGCCGACAATGAAATATATCGCTGAACGAAGGTAGAAAACTTTTGGAGAGTTTCGCCGACTTTTTGCCGGCACGTCGACGGGGGTTTGCCGGCCAAACGATTACTTTTATAAGAACGAAAATACTTGTAAGAACGAAGGTGGTTTTGGAGCCAGTGGAGCTATGAGAGAAAAGTGTTTAGCGCTATCCGCAGTTTAGGATATAAAATCATTCTCTATTTCTCTCTTTTGGCTTTTCAGATAGCTTTTGGCAAACTTGTTCGATGTGGTCTATGAAGAATTTGGTTTTATGTCTTAATATATCTGAAACCACACTTCTAGCTATCAATTTCTTTTATTTGTGGCCAACATTAAGACACGTTTATGTGAACAATGTTTGTTTGATATTGAAAAATACGTCTCTTTTTATATTTTATAGATACAGGACTCTAAAAAAAATTTACATACGCAGATATACGAATGTATATTAAACAATTATTTCATATGTTTCTAATTAAATGGTTGCGCAGTGTTAATTCTAATGACTCGTGATATTTGTTGTAAAAGCAGCTGTTGCTTCTAACGTTGTTAAAACAGTTTCGATATTGAAAAAGCATAGTTTCATTTATTTCAATGTCGCAATTATTCCGATAGATTTTACAAAGTAAGCTTTTGTGTAAATCTATTGTACATCCATATCTAGACACACTGAGAGAAAAAAATAACCGGACAAGTTCAGTTTCGATCGTCTCTGGGTTAACGGTATGAGAGATACCAAGTATATCCTATCTTCGTGCCCTATCCTCCCCCTGCGTCCAGGTGTTACGGTGGAGGGGTTGCGCACAGGGTCGGTAGCGGTTCGTATAGGGTGACGGTGACGGTTTCGAGTGACGGTTCGGAGGACGGAGAGTGCCGAACGGAGGAGGGTTAAAGGGTGTCCGCGTCGGTGGTAGGTGGTGAGTGGGGCGGTGGGGTCGAACGCCGGTGTGCGGCGGGATCTTCTCTCTCTCTCTCTCTCTCTCTCTCTCTCTCTCTCTCTCTCTCTCTCTCTCTCTCTCTCTCTCTCTCCTCTCTCTTTCTGTCACTCCCTCTCTCTCTCCCTTTCTCTCTGTCTCTGTGTGTCTCTCTTTCTCTCTCAACCTGGTCGGGGATGCTGGATCCACCGTCGGTGGAAACTTCAGTACGCGATCAGCCACCGACGTGTGTTTACGGTCCGAGGCTCCGGCGGAAGCGGCGAGAGAGTTGTTTGCGCTTCGGGGGTGAGAATACCTTTGTAACTTCTGTTCTCCACGCCGTCGCCGCCGTCAACATCTTCATCATCACCACCACCAGAATTAGGATCGGTCTCGCGTGTTATCGCCTAGAAGATAAATCGGCAATTTTCAGGATCGTCGCCGGTTCGAATGTCACGGATCGCGAGTTTTCATCCGGGACAACGGACCGCGAAAACCGCTTTTATCAACCGTTCGTCGCGAAAATCGGCGTTGCGTTGAATTGAATGAAATTTTAGTGTAGCTAACTCTAGTGTAACTCTACAGAATGTAGATTTAACAATGAATAATCGGCTTTAAAGAATGTTGATTAATTTTTTAAGTGGGTATGCTTTTGTCGAATATTAATTTAGATGCAACGAATGACATTTTCGATATCAATATGAGAATCGTAATATTTAAAATTAGCAAAGAAAGAAAATTCTTAAAATAATATAATCGCCAGTGACTTATGCGGATTTTCATTATTTAAATGACTGTTTTAATTGTAATTCTTATTTTAATTAAGATCTGACAGTATCTTATTTCTATAAAAAAATATGTAATTGCATTATACAAAAATAAGTGTCGGTTATCACTCACTTGTCACTCAATACTCATCGATGCTGCACATCTACCTTTTTATACGCTCTCATCAATGACCTGACACTTTCTATAAATGCTCAAAGTTTGTTTCCACGAATTGACTATAACTCTCTAACGTTCAACGAAGGAAACGCGAACCAAAACAGTTTGCTAGCTGAAACAGTCAAAGTTTCGTTCGTCGCTTTAATTGGATACATTCCCCAGAATAACGTATGGAAATTTCGCGAACTTGCCCACAAGTTGCCGAAGTTTCGTGTTGTTTCAGTGTCAAGGACCATAGTATGCGCGTTGACCTTAAAACCGTCGGGATAACCGGAAGCGACGCCGAGAAAGCGATGGTAATGTTTTTGATTGATTTTCGTAAGAGCCAAGAAAGTTTGATCATACTTCTCGAGATGTTGACAAACTTGTAAAACAGACGCTCGCCTTTGTAATTTAACACTCTATTGAGATGAAAAGATAATCTATTGAAGAATTTTACGGAGATTTCATCGAAAAGTAATTTTATTCTATATCATATTTGTATGGCGAATTAAAAATCATCGTCGGTTCGATTAGAAGATTGAACGCGAATTGAAAATGATAAAATCGCCAGTATTACAGTTTCGTCGCGATTAAATATCCTTAATTACATTTTCAAAGAAATAAAAATTACTACACTTACGTTTAATGCTTAAATGTGTGAGAGCATATTTATGAAATTAAAGTAATTATCAAAATTGAGAGCTGATTTCCTGCCTTTCCCTGGAAGAGAAACTCCTAATTAGCGTGAATTTTGGCTGAACATGGGAAATAACCTCAAGCTATTAACGTGTTTGCTCTCGTGATTGCGATAATTGATATAAATGATTTTCATGATTTATTTATTCACACAATACTTAATCTGGCAACAACAATTATTAATTATTAATTCCGTGTAAAATTATTTCGAATTCAGAACGATATGAATTATTTTTGCAACAATGAAAGAAAACGAGATAACGGTTTCATTATTGGAATAAGATTTGATTGACAGATTTTTGTCGGGGACAGATTGTCGAAAAGGTCACGCAGTCTGAGAAATGACAATATCCAGAATAAAAAGTTTTTAAATTTTGTTTCGAACCAATTATTTTTTAAATCTTATTCGTAATCAATTATATTTTATATATTAGGATAATCAGAATATGTATAAATTATAATAAGGAGGATGTTCAGACGTAAGCATTTGTTCGTGTAACATTCTACTTACAAAAGTTACGGTTTGAATAACATTTTAATATCAAATTGGAAAATATATGCGGTAAAGCATCCCAATCGACAATATAAATAATCTCCGAACGCGTGTCATCCAGCTTGAATGTTCTTAGGCATGCTGGAGGATTAGGCATTCGACGATCCATTCGACGGATTCGCTCAACATTTCCGACATACAGAGGGACCGGGAACGGGTATAGTCGCGATACGCGGCGGGGCATTCGCGTCGGTGCTCTCAATGTCAAGGCGTTCGGCGATAGAAGTGCATCAACTAAAAGGGGTGGCCTGTCGCATCGGGGGTATCTGAGGCTCCTCGCGTAAGAACGCCAGGAACGCGATGCTCGGCACGCCGCGGCGGTAGCGTTGCCGGTGCCGATACCTGGTTTGTGGTAGAACACGTAACCGACGTTGGTGCACCGAGGGGCGGCAATGCCGGTGGTGGTGGTGGTGGTAGTGGAGATGGTGGTGATGGCGGTGGCGTTGGCGATGTGTAAAAGTGGTAGTGGCGTAGTAGAACGAGAGTAATAGCGGCGAGGCGCAGTGGTGGTGGTGGTGGTGGTGGTGGTGGTGGTAGCGATAATACTAGCGGAGAACGTAGTACGTAGCGTAGAGCGGCTACGACGCTATGGCCGCCCCCCGAGTTCATGAATGAACGACCACTTCGTTCTCGCACGAGCGCTAATGGGCTCCCTTTCTCGCGCGGCGAACCGTTTACGTATTTTTGTCGATGCGACGTAACTCTCGCGGTTGAGTACACCGTCCGATTATTGCGCCCAAGGTTAATTATGCCTTTTATCTGATTTACAATCCGAGAAATGGAGCGATTTCCGCGGGAAGATTTCAGGATCCCTCGCGTGACCGATACTGAATTGAACAGTTCGGCGATCGCCGAACACCAAGAAGAACATTTGATTTCTTCTCGAAAAACTTAAAAAAAAAAAAGATAGAAGAGCGTAAAAATCGTATTGTTGTATACTACATTAATCCATTGTTCTCTAAAAAATTTGATGTATTAAGCCAGTGAAGCTTGTAATAAGTAAAAAAAAATTTATTATCCTTTAATGAAACTTTTGTCAAAGAAAGCTAACCGTCGATTATATATATAAGTGTGTACGATTCCGGGAGCATCCCCATAAAAGTTGGATTACGCCAATTCTGGTTTTCTGGTTCTGACGGCAATGTGGTAGCAAATGCGTAAAGATCAAGCTGCGAGCACAATCATATATACGTTATTTCTTTCCGGAACTTCCCGACGGCGGAACTTTCATCATGATCAAGGGTGTTGACCTTTTTCTAAAGTCTGGATAGAGAAAGACGACGACGCTTCTTGCGGCGTGCCCGCGAAGCCACGACGTAACCAACTTCGCCATTATTATCCGTTGTTGTCTACACTTCCGCCCACTATATCTACTTGCGAGTGTTTTTTCGGGCCGTTACTAATTTCTAAAAACTGGAACATCGCCAGCATTGGAATCCTCTATATTTCTCTAAGGAGAATTTACTTTCTTTGTACGATTGCGATCACGTCTTTGTCGGAGAGCAGAAACAATATTCTTTTATGTAATACGTTTCCATAAGTGAAACATTACATAATTCTCGTTACATTTGAGGCAATATATAACGTGATTATTTAATGAATTAAATGATAAATTATGTGGTAAACTGTGTTTTACACGTGTTTTGTATTTTGTATTTTATTCACCGCGTGTGTTATTCATGCAGCGTAATTGTTTCTCCGGTTTGTAAATACATTAAAATTTATATTATTTTATAGCGCAGTGAAAGATTGAAAAAAATTGAGGAAAAATTTTTTTACAATTGTTATAAAATATCAAACAGTTTTAGAAATTATAACAAAATAATAGACAGAATATAATCTACGTATAACTTTATTTGGAAAAATAAAGAAAAACAAAGAATTAGAATTATTATGTAAAAAAAAAAAATATTCATCTTTATTATTCTTTTTGCTATGTGAGAATACTTAAGATGGGTTTTATATTTCTTTACAATTATTATGAAAATAATCACATTTGTGCACTACATTTGCACACGTTAAAATTATTTAATTATTACTACTGCTTTCGGAATTTTTCAAAGATATGTGGAAGTATAAAAGAGACAATATTTTGGCATTATCGGATCAGAAAAGAATAGCTATTTTGTAACCACATGTCTATAATATTCCACTTATGTTAGTAACGTATGGTTTAATGTATTTGGAAAAGCATGTCTGGATAACTGATACGTATCTTTATACTTCCGAGTCTACAATGAAGATATAAAATATTGCATATTTATGAATAACTTATTGGACGGCTCCACGTCGACAACACTATAAATATTAAACTTGTGTTAACAATATATAAGATTACGGCAATAATGACGAGTGCATTAAATTAACTTCTGCGCACGGTTAATCCCGCATCATGATTCATCCAGCATCATGATTCATCGTGCTCCATTGTTAACGATCGCGTAATACTGTTTTATCAATAAATCTCATCAGCAAGGAAATAGCGTAATTCCGCGCGGAGGACATCTATATAATCCAGGCGGAATAATTAATTTCTCAGTATATATGAATTAATGTAAGAGTCCACGGTCGTATATCACAAACGGCGAAATATCCCTTCAATAGTTTTCGGACAAGGAAGATTACCAGTTAAATGAATGCGATATTTACTTGAGGTTTATTTTTGAACATGTTACGTACAAATGATTCCGATGAGAAATAATTGCACGTCGTACTATCGATGAGACTGACACACTGCTTTGTTTTTTATAAAAGTTCTAAAATTCAAATCATAAATTTTCATTTTAAGTATAATATTCATAATTTTTGTCTCGCGGTAGCTTAATTTATAAATAATGTATAAGTTTAACATGTTCTCCGTTATAAATGTAATAAATTGCGTTTATAACAAAGGCAAGGCAAAGTAACCCGCTAAAAAAAAACCGCTATACATATGTTCACATGACTATATGGATCTGATTCAACCTCCCACACAGCCTTAGATTTTTACTGCCGTTGTATAGTCGTACATAAAAGCACGTATATATCGAGGGGAATTATGTAAATTTTTCTCGCAAGATTATATCTAAATAAATACATTTGCCATATGATTCTTTCAATATCTGCCTCGATATTCTCATGCAAAGTAACTATATCAAGACTATCGACAGACTCGAGACTTAATTGAAGCGTATCTAATGCAAATTGAGGAGTTATGCTGCGTGATCTCTCGTCGAATGTTTGCTAAAGCAAAATCGACTTTGAACTCGTCGGAGAATCTCCAGTCGGGAGATATACGCATTCGGCGATATACGCTCGCGCCGCGCCGTATCGACAAGCGTATTCGAGAAGCTTCAAAGGCCATCTAAAATACACGATTCCCACATACCCGTCCTGCACGTTCTCCGTATATTCATTTACGGACGTCAAATAACACTACTCGGGAACAAAGTAACAGGAGTGGGAACAAAAGTGTTGGAAGCCCCGACCGAGAGACAAAGCTCTCGGTACTTCGCCTTTTCGAAAACGTATCCGTTGTGTGTACGTGTGTGTGTGTGTGTGTGTGTGTGTGTGTGTGTGTGTGTTGTACCTACGTCTCCCACCTCCTTCTTTTCTCCCTCATCATTCCCTCGCCGTCGAGAGATCTCACTGAGGGAAGTCGTTGAGTTGCTCTCTCGAGAATCCTCGACCGATCGAACGTACTCGAACCACGGCTTCACTTCGCCTCGCATCGCGACGCATTGCATCGCGACGCGCGTCGCCGTCGGAAAGAACGAAGCGGCGCTGGGGCGAGAAAAAAAAAGTCGCCATCGGCGATGCCATGCTCGACGCCATCTGCTTCCGCGACCGTTGAAGCTCCATTGGATCCGCGCTAGGCTGGAGCGGACCCGTTTCAACGAGCTTATTAGAATTTTTCGTTTGAGATATCCACTTAATTGACGCCAGAGTCGAGGGACGGAACAAAGGGTGGAAGATGGCCGAAGAGGGGCTAGTGGCACGGCGCGAGCAAGGGTGAGCGTGAAGGGGTGCATAGGCATGGAAGAGGAGAGACGCGGGAAATGGGAGAAATGGAGAGAGCGAGAGAGGGGAGGGACAGAGAGAAGAGAGAAAGAGAAAAAGAGAGTCGATATGGGATGAGGGATACGAGAGAGGGAGGCGCTCCATTATCGTAATTAATACCATTACAATTAACGCGTCGGAGACGGTGGTGCGCTCGCGGGAATCAGCCTGGATTCCTTTTACGGCGCTTTTATCGCGGCCGAGCTTTTCCGGTTATATAACGACCAGCGGAAACCCGCTCTTCGGGAAATTCTTCGGATTTTCCCGTCGTGCCTGCGTACGTTTGCGCGCGCGCGTTCAGCCGTTTCGTCTCGTTTCGCGGATGTCTACCGGTTTTGTCATCGAGCGTGTCGTGTATATGCTCGGGCCGCGTATACCGTACACACCGCGGGAATACCGATGTTCGCTGTTATTTGCGATAGACAATACGGACTCGTCTATACGCCGCTCGTTCGTTGTTTCCCATCGCTTTTTGTCCCGGCTTGTTTGCGATTTTTGCGTTGTACCATCGCGTGCTTCCGGCCAACAAGTATTCCCGCCATCGCGCGAATTGATTCTACACGAGTTACCATCAGGGAAAATATAAAGAAAATCGCGTCGGACTGTTTTTCGAACGGCTTTGATTAAGATTAGCTACATGCGAATGCACGTGCTTTCTTATTTACTCCCGACGCAGTAATTGAAAAGGAATAGAAATTCAATTAAAACATGCAGAACACACACACACACGTACACCTACACCCCTAGTACTTATTTTCTCCTGTCGTTGAATTTTTCGCTTAAGAAAGAACGTTTTAATGAGTTTTCGCACGATTAATCGTTAGGTATTTGTTTTATGGAAAACTCCGTGCTGCATATTTTTTAATTCCTTTGTTGCAGCTATCGTTAATAAATGATGCGACACCATGCAGATAATGCCGCTGAATTTTTCATACAGATGAAAAATCCTGAAAGCATTGCTAACCTAATACCTAAACGAAAACTGCAAAAACTGTTTTGCGATAAATACTTTATTAGTTCATTCAAGAGAGTATCAGATAAACACAATATATTTTCAGCATTCGTTTTTGTCATCAACCTATTTCCTTTCATTCGAGGAAAATGGAATTTTTTATCACTATTCAACAGTTAATCCAGATCTGGATTTATCGGAATGATCTCCATATGCCGATCGTAATTACGATATGAAAAAGTGTCCGCCTGTTCCCTTTTTTTTACATAACGGAATGTCGCGAATCGTAGAAAGGCGTTGAAAGCAGATAGAGAAGCTTTACGAGAAAGTTGGCTGCCGCGGTACTTTGACATCGTACAGAGACTAGGAGACATCTCTAGAAAAGCCGGTCACATATCCTCCGGAAAACCTAATTCCCGTCATCCATTCCGCGTTCTTTGCTCTTCACATCGCCGTCTCGCGAGACCAAAGCGAGGCGTCGTCGGCACACGTTCGACGAAAGAGAAAATGTGTAAATATTTCAATAGCGATACGTTCAATGTTTCTATACAGCTTGAAATAATTTTTGCGAAGAAGAGATAATCTTTTAGACTTTTTAAAGTTTTCCGATAACATTTTAAATCATTTCTGAGAACTTCCTTCTGAAAACTTTTTGAAGAACTCAATTAATATATCAAGACATGTAAGACGAGTATACTTTTGTAAAATTAAGATAGATTAAGATCAAAGATAACAAATGTTATCGTATATGGCCGATCGATTAATCGTGTTACTTTAGCTCATAAACAGTGACTTATATTACTTTGGTTGACTACGCGCTGACTTGTATTACTTCGGCTGACCGCGCACCGATCTGTATTACTTCGGCCGATCACGCGCTGGTTTCTATTACTTCGGTTGATCGCGCAATGATTTAAGACTACTGTACAATCATATTATCCCCCACTATTGTCCCAATTATGTTATTTAATTTGATTAAGATTGTCGAAATAGTTATTCCGCATTAGAAATCGTTGAAGATCAACTTTCAATTTCCATGTTTAGCTTTCAATAAGCTAAAAAAGCCTTTAGCGTTAAATTCACCGACAAACTTGTTTATTTCGCGTAATACATTTCGCCTCATGCGGTTTCATAGTGGCGTTTGTTGTGCCATTGGTGTGTCATTAATGCGTTTGATCAAAGCGTAACCGTTCGACACCCGCCATTATTGCACACCCTTTGGCGAAATGTTTAACGTTGTTGCAGAATTATTAGTTGCAGAATTACTTTGAAGGGAGATCGTGACGTAATCGCCTCGATAATGTTACAATTAAGCAACTCGATAATAAAGTTAATTCAAATAATTAAAATGGAAATGGAAATTGATGCGACAGACAATAATGGAAACACTTGTTGCTTCGTCAAATTCTTCCTATTGACTGGTCATATGTTACTCGTTTTTTTTTAATTCTTTCTATAAAAATAACTTGTATTATAAGATTTGTATTATCTACAACATACTTATGCTATTTTCAAACCTGATAATTCCTCATTTTTACTAATTTTTTCGCCAGTTGTAAATTTAGAAGCTCCGGCAATCGAGTTTTATCGTATTTGTGCGAATTATCTTACGAAAATTTCCGGTGGTGAAAGCTTTGCACATCCAGTTTTCCTTCGTCCCTAAAGGATCGAATTAAAGAAGACCGATAATCCACTTTGTCGTACGTACGATCGACTTAATACTTCCGGACCATTTAACGGAGTAATCGCCGATATGCCTTTCGTTCTCGTTTGAGTGCTCTCGCGTAGAAGAGAGAGGAACTGGAGTTCGGAATTATCTTTAAATGTGCATCACCAACTGTTTTATCCCCCGGCAAATAATGTCACGAACAATCTTTTCCTATTTCAGAGAATTTTAATTAAGTACTAAGTAAACAAACGTGAAAGTTCATAACTTGCATTCGCGATAATAGCGCATTAAAATTCACATACCTCTGATTTTATGGAAATTTTTAATATCATTTCGAATTTTTATTATACGACTAATTGTAAAACTCATTTCGCACGTTCGCCGGATATAATCGAATATCTATCGCTAATTAATATATCGATAATATCATCGATGTCACATTGCAAATGTCAATAATATTATTAAGATATTTGGCATTGTGTAAACAAACGTGGCTACAATGCCGCAATATATTTTATGAATTCGATCAAGTGGGCGTTAATTGAAAATAAATATCTTTATATATGTAATCATCTCTATACAAAATACATACGGTATGGTCATGTATCATAGGCGTGTCATTTCCAGGATTCGCATGTGTGGATAGCAGCCCGTATTACGTAATTCAAACCTCACAAACAGGTCACGTGAGTTACAGTTCCGTGAGTATCGGGTCGGCGTAACCAAACAGCTCGTGCTAATTACAAGGCAAATGCGTGCATAATTAAACTCGCGACATAAGCACTGAGCACGTTCGTTAATGTATTTATGGGCGTTAAGATGGCTTCGACGTGGATATCGCGCACGCATTTATGTGCGACCGTATTACTGTGGATGTTGGGAGTTGGTTGATCGTAAATGCTTTACACTCGAAGTATTATCTTCGTAATTTAATATAATATTGACTAGCCTGTATTATGGTTGTTACGACTAATGTAATTCACGTTTGGCAATTGTTATTAACATTTCACGCGAGGAAACGTTCTTTAAACTTCATTTTAAGAATCCTCCCCTTTTTAAGAACTTCAGAATCATTACATTACTACATCTTTATGCTTGTCGTTTAATGTACGCTAAAAGAGGGTATTCAATATTTTTTTAAATAAATAGTTTTATTTAAGGACAAATGAAAGAAAAGAAGATCACGTATTATGTAGGATTAAGGTTTAGGAAACGAACGTCAATGCCTAGTTCTCTCACTCCTGTATATTCAGTATTATCGCTATCAGCATATGTCCGCAGCTATCCGCAATGCGTGTGACGCGTCCGCACAGTGAAAGCAGTCGGCTATAATCAGGCGATTTGTAACGAGATGCACGTGCACGGGAGCGAAACGTTCATAATCATCCGGACTGAAACGAGGTAAGCGTACCGTTAACTCGCTGTCCGTTCGTCGATTCAGATCGGAGCTTGTCGACCACGCGCGACAAACGACGAACACATAATTCCGTCGGGATGAACATCGGGGCCGCCGGCCGATCCTAGGGGAAGACGTCGAGTCGAATCGAGAGGCAATAATCCTCTGTCGCATAAAATTGATGATTTTAAAGCGCTCAGATAATGCTTATTGTTAGATCGTACATGTAGTTATAAACGATTATACGAGCGGAAATTATGGGCGGTCGGGCAATAAATGTAGTACTGAACTAGAGTTAGTAACATGTCCGAAAGCACCTATCAACTCTCGATAAGTTCAGTTAATTTTACGACGTGACGACATTAATTTGAAGATAAGTAAAATATACTCGCGCGGCAGTTTCTAATTTCTCCGTTATAACTTATTTTGACAAAAATGTTAAGTTAAATAATCTCCAATATCCAATAAGATTTTTCTTGATATCAAGCAGATATATAGTAGTGTATAAGAGTCAACAATAAGGAATTAAATTTTTGAACAGAAAGGAGAGACTCTGCAATAAGTACTTTAAATATAATTTTGATATTAATTATAATTAATAAAGAATCTGTATTTTTTCGTTGAATTCTCTCAGCCAAATCTTTTATCTTTCAACTTTCGAGTTCTTGACAATTTTTGATAACGTCTTTCTTAATTTATTAACCGTCAAAAGTGTCAGAATCAGTAATGTATACAAGTCTCGACAAGGCTCTGCCTTTACGATCGCGCCTTAAGAAAATCGGCAAGCTTGACCGGCCACGCGAAACAATTCCAGTAGTACTGGAAATAGGATCGTGCTTGTCTTGAATACAAATACGAGCAGCCGAGCGTACTTTATTGCCGCACAACGACCGATGTTTTCCTCCGTGCTTTTCTATAGCAAGCAGCCCATCCCCTTTCACGCCGTAAAACATGTCAATGATACATATAAGTTTCCCATCAGACTTGTAACGCGAGGTAATACGATTTTATAACTTGGCGATACGCGAGAGAGATGCGAAAGAGGTTGACGAGAGCGGAAGGCTTGAGAAGAACGGGAAGAAGCAGGATCGATGGGATTGAGAGACGCGAACGAAGAGACACGAAAAAGCAAAGATCGTGAGATGCGGTTTCCACGAGTTACATCGATAACAATGACTGATATTTGCAACACTGAACACTTCAAAATTCTTAATTCGGCCATCGTCGAAAATTTTTCAGTGTTATATTCTACGATCCCAGCTTGTATTATTGTGGACAAAAATGCCCGTTCTCTCAATGAGTTTCGCGACGTGAAAATCGCGAGGACGATTTTTGTGCATTCTAAAGTCCACCAAAAAAAAAAAAAAAGAAAAAAATGTTGATCGCAGCTGTTCTGGCCACGACAGTAAATAGCAAGTAATTAGAGTGGAAATTAATGTATGTAATGCGTTTCTCGTAAATTACCTCACTGACGCTATACACAACGTGTACCTACCGGCTATAGGACATCCCTAAATACACCACCTTTTTCCCAGCTGTGAACTATGCGAAGCTTACTATACTTATATTTACCTTTCTTATATTTATCCTTATACTTATTCTATCCCTCTTAATCCGAGATAAACAACGGGAGAGAACTCGAAAGGGGCGGACGGAGGGAGAGACGAACGATCGAAGATCGTAAGGCGATTATACGTGAGGAATATCGGTAACCGCGACGAGACGACTTTGATCCCAACGGTGGTTGAAAGAAACGAGCCTGGTGGCGCAACCCACCGCTCGGGGGATTCGCTAACGTATCGCGGCGGCACCGAGCGATTTAGAGAGAGAAACGAGCGAGCGCGCAGGCTAGGCTAGGTTAAAAATGTTTCCACAGCGGTGAAAAGCAGTTCGTTTTCAGGAGCTGTTGGCTTGGGTTAGAAAGAGCTTTCTACGTGCGTGCGCGTACATATCTGTGTGTGTATGCGCGCGTATGAACGAATGTGGGATACCGAGAGACGTTCGAAATCGCGGATCTGTTGGAGGTTTCCGCGTATACAGGGTGCTCTGCTAAAACTCGATTTTACGGTTACTTTAAAGTTACTTGGTTTAAGATTAAGGGCGAGAGGACAGTCATACCTGGTCACGTTTGTCAGCGCTGCTTCTTTGTTGGCCCACTGAGCGTATAAATATTCTGACGATGAACACTTTTCGGAAGATATATTCGATTGTATTTTAGATGAAAGCTGATAAAAGCAGCGTATTTATTAAATAGAACTCGTTTTAGAGACAATTCACGATTTCTTTCAGAATAAAATTCTATATTCATAACTTAAATTTATACATCTACAATGTAACTTGTTTAAAGAGACAGAAATAAACATATATTGTATATATAAAATATGTATATTAAAATATAAAATTATAAATAAAATTTGGTCTCGAAATTCTGACGCAAATTGTAAATCATCCAAAAAGAGCTTTATATATGTAATACGTAGCAATTTCAACTTTAATGAACTTTTGCGACCAATTAGTAGGTCGAATTTTTTACTTATTTCTATGTTTAATACAATATTTTACATGACATAATGAAATAAAAGGGATTTCATACATATTTACGATTCCGATAACGAAAAGAATCAAAAGTGTAAATGACAGAAATATTGGAGAAAAAAGTAAATCATATATAAGATGCACGAGTCCCATCGTCTTATATAAGATGAATTATAAACTATCATTTTATAACACGAATTATATATAAACCGAGCTCTATGTTTTACGTCAAAAACCATTGAGGATTATTAAATGAAAACGTGGAATATACAACCGTTGTGTAGATATACAAGTGTAAACAAAATTTTTTAAATTTCCTTAATTGGCGTTTTCTCTCGTTCTCCATTAACGTAGCACAATGTACCGCCGTTAAAAGGGGATATACCACCATTAGGACGATTGCAAAGATGGATTATCTGATAATAACGGGACACCGTACATAGACGCGCGGTGCGGAAGGATGCAGGACAGGACGAAGCGTAAAATCGCCCAGCGTTGCATTTTTACGCTGCCGCTATGATTTCCTGTACGAAGACTGCAGCCATTTACAGTTGGTCTTTCCTCTTCCGTTGATAATTGTGTTAACCCATTGAATAGTCTCACATGGGCAACTCTTGTTTAAATTAATTTGCTTTTCATTTTGACCGGCATGTTTCTCATGATGTATAATGAAACTTATCTAAACATAAAAAAAGTCGTCCTTTTTTCTTGTTATGAATAAAAAATATTATCCGCATGGCGTACTTATTTTAATTTTGTTCATGAATTGCGATTATATATTATTAATAATTATAGTAATGTTTTATGTTTTTTAAAAAAGTCTTTTATCGATCTGCTTCTCTTAACACGTTTCTCGTTATTATAACTCATATATCTGTTCTTAGATTAATACGGCATAGTCGGGCAAAAAAAGGAAACAATAACGCTACAAACAAATGTTGATTATAACTGTTCTTCCATTTTTAACCTTAAACCATTCATTTTAGGATTAACGTCAAATTTTTAGCAAGATGCTCCGTATACGTGGAAATCCCCGAGAAGATCCGCTATTATTAAAGCAAAATCTTTGGTTGCGAGTATCTAATGTATGGAACTCAAGAAACGCGCATTGTTAAACTTGTTACATTCGTACCTAATCTATGTCAATGCTACGAGAGTTGGGGGGGGGGGGGTATTCGCTCTTAACAAGCTACTTCCATTACTGTCGTTCATGCGGCAACGTTTGCACAAGTTTTCCGTGATTACTTCCTCTCGCATACCGATCTTCCTTCCCGAGTGCGAGCTGCGAGCACGGTTGCGCAACTCGAAAATGGATGGTACTTCATTTCAAGCACGATGAGGCCGGGCCAAAAATCTTTACCGGAGCTACGTCGCTTCTATTGTAAAAACGATACAAAGGACGGAGAGTAGACGAAGTAAGAAGACGCACGGGCGCGCAAGTCGAGCGGGACGAAGGCAGGAACAAAGACGGCGACGTACGGTCGAGTGTCGCGTGTCTGTTCAAACGCACTTGACCCTCCCCCCTTTCTGTTTGTCGGTGTCACCCTTCTCACTCTCATCCCCTTTTTCTCTCGCGCGCGATACGCAATACACGCAGTATGCCGGATGACAGAAATCATCCAAATGAAAACGCGCGCCAGGCAAGCAGGCATGTCTCGTTCTTTGACGCGACAAAAAGGATTATTTGAAAGGATATTGTTATCTCTTTGAGATATGTTATATGACGTTCTTCATTTCTTTACCGATACCAGCAGTACAAAGCCGATAATCAGTAAAGAACTCCGTTTCATAATTTCACTCGTCGAGTTGACAAAGTAATTTTTTCAAAGCTTTCAAAGCTTTATTAAAACTGAATAAATCACATTTACTTCGCCAGTCAAGTAATTAACGGCAATGAAATTTTTAATCGACTTTACTGGCCAGTTATAATCGTCATGACAATACGACCATTATAATTGGTCCGATTATCGTCAAGACGTTCTTTTAACAAAAAAATTGGTCCTTATAAATTGATGTAATCTTTGATACTTATATAAGCATCTCATTTAAATAATAAAATTTATTGCAAAAAATATTTCATTATTAATCTGTTGTTAATCTGGAAATGCACACTGGGGTATATAAGAGTTTTAAAAATATTTATTTACCTCATTTTTTCACATTTTCATCTTTTTCAAGAAAAGAAGGTAGAGATTTATTCATGACGTCTTAAATACGTGTTAAAATAGAGAATAATAAAATGTAAGAAAAATACTATTATGAGACTAAGTACTTTATTATTTAATGTGAAGAAATGTATTCTGGAATTTTTTCGAGCTGCGTTGTGCAGTTGCAAGATAAAAGGATAAGCTACATTATCTATTCAATTCATTAGTATTCGTCCGTAATGTGGAAAACGATTCAATTTCCATTATATATCTCCTCCTTTCATTATTGATAATCCTCAGATATTTGTTGCGCCAGACGTTCAATAATCTCGTCAATAACAAGATACCGCCGACAAATATTGACACAAAGTTTGTTTAATATTCCTTCCTATTTCTCTCGCTCTCGGCAACTGCGACTCATCCTTCTTACTTCTTATATACAAGAGAAGTTTATCATTTGATATAGCTACTACTATTCTACCAACAGAAAGACTCCCTCCCTCCCCTCCACCCCTCCGCCCTTCGCAAGAAGTTTACAGAGTCGCTCATTTTGTTTCGCCAGAGAGATCGTTCTTCATCGATCGTCCCATGAGCGTTGCGCACCTTGACCATTTTGTTTGACCGCAAATTCGATTCTTCGGAATACAATTTCAGTCGCTCGTAATCGCATTACATTCAGCCTGCCGGATGCGCGGTCCCGACTTTGCCCCGCAGCCTGCATTTCTAATTGAATTTTGTTTTTCGCTTACTTCGGCGTCTTCATCCGGTATTGATCCGGCGTCGCGACCGCATCGACGGAACTTCCATTCTACACAGAAAGGAAAAATAAAAAACCCACCGCAGCTAATCTGGATTTAGCACCTGTCTTGTATGAATCTTGCATAAATAATTTATGTGAAAAACACCTGGTGTCACGTGTATTACTTGAAATTTATGCCTGCCTAGAATTCTCTGTGAATTCGGAACGTGTACGCAGTTATAAATCTCTGATGTTAAACTTTCCCTTTACACTTTATTAGAGTGAAAAGCTATTCTATTTTGAAATATGAAAAATTGTTTCTCAAGATAGTGTTTAATATTTCAGATCAAATCCGATTCGAGTTTAATATTTAAGATTGAAGCTCTCAATTGTCCATCACAAACCTATGCGTGTCGAATGCTTTATCGAAACGTATCAGTGAATATTGTTTGAATAAAAAAAGAAAGAATATACATATATCTCGCAAAACTCAATACGTATTTTTATTGCAATGTCAATTTGTTATGCTTTAATTATTTTACGATGCACAATCGCGATCGGGCAGAAAATATTCCGGAATAGGGATAATTTGCAGCGAGCGTGACGAGACTTTATTGAAACGTAGAATATACACTCTCTTTCCCACATACGTTACACTCATTGCCGGAAAAAAAAAACACTCCATCGTGTTCCGACTTTAGGGCGACGGAAGGACGCGCTTTAATTGGAGAGACTCGTTGAAAGCGGTACGGAACAATACCTCATTGCTATCTATTACCCTTTGTCGCGCTATTGTACGTTGCCTATCGCCAAGCTTGTGGTCTGAAATATTCGCGTCGGGATTGCTTTGCAATTGATAGAAATGCACCGTCACCCTTTGCGTCGAATAATTTTTTATATCTTAACGTAGATTATAATTAAAGATTGTGCATATATTTTAATATTCCCTGTCACACACACACACACACATAAGGATTTATTTAAAATATTGATATAGAAAGAAAGAGAGAAAGAAAAAAGAAAAACAATGTGTACTCTAAAATAACAGTGTTTTGTATTATTTAAAATTTAAGCAATTGTTCGCTAATTATTATATAATTAGTAATAATTTTGAAATAGGAACAACCTAATAACTGCCTTCAATAGTCGTTATAAAGTACCCGACTTCTATGATATTTTATGTATTCTATTTTCAATTATCCCGGTGTTCCCTTTCGGGATTCAATCAGCCTTCGTGATGCGAAGTCACGAAGAGGTCGCGATCGTAATTTTGGTCGAGACAAGATCGTGAGAATCCCTTAGGTTGGATCTAATCCGAGCGGGAGGAAGATTAATGGAGGTGACGTTACTTGTAGTTCGCGTTTGCCCGTTTGTTCCTTCGAAGACTAAATGTCGACCTCAAGATAGAAACAAGAATAAGGCGGAAGAGAATGTTGAGAACATTGATGGACTCTTGATTGCTTATATTAATGCCGAAATCCTCAAACATATGTTGGTCCAAGCAATCACGTCTCTTTATCATCAGCAAATAGCGCAGAAGAGCGCAAAAGAGAAGATATATTTTAAAGTAATCAAAGTATCAATTTTTAATCTTTTTAAACGTAGAATATTTTAAAAGTAGATTGTTTTTTTGCAAATTTTGAAACACGTTCTGGATATATCCAATTGTAATTGTTAAAAAAAGAGAAAGAACATATAGTTCTTATATAGATCAGAGTAAGCATTTAAGCAATGCATTTGCGACTACGTGAACGAAAGTTTCCTAATTGTATAATTATTATTAAATACTATTATTTATGCTTCTATGTGCAGTATTATTTTCTAGTATTTATGTTAAAAAAAAAATAGTAAAACTTATTAATATTCTATAAGTATAAACTAAATGACACATTATAAACATAACTTAATAAAAATAATAAAAAATGTTAATAAAATATTAATAAATATTAATAAAAATTTATACAAATAATAAAGCTGCCGTCAAAAACCAATAAAATAATCATCATGATTTACTTAATAAAAATCACGATACTTTGTTTATTTTATTTTTCGAATCTTCTGCAATCTTTGATATTTTGATTTATTGTGATATCAAAAATTTTCGATTTATAGAATTAATTTAAAATACAAAAAAAGAAGATAAATTGCAAAGGATGTGAGGTAATGACACCAAACAGCATTGAAACTTTTGAAAAGCTCTTCTGTAAAAGTGCTCTCGTGTTTTTTGACCTACATATATCTTTTCCATATAGGAAGTATCGAACCGATTGAAAACAATTTTTTGATTAAATAAATTATTTGATTGCCTGGTTCGAAAAAATTATGATTTTATAAAAAATTACGAACAATCAAAGTTGCAAAAGAAATTAATTTTATTAAAACTTTTTAATTAAAATTCAGGGAGAGCTTATTTAGGGGGGAAAAAACAAATCAAAATGTCATCATGATTTTCAATAAAAATATATCATACGAAAAAAGGACAAAAATCGAATATGTTGGTCCAGTAATAAGAAAAAAGGAACATAAACAGAAGTAATTTTGCTTTATGATTTCGCAACTGTATCTTCCCTTTTAAAAGAAAGATATTTGCGAAAATATTGATAATTCAATTTTGTCAAGAAGTTAAAATTAAAATAAAATTAAATAGTAATTGAACTGCTAGGGTATCTCATAACCATAAATTTCTCATTGATTATTAGCAAACTTTACTGTATCATAATAAATACGTTTTATGAGAAACATTCCACAGAATGTCAAGCGCGTATAGCGCAGTATTTTCGCTGTCGGCGAAATATCGACGTTGAGTTTTACGAAGACGCCTACTACGGAACGTATAAGTAAGCGAATTTTTCACGCGCTGTTTCACGCGGAACTTCATTTTATGTCACGAAAAATGTTCCCCGTCGCTAGCAGATGGGGCCCGTCCTCTTTGATTACGTGGTTTACGTTCCGAATGTAATTAAGGTAACGAGTATCGCGCGGGATAGTGCTAGGGAGGAACGTATTTCGTCGTCTCGGCCGGTTTTTGCTCACGCTCGAATGTCGCCTCCTTAACGCGGTAAAGGTCTCCGGGAAGACAGGAGTGTCGGAAGAAGAAAGAGAGACGAACACCAGGAGGAAAAGAGAATCGAAGTTCCCGACAGCACTCTGTGGGGCCCTCGGGGCCGCGCTTAATTGGATCGAATCGAGTCGAAGCAACGACGAGGAAGAGTCACCGCCCGTACGCTCGTTTCACGTCTTAAATTTCAATTATTTCGAGCTGCGATCAGAGACCCTTGAGTCAAAACGTCGGTCTATTTGTCGTTGATAAAACAACGCGGACGCTTCCCGCGACTGGACTGAGATTAATTGGAAAAACTTAAGCGTTTGAGCGTTGGCAAAAATAACGGAGTGACGTTCGACCTCTTGGAAGAGCATACTCTTGAGAAAGCATCTTTAGTCTAATTATATCTAGCTGTCTTTGAATGCGCGCAACGAAATTTCAAACATCAAATAAGACTAGTTGAACAGATCTGTTTTTAAGAAGCTGAAAGGTTAATGTCTGTACAAGTAAGAAAATATAAAAGATATGCTATAATAATGCCGCATCCAATTGTTTGATATGCCGTTGTTGCTTTTAATGCTGGATATTTTGTCTTTGCATATCAAAACCGAAGTAAAAATTTATATATAAATTGGTAGATACTGTTTAAGTTAAGAAATACTCTGGGGACAAAGTTAGATTTATATTTAGACCAAGCACAAAATTGTCTGAAATCCGTTTTATAAAAATGCAAGTTTATAAAAAAGAGAAAATGCATATTGTATAACCAAAGTGAGACGCGAAGCAATTAATATATTACTCGTAATTTATATTATTATATGTTTTGTTTATATTAGTCATAATCTACATTATTAATATATGTCCAGTAATTTCATGAAATGAGATTTTGGGATCGTTCGTAATTCCATAAATATTTTACATTGTTTACGAACAGACTAGGAGAGATATAAATTCACACATAATTGCAGTTCGTAAAGTGCTTTATAGCCGGTAACGCATCTTTGATTCATCACAAACACTTTCATAAAAAATAGCATCAACTAATAACTTACCTACATGAATCTTATGAATGTTCTTGTAAGATTTGATGAACATTGCGACAGAAGAAAGAGAGAGAGAGAGAGAGAGAGAGAGAGAGAGAGAGAGAAGGGGGAGGAGAGAAAGAGAAATGCTTGCGATCACTTCAGAGTAATTTCGAACCTGTAGTGTAAGAATGTTATTATTTTTTGATTGCTCGTAATTAATCGGGAACAACTATTTCAGGCGACTGTTTCATCGTGTCTTAACGTTTCTTATTACGAAAAAGAAGGTTTACGAGCGTTTTGCGACGAGTTTTAAGCCGCGCGCATAAAACACCTCTAAATGGGAGGTAACATAAAGCTCTCACTTTACGCTCGCGGTAAAATGAACGTGATACAGTGTTCTTCTGCGCGTTGTTCAAGGCACAAAGAATCTACGAGACATTATTTGTAATATTAATAAATTCATTACGTCAGGTTAAAATAAAAACTGATACGGTGCGTAGCGGCAGACTTGCAATATATTATGTGATCTATAAAATACATCCAGAATTATAGTAATGTTTCAAATAATTACATTTATTAATTGCCTTTTTATTTATTTATCCATTTAATTATCCCAAAAAGTAATTTAAATTCTTTATTCGTTTTACAAGAAAATATTTAGCAAAAAAAATATTTAACAAAACATTTATATAAATCTCTCTCTCTCTCTCTCTCTCTCTCTCTCTCTCTCTTTCTCTCTGTTTTTTCTCTTTTTTCCAATTCTTGCATATAAATTATTCAAATAAAAAAATCCAACTAAACGCGAATAAAAAATTAATTCCGCAAGTACTAATAATTAAATAAATAATGAATATGCTTACCTCATCTTTCCGCGAGTACTCTGCCATCATCTGATGCTTCCCAGGCCTTCCCTTTTTCCTCTCTCGTTCCTTCTCGTTCCGCTGTGCTTGTTTCGTGGCACTCGCATGATACTCACTCGCGAAACAAAACGTGTTCAATTAATATACGATCGCGTGGCACTTTACATTGCACTTGCGAGATTAATCGTATGCGACCGCGCATTTCGTTTACACATTAGGAATAACGCAAGAGAAGCGTGATCTTATAAATCGCTCGACACACTACGTCTCGTAAACGGCTAAAGGGAATTCGAAGATCGCACAGTCAATTTCACGCGCCATTCACCGCGATGTTGCATCTATTATTTTTATTATTTCTGAAAACCTTCGCGTACTATTCACACCATGACTAAAGAATAATAGCGTATATTTATACGTTTTAGGGCGATTGTTAGATAATCTCGTAATACAAATGAATACATATACGAGTTAAATTAAAATATCTGCAAAACGTAATATTCAAGGATATATGATAAATCCTTCACTTTGCTTGATTACGACTGATTTTAATCAAATAAATCTCGCAAAATACGCGTTTTAACAAGTTACCAACGTATTACGAACGTCAAAAATTTATGTTTTATACTTGTCTGATATTAAGATACACGATTGTTTAATATTAAATATGGGATTAATAACAAAAATGCTTACTAATTGAATGTACTGCAATACCATCGGAGTCGATCCGTTCCGCGATCGTGACATACTAACGACCGAATATCTCGAGAATAACACACCAGGAACTTCACCTCGGTACCGCGCGATGCAATTTGATCGGTGAAATTTTAATAGCTAATTAAAATTATTAAAAGACTGTCTGAAAATATACGATCGATATTTATGTGTCGCATGTATAATAAATGTGGCAAAGTACATATCAAAAGACCGTGATTTTTTTACGCGACGCAACGAGTTGCGAGTACCCTAGATTTCGAGATCTCGATAACTATAGTGAACGCTTGAACGGATCAAGTTTTAACCAGTCTTAATGGATAGCTTGGATTAAATTTATATAATAAATTTTTTTATATTATAAACGGACGATATATCACGGACTTCTATCACTTTTGTATCGTTTGCTCTTTTGTGTATTATTTCGCGTTCTCGATACGAAAATAGCGGGTAAATCTCGCATTTGACACTGGTGAAAAGATCAATACGCGACGCGAGAAAATGCAAAGAAGTGCAAAGAAATAACTAATGCCTTAAATGTAGCGATAATTTATGATTCTTCGACGTTGCGATCTATAATTTGTCGCCTCAATACGTTCACGAGATTTATTGATTGTGAAAGTTAATCGGATTGCTAATTTCTTGTATGTTAATTTTTCACGGTGACGTAATCTCAAAGAATAATAACGCGACGAGACGCGCTGCTATCTTCCCGTTCGAGCGTCGTCGTGTGAATGATAGCGTGGCGACCTTGCGTAAACATGCGGCGAAAATAAATACCAAAGTCGTGTAACAACTGATCAACTACGGAATATTGTTCAACGTACTGTAAGGTATAAAAGACATAAATTCTGAACATTTTGTTCCTAGCGACGCAATGATAATTTACTGCGGCTCCGCTGTATGATTTCGATTCTTCTATTATATCTGTCTCTTTATGCATTATATCTTTCAAATGAATAAATCACGCGAAATATCTGCCTCTATATTTATGAATCGTTAATCGCGAAAGTCAATTAATCGCGCGAGTTTGATAATTGTTAATTCTTTATAGGGAATAATCGCGTGTCGAGAGGTAATAAAATCCACATCGAATATTGCGTTCTATTTCATATTTGTTATCGCGCGTTTAGCCCGTTATTTTTGGATAACAACGATATTTAAGCATAAATTGTATATTACAAGATTAATTACAAGAATTGGATTATCGAACTGCGAGAAACGGAGCGCAGATTGGGTCTAAAATTGCCATAAGATTCATTTATCAAACCGCAATCTGGAATTTCGTCTCAACTCGAAATCTTCAACGATTACGCGATTATAAATACAGATCTTGAGCTTAAGTTCATTATATTAACATCATCATTTTCTTACGAATCGCAATTGATTTAGCGGTCTCGGTTCTTTATACATTTTCGTTCCAAAGCAAAGGGATAATAAACTTAAAAGGCGATTTGATGTTGCTTCGGCCGATAGATCCCACGGATAAGTCTAACCGATCGTTACTTTTTGGCCTCTTTGCGTACGTAATTGCCCTCCGCTGAGAGAGGTACAAAGTGGTAAGGGGTGAGACGAAAGAAATGGCGTCTCGTATTACGAAGGGCGTAGCGCGAAACAGGGGAAAGCAAAAAAAATTGGATCGCAACCCGCCCTCGCGCTTACGGGCTGCTGCGATATAAACGAGGGTCGTTAAATCCTCTCGCCTAGTCACGCAGGATTTTCTCCAATGGTCTTTACAACGTCCGATAGATTGATATCTCGGTGCAAAAGGATTGCACCTAAAAAAAAAAAGATTACTTTTAAGTTATCCTCTTCCGAATATATCATGTTCTTAAAATTGTGTATGCCAAGAGCATAAAACACAAAACAATAAAAAAAAAAAACAATATAATCTTCATGTACCTTCAGACGAGGATGTTACAATTTAAAAAACAATCCGTTCGTGGACTTGAGAATATTAAGATATTAAAATTGACGTACAGTAGAACTTTAATTATATTCGTCAGAGTACGGAACCGAAATCACGACGGATATTCAAATACATGGATATAATAAAGTATGTACATTAAAAATATTAAAAATCATAAGCACAATAGACCGTTAAATTTGTTTAATTTTACTACATAACATGTAGTAAAGTTTAATTAAACTAAAATTATTACTTATTTTTTACCGGGGCAGTGAATTGTATAAGCAAAGACTGAATGACACGAAGCGTCAATATCATCAGAATGCATTACGGCGTAGCGAGATCAAGTCAGTGAGATTAACGAAGACTGACGGTAAATAGAATGACAGATAATCGAAGTTCCATCTAAAATTCGATAAATTTTTTAATACTAGAATTACCGAATTAATGTATGTATACCTGTCCATCAAAGACCGCTATAACTGAAGAGAATCTCAGAGATTCGAAACCAGTTTTAGAATTTGCAATCAATTATAAATATAATTATTTTTACTATAAAATTTGATTAGTTGCACGCACAATCGCCAGATTGTACTGACTCAGACTTGTACTGACCATCAATTTTTGTAACTACAGTTATACTATATGTATATTTAAAAAAAAAGGAATAAAGAGGAAAAGTAAATTACGAGAAAACTCAGAAAATTTATCGTTATAAATTTTACGTTTAATAAAAAATTACAAATCAGTCATTTTGACTGCTTTGGCAGTTTTTGTACAAATTACAGTTTAAGATTTGTAAATATATAGAACAGAATACACGAGATTCGTCACGTGTATATATCGAGCTGAGTAATGCGTAAACGTGCAAGTATATATCGTTAAGATCGTATATTGACACGATTGCACTACCGCTACATGTATCCGGGCGAGTGTAAACTTACATTGCCGCTCGAGTGTGAGGAAAGCAGTACGGAAAGACGTAAATACAAGTTACCTCGGTTACGTTTTCGTACGAGGTACATCCGAAGAATTGAATTCGAGGGAGGATAGACTCGGTAATTCGATGGAAATCGATTTGAGATACGTATACGTGCACAAGGAATTACTCATTTATGGCGACTCGTATAATAGTGGGCTACGCTATTACAGGTCGCTTTTAATGAAACTTTGTTGATTCTAGGGGGAGGGGGGAGGGAGTTCAAGATACTTTATTAGATGCCGTTTATTAGATCCGGCGAGTTTTACGAGATGTAATACTCGATTGTAAGTTTTCGGACAATAGCCTGCTTGTAGCGATTAGCGAAGGAACTTCGGGGGAATTATTAGCTAAAGAACAACGTAAGATTATTAATAATTCACAGTAATTTCTTTGATCGCAACTCATTTCGAATAAAATAAATTCGAAAAGTCGATATTTAAGAAAGAAGAAAGTTCGAAATTCGCCGAAAATAGTGCGAAAAAATGAATAATGATACGCGTATGTTCGCAGCACAATAATAAAAAAAAAAAACTCAATTAGCTTATTAATTATAATATTAGCTCTTGCTACTGTGTGCATCCAGTAAACATTTCTATACTTTACTGTAATTTACAGGACGATGCTAACGGTGATCTTGTTTATGCGCGCGGATCACTCAAACGAGAGTAAAAATAAAAAATGAATATCCCGAGTAATCCTTCACTAAGAATCACAAAACGACGCGCGCGAAACTGCCTAACTACGCGTACTCCGCTCATATTTCTTTACGTTACTCATACTAACTCACTTAATCGGGTTTAACAAGCGTGAAGGTATGCGAGCAAAGAGAGCCGGGAAAGTACGGGATCATCGACGTTCGCGATTGCCGCTCGGTAACCAGCACCGGGATAATTGCGATCGCGGTTTAAAAGAAGGTATACGCGGGAGAGTGCCGGGAAAGGACGGCGTCGCGTAAGGCGCGCGGGCTTTCTTTTTCGTCATTACGCGAGGCTGTCTCCGCGCACTAATTGAAGCACCTTAAATGCAAATGTAATCGTGATACTCAAGGAATGGAAATCGGCGGTGGTGCCATGCCAACAACTCGTCCTGGTCATAGTCTCGCTCTCTCACGAACGCTCATTAAGCATAAAACAGCGAATTGCTTATATAGATATTTACTGCGACGAGAGAGGATTAAAGTTTGCGTAAAGCTTTTGTGGGAGTCATTACATTCGCAACTTATATTTGCTTCGTCATTCTGAGCGATTATTTAGGATTAGTGGATTCCCATTTGATTCATAAGCACCACTAACTCTTATACGCTATTAACTTTTATTCTTAATCTAGGTAATCTACTTTTCTAGTGTGCACGTATATATTTTATTGTCGTTGTAATACTCTCCTCTCTGCTTTTTTCGGGCTTAACAATACAATTTCCAGATCAACTCGGTTAATGGAAATAGAGGTCGTGCATTTTTTATACCCGAGACTCGTTCCCTGACATCACGAGAAATAACTGCAAACTGTCCAAACTTCGGTACAATTATATTCATCGCTGCGGTCTTCCTCCTGCGGGGCATTATAAAGTTATTGAAAATGCCGGCGCGCCGTAAGAGAGCTGAATCGCGGTCCCGGCAATAGCTGAAAACTTTTAAAAGGCGAACGAGCTCGGCGGTTTGCTTGAAACTGAGCGGACGGTTTACCCGAGTCTGGCGTTTCTATGACTAACGGAAATCGCTTTAACCCCTTGCGGTCTGGTATAAGCGCATATCCGTCCGCAAAACTTGTTTTGGTCGGACCCTGGGAAGTAGCTTAGTCTCACTATTATCCGCGATATAGATTTTGTTGAAACAAGCGATATCATATAGTGCGGAATAATGAATATATATATATGATGTTCTTAGTAATTTCATCTGTCGCGTAACGTTAATTCTTATGGACAGTTTGGAAAACGACGCCGAGGATCTTTGATTTTAATCTTATTCCTTCTTTTATGTATTGTATTAAAAAAACAATCAACAGAAAGCATCGTTCGAGTTTTATATATATATATATATATATATATATATATATACATACTAACTCATTAACGTGAATAAAATGTATATTACGTCGAGATGCGATAAGCAAGAGCAAAGTAAAAAGTAACATGAGAAATTTCTTTTTGCGAATGTATGTAACGCACGAGATTGAATTTTACGATACGCTGAATACTGGCAGCGCATTGAAATAAATGACAGAATTATGAAAAAGACTTAATTAGAAAACGAATCCCGTGGATCGTGTCAGACGGGGTGCCCGCCATCTTGGATGACCTTTGTGACAGACAGCTGGAAGCTCAGAGAAACTGGGGGAGACGGCTGTCGTCGTATAAAATTAAATTTTTAACGAGCTCGCCGCTCGTCCTTCCATTTGGTTCTCTCGCTCCTAGGTAGTTTACGAAGTAAATATCTGCACATCGGTAATTAAATTCGATTCGGTAGTTCGTGGTGACTGTAGGTTTCGGATAAGAGAAAATCTCGAGAGGATGAAACGGCGATATATCGGGTGATTCCTTTAGAATTGTACTTGTAACTTTTTGTAACGTTATTGCACGCTTTTGAGAAATTTCAAAATTCTATATGGTCCAATATATTTTTACTTCAAAAATTAAATATCCAATTTTTTACGCCCGTTGAACAATTTCGCGATGCACAATAACATAAACGATTTCATCACTAGCTATTTGATAAATTGAAAACATTTTTCCCTGATGCATTTCTATAGTTATTTCAGAAAGTGTTTTCGACACAAAGCACATATTTCCGCCGCGGCCGCAGTTATTTAAGCTACGCCGCACACATATCTCTCGCCACGATCAAATTAATTTATCTATAAAATGTCAACATGTGTTGGTATAAAATATAATGGGAAAAATCGAGAAAAAAATATTGTAGGCAAGCGGGTCTGAAATTTGTTTGCTCGAGGCAGCGGGGAAGGAATCAGATCCCATTCCGCACGTACACGCGCACGCGTAATGATATACTACGAAGAAAAACGTCTACTACCGACGAACACCGCGAGTACATCTTCTAGAAGCGAACTTTCCGCTCGTTATTTACCGCGAAACTATTTTGCAATTTAATGCCGTTGCCTCGCGTCTCCCTCTCGTCCCCCTCCCGCACTTTCGTCACTTCTGCACTCGCTCATTCGCGCGCGGCTCGGCGAACGCGGCAAATGACGTTTGCTTTCGCGTACACATGTACACTCGGAGACCCTATATAATGTCCCTCTTTTCCGCCGTGAGCAAATCCGAAAAGTAGCGACGTTGTATCTGACTAGATAACGTCAAAGCGAGATAAACAGTTGAAATTAATTTGCACGCAGCGTGTATCATTGAGATACGAGAGAAAAATCGATATCTTTAATTACTAATATTGTACCATAAATAAATGTTTAAATATAAATACGTTTTTCTTCTTCCAACTATTTCATCATTCTCTTTTTCTCTTACAATATTCACGAGTTCTTTCCGAACAACATAATTTTCCGGTGATCAGTGATCTATAGTTAAAGATCTATTAACGCAAATATATCTTTGTGTGTGTGATGCTGATTTTGTAAAGTCGCTCCAAAAATTTATTCGACTTAAAATAAATTTAAATTACAAAGACATACGCTAACGCATCTTGAAAAAAATACAAACGTAAAGCGGAATACGATAATCCAATTAAATGTCTGTCCAAGATGAGTAGCAAAGCCTTCATCACCATACACGGCGACGAAAAGTATTTCGCGATCATTGTGGAGTAAAAATTCATCCCTCGCATACGCGATGCGCATCGTACCTGCATTATTGATCGGTTCTATTCGTCGATAAAATATAGTGCGTTCTCCGGGGAATGAATTTTTTTTCGAACAGAATTGATCCCAGGTCGCCGCCACACGTCTCCGAAAAATATTCATTCCAGCGTTGCAAACCATCGGACGTTATTATCGTCGAGCTCGTTACTCGAACCGGAATATGCGCCGATAATAGAACAGTGGTACTTTCCTGGACCATGCCATTCCGATCTTGCTTTTAATACGGTAACTTCTCCGTTCGTGTTTACTTTACAATTCGTCATCTTAATTCTTAACGCGTTGACGTTGTACGTCAACGAATACCTGTGAATACGAATAATTGTGAATACGTTTCGTTTTACGGTTGTTTTAATAGGAGAAGTGGAACAGAAAGTAGTCGAGAGAAAAAATATGCTGTTCTCGGATTATCCGTGCGCGTATTTCGCAATGGCGATGTCTCTCCATCGAATGGCACGAGGTATATTTTGATATAGGTACCCGCGAACGTCGAGCGAAATTCTTTCAGTGACACCGAATTTTTTTGCCGACACAAATATTCTGGGCTCCATTAGACGCTGGTTTGACAGGGGAAAAGTACAAAGAGTCGTCGCTTAGCTGTGGCGAAATAAGATGGCTGTGCTGTAAAGCTGAAGCCGTTCTCGGGAGCCGGGATTATATTGCTGTGCCGATCGAAATTCTTCTCGCTTTATGCTAGCTTGTGCGAAATCTGTTTCAGACGGCAGAAACGTGACAGAGATTTTCATTAATTTCATAAGTGAAATTAGCACGGTAAAATCTCGGAATGGCAATTCTTCTTTAATCCGGAAAAACCGGTATACATATATCAGCTGGTAATGCGAGGATTACATTGTCGGGTTATGTTGATCCAAGATTATATTTCATTTCCTTTAATCGCAAAATGCGTTCTATCCTCGCGAAATCTATTCCACCAGGACGTAACATCATAACCGGAAAAAAGTATGACTTGCAAATCCGCGCAAATCTAAAAGTGGAAAATCTCCGTTCTCTCAACAAGCGAAATTTATTCAACTCGCGCAGTTAATCTGAAAGCAAATTAATTTCAATTTGCGCCTATAAATTTCTAGAACAAGCCTCACGTAAAGTATTTTCTTTCAACATTATTCGATATATTATCATCGATCATTGGTACATCTCCGTTATTTGCAGTATTCAACGAAAATTCAAACTGAGCGCGAAATCAAAGACAATAAACTAGAAAAGAATATAAATTGCGAGAGTGCCAGTTTCAAATGGGACGAAAATAAAAAGATTCGGGCTCATCCGCGCGATATCGATCTATCTCCCTAGTCGTGACATGCGCAGCGACACAGCCGCTTAAGGCGTGCGCGCGATTTGTAATTCGCGCTGATCACAAATTATTAAATAAATATGACAATGTATCGGGATACATGGCGTGGTAGCATTGTTAGACAAACTCGAAAGAGTGGCAACGACAATTATATCGATGATAAAGAGGGAGAGGGAGAGAGAGAGGGAGAGAGAGAGAGAGGAGGGAGCGTATGCGGGACGACGACCACGGTATCGCACGCGGTACACCTGGATAATAGATTTTGTACACGAGCGCGCCACCACTGGTGCGAGTAAAATACCGGTTGCGCTACTAATTGTCGTTAATTGCCTACTCTATACGGCCAGTTTTCAAATGAGGTTTCGTCGCTCGCCCTCTCTCCCCCTCCTCCCCCATCCCCAGTAATTGCGATTCATCGCGTTACCGTTGTGCCTCGTCCCACCACCGGTCGTATCATCCAAATCGAACGTTTTTGTACTACAGTGTCCGCAGTCTCTCCGGCAAGAGATACGGTCCCGTGCTCGCTCATTTTTTTTCCCCCTCGTCTTTTTCCGCCTGATGTCACTCTCACTCGCCGTGTACCTCTGTTTCTCCCCTTTCCCTACCGTGTGTCTGCCCTCCGTTTCTTTCTTATTATTTTTCCCCGCCGGTTTTACCGGCCGCCTTGTTTGTCTCTTATACTACTATCGCTTTTTGTCAACTTACATTATACTTTACTATCCTTTATAATTGTATGTGTTGTGTCTAAATTGATGTTTCTCCTAATCATCCTGTTTCTGTCTTCATGTTACTTCTGTTACTTTATTTAATCCTTGAGTGCGCAGCTTTGCATATGCAAAGCGACTTTTCGATGCTCTGTGTACCCTCCCTTATAAAGTTCGAACTGAAAACGCGCGGCTTTTGCACATCTGTAAAGAGCCTTCTCTGGTCCTTCTGACCTTCCTTTCCCTTCTGGATGAGTTCCTTTTAGAGGATTCCGAGTAAAGGATTCAAATTAGTAAAGGAGATATTTTTGAATATTTGTTTAGAATACTTTAAGCGGTCATTATGTATTTAAAAAATACTCAAAACGCTACGAAAAATTAGTCATTTAAGGGTTAATTCATTTTTTTGCTTTTTAGCCGTTGAACGGTTTGCCGTAAGTAACTACGCGCTGAGAGAAAAAGGCAGGATGACGGGCCAGGGAATCAGACCAGAGAATTTCGTTTCAGTCGCGGCTAGAACGGGTGGAATTTTCGTCGGGTCTGCTAAGCCTCTAAGCGGCTTAGGATTTCGTTGTACGCTTCACGAAAAGAG
Organism: Temnothorax americanus; assembly: GCF_048541705.1. Taxonomy (NCBI): domain Eukaryota; kingdom Metazoa; phylum Arthropoda; class Insecta; order Hymenoptera; family Formicidae; genus Temnothorax; species Temnothorax americanus. The sequence goes on from NW_027509442.1 coordinate 7,674,547, forward strand.
CGAAAGAGAACGCGACGTAGTAGGGCAAAGAAAAAAAAGAAAACAATGTAGTTTCGAAACGAGGGAAGAGATAATTTCTGTCCGCTCCTGCGAACGACGAAATGTATTACAGGAAGTGTCGGTATTCAGACACAATCACGTGATTTCGTCTCTGCCCGTCGGTTTCTGCAGTTCCGTTCGCATTTCTAATTTATTTCACTATTTGTGCGATCTTTTATCGCACTCTCTTCCCTTTCTCTCTACCGCCCTGGTATATAATCCGATATTATATCTAAAGCTCAACGCGTGCGCGCGCACGTACACGCTGATAATCATTTTCTATTATTATCGCGTTAAAAAACATCCTAAAGTATACAAATTCTTCTTGTTTAATATTTTAACATCCGTAAAGAGAAAATACATAGTTGAATTGCAATTACTTTTAAAGAACAAGGGGTAACAATATTTCCCGAGATCGATCATTTTGTTTTAATTCTAAATTGGCAATGCATTATGTTAAAGGGAATTAAAAATTACAACGAAATTGGCACCGTTTAAGGAAAGTTTGTGATTTGCCAGGTATTAAAGTCTTTTACTGTCGTATGAATTATTGTTCATGAGAATAACATGAATCATCGTACCAGAGGCTATTACTGCAGTCTCGCGATCTAGAATGGACGAAGACTCAAACATGGGTTGGTCGGATTTAAATCCCAAATGGCATTCCCACGTTTATCTAAATGATATGTACACTGTAGCTTCCCTAGCGGTTTGGTACCCATCTTAACACTTAACCAACACGAAGGAGAGAGAAGACGCCCATTTTCCAGCCCGCTGTGTGCCGCGCCGTTGTTCCACAATACACCATATAAATAATTTTGCACTGAATTTAGTATACCAGTCTATCAATTATTAAACGCTCTGTTTAATCACGTGATAAATTATGTAATAAACAAAGTTCTTCAATAGTATTCAATTGTTCCACGTATAGCATTACAATAGAAGAACAATAATAATTACGAAAATTTAGGTAAAATCATAGAAGGGGTAATTTAAAATACGTTACATTAACGTAGCCAAATGTAACGCACGCTACGAATGTAATTTTGGAATATTTCGCATAATCGAAACAACTGAAACAATGAGAGGATAAAATTATCGTAATGCGCGTAAAACAGCGTCAGTTCCATGTAAAAATAAAAAAAAAAAGTTCTAGCGCAGAGAGATTGTTAATTAAAATATATCGTGCGCTCGCGGGAGTGAAATCAATATTTCTTTAAAATCGCATGCAGGTCGGTCCGCATCATTTTTTTTTTCCAGTGCGTCACGTAACGCGGGCACTTGTGTGACGAGCGTCAGCAGGTAATGACGAGTGCAGCTGGACAATTTCTAGTGCCTTCGCATATGCTCGATGTAGCGTGTATTTGACCATTGGAGAACGTCCATGCCGCAAGATATCTACGATCCGTTCGCGTAACATCGTACGCTCGCACCACGAGCCGTGTGTCACGTGCGACCGATGGCAGGATGCGAGAGCGATACACCAACATGAGAGAGACAAAGAGAGAGAGAGAGGGGGGAAGAGAGGAGAGACCAGTGTCCCCGGATGGTGCAGAATAGTCAGGTGCCCGCGTACACGTATACATATATGCGTATACGTATGTACTTATGTACACGTACATATACGTACGGGGGCTAATAACGACGAAAGCGAGGTCAAAAGCCGACTAAAGGTCGACGGAGCATCCCTATCCGTTCAGTTTCAAGGCGCTCCATCATTATTGCGACAACGTTTGATCTACGTGATGCGTCGTCGCGCCCAGTAGGTTCGCCTCCCCGTCGCCGTATAATTATAGCTAATGCGCCAAAGCCGCGCGGTCATGGAACTCGCGAGCCACCCGGTAATCCCTTCGATACGTTTAGATTTATTGACCGGACGAGCCAGCGCGCGCCTAGGCAGCTACGGTAGTCAGGGAACGACCGGTCACCAGTGAATAATTATACGTAATCCGTATTTAGCCCATTAAGGACCATCTAATTTCCTTTCGTCAAAACTACATCCCGCTGACTCACGGAATGTACTTTTCTGTATAAAATTTCGGCAATTCTTAGAGCGTCGGGTCCGGAAGTGTGTCGCGGAGTTGAGTTACTATCCTGACGAGAAAAAATTGTCACGGTTGTGGAAGCTCGCTAGATTTTTTCCGATGAGATAATTCTCTTTTTAAATAACTTTTTTAAAGATTATTTTATTTACATATTTTCGACAAATACAGATATTTGTAAATTAAAGGGAAATCGATTATCGAAGAGTGATGATCGTTTATCAATGATTTCACTAGCATCATGGCCATTTTGACTCATCGATAATGCTTTCTATGATCGCGTGCATCGCGTGCGGGCTCTTCTGATCCATTAGCGCATCGCTGAGCTAATTCGAAAGCGATCTTTCGAATTAGTGTGTTCGCAGCCGCGGTTTCCGCGGCGCGGCAGTGCGCTTCTACGGCACGATCGATGAAACGCGAGCTGATTTCGAGGCCGCTTTTGTCTCAACCCCTGAAAAGTCCCCTCAGGTCAAATACTTCGCCATTATAATGTTCCGCACTCGATTCGATTGCATTACACGTGCGTCACGAAAGGCAACCCTTCGCTCGATCGAGCATTGCGCTCAAGATTCCCATTTTATGCTCTTTATTTTTTACTTAAATTTAGCAGAAAGTGATTATGTGTCGAGGTATTCAAACTTTAGGAAATGGAATCGAAAGCATGTCGCATATATTTACTGTCACATATATGTCATATATCTGCTAGCATCTCTAACAATATAAGCAGCGACAGTACGACAGCCGTGTTACTCTTCTTGACAAATATTCCACGTTCCATCGCTCGTCCGAGAAATATTTCGGACAAATTCAATGTTATACCAGCGTTTTGATACGGTAGGATAAAATTGTTACTCGCGACGGCCGAAGGAGATTCGCCTAGAAATATCCTTTGACCGATCATCGGGTTCGTTTTCAGTCTCTGTATTCTTTTCGCTCGACGAGTTCCCCGAGTTGAAGGTCACTCCGTAGTTTATATTCCATCGGCGCCAGCATCTTTATCGGGGATCGGAAAACCCTAATTCCCCCGAGGAATTTCACACTAAGAATTTATGCTACGGAAACAATTTCCGATGCTCGCTCGTCCGTAAAAAACTCCCCGATACCCTCCGTTTTTTTAGATGGATTTAGGTGCGATGGAATGCGAACGCGACATATACAAGAAGAGCGCAAATTGCCTTGCGCTGCGCGCATATATTGAAACGTTATTTCATTTGAAATTTCATCTGTACGGTCAGATGAGAAATGATTCGCGCGAATTTTATCAAGACTTTCATGCGTTACATAACTTTCGCTGCAAAATCGTCAATTGTTCAAAATCCGATCTCGCTTGCTATACAATTTCCGAGACATAATTGTAGAACATACTTGAAACTTATAAGACCCTGCATTGTGCAATTACCCTGTGGGCAATTAACAAGCCAAAAACATGCACTATATATGTAGATTAATTACCATAATAAACTAGTTGTGACAGTCAACGTATAGTGGCAACTAGCGGCGTGTAATAGGTCGCAGGCCGCTAAAATAGGGCGCGATTGTTACATCGCCAATGTTGTTGGGGAAATATATTTCACATTTTTAACAACGTTCGGCAACACAATAAATTTAACGGCATTAAATCACGACTATGATCACAGGCGTTGCCCGATGTGCGCTGTTGAAGACGCGGAATATAAAATATCCGCGCCGTGAAATCATTGGAATAATAGAATCGCAATCCCCCACTCGGACGTACGTCACCAATTTGTCGTGGTGAGTAACGGCAACGTGGGAAATTGATCGATTCAATATTCCGTACTCGCGCGATCAAGATCCCTTATATACTGGGGCGATTGATAACGGAGGCGCGGAGTGCCGTCCGTTATTTACTATCTCGGTAAACGGTCGTTTATTACTCCCATGGCACATATCACGGCAGTACTCGCGTCGCTATCACTGTTTCAACGGGATTACGGTGTGTACAAAGATAAGCGTCTAAACCTCCACTTCTCGCCCTATCCTTCCAGCACCCATACACGGTAGCGTGATCGCAATTGTGCGCGCGTGGCCTCGACGATTAGCCCCCAGCGATCGCGTTACGTAGCGCAACGTACTATAAACACCTTATGATTGCCCTTATAAGGGACCGAGCAGGGTAAACCCGTCTATTTGTAAGGGTGGCGGTTAGAGGGGTGGAACGATTTGGAGGATCACGCTCATGACTCGCGTTTAAACGGCCGCGCCGCGGAGACGTGTGGGATCGAAAGTATTTCATTGTGCAACGTTTGAGAGCCAATAGCTCGGCAACGCGCTTCGGCGTAGCTCTCATATTACGCGCGACAAAACGTTGGTCCTTCGTACTCTTTAGCAGCTGAATGGGAATTATTCGGTCTCACGGTCAGCCAACACGCGTCCCTCGTACAATCAGCGGTATATCATTTGTCGATTATCGTTAATGCCGTTGGTCTTGCATTTTCAACGGGGAAAAGTCACAATGGTGGATTTCTACTTCAAGTTGTGAGTTCTAATCGCTAATTGTAAGTCTAATTCCAATCGCTTCGTCTAAACAATTTTACTGTCGAATATTAAAGAACAATATTGCCATTCGATAGTGTCAACGATAATTTAACTTAGACGAACCATCGATTCGAATACAGATCTGTGCAGACTATACTTTTTCATCTTTCCTTTTCCTTCCCTCAGCATCTAATTGTATATCTATCCAACTTATGTATCATTTTAATTGAAAAAATATATAATATAACGCATAATAAGAGAAATAGGATCGTAACGATATACAAACAATTAGAATCAAAACTAATATAAGGCTTTCAAAGACCTAAGCTTGGATCGCATGGCTTTTGATTCTAATTGTTAATATAACGCAGCTAGAGAGAAGAGGCCTTATATCTTTAACTGGAGGAAATAATTTTGTGGCTCGATTATATTTGCATGTTACAATTATTACGGGCCGGAATGTTGAACGTAAAAGGAAACATCGCGCGACATGTAGCGTCGAATATCACAACCGACACGAATATTCGCTATGGCACTCAACGCGTTAACATTGTAACAATCGATTAACGCGGTTTCTGCTTAGCGCAACAATATCCCGTTGAATCGCTCTTTGTAAAACGAATGCCCTCGCGCAAACAGAATCGCGTACCGAATGTACCGAAATAACGACGCGAAAAGTTCTCTATCGCGCTATCGATCCTTCACAAATACGGACACTCGCATATGCAAATGCTTCAACGTTCTCTTCCCTCTTTTATCTATCCTACTCGCGTATATGCACGCCGTAGCCGAAATGCATATAGGTACGAATTCTGCGACTTTCTTCGCCATCACGATGTTCCGCTGTGCGCGCTCGTTACATTCCCGGCGTCTACCGCGAATGTAACTCTGTCTCTCGGCGTATTATAGTCGACAGATCTTCCTCGACATTTGCGGGACAAGCGACGATACATCAGCGTCACCTCTAAAGATTTCATCCCCTATGGCTCGGCCATCAGTCCAAATGTCGGGCAACAGCGGCTGCCTGAGATATGAACTTACATTTCGAGATTAGAGTGAAGTTCGGTCAGATTTATCGCGCATGAAAATGATCGCAATTAATACGGGACCGAGAAGTTAAATATACGTACGTGAACTAATTTATCTCTACCCCTATAAGTAAATCAGAGAAATTGATTATTTGCTTCTCTCTAACGAATAGAAATGGAACGTAGAATTGAGTGGTTATATACGAGAGACAAAAGTATAAGCAGGGCAGACGCGTACAAATATTTATCGCTCGTATTATAGAGACATTTATAGATTTGTTTTTTATTTTCTACCATTATTTGTTTCATCCGCACTCGGCACATATCTGTTTATAGCAACATTATACAATCCGCCCTTATTAGCTTTTAGTATCAAGTTAGATAAAAGTCAAGTTATAACGTTAAAATGTGCGGTATAACGCGGTTCGCGAGAGAGCGACTTTCCAAATCTCAATAAACTTGATGTAACCAAACACCTCTTTTCCTCGGTTAGAAGAGATTGCCGCTAATATGGTGCGCTATATAAGAACTCGGGGTAGGGGGTGCGACATTATCGATTTCTCGCTATCGGGTGATCCGATACCTCGATAACACACGTCCGCCTCGCGCCGTTCGCCGACGAAATGGGAGAACTTTTGACGCGCGATAAAAGTTTCTCGACATGACTGGCAAAGCTTCCAGAGGCATCTATCTTTCGCAAACAGATCATCGATGCTCGCAGTTTCCGCAAAGGTGCGCGCTTCGACGACTTCATCGAATCGCATTTTTATCGCGCTTAATTAAGGATGTTAATTGCCGCTTAAATTAAAGCGCGTTATCAAGAAAGTTAGAGCGTACAGATAGCGCCGGCCACGGTGAAACAACCGTGCCAAAGTATGCTGCTGGAAAATGTCAGAATATGGTAGGATAAGTCATGACGAATAAGAGTAAACCTACAGATTACACAAGAGCGTCGGCAGTATAAACTGGATGGGCTCGGAGTTCGTATACGATGAAAGCAGAATAAGCTGCGGTACGTCAGACTCTTTTTATTTCTTCTCTCGTTTTTTTGTGTGTGTCGTGTAAGCGACATCTTTTGCGAGAATTCATCTTTTTCAGTGCACGCGGTCTGAAAAAAATTAAAAGGGACGGTAAATACGAGCCATTATCTCTCGCAAATCGTAGTCAAAGGACCTTTTCCGCATGCGACTCTGAATAGTAACGCTGAAATTTAAGCGTAATCCAAAAAGATTACGCGATGAATAAAAGTCATTTTCAAATTAACACTTTTGTTTGTAAGATCGTGCGAAGGGCGAGCTAAAGTGCGATGGGCTAGTAAAATTAAGGCGATCGTGGATCGCGGGAACGGTATTGCCGACCGGATACTTTTCGCTTGCCGGGAACACCCTGAATCTCGCGGATTTCGCGATTCAAGCGTTAGTCTTCGTATTTCAAGATCACGAATTTTTTCAGTCAGTGAGTTAGATAAGGTCGTAAGGCTTCCGAGCGTGGACCCGCCCGCGTATAGTTAGGCGAGGAGAAATCACCGGCTCGGAATACCACCGGCAGCGACGAGAGAGAGAGAGGACGGAAAGGGGATGCTCGGTGCACACTTCCATCGTAATTCAGCGAGAATGGCCACGCCATCAAATGCGACGATACTGCAGCGCAACCTCGAATGCCCGTATACATACATATGGGGCGGGCGTGCGTGCATTCACGCCGCGGGTCCTGTAAAGCGAATTTGCAATATTCCACCGATAGCATGACTCGAGCGGGACTCGATCGAATGGCGTTGTTACGTTTACGCTTAAATATCCGAGCGGGACGCCTTTCGTGTCCCTGTCCCGGCCTCGTCTCCGCCGCACAAACGCAAATATCCTGACTTAAATATACGGCTCCGTGCGCGACGGTCACGACCCGCGCACCATTTGTTCCTATTCCGGTAATGCAAATAGTTTCTGCCGAGCACACTGACACGATATAATCGAATACCCGCCACACGATTTAGTTGCAGAGTTAGCCGGAGGAAATGGTCCGCGGATTAACAAATTAATACTAGCAAAACCAACTAGAGGCTATACTGATATTCAGAAATTCTATTGAGTCACTTGTAATGCCTGTTGGTAATTTTCCATACGGGTGTAATAAGCAAATTCTTTACAAAAGATTTTTGTAAAGAATCTTCGCAATATTAAGTAAAAAAAAAAAAAATTATTTTGGATCATTAGACTGATGAAGATCTTTGTTAGTGGAAGTTGAATCTTGATTTCCCGAAGAGGAATCTATCACGTACACCATGAATTAAATTTGAAAAAACTGTTTAAAGTACACTGTCACACGTACATTTGCGTTTGTATGCTGGTATTGGCCTTTAAATTGATAATTGTCTACTAACCAATTATCGAATTTAAAAAACATTTTTTATAAAGAGTTAAACGATAATAATTAATTTCTTCCATACCTCTAACAAGAAAATTTCGCAAATCTGAAAATTCTGATTTTGATGAAACTTTATGTAGAAAGGAGGGGGGGAATAGACAAATTTAAAAATTTTTAATTGCGGTCTAAAAACGATTCTAAGGGGTGGTCACGTGTGCCCCTACTAATTGTAAGACGATAGCCCGGCATTACATTCAAACAACCGCATGTGGGCAAATCGGCGTTGTCTCGCGACCCAGGTAGCAAAGTGACGTCAAGTGACGTCTTAATAACGTCTCAATGACGTCTACGACGTCAATAAGACGTCTTTAGACGTCATCTTTGCTACTTGGGAAGCGCCTGGCTGCGCTAAGTTTATAATGAACAATTTCACCAAATTACTCATCGGCCAATCGACGCCCACACACGTATCTCAAAGATAAAACGAGAATATCAAAAAGTCGCTCTACATACGAGGGGTGGTTTTTACCGCAATTGAACATTTCTAAATACGTCTATTTATCCTCCTTACATGTACGTAAGGTTTCGAAATCAAAATTTTCGAGTTCACGAGATTCCCTTGTAAGTTCACCGAAAGTATGTTAAATGGTGTATCGATTACAACTCGATCTCGTTAGAATTAAAGCTAATTCGACGGTCTGGTGAGAATATAAGGCGTATTAAAAGGGGCATCAAGAGATGTTTCGCATTGGGCCTAGTTGAATGCGCGTTTACGGTCGCCGCGCGGTTCGACAGTCGCGCGCGGCCGTCCGCCTGTCATTAATGCATCGCCACATATACGTACGCTGGTACCGCAGCGGGTGGTACCTCCGGTACACCAACGGTGTGCTGTGCGCGTCGAGCAAACACCGGTTCGCTACACGGTAAACATATCGGTGCTCGCGGTGTAGGCGGACGGGAGGGAGAGCAAAAGCGACGATGGGGGTTGAAAGCGGAGTGAGTGAACGAGCGGGCGAGTTTGTGGGCCCAGAGAGCGCGGGCGCGCGCGCCACGTCGGTGTGTCGCTAGTAATGAATAGGACATAAATCTGCGGAGGTTCTCTCTCTGTGCCGGTAACGTCCCCGGGATCTCTCTGGTCCTCTTCTACTCTCTCTCTCTCTCTCTCGCCAGCACCATTTACGCGTCTATAGACGCGAGCGCGTACCGGCGACGGCGGGGAATTTTCCAGAGCAACGCGAGAGTGGACGTAATGGACGTCCACTTTTACGAATACGCGTTCTTCCGTTTCCGCGACAACGCCGCAGGAAACGATGGAGACGGACGGGTTTTATTCGCCGGTAGGTAAACGATGGCTCCGAACGACGCGACGGAACGACGGAAGAAGCGCCTCGGGCAGCACGGCGTTCGCACTTTTTTTTACGGCCGGAAGCCGCATTCGCGAGTATCGGTCACTCCGCGAGTTCAGAACACCGTTCTGGGGTTGTACAGACGAAATAGAGAGGCGAGCGGAATAGCGAGTTACTTTATTCCTTTTCAACGAGAAATGACGTTGGGAACCCAGTGAAGAACCCAACGGGTTGCTTGACAGTCCAAAACGTTACTCGGAATTGTTACTTTATAATTAATCGAGCAGCAAGAGAAAGAAATAAAAAAAACACGCGGATTTGTTTCTCGCGTATTTGGGCACTTGAACGATAACGAATTATCTCGTGCGCATCGTCGGCTTTACGTGCGCTATATACGTCTTTACGGGAATCCAATATATTATTTCAGATCCGCGATAACAGCCGCAGCCATCAGAGAAGCGGCGATGCAAATTTCAGATCTACTTTGACCCGATCACGGGCCAATACCCGCAACGATATTACCTTCTGGTCACTCTCACGGTACATCTCAGAGATCGTTTCCATCTCGCTAGGGCTACGTAGGAGGAGTACGTGGAGAGGATCCGTTTCCGCGGCCCGGAAGCGGGATAGAGCGAGAAAGACGGACGGATCGGCCAAGCGGCAAGTTTAATTTCCGGTCGGGCAAATTCTAAAGTGGCGAAAAGCTGATCGCGATTCGATGGAAAATGCCGGGCGAACGCTAGGGGAGAAAATTCATATAAATATCGTAGGCAGTTAAGAAAAACGATATACGCACGCCAGTGAAACAATGATTTAACTTTGTAAATCGTAGTTGCGTGTAACGTGATCGTTTCCAAAGATGTTGACGTATGTTCATATTTCTGGAATATTCTCTCCGAGTCGACAAGATGTTCTTTTTTATGTTTGTATTTCTCGGACGACTTTTTTCCCGCGTCCCTTTTTGTTTGAGTAAACCGTTTGGAAACGGTCAAACTGAAAGGCTTTCATGTTCATCTACCGCGTCTATTGACTAACGCGAGTAATTTCAGAAGCAAACTTTTACAAATTTTTGACTGAGCGAGATTTTCTTAGCGCTCAATATTCAAGCATATATAAATATAAATAATATTTAAATTTAACAGTATTACAATTTTTTCAAAGCGCCAAAATAATTTTGGTAATTCTTCCCTTATTTTAAGGATAACGGACCGTTGATCTGATTCGGATAGCGGTCGATAGACGCTGAATGCTTATCAAGTATTTGGCAATTCAACAATTACATATGATGGCCTGTGATGTTCATAATGTTCAGCAGATGCAACGTGACTGAGTAATGCACGGCAAGGCTAGGTAGCCTATCAATATCGCATTAGTAATAAATTTATAATGCTGATTATGAATTGAAGCTGATGTATATCGAAAGCGCGATTATTACCGTTAAAAATAATAATAAATTTTAAGAAAGGCTTTTGTTAAAACCAATTTTTGTCACAATTTAATTATTTCATTATTGTTTCTTACTTACTGTTACTTTATAACTTATGCCGCAAAATGCAAATTAAGCAGAAAAGAGACAATTAGATAAATGTAAGAAGAAGTATATAATACGTCGCCAAACTTGAGGAACAAATCTTAATTAAAGAATTACTCGATTTTAATTTGGAAGTTAGTTAACGCGTATTTTATTTAAATCACTGTGAGAGAGTAAATCGCTTTATATTATTATACAAAATTTTCCTACAATAAATATTTTGTTATTTTAAGATTTAACGATATTGAAACAGGCAATTTAATAACGTAAAATGATAATGAACCATTCAGCCTGACCGACAGCAACAACAGTTTCCGCAATTTGGTGTAGCATAAAATATACTTACTAATTAATGAGTAATTTATTTATAGATTAATATTATAATGGAAGGTATACGTTACGTATACGTGTTTACCATTTGATCAGTTGATTCCGATATTATCTCTTCCATTATTAACTACTTACGGTAACAATTTTTATATCAATTATGTACTGGATAGAAAGACAAAGGATTATATTATCATAAAAAATTATATTAAATATAGAGAATTATATTACCAAAAGTCGTAGCTCGTCTCGATAAAAATGTGAAAAATTTAGTTAGCCAAAGATAAAATTAATCAAGATATTTAACATTCGAATTACGAATTTGCGAAACAATTCGTAATTGAAAAGATACACGCATCAATGATTCTGTGCATGGGATACTTTATACACGCAGATCGTACGGAACCGACAAAATTCTGCGCGGGATTAAAATGGCAGCACCTCTGACCGTTATATTTCGAAAACATATAACTTTTGATAAAATGTTCATAATGTATTCACATGGGAGCAGCTAACGGATCGTAGCCGCGTCATTATTCTTTATACTTTATACTATATCGAGCGACTATAGTTCTCTCTAATAGCGGCAAAAATGTCGAATAATTTCATTTAAACTTATTTAAGCTATCGTATTCAGTTAGCTAGTCGGCTAGCCAACTAAATTTGTGGATATTGGCTGTCTCTGTGTCTCGTTCGAGGATCCTTCGATCCTCTGGAGATCCTTCAAAACAGGTTTCAGTGTCGAGACCGACCACGACGTGACGAGAGGAAAACGATGCGGAAAACAATTTCATCGGCTTCGTTGTCGCTAATCAGCACTTTGGCAGCGAGCAAACGCTGATGAAAAATTCTCATTGAGATCTCGGGGACCCTCTTTCTCTCGCAGCTGTCTCTATCGCGCCGCTACTACACCGCTGCTCGAACAATATCCTTTCTTCGCGACGACGTAGAAAATCGAAAAGTCGGCCGGGAGACAGGCGGAAGAAAAGGCCGAACGGGAGAGTTAGAAAGGAGACGTCCCCATTCAGCAGTAGCTTAACGATCTATCCTTTCGGAACGACGGCACATCCTCCAACGTTCTCCCGCAATCCCTTTTACTCTCGCTCGTATCTACCACATCCTCGCGTCACTGTACCTTATTCTTCGCCATTTCCTTCTTTTCATTTCGCTATACTCATTCTCCTTTTCCTCGCGCTTTCAGCAGCGATATCCAATTATTTGAAAAGATTTAAGTAAGGAAAAAATACAGATATACGTCAAATAATCTTTTTAACCGTACAATAAAATAGCAATTTGAAATAAAGTTAATACATCTGAAAAGATGTTTGTATATTTGGTGTATTTTAATTATGTACACATTAAGTCAAATAGAGAGAATATATATGAAATTCGCGATAGATTTTTACGTGACAATATTATAGCGTATGATTGTGGAGAAGTGAGAGAATGAGAGTGAGAGTGAGAGTGAGTGAGTGAGTGAGTGAGTGAGTGAGTGAGTGAGTGAGTGAGTGAGAGAGAATANCTGTCTTCAGGAGCGCCCGTGGTAACAGGTGCGATTTTCATTTAATGTTTGAATGTTTGATCAATAAATGTTTTACTCCGAATTTTGTTTTGTTGTCAAGCGAGATGCTGAGGACGATCGGTCGGGGTTCAGTCGTAAATCGGCGTTACGAGAGAGCGTGCGGAAAAGTCGTGATCCGAGAACAGAAATGTAGTGCGCGAAAGCGAAACGAGAGTTTATTATTTGTCACTAATTAAACGTTCCTTGGTCTAAACTGTTGTAGATTTCTTTTAAATAAAATAAAGATCCTACATGATTTATATGCAAGTTTAAAATATGAATAAACTGACATCTAAATAATAATCATCTGGCAAGCTAAAGTACGTACGTAATTATCTTCGCGTCTTTTATAGCGTCTTATCTGGTCTCTTTCCTTGGCCTTCTGTTCTATAAAGGATTATATCCAACCGCGACGATTGTTAGTCCAATACCACCCTCTAATGCATAAGAGGCTGTTAACGAAGGGAGGAGTTAATTGCGCGATGGTGGCTCAGCGGAAAAGCACAGTATTACACACAGAAATACCCTCGTTCTTCGCCCGGAGTCGTTTATGAATTCGCATTGTGGGTGAAACTCATAGCGCAGATTCAAACGCGACGAAAGCTCGAAAGCTCGAAAGCTCTTTTGATATATTGATGCCTTCTGCGGTATTAAGCGTATTTTCAATGCATAATGAGTGTTTTTATACGTTTGTTACATCCTTTAATGCGCGTTTCGCAGAAAACATCTTCCTTTCTAATATTTCAACGAGCATTAAAGCTTAAAGGCATTAGAATTAATTCGCATTTAGGGAGGAAGAATGAAAAGACACAATGTCTACCCATTCCCTTTTACCGTCAAAGAGTCATTGTCCGGATTATAGATATGTAAATGATCTTTTAAGTCTCTCTATATTCGCACGTAATACTATACAAGGAATAATAATAAAGCCATTTTTTAACTTTATTCTATTAATTGATTAAGATTAATGACGACGAAATAGATTGCAAGTTTTTTTTATTATATAGAATTGCAAAAAAATTATTAATAAATATTATATAAAAAATTTTTTATAATTTATAAAATATAAAAAATATGTAGTTTTATTTATATTTTAAATAGACATACAATGTTTCGAAAAATTGAAATTCTGTATCTAAAAAAGTACGACACAGCGCCGAAAAATTCATTGCACCGAAATATTATTATTTGAAAATGTCACTTCCATAGAGATATTCGAGAACACAAGAGGCGTTCCGGAAAATCACAATTTCAAAAACCGGAAAAACAAACGGTATCCTGGAAAACTGTGAGAAAAGAACGATTGACATATATGATTTTTACTTAATGACTTTTTATGTGACGGCTCATTCTTGTTCTCTCAACTTTTTGGGAATATATATATACGTATACAAATATCTCGTTTCAAATATCTCGGAAGAGTGATATTTCGGAATGACGATGGTGTTGCCAAAACGAAATTTCCAAAACGCACTTAGCTACTCGTTTTATTGAGAATATAGCAGTATTTCGATTTTCGGTCGACTTTCGTTCCGGAAGATTCGTTGGGATGTAACGCGTTCGACCGAACCGCGCTCTGGCTCTGCCGCGTTGCATGAAAACAGAAAGCTTAGCGCGAGATACATTGGGTAGTGTGATATATCTCGAGCGCAGTTTTTCCGTCGCTTTTAATCCCGCGTATACCAGCGATGCTATTATTGCCTACAATTCAAGCACACGTTGACAGCCCGGCAGTCGATTATTTTCCCCGCGGTGAAACATTTGTGCCGCGGTATCTCGCAACCGTAACCAGCGGCGAGGGCTCTCTCTTTCTCGCGTTCGTTAAACACCGTCCGAAATTTATGCTTTATGCGATCTGACAGCGTAACGAGCGTGAGCGAAATTTTATCGGATTACAATCAGAATACCTCTTGCGGCTCTCTTGCTTTCGATTCGATTAAAATCGCCTGGGGCTCCTATTATCAAGACTAGTTAATCGTTTTTCCTATATTTTTTTGCGGAAATCGTAGAGCTTGCTTCAAAGCTGCAAGCGCTTTTATTCGAAGATAGTAAACAATTTTGTATTACGCTCATTCGTAAAACTTTAAATTGTTTAAAGCAATTTTCCTTTTCGGAGCAACAATCTATGATTCAAGTAGGTAAATTTATAAATAATACTAAGATATTCTCTTGGCGAATTTTATTGCTAAGTATCGTATCTAAGAAATGGCGATTAAATCGCATCAGGAATCTTTTCGTAATGCACACAATCGTTCGGTGCACCTATACTCTATACTGTCATACAAATCGTATATACATTCGTAATCAATCTGTGAGAGTCGAAATCTTCTCAGTTGCCGTTGAGAGAACACATTTGATAAATTTTCCGTCGGACAGAGTATACTTGAGATCATTTCCGCATTAACGTGCAAACGTGTCAGGCTGATACTTCGGCGCGGTTTTCGTGATATATGGCGGTGATTGCGCGGTGAGGAATGGCGCGCTGAAATTCCAACGAAGTTTCGTTAACGATGCGCCACGATGGGTCGTCCGACGCGCAAAGAGCGCGAAGTCATTCGAACAATCTCCCTTTACTGTTCTCCACGCCCGCGCGTTCTCGAGAGATGTGATTTCACGATGCCGGATTTTACGACTCATGCAACCGAATTATTGTCTTGTAAACGCGTTATCCGACAAAGTAATAAATGATACGTCGCTTTCTGCCACGTACGAATTTCGTAACGCGCTTTGTTCAACGAAGCGTGCGAAGGATAGGATAAGACGGATAAGACACTGTTGCGTGTTGTTTTAATAAAAATTAAATAATAAATAAAGCGCCATAAAAATTTTTTCAGGTACGTTTTGTTCGCGAAATAAAAAAATTGAGTTTTCATATTCTTATATTACTATACCTTTGTAATACACGTATGTACATACATACACACATATACACACACCCACATTCATACAAATTGCATTTATACGTGTGCTCCGTTACAATGTGCAAGCGAGTCACGCAATGGTCGGCCGCACGCGTAACGATCGCAGGTAAAGAAAGGAAACGTTTAATTAAAAAATTCCGGGAACAAATTGATTCGTTTCAGTACGGTATTCTCGTAGTTAGACGAAACTATTCGACGCCGCCATCTTTCTAGCAACGTCGATCGAATAGTTATGAACCCATCGCTAAAAATTGTCACATCGCTAGAAATTATCAGTATACGCAATTTAGAACGTGCAGCTGAAAGCACAATATAAAACCTTTTTTTCTGTTTCGATAAACTCGCTGGAGGTACGATGTATGCCGATATTGGACACGCGATAAAAGATATTGCGTATCACCGTTATGAAATAAGCGAGAGGGCAAAAAATGTAGATTTAACCTTCAATTGTTACAATTTCTCCTGGCGCTTTCTCGCTGTAACACTACCGGACATGATGCCGTGCGTGAAATCGAGGCGAATCGTGAAACGCACTCGAAGAGCGCGAAAAGTAGCGAAGCTGCGCAGTATTAACGAACGTGCGTAAAAAAAATATTAAAAAAAAGAGAAAAAACAGGCCCGCCGATGTAGACACGCGGAATTCGTACACGCGTATACGCGATGTCGCGGTCTGCGGTTCGTGAATGGGGATATGCGAGCTACGTATACGCTTAAACGTACGTATGTTATACTCATACGCTGCACAAAACGGCAAATTCGACGCGCGGTTGGTGTGTGCGCGGGTTCGCGTCGGTTCGCGCTCGAGATAAATGAAATTCATAAGACGGGAATGATATCCTTGAGACGGGACTTTCCCGTGCCGGATGGGCGATAGTTTCGCGCAAGACGAAGCGAGAGAGAAGCCTCGACGGGGTTAGTGTGGGGGTCAGGGGGGCTCGTGCAACAAGTGACGTTATTAGGTTGGCGCTCGAGGGTTGCAAGGGAGGGAACGGAGCGAATCATAATGCATAACTCTTGCCCGTCCTTGTCTTACTACTCGCGCGCGCGCGCGCGCCCGCACGGCCATTCAACTTCTGCGGAATTGCTCGTGCCAGATTAAACCGAATCACCCCCGAAAGACCGAAAATTAGCGAATATTCAGTGAACTAGATGCCACGATTATTTTTGACTCAATAATAAAATTATAACAAAATATTATTTTGATATGAATACAAAATTGATATGACGCAAAAAGTTCTTCAGTACCAGTTTGCCGCGGATATAACTGAAAATTCATGTGTGTTTTAACTTTTACATGCTCAACATTATCGAGAATTGAAAGCTTTCACGGTCAGTTAAACTGATGCAGAAATTCCCTTTGTGAAATCCGATTCAAAGTACTTTAATTTAGAAATTGAATGGGGATACACACAAATGGCGGAGTTTTCCAGGTTTTCGATAAGGATAAGAACGCGCATTTCCCACAGTCACATATCGTCTGCCTTAATCTTTCTGATAAGCTCGGGTTATGATATTCACGGTGAACTTCAAAAGCTCGTTTGTGCTCAGATCGGTGCCAAGTTACGTTGAGCTCATTCGTCCTTGTCGTCCGATACGATAATCGGCCGGTCCGAAGACGTGCCCCGTTCTAGAAAACTAAATTTCCATTCCGTTTCTCGGCGGTGGTGAACCGCGAAAAGAGACCACGTCGCCGTAACGGAGAAGACAAAGAGGCTTTATTATACGAGGAGAGCGATGGAAATTGAGAACGGCGAGGGCGGAGATTGGCAAGGATGCCGGGTGTTCCCCTTGGCGCCGAACGGCAAAGACGACTACCTTATATCCGCAGAACTCGGATTATTACCGCTCAAGTCGGTTATTCTTCTTTCTATTTCATTATGATACAGTTGAAACGCGCTAATCATGCGTCATCGTTTGATTCTCTATATACGTTCGCCTTGTTGCGTGAACGTAAAAAAGTTTATAATTCGCTCTTCAGTCTTTTATCTTGAAAGAAGGAAAAATCTATTAAAGTTAGATTAAAGTTAATATTTGATGTTTAAGATCATTTTATTCTTCCTATTTCTCTTTTCATTCTTTCATGACTTTAAAGATTTAGCGGCGATAGTGATTGAAGTATAACCCATCTAAACAGCTGGGGCGATGAAAGTATGGTATAAAATCTATAACTTATCGATATACGTCTCTCTCTCTCTCTTTTTTTAAGTATCATAAAAATTCGATCTCGCCTGAGCGTACAAAGGAAGCTTTTCAAATTTCAAAGCTGAAAGGAATCTTAAAGGTACCGTATGATCGAGAAGTATTCTATACACGTGTAACACGCGGACGCAGCAGCGAAAATGGAAAAGGGAGCGGTGGAAAAAAAAGGAAGGAAAAAGGGGAAAAAAGGGGAAAAAGGGAAATCCAATGGACGACAGGGACCACCGTCGTGTCGTCAAGCCGGTCGGTCCTTTTTCCGCCTCGCGGCCCCCTCTGTCTCTCGGCACTTGATTTCCGTCTTTCCCATTTTCCTCTTTCGCTCCGTATCTCCCGGAACCCCCTGCTCGTCCCACCCTCGTCTTCACCCCAAGTCCGCCATTTTTGTTTGTATTTCGCGGTGATCGTGGCCCGGAAACGGACGTCCGCGCCGTGAAAAATGGCCGTCGTTGCGCTTCCGGGACAGGAACGTTCTCCTCCTCCCCCCTCTCCCCCTTCAGTCCGTTATCCCTCCTCGCAGTTCCCTGCCCTGAATTCTACTACTGACGCCCTCGTCCCAGGCGAAACGCGTTTCATCCGACCGACCCCCACGGCGTGTTCTACCTTTCTGCTCTTTACCACTGTCCTGTCCGACTTTGGCCATCGACCGGTGTCCGAACCGTGACCATTTGACGCAACGCGCTACATGTGTTCCTGACGTCGTGCACACCAAGCGTTTTATCACAGTTCCGTGAGCCGTCTAGTCACATTTGATTGTAGTAATTGTCACTCGACACTTCCGCGAACCGCGCTGATATCACGCGCGTTGAGAGAATCCCGTATAATACGGTTGCGATCGTACACATTTGAACGAATAACAATGCGATTGTAGTCAAAGTAGAATTCTATTCGTTTTGTAAATACGTACAATAATATTAGTCGATTAGAGCTTTGTTTAACTTTCTTGCAGTTTTGCGCTGTTTAACTGCACTGTTCAACAACAAAAAATACAAGAACGAGAATAATAGTTTTTTCGTAGTTTCTTAAGCGCTGAATACGATCCCGTTTACTAAATTGTTCTATCACGTCACAATTTTGAGAAATTTGCGATTATAATATGCCAAAATACACTAAAATAGCCTCTTTTTTCTAACTTGAATTGTAAATTTCTCAAAATTGTGACGTGATAGAGCAATTTGGCAAACGGGATCATATTTAATGTTCGAAAACATATTATACTACATAATATACTATAAGAAACGATTAATCTTGTTTCTATGCTCGAAAAGAAGTAATTTTTTGTTGATCAGTGTTATTGATTGATTGATCGATTGACAGAAACTTTGAATTAAAAACTTATTTCTCTAACTTCCTCGCCGTGTACTCTGTTTCAGGAAAGTTTCAAGAATGTGTTGAGCTGATTCTATCCGGTTATACTCAGGGTTTTGGGAATGGATTCGACATTATTGCTGCTCCTACTGACCGGTAAGTTTATAAAATACTGTGCTTCTCGGCAAGTAATATATAGAAGAAGCGTCGGCGTTCTTTGGCTTGACTGTTGGAGTCGTTAACGTAGGATCTACAATTGTAGATGGACTTCCACGCAGAGATTATATCTAAAAGTCCCGGCAAAACTTTGGTAGCGAGTCCCACTTATTATAAACTTCGGTCCGACAACACTCTCCCTTTGCAACAATGAGTTATTCCGCAATGTTGAGGGAATAAAACGGTTCGCAAACTGCTACTAGAAATTTTTCTCCTGGTCTTATTTTACAGTTAATAAAACCTTCTCGTATCCGCGTAAAGAAAATAGAATTGTCTGCGGAAGTAGCATCGCGATATCTATAAACACGAATAAAGGCAAGCTCGTTCGTCCGTTCAATAATCATTTCACGACGTGTTCAATGAATTGTTCAATTGTTACAAAACTGTTTCTCATGTTCCATTTAATAATAGATATAGATGGAAGAGAAATGTAATACTTTCATGTCATATCGTGATCAAAAATGGAAACTTCGTATTATTTTTCAAAACTTGAATTAAATTTTCGGAAGATACAATATCGATACGATCAGCAGGTCGGTGACGCAAAAACTGGCGATATCATATCTCTGAACGAGCTTCCGAATCGGTCTTCGAATTGACTCGCCGTCGCATTTCTATACTCTCCAGGCACACGGGTGTGCAAAGGACAGAATAAAATTCGTGGTCTCCATCGAGGCGAGAACGTTTGGGGAAAGTGACTTCGATTTGACGCTCCGTGAACTTGCAGAATAACCCGGCCCTTGCCTGGGGCCGCGGCCGTGGAGAGAAAGGCGAAAAAACGCGTCCATTCGCGGCGAGCATTTACGTGCGCGCCCCACGTAGCCCCACGGTCGATGACCACGTGGAAGGTAGAAGCGAGGACGAATACGAGAGCAGGAGCGGGAAAAACAGAGGAAAAAAGAAAGGAGTACGTTTGGTTTGGCAGTGGGTGGTGGGCGTCGAACTCGGGACATCGCGCGCGGATGACGAGTAATCGATCACGAACACTCTGCCAACACTACGTGGCGAAGAGCACGGCGGTTCTCATTCAACCCGAAGCGGGAAAAATTTTCTCTCCCTCGGCGAAACGTCGATCTGCCGTTTTCGAAAGTGTGTAGCCGCGTGTATGAAACCGCGAAAGATGGAGCGCACGATGAACGCGACGGGAAGGATCTGGGCGATTAGTCTGACACCTCGGAAAAACGTGTTAGAAATCGTCGGAGTGACTTGTCTCGTGCTGGTAATACGTCTTCCGCCGCCACCGTTGATAATAGACGGAGATGCGTCGATCTCCGACACATCGGGAATTAGTTTCGAATGAAATTCGATATACCTGTCGGTAGGAGAAACTCGCGAAGGAGAGCCGGCCATCGGAAGCTGTCGTCGCGCAAATCCCCGAGCATAGCTGAGAGCCATGCGTCGGAGATATTTGCGGACGAGTTCGTAATGCTTTCACGAAAAATACAGAAACCCCCGGCTGGCAACCCGTCCCCCCTCGCACCCGGTTACCCCGGCCGTCCCTGTATCGATTTCTGTCCGATGGAGTATCGCGATACTCGCCCTCTCACCACCTCTCGCGCTCCTCTCCATCCCCGATCGCCTCTCTTTGTGACTCGTCCTCTTCGTCCCCCTTCCCCCTTCCGCCGTCCTCCATCGGTCCCCCACACTCAATCCCTCTCACGCTTCCTCTCGCGTCCGCGTGTCCCTGTATCTGTATCGCGATTTTCAATACCGTGCCGGGTGCCCTCACGTGAAGCGAAGGTGGACGTCCAGGCGGAGATAGATCATTACTCTTTGACGAGTTTCTTTTCCGACCTTACACATTTGTGCGAGCTAATAGCGGTTTCTCAATCCTAAACTATATACGATTTCGTAATAGAAATTCGTAACGACAAAACAAAAAAAAAGAAATGATTAGAGAAAACACTTAATATAGACGGCGTAGAAAAATAGTTTAAGTCGAGTTAGTGTGTAAAGCGCTTATTTCAGACAATTTTTATTTGAAAAATACGAGATATGTGAACGACTGTTGTTGGTAATCTGACGCAAACGTGAGTTAATCTCGTGCAATCGTTATACAGACTAGCTATATGCACTGAAATGATAATGTAAAATGGACGCAGCATGACTAAAATCCAGAGAGAGAGAAAGAGAGAGAGAGAAAGAGAGAGAGAGAGAGAGAGAGAGAGAGAGAGAGAAGAGAGAGATCATGTAAAAGTACATAACAATACGTGCACGTAAATGTGGAGAACACCTCTCCGCTCACACCTACTCATTTATCACTGCATCCGGAATGGCGCGAATCGTTCGCCGGTTGGATGGAATTATTTATCTCGAAATGAAGGCTACTTCGGTGAGCCGGGCAGGATGGATAGGCAGCATGACATGGATGTCCTGATTTTTGTTTTATCGTTGAAAGATACAACGGTCGCTATATAACATCCACCGGCTAACACGTTCACTGGGGGTCATCGACGGCCGACCGATATTCCATCGTAATGGATCAAATAAATGGTGATGAATAACAACATAGTTTTGCTTTAGATTTACGAAAAAATGTGTAATATTCTCTTTTCTCTCTTTTTTTTTTTTTTTTTTAAATATAGAGAGGCGACTGTTATTGACGGAGGATGTATATCAAACGCAAAATCAAATACGAAGGTAGATAAAGTGCAAGTGTATAGTAACGTTACAGAATAATTTTGTACAAAAATATATGGAGAGTAAATTTTTTCGTGAGAGAAAATCTGATTTTGGGTGAAGTCTTTGGAGAAATTATTGATAATGTCAGCGGAATGTCATTATATCCGTCGGTGGTCGCCGCAGAGATTGAGTGATATTTTTGACATCACACACCAGTTTACACGCCACTGTAACGGGATTGCGCGATCTACCCCACGTATCCAACGATAACTTTATCGCGGCAGTTTATTCTATCGGCACACGAAAATCGTGCCAATGAATATTCCTGACAAAAAGCTCTTATATCCATATATATACGCAGCTCTAATGCTTTCGTTTCTATTATCCTTTGGAATCGCGCTTCTCTCTTTCATACATCTACCTCTTTTTCTTCATTTCGGGACGCGTGCGTTATACGAGTCCTCGTTACAAAGCGTTGAAGATTAAATTTATCACGAATGTGGAAATCTGATGAAAGACACCGCGGATTACCGTCGTGAATATTATATTAAACCTATTATGCGAAGAGGGGGTTCGCTCCCCCGGAAGGAGGGACTATTTTTCATGTTATTTATATACAACGCTGCTGTCACGCGAATTGAAAAATCGTATATTGGTGTGAAATGTACGCTTCTCTGTGCTTCGGTCAAAAAAAAAAAAAAAAAACGAGAAATAACACGTCAAATGGTTTCGACGCATCTAGTTACGCCGTAAAAGCGGACGAACCGGGCTGCATTTTGACCATTCGATTTCGACAAAATCGATTTTGGAACAGCAACGGTCGCGCCATCAGCCACCGTGCCACATACCGCGCTTGTGATGTCGGGATTTTAGCGAACCGTGGGGACCGCACAGGGCGCGTTGCCAGGGGCGCTAAAATATATGCTTAATATTTACTCCAGACCGCACGGCGAAACGTATGGCTGCCAGGCATAATAAATTCCATTATTAAGGACACTGACGACCGAACGGCGTTTTCGGTAGAAACATTGGCAGCGAATATTGGTTATACGGTGATCGAAAGCATAAGGCGGATATGCTAACGAACGTGACCGTTTTCATGTTTATTCTTACGCAGTTTCATAGAGTAGCTTATAATTGTATTTGTTCGAAGATAAAGGTATAACACATGTTATTCGGTTTTAATTATTACATAACCATGAGATTAAAGAAATTATTTATTAAAAGTGTATAGTGTAGTAATTTATTTACTACCCTTTTACTCTTCTCAAATAACACAAAGAGATCCAATTATCAATATTCTTTGCGACTGGTCATTTATTGATACGTTTCTATTCTACTCCCGGTCATTTCCGATTCGTATATGAACTGAAAAGCGAATTCCTATATTTGATCATGGAAATCGATACCAGGGATAATACCACCAATGAGATCACCATCCAATATGGCATGATAATCGAATGATGGAATTGACAAGAACCATGGAAATGGAATTTTGACATTGTAAATATTACTACAGAAGTGTCAATATATATTTTCGATCATTCAATTTATAAAGTGCACCGCTCTATTTGTACACAAAAACCAAGAACGATTGCACAATATTATTATTAGTATGCATGCACGACTAATTAAATAACAAATCGTAATAATGATATTAATAATAACAAAAATAATAATACAAATAACAAAAATGAAATAGGGGAACAAAGGGTGGAGAGACAGAGAAAGAAAGAAAGAGAAAGAGAGAGAGAGTCCCGGACAGTGGGTAGCCCTAGATATTATTGAAATTCAAATATCCCGCGTATCTATGGCCATGTGCGAGATACTTGAATTTTTCAATAATGTCCGGGGCTACCCCCCGTTCCTCTAATCATAGTCATGTTAACTAAAAGCATTTAATTGAATACGGTTTGTTTCAGAATTGTTACTATTATGCAATTTTTGATATTATGTTACAGTATTTTATTTATTTATCTTTAATACGGAGAAATTGCACATTCCGTTCTTATATATCTATTCTAGAATAAAATTTCTTTTTTCTTATATGTATAATATAATTATGAGTATACGTATATGTATTAATTGCACCTTAAGTAATTACTTCATAAAGCTACATTAGTTAGTTTGATATAATAATATTTCTGCTTTGAACGCGGATATCGGCGTAAACACTCGCGCATTAACGTATAATTTGTATAATAGCAGCGGTGATTATATTAAAAGCTTATTTTGCCAGCACACGTATATCTAATTACTCTAAAATAGAAAAAAAAAGAGAACAGACGGTGTTCAAGAAGATGCGAACTACATAGATGAGAAAATTAGCTTTCATTTAAAAACTCCTCTGATTCGCGCGAGACGTCTCGTATCGATTATTTTCCCCGATATAGATACATACGCGAAGGTAATTACCACGAATGGAGCGATGCGCGTATCTTCCGATATCGATCGATATTTATCGGATTACGTCGCATCGCGCTGAAAACTAATTTCACGCGTGGCATTATTATTATACGTTGATTCGATTTCGATTTTTCCTTGTCATCTCGCGACGATTCCCCCCCCCTCCCCCACACATTCTTTCCTTTCTGTTTTCCAGTACGAATCGCGTTACTCGCATTCATGAGTTTTTGCACATCATTGTTTTAAAGCTTCGGAAAAGCAATATATCTAGTTTGTTAAATTCTCGTTTCGTTTGCGGCAGGGAAATGAATTTTACGAAGCAATTCCGAAACACAGATACTTTTTTTTCGCGAGAAACAACAAAAAGGACAAATCGACGGGACTCTTTAAAATTAGAACTGTCTGTAATCGAATTAATTTTTCACATGGAAAACAGTCAGTCTCTCTCCGTAACTTCAAAACCATCAAGTGAAATTATTAATTCATCGGATGTGGTTATACGCGATCGATCAACGGACATCTACAAAAATTTTTCAACCATGGCAGATGAACACATTATTTAAGAAACAAAAAGTTTCTATCAAATGGCTTCTGTTTCGACAGTACGGAAGGAATTTAAAGAATTTCGTGGGTTTGGTTTGTATAGAATTTCTAATCCTGAATATCCTGATAGCGCGCGACACATGTATATATCAAGACATTTTGCGCGTTACGTGTCAACATTTCGCAATTCGAAACACATTTTCCTCGCGATGTATCCGTCATACGTCGTTCTCGTATCTAATCCATCACGGCGCGGCAACCGCGTTAGGCAGCGCGTCGCCACGTCGGCGCAAATGCTCGTTATTGCACGTTAAAGTTCGTTCTGGCTGTCAGCACGACACAACAAACGTGGGCTTGCGAGCCGCGCCGCGCCAACGTGACGACGACAACGGCTACGTGAGCGCGAGCGTCGTCGTGCCAGAAAATTGATAATCGCGGGTGCGATAACCCCGGAGTGCGCGCGAAGAAAACGTTTGCGAGACAGCCATCAGACCCGCTCTGGCTCTCTCGACTCGACTCGACGACGCGTCGCCGCGCGCCGTCGTTGCTGCTCGCAGAAATATGTAGACGTGTTCGCTCTCTGAATGATAAAGCCTAATACCACGTGAATCCGAAACGAGCAACGCTTATCGTCGAAAGGGATATTAAATCGGTTCCTTTATCGATGAATCGACGACAGGGATAAATCGCGCTCCTTTATCGTACGGAGAAACTATATGCATTTAAAAGATATATAGTACTTGTTACTATCTCTATATCTCTTATTTTGTTAACAAAATAATAGATTGTGCACTATTGAATGAATATACCTGAGGAAGATTTTTTACAAACATTTCACGAAATTGTATAAATGGTATACCTACCACAATTATTCTCGCAGAGTTATAAATTGAGTTATAAATTAAAAATTTCAAAGTCCAGTGAAATCCCATGAGTTATGTGAAATTCTGTGCGTAAAAATGTCTTTTTTCTTTTTTCGTTTTTTTAAATTAATTTTATTTCATTTTTCTACGAGATCCGGTAATTCGGTATTTCGAAATGCGACGGAACTTGAGTTGCACCGCGCGAACTCTAAGCGCCTTCGTATTTTCGCGCAGACGTACGTGTCACGCAGGATGCTGGGTACACCAATACCCCAGCAGACATTCTATGCGCGCCGACGAGCTGCAATATCAAGCTACTGGCACAATTCGAATTCCTGCAGTCCGTAACTCAAGAACGCCACTTTTTCTCCCGCTCTGTAAATTGCGAAAGCCGACTACAAACGACATGTTCAAGTGCTTACTGTGCAAAATACATTCCTATTTCATATAAAAACATATGATATCAAAGTCCTTTTGATATCAATACGCGCGGTAAGTGACAAGGAAGAGAATGCAATCGTAAAATAAAATAGATTCGGATCTTAATAAATGAACGCCCTTCAAATAGAATAATAAATCGCGTTAAAGATGCCGTTTAAAATTAATGGGGACTATCCGCCTTGAGGAAGATTGATGAAACCGACCGTAAATCTCATTAATGATTTATTCGGTTGTCCGCCCGCGGAACTCCCTCCGTGCGGCTTGGTCACGTACCGTCGCAACTATATTTCGATTCTATCGTGAAGTCGAGTTTCTCTCCTAACGTTTCGCAGTTCGTAAGCGTTGTTCGTTCGATGGCGCGTGTGCCGCGACAAGAGTCGCATTTCCCGCATATACGATTCGCGAATACGTTCTCGCGTAATGTACGCTCGTGTATAGGTACAGGTATGGGCGCGTGTGTACACGCGATGCGGAGCGTAGTCGCGCCACGTTATCTTTCGAATGCACGTGTCGCGACCGTGGAAGTGCTTTGGCAAGGTAACGCAATAACGTTCGATTATTGGTAGTCACGGATGCGGGGGCAGAGAGATATGGCCACGGGAGAGGGCGCATGGCGGGAGAGTGGTATCGGTGGTCCAATGGTCGTATATCAAAGCTCCGACGGGAGCGCGTTTTGCCGCTTTCCGATTCTCCGGTCGTTCTTCCCGGGCTCTTTGCCTTTCGGCGCTCGGCGCAAGCTGGTCGGTATCAAAAGCTCGCGGCGCGCTCCGAAAACCCCCGGCCGCACACAAATACCGCGCGAGAACGCCTATTATATAGTGCTCCTTACTCTGGAGAAATGGGTACGTGGGAAAAGACGCGACTTGCCGATATCAATAATCACGCAATCCTTCAAACGCGAACGTCCGTTCCGCCGCTGTCCCGGCTGCGAAATTCCATCCCGTTCGCGCCTCGCGCCGCGGTGCGTTAATGTATGACAGATAAGATTGAATACGTTGGCGAGCCAAGCATCTAGGCTCCGCCTTTTGTAATTTTCCGTAATTTTGATCCTATCTCTCGAGATATATATATAGAAGATATTTATAAATTATATCTCTTAGCTTAGAGTGCTTCTTACGCTTATAATTAGATTTATAATCTTTAATTGAATTTCGAGTCAAAAAAAATCTGAGAATAATTCATATTTTAATTAGAGACCAACAGAAAATAGAATGAGTATTTCTGTGAAATTTGACACCAAAGTATTATGTATGACAGCAACGACTATTGTGAAGCACACCGAGCGTATGTTAAATACATAATGAGCTAGTTATTGAATTTCACGATATTTTAATGGTTTTTATTTCAGTATAATGGCAAGTTATTAATAAATCGGAATATAGAATAAGCTATGAAGAATAAAATTGGTTTTATAATAACTGTGAGCATAATTAAAAATCAACGTATATCTTTTATTTTATATAAACTAATTAAAATATGTGATCTATAACAATAAAATCTCATCTTTTATTTGCATATTAGACAAAATTTTTAAAAATATTTTTTGTATGCTATTTAATCCTGAAAGCTTATTAAAAAAAACCACATACGAACTTTAGATTCTGTTAAAAAAATATTTAGAAAGTTCAAAATAAAATAATGCAACTAAATTAATAATTTTTCTCTAATCTTGTATAGATAATTTAGCATCCAGAAAGATATATAAACACAGAAAAAAATTAAATAAAAACTTTACATATGTCGTAAAAGTTATATTACATGATAATATAAATTACATTAAATATTTTATTAATTATTAATTAAAATGCCAAAATAATATTAGTATGCCATGTTTTATGTTTTCAATTTTCTGAAAATCTTTTTATTTGAGATGCGTATATATACACATCCTTTTATGCAAAATAAATCGGATTGTACATATATATTCAAATATTAAATATTCATTGTGCTTATATATTAGCCTGTTAGTCTTTTTTAGCTATCATTGCCTTATCTATTTTAAGGCAATGGATCATGAGATATCATATCTATCAATCTTATTCTTACGCTGCAAACTTGATATATACATCTACATTCATCTTATATATTTTATAGATCCATCATCTAAAATTAAAATAAAAGATAATATATCTCACTCACCGATACGATGCGTAGAAATGCATGGAATTGGAGACCATGTTGCAAATTGCTTTGAGCTATAAAATATAATAATTATACTTAAATTAGAAAAGCCCACAAAAAATTTACAAAAATAATTGTTGCGTTGAACAATTATAAACAATTATTTCTACAATTAATAACTAAAATAATATATTTTATCCACCACCCATAGTCGCTTTGCTATTGCTTGATGCCTTTCAGGCTTTCTCCCGCTCTCAGATTTCTATGCCGGGTCGCAAAAACATTTACTCACGAAAACACGGTCAATTATTGTCGCGCACTAATACTAATGAACGAAATATGATGTTTGCGCGACGTTTTAATCAGCACTTTTGATATCAATCACGCGCGACGCGCATTTACTTCATTGTGACAGAAGAATAACGCGAGAAAAGTACGATTGCACGAAGCTAAACTGTTGAATTGTTTAAATTATATAGCTTTTTAAGTCGCTTGTCTTGTTGCGTATTACACGAAGTTTACTACAAGAATTAATTAAATGCGCGAGTTGTTTATTGCTAACTATTTGTAGAGAAAAACGTTTTCTCTGAGCACTTGAGATCTCCTTCGTTTCGAAAAAGATGACGTGACAATAAAATATGAAGCGGTTCGCGATGCCGTTTATCAGCTTCAGTCTCAGTTGTGCAAATGTAAACAAGATGAGAAAAGAATATCCGCTGAGTTGACGATTAAACTGATGAAAAATATAGGTATTTCGAATTTAAGCAGCATCAAAAAGATCGCTATAGTGACTACTATAAAACAACAATTTATAATTTCATTCTCTATCGATTTTTACTTACTAAACGTGCAAGATACGCGAAGAATCTTTAAGCGAGAGAGTTATAATCTTGCGGGTTATTAACCGTAAAATGTTAATAGAAATTGATCACGCTTCGACGCGATTGCGTTTCAATCACGTCGGGTGGCTCGCACGCACTACCTCTTCGATCGAGTGTCGGTCGACGAATTTTAGCGCGGTGACCTTTCGTAAACAGAGTTGTCGAACGCCGTGACAAGTATCAAGACCAAGGCCAAAACGCGTCAACAGAATTACAGTTATCACGTCTATAGGAATGAGATCAAGTTCAATTATTGTGTTATATGAATAATAAATTAAATAAAAATATTTAACCCGTACCACGAAATAAATCTTATTTATTTTATGCATATATAATTGTATTGCAATTATAATTGTTGCGACTTATGTACTAATATATTATAGTTGCAATTGATAAAATTGCAATTAAATACCAATACTCTTTTTCTAAATTATATTTATTTAATAATACGGCTTTTATTACAGATTACAGTTATTGACAATAATTATATATTTCACACACGAGTATGTATTTAAAAATCCGAGTCAATTTCAATAATCAATTCAATAATCAAGTTTCAATAGGATTCGAGTAATATTCATAAGAAATAATATTTCATACATATTGTACTTGCAAAGTGATTGATCTCGACTAGTTAGTTTCGAATTTTAGAATAACTATCTGTAGGAAGTATACTATAAGTAATTTCTATTGCAAAATTTTTTACAAGTAGTACTCGAACTATAAGAAAGAGATTTAAAAAACATATAAATATATAAAAATTTCAAGTAATTTTTATTCTATATATATTTTTAATCATTTTTTATTATATTTAATTTCAATGATTAATAATCTAATATATTCGTAATTAACAAAAAATAATATATTAAAATAATTCTTACTTTATATATACGAACGATTTGATTCGAAGGAACGTAAAACTAGTAGAAAGTACCCACTCATGAAAGATTCAAACATGTTTGATCCAAGTTCGGGTCCACTTGAAAATACTGCTTTTATTTTTCGAAGTAATTATAGAAAGTTCGAAACTACGCCAATGGATTCGAACCTACTTGTAAGATACTTAATCCCATCGTTAGTAGCGGCGTACGGCACTTAGTGTCACAGCAGAATAGTTCATGCCGCCCAACATATTGAAGTGTGATCAAGTCGGAACTAAGTAAGCGCTATCATTACGAACCTTTTACAGTCAATTACTCGCCTAATTATAATCAGCTCTCGCGCTTAAAGATTTGTAAGTGGCAAGTATAGAGACAATGACTATTTATTATCGAAATATTCAATAGGACTTTACAAGATAAAATTCAAATATATTTTGTTTGAATATCTTGCGTTTTGAATTAATTTCCGCAAATGAATCAAATATTAGTGTCGCCTAAAATAACGATTAACCTCTCGTTTAATGGAGAAAGCGTTTTAGAATAGAAGTATTATTTGTTAAATCCTAAAATAAAGAATTTATTGCAAACAACTTGGTATATAAGTTGATATATTATATTATATAATATACATATTATTAATAGCGAATTTTAATGCAAATTTTATTATTTAATGCTTTTATTTAATGACACTTTAGTTGATTTAATGTAACTCCATTATATAGGTATATATATATGTATATATTTTTTTAATTATTGGAACTATTATTTAAAGAACAAAATTTATCTTCGTTTTGATTGATAAACTATTTACGTGTAAATTAATTTAATTCTTATAACTTCTAGATTTTTGTATAAATCAAAGAATAAAAAATTGTATAGTTTTAATAAATTCAAAAATTAGATTAAATTGTTGCTAAAACTATTGCAATCCAATTTTATGCTTTTTTATCGATAATATTTTATCTAAAAAAAATATTTAAAAAATAAATAAATAAACATTTTTAAAAATAAAATTATATTTGTGTAAATTGAGCAAAAAGTAACTTATGACAAAATGTAAAAAATCTGAAAAATAATAAAAAAATAATTTCTGCTGAGAATTCATAAATCGAAGCAATGACTTATCAAATATTTCACGTGATTTATTTGTTTGAAGTAGAAATGGATAAAAAATGGGAATTATTAAAATATTGTTTTGTAAATTTACGAGTGATAATTATCTTCTTAATAATGCTCGAATTCAAATATATCTCGTGTCGCGCTTTGAATTTTTAGTTAAACCTTTTTAGGGACATTATTATAAAATAAAGAAGCAAAAAATATTTTAATATCACGTGATTCCAATAAGTGATATATCGCGTTTACCATCATATGAGATTTCTCTTTTTTCTTGTTGAGAGAGATTCACTGACGAATATTTATTTTATATAACTGTAAAACTAATCAAAAACTAAAGATACACGTATGTACCAATGTTTCTAAAGAGGTAAAATGTAATTTATCTACCATTTTGCGATTGATGTTGCGCAAAATAATATACGTACAAATTACCTGGGTCGAGTTATTAAAAAACCATGAAACCGTGCTAGATCGATCGTATTGATAATTATATAATATGATATATATAAAAAGAACAAAATATTTAATATTTATTTCGTTGACTATTTCGTTAAAAGCTAGACTGGCTAGCATTTTGGCCTTTGTATTTGTGTGATACAAGGCAGTCGCGTGCTGTGTTATCGTTCTCGCAGCCGAGACTCGAGCGAACAATTCAGGATAAGCAAGAATCGCTCCATGTGTCATCGCATTAAAACTCGAAACAATAATTCTTTTAAAGAACATCTAATATTAATTAACTTCCGCAATTACCATGTATTAAGATGACTGTGATTTATCAAAACGTGATATTTTGCGATTTATTCATTTTACTCGAAACAACAAAAAATAAGAATTACGAATTATTATTACATTGCGATATTTACGGGCAATAATTATTGGAATTATTTTTTGTGTATCCTGCAACGTGCCTCGAATTTTTCGTCGAGTCCAATGTAATTTGCTTACCGTTCTCTCAGGTCGGAAACTCGGAGTAACGCACCAGCCGTCGTACACGTAATTGAAGTTAATTTAAAATGCGCGTCGCGTGCGATTAACGCCCAGTAGTGTCGTGCAAAGTGCCGGGCGATTATCCTATTTCGGCGATTAGTACGTGCGCGATCGTAATTAACCGTGTTTTCGCGAGTTAAGTATTTTGTGAGTGCATTGAGAAAACCTAAAGAGGGAGAAGAGAAGAAGAAAGAGACCTGGGAGACATCGGGCAACGGTGGCGCAATTGTGAGAGTAAATTATTATTCGCTGCTTCTGACAATTCGCTGAGTACACTACTAAACTCTCGGTTGATCTCAAAACAAAATGATTAATTAAACAGTATGTGTGTCGAGATGTGAAAATTTTCATATGAGATTCCGCGTAACGGCTATAAATACAGGCGTCAAAACATGTTGGCATTTTGGAACTAACTCAGTAAGCATTGCTGCGCCAGAATTCCGCTAAAGATGTGTAGCGAGACGACGGTGTTCGATTTCACCGACGAAGTTTATCGGTAAACCGAAGTTCACTGCTAATTTCTCGTCCCGCCACACCTCAAAGTGCGCTTTAATTGCGTTAGACGGGAAGTAAATTACATTAGATTGTCAGCCCTCGAGGATATAAGATCCCGATGCTGGCGGCTGATTGCAGCTTTCGTGTGCTTAGCTGCTGACGTTCAACTTCATTTTCCGTAAAGTGGATTGAGAAATAAGATCCGTGATTAATTAAGGATGTACAGGCGAACTCTTGTTCAGATATCTTCCAATGCGATTATATATATAATGACCGAAGTGGATAAACTAAAATAAAAATATAAAAAAAAGAAGTATTACGTAAGTAAAATAGGATGTAGATTGCTCGACATTAAATCCGATATAACTAGGACTTCCAATCCTTCATAAGTTCAGATGATCGGTTCTGACATTAGAAAAAAGTTATTGGAATAAAGTTATTTGTATTATATAGATACTTTTCGTAGAATAAAACTGTTGAAAATATACGTAATATGTATACGTACGTATTTAACCCTCGAAAGCCACACTGGAGTCTCAAGAACCTCAACAAAATTTTGGAACTATAATATATACGTTTGGAACCATCATTTATATTTTAATGCATATCTTTTAGGAGTAATTTTCTTTTAACAAATTCTGAGATTACCATCATGATTCTCAGAAAATTTACGATTGATTGAAAAAACGGAACATTACAATACGTTTATTTTTTCGAAACTTATGAGCGAAAAATGACTGAGATCCTCCAGACCCGTGTGTAGCTTACACGTATATGCAAAAAATAAGTGTGGTCTGTGCGAGGATTAAGTATCTCAGAAACAATGACAATATTCCATGTCTCATTGTTGATATAATATTACATAACATTATTCATGTGCTGTTTGCATTTTCAATAAAGCTGATAATAATGCGCATACCTAAACCCGTAACAACCTATAATCACGGTACACTCATAAACGGCAAGTAAATAATGCATATGTAAAACCGTTAATGCGTGCGTCGAAAAACAGATACATTTCGATTTGAATTTCGCTCAGCGTATGTTATATGCCATAAATATGTGATGTTTGTGCGCAGTTAATATTCCATTTGTATACACACGTTTTTCCTATCTTTCCCAAATCCCTGCTACATGCCATTTCAAATAATCAATCATATATATATTAACGGCATAATTGCGTTTAGAGTAAACCTACGCGTTAAAAGCACTGCCGATTTAACCGGAGAGACAAAACGGGGAGCATGTACGCGGATCCCGCGAAGTAATATTGAAATTTAAAATCTCATATGTTTGTCTTGCGAAAGTAGAGCGAAGTAGCACTTTCCACCGGGAGTCCGCCGCGTATTTCAATTTCGCAGACAGCGAACGTATCAAATAAATCTCAAATTCTCGCGTTCGAGGACCCTAGAGCAATAGAGTACACTTTTCTTGCTTACCGATGCATATACGCGAGCGTGCGTCGACATGTTGGGAAATCGGGTCGAAAACAATTTGACTATCCCCTCGAACGTGTTTATGACGTCACTTGAAAACGCTTTGAAATTGATGCCTTATATTCTTCGCTATGTCACGTACGGTTATGGAATCCTAATTCGATGTATTTTTTTTGGATTTATGGTCATACGACTCAATCGTGAGATAACTGAAGGCTATGCCGAAGAAAAATGCGTTTAAAAAGTTTAGTCTCAAAAACTTGACCAGCAATCCCATCGCATGATATTCATATAATATTCAACATAAGACTAAATAAAACGCGGAAAACAATTTTTCTGAAATTTTATTTTAAAGTAAATATTTGTGACCTACGAAATGTGATCCACCTGACGCTTGTCGCTTTTTTACATTTTTATGAGTTCAAATTAAGATCGAATACATTAATCAAATCGCATTTTCGTCTTTGATGTCTCACGTTGCTAAATATTGTTCACATCACTCAAGAGAGTATTAAAATACTTTGCAAAAAGAATGAACAGACTTTCTCGGTTTTATGATCACTATAAAAACACGTTTGAACATTGAAATTATCATATTAGCATTAAGAATTTAAGCTAACCACTTCGTATTAGTACGTTCAAAGACTTTTTTGCCGCAGGCAAGAGGATAGATAAATTTGAGGATGGACGATCAGTCGATGAGGGGGGTCGCGGGGAGGAGAGGGAACGAAGGATGATGGAGAGAGTCGCATGGGGCAACGGCATAATCGGCTTACACTATAACAGCCTGACGAGCGCGTGAACGGACGAGCGGATTTGATCCCAAAAGCCCCAATACCTCGAAAGCTTCGATATAACCCTTTTCTCTTCTGCTCGCACGCCGCTCTGCTCGACTTCGCAAACGAATGGAACGGAACACGGGCAAATTTGTTTGAGTCTCACGAACGAGGCTGTCGGCAGCGCGGCGAGCCACGCAACGAGATTCTATGCGCGAGATAATTGATTGAACTATCATTAATACGGTATTATTATACTTTCCACTAGAAACGTCAGGCTTGATATTTCCAAGATGGAAATCATCTCGTCTGTTAAAACGAATTTTATCCTCCTTCCGGGAAAACCTCTTTTTCCGCGACAGCATTCCTACCGATTCAGTGCTATCAGTCAAAGCAAATTTTATGCAAAAGCAAATCACAATGCAACAGACGTCCCACTTTATCTTTTACGCATCACATTTCGAAGCTAAACGATTTCATGAAAGAAACATTTTATGACAATAGACGTATATACTTGACACACGATTCAAGTTCATCAAAATGTAACAGAAAACATTTTTTTATTGAGAATTAACTATCTAATTTTAAAGAGAAAACAACTTTACATAATTTAAAAAACTTTAATGCGCTTCACAAAAAATTATTTTTTGTTTAAAAATTTGATTTTTTAAAATTTCAAAGATAATTAAGATATTTTCTTGCCGGAATTACATTTCTCTTGCAATCAGCAAACTTTAGAATTTTAAAATAGAAGCGTTATAGTTTTTCCTCGCGCACTCATTTACGTTGCAATCTCTCGTTGCTTCGCTGATGTCAGAGACATCCGCTTTGACTTACAACTGTCAACGCGTGGAAAAATAACGCGACAAGATACCTGGAGAGGCAAAAGGGAAGCTGGATATTCTTTCAACATGAGAAAAAAGAGAAGAGAAAGAGAGGAAAAGGCAATAAGTATAAAGAGTAAAATTTTTTCTGATTTAATTAGCGAAATGTACAGAGTACAAAGAACGCCTATATTATAACTTGACGAGGTGAGTCTCCGATTCAAACTCCTATTGTCGACTACGCACGACAACCCTTCCTCGCTTTCTTTTTAACCCTTACCTTACTGTCGATGTAGAGTTGCATTTCGACGTGAGGTCAAAAATAAATTCTGACTGTAGGTACTGTATTCAATGTTTTATACGAGTTAATTAATACTAACCACATCGATCTTTCGAGTTCGCGCGGAGCGCTACATCGAATTGTAATGCGTTATAGCATAACATTTGCAGAATCTTTTATAATATTTTTAAAAATGTATAAATGGAAGGGTAAAAACCAGAGTAGTGTAAGTCAAATTTTTAAAAATATTTTTTCGTGTGCACAGATGCAATTTATATATTGTATAGATTGCATCCATGCACGCGAAAAAAAATTTTTAAAAATTTGACTTACACCACTATGACTTTTACCCCTCCAAATGCACATGAAAATTCCAATATTAATGAAAATACATGAAAATGTGACGTTTTTAAAATACATATAAGTTTTAAATTTTATTTAAAATTGGATAATACAGTTCTGTGCTTATCGCATTTCCTTGTATGCATTGCACAAAGTCATGTTCTTGTAAAATTCATAGATATTATTTGATCGGGATATTGTTAGCAAAAAATTTCTAATCTGTGAGAGTGAACAAGAGTTCGCATTCTCGTCTAGAAGTTCCTGTTCGCATTCTCGTTTACTTTGCTTTTGCTGCTTTCCTGATAAAGCTTATCCAAAGAAGCTCAATGTTGAGGAAACACAGCTATGCAGAAAAGGCCGAAAGGATTCTCAATCATCAAACGCGATCGAGCGAGTGCAAATACGAGAGCGTGGCCTGAAAACAAAGAGCGAACTGCAATAAAAAAAACTTATTAAAGAGGTCTGGGCCGGCGAAGTCCCGGTAAATATTTGACCGGTCTTTAAACCGCCAATCCTCTAAACCATTACGACGAGGCTATAGCCTTCTCCCAGCTACCCTCTTCTCTTAGCATTTTTTCCCCTTTTTTCTCTCCGAGTCTCTTTTATTCCGCTGCTTCTTTATGAGCTCGCATTACGCCTCGTCAAGGCGCAGTTGTATCTTATTTCCTCCTCCGCGTTTATCCTGGGTAATGTCAATTGCGGTTATCATGCAAGGGTAATTATAATTGGAAAAACTCTAGCGTAAAGACGGGTGCGTGTACAGACGCTCAACGAAGATGATTATGCTCGCGCCGTGGAGTTTTTAATAATGAGTTAGTAATGTGCGCGCAAGTAAGAACAATTATTTATTTTTAATCGTTTATAAAAATAAAAAGATAGAGATTTCACCCTTTTTCGTACAAATTCTGTGGAACGCCTGTACATCAGTTCGCCGGTGTATCCGTCTGTCAAGAGTATAGAAATGATATAGAGGATCCGGGACAGAAAATAGTTTCCACAAGTGAAAACTTGAGACGTAAAACACGTGGGAAACAACCACACGCAAGTCTTTCGCGATAAGTACGTTAAATCGAATCGCAGACTAAGCAATTTCGAACTGCGTATAATTTTCATGTTGCGCTTGCATATACGAGACAATAGAAACGTCTACCGTATGCCGTGTTCTCCCCCTTTTTCTCTCAATAGTATCGTTTAACGATCTCATTCCGACCCTCGCGTGACAATCGAAACGCGCATACGATCCTGGAACATTATTTCATCGATGACTTCGAATCTGCATCGGCAGAAAGATATCGCTGTTGTCGAGGGACGCATTGTTTCCGCGGTATCGAAGCACTTATTGTTTCGAGTGGTGTTGTCGTATAAACGCAGGACATTGTTCCTCGTCGTTTATCGAGACCATAGACAGAGGTCGAGGCTCGTTAGTTCTCTCTTTTTGATTCTTCTTTACGGATTCGTAAGATCTTACAAATATGCTCACCCTACAGTAGCTTTATCGTGAGATTTTCATCAAACTTGGAGAATATATTCTTTGTGGGATTCAAAACGACCCTTCGTTTGAAGGAAACTTTTAATTGGATATGTCATCTCTCTCTCTCTCTCTCTCTCTCTCTCTCTCTCTCTCTCTCTCTCTCGACTTCTAACCATTTTACATTAAATGTATTTAAGTAAAACAAGAAGTCAAGTTCTCTTAATTCGTAAAACGATCTGTCATTAAGGTCGAGCTAGGGCTCTAGAACATTTTTGGTTTCGACATTTACAGCCTCTTCGCCGTTCGTTGGTCGATTAAAACTTCTTCCACTTTGATTTCCTCTGGCGTGTACTGGCAATTTTGCACCGGTTCAAAAACCGGTAATGCCCGATCGCGATAGCCAAGTCCGACGGTAGTCCAAGTGGACGTCGCTGTGCAAACTCGCGTTTTCTCATGAAGTACTACTTGACCAAGTCGGGTGCTTCGAGTTTCGCGGAGTAAACTCCGAGCGATTGTGCGCCGATAGTGATACAGAAAGTTCTTTGTCGTTCTCTCTGTCTCTCTGCGCTCTCGCTCGGCGTAATACGGCGGCCGATATATCGTCAGCGACGGAAGGGTTCGCCGTGGGTATCAACCGTGCGAGAGAGGGCGGACGACAAGAGTGGCGTAACTCCAGCGACCCAGACCTGCGGACGGTCTCGAGTGTCTTGTCAATATGTATAGTGTCATCGATGTCTCTCTATCGGACGAATCCCCCGCGCGCGATGCATCCTTATACGTAATACGCACGGGCGCACTCGCACACGGCCAGGGATCTCCAATCTACAGTTTGCAGCAACAAGAGATCTCTATCTACGCGGTTCACGAATCTCTTACACAAAACGAGGCAATGACGCCACGAGTGAAATAAATTATCCGAATGGTATCGATAATCTATTCTATGTTGATTGAATAGATAGATTTGAATAGACTGTCGATTTCATTTGGATAATTTTACTATTTATTTATATAATAATTATTATTTTTATATAATAATATATACATAGTAGTTCTTATTATTATGTATAAAATATAAATTATTATATACTAATGATCTCAATTATCTAATTAGCATATTTTCGACAGAATAGTATATTGTACAACGCTCATATTATCTTATTCTTCTTTATATATATACTTACATTATAGAATCGTGAAATAAGATCGTTAAGAATATCCTATAAAATGCAAGCTTCTGCTTTTTAATTTGATGCTGCTAATATAAGTAAATCCTGTCTGACACTAACGTTCAGAAAGTTTGAGAACCTCTGATGTTGGAGGAAGCGAAGACTATGTAAGCGCATCAAATGAGAATTACCCGTTTGCGCCGTGTCCTCGAATACGGAGGCTATACATATACAGATCGCACTACGGACTACGGACACTCGGGAACCGTCTTAGATTGCGTGCCAATGCTGCTGAATAATTTGCGTCCTTCATCATATGTGGTCGCGTCCAATCGCGGTCCTGCCGGAGCACGACACGATACGCGAGGCGCGAGTAAAGGAAACGTCGGTAATAAAACGCGGTGGTAATTACTTGGCCAGACAATCATTAATCTTCATCGTTGTATCGACCGCGTCGGTAAGTTGCCTCTCCTGCGACGCCCCATCGCTGTTAATGAAACAGCGTGATATATCCAAACCGCGATTTTCCGAGATGTAAGTCTATACGTTTTTTATAAAAAAAATATTTTACATTGCTATATAAAAAGCGAATAAAAATATTTATTGCAAAAAAAACATTTCTTCAATTCAATGTCTTAATTTCTTCATTTCTCCAATTCAATTTCTTCATCTCTTCACGATATCTATTTCATAATTTTTAAGAAAGATTCATCTCCTTAACGATCTAAAGAGATCGTCATTAAGATGTATACGCGGTGCAGCTCGTGCGTATACAGAACTTCTGCTAAATTGGATTAAGACGTTAAACGCGCCAATGGAACAGCCGCGAATGGAACAGGTTCGCTAAACCGAGATCCTCATAATACCGTGCATGAAAGCCTTTAGCTTTTCTCTCCCCTCGGTGAATATCCACCTATTCGAGAATCGTCAGTAGGCTCGCGACGCATTCACGACAGAAATAAATACGGAGCGAAAAGGGCTCGGGCTCCTTTTCACGAAAGGATATAATTGCCAGAAAAATAAACGATCGCAATGTCTGTTTGCTCACATCTTTCTCCATCGCCTTCCCGCGACGGCAGCGAGGCAGAACTCTTCGTACCCCGTGTTTTCTGATCCCCCGCCGCCCCTCCTAGAGTTACCCTCTCGCGTCAGCTACATCCCCCACATTCGGCCCATCCTCGTCCGCTTTTATCTCCTCTTTGGCTACCTCCTGTGCATGCTTCACCTACACACCACCACCGTGTCATCGTCACCGTCCCTTCGATCCCTCGCCGTTCATTTCTCGCATTTCTTTCCCATGCCTGTCGATTCCCAACCACCGTCGCGACTTCGTGGAAAAGCTTATTCGAGTCGTGGGTCAACGAATTCGCAATTACGATCTTTCACGTCGACGTGACTACCTACTCTCACGTCGACTTTGGAATCCTGGCCCCCGTTCCGTCACCGTCGCGTACGTACAACCGCATCTGCTCCCTCGTCTTGCACCGCGATGTAGTTTCTTCGGATTTTCTTAGTAAATTTATCACGAAAGCCGATAAAGCGAGACGTTCAAATGTTGATATTCGTTTAATAATAAAAGATGCAATATACGTAAACGAAAACGATCGATAACGCGACATGAAAGTGGATTTTGCATATTTATTTTCCTTAATCTTCGAAATGAAAGTACAACGTTTGTCACTTTTGCTTTGAAATGCCTACATAATTGATATGCATAGAATTTATGACTCGCAAACTGTAACACGTTTCTACGTTCTGCTAAAATAAATGATGCATTGGCATCAGATTGATTGGCATCGATAGAAATGTGAAATTATATTTTTCATGAATTATTCAATTTTCAAATCACATTCTGAAATCTCCCCCTCTCTCTCTCTCTCCCTCTCTCTAGAAGATAATTTAAAAATATACATATATGTGCAATGACGATACATAAGATATTTTGATCCGGCGATCATGTATCGGCTAAAGCATAGCTTGTTTCCGGAATAAGTGCTTCACACGTTCATCACGTAAACTTTTCATTCGTGCAATCTTTATTCGTACTCTGACACTTCGAAACGTAGCCGGGAAAAATCCCGGTCTCGATCGAATCGCAAATTGGGTTCACGTTTCAGTGACCGATGAGCAGAAAACGTCCTCGCCCGGATATAAATGCGCAAGCGCATATCCACGCACATGCAAGAGATATCGAAATTCGAAGAAGGAAAAAAGCGACGAGCTTGTGCGCCATCATACACACTTATGGTTCTTTAATACGCTCTGAGATACAGCGGCGACAATGCGATGTAAAGACAATGCGTCATATCTCTTCAAAAGCTTCGTCAGCGCCGACTCCCTCTCTTATTTTTGCACATCTTTCATCTGCATCGCGCGTGATGCAAGAGCGTCCGTCCGTTCATAAACGTCGAATATTCACCTCGTGTAAATATTAAACGTCTCCCTTCTTAAAAACAATGGCGTGTATAGCGCGAAAAGCTGCTAAAAAATCGTGGAATTGGTAAAGATTGGAGCACGTAAAGTATTACAAATAAAATACTACGTAGGAGCGTCACGTTATATCGCCAGTAAATATTTTTCCGGTCACGCGTACAGAAAGATGCGATGACTCGACGCCAATGATTCCGCGTTGAGAAGGGTAGCATTAAATGCAACAACCGTATATATGTACGCGCGACGATTCGTGCGTTATTCGAAAAGAATGAACGCGCAAATAAATGTGCGCGAGCACGCGCGCATACAGACGCGCGTGCGGAAACGACGATGTGGAGTGCTGTTCGGCTTTTGCTCTTTGAAAGGCAAGCAAACACGTGGCTACGTGCCCGCCGTCCTTCTTGACAACGTGCAAGAATTTATGCATTCTGGCGCAGTCCGGTATAAAGAGGATGAACGGAGGAAAATTTTTGACTTTGTCCTTCCATTCAAAATTCTCTAATATTAGCTAAAGTAATTAAATTTATTTATTTCAGAGAGATAGAAGACGATGAGAAAAATATAGATTTAGGTAATAAGGATACAGATTAATATTTCATAACATGAACTAGCAAATGTTAGAGTTTACTTGAGACTATATAGTGATATCTGAAGTAATTCAATGAGTTGAAATCGACTCTAATCTTAGAATTTTGCTATCATGTCAAGTATTAAAGAAAATGGAACAAAATAATTCAAAAAT
This sequence comes from Temnothorax americanus, assembly GCF_048541705.1. Lineage (NCBI taxonomy): Eukaryota > Metazoa > Arthropoda > Insecta > Hymenoptera > Formicidae > Temnothorax > Temnothorax americanus. The sequence goes on from NW_027509442.1 coordinate 7,716,748, forward strand.
AACGATTTTAACTGTGTTTATATATTTAATACAAACAAAATAAATCTTTCTATTTATTTTTACTTACCAGAGTATCTACAGTTAACTATTTCAAAGCATGTTTTTTCCTTTCTGTACGTTTTTGATTGATCTATATGAAAGTTTGAAATTAAAGAACTTCTCTCTCTTTCATCGCTCGTATAGTATAGAAATAGTCAGAAATCAAGAGAAACTTTGCAAATTTTTACGGAATAAAAGTTCTGAAACAGTGATACAAAAGATTATATTTTTAGATGTTATATGCAAAATAACTCTTCCGACTTTATTTCTAAATACTCCATTTCCATTTGACGAAACTCTACTGTTTTGCAGTAATTTAATTTCGACCTCTTTCTCAGTTGCATAGATACATCAGAATCCAAACCACGTCAATCGTATTTTAAACCGCGTTGCCCCTTAGGTCGCGCCGGTCTAAATAATTCATTCCATGAATTATTTCTGTTCCTATTCCCGACTCGCAACGAAAATCAATCTCTTTGATCGCTGTACCCGTCGCGGCACTTTGTCCCGCGCTACGTATCCTTCGATCATCTCCTAATCGTGCAACATTGCTTATTTCAACAGTCCAACCTCCGCAACTTTTCCGCATCTCTCCGTAGATTCGCTTTGTATAAAAACAAAACAAATATACTCGTCTTGTTCAACTAGTACAATGACAACATCAGCGAACATCATATTCTCGGCGAAGCGTTTTGTTTTCCAAATAACCGATGGTCTGTCAACAGGCGTTTATTTTACTTGGATATATCGAGGAAAACCTGCATTATATGTAAACGTAGCTTTCAACGTTCGAGAACGGATTATAGAAGCTCGCGTACGCTGCTTCTTAATCCGGGGATTTCGACTGAAATATTTGGTAGATGCTATCGGGCAGTGATGCGACCGTTCGCTCCAGCGTGCATTTAATCCCGAAGCGAGCATGGTCCCGAATCGATTCGAAATCTAGGTCGAATTCGGCTTAGTGGAATTGATTTCTCCGGTTTCACGGTTGCGAACAATGTATACGTCGTGGGGTTTAGACCGGCTTCGCGAATCAGGTCGTTCCGCGCGCTTCAACGAGACAAAAGATAAAATTCTATCCGCGGCGCTTACCAACCAACAAATCGAATAATCGTTTCAACATCGAGTTTAATCCACGGGCAAATCCAGATCGGAGCTATCGCTTGACCTCAGGCGGCCCCGCCACGCGAAGAAAAGAGAGGAAAATATTGATTTCTAAATAGTTATACGATACAACGTATAACAAGCACTTGGATACAATTTTATTTGTTAAATTGCATACGCTGTAAAACAGCGATAATGTTCTATAGAATACTCCAGTCATAATCGCGTAAAATCATAAAATCAATTCGTATTTTAACGGATCCATCTCATCATTCGTTAATTCAGCGTTGTTGAAATTTTAACCGCCACCTAGTTAAGAGCCACGTGATTTCTCATCGGTGTACTTGATAAAAATTAAGTGGACGAAAGACAATATAAGTTAGTCGAGCTAAATTAATCGCGCTTAACCGCTTCTCATTGACCGCACGACGCGATCGTTAAGAGACCGCCGCGCCGCAACAAAACCGGCGTTACAATGTTAAAATGAGCGAATACGCCTTTCATTTTCAGGGTGCAGCGTGAAATTTGCGCTCGGTCAGCAGGGCCCGGTCTTCATCCTGGAGCCGCCGAGCACCCTAGTCTTTTCAAATACCACGGGCTCCCAATTAGGCTGTTCCGCACACGGCAGCCCGACGCCGCATGTCACGTGGATTACCAGCCCGGATCAGAGATCGGTTACAGCAGTTCCGGGGCTCAGGTAAATCACGTTTCGTAAATCACGTTTCTGAATGTCCAACCGCTTCGACCGATCACGTTCGTGGTCATGGGTCACTTTTGCATAAATTTGTCAAGACACTATTCGTTTAAATAAAACCGTTAGTTTTACTTTACCTATATACTTTTCTCGCGGATCTACGCGTCTCTTTTTCTGGCGGTCCCTTATATGCGAATCAACACAGAGCTCCTTTCATATTATTTCAGGCAACTTCTGGGCAACGGTACGCTATACTTTCCGCCGTTCCTGGCTCAGGATTTCAGAGCCGAGGTTCACAATGCCCGATACAGATGCCGAGCGACCAGCTCCGTCGGGACCGTACTTTCACGCGAGGTCACTCTCCGCGCTGGTAAGTCGTCTTATCCACGTCTTATCCCTTCCGAAAGTGAAAGCATAGTCTTGTAGACTTACGTGGAAACTCATCCGGTCAAAAGATTTCAAAATGTTTTATCATATATACCGGCGGAAATGGCTTGCCGACTCTAAGTGGAAAATGTGGTCGCGCGAATAAGATTCAAACTACCATGCCACGCTACCGTGTGGATCGACAGTCCGCCAATGTCGCCGATACACACGATAACCATTATTTATCGAAGAAACGTCATTCGCCACATACGAGATTCGTTGCAATAACGGACTGGCAGTACCGAACATCCCATTACGTCGGAGTGCTACTGCGAGTGCGGAGCCAACACCTCGCATTTTCAACCGAGAGGCTTCGCGCTATCCAAGTAAATACCGATGGGGAAACGGTTGAAAGCCGTTAAATTGTATCGGAGGAAGTTCGATTCGAGTACGTGGGCGAGTCTTCGCCGTTCCGAAAGACCCGTGGAGAGACAAAACTTTGTCCGGGCGGAGCTACGTGAGCCATCATTTAAATGGCTGATTCTAAGCCGATCATTACTACTGGCGGCGGCCGCGCTGAATTCGCCAGCATCCGCCATACATACTGTACGAATCCAATGGAAAAGAATTCTTCTTTCGTTTTCATTTACTTTTGATCCGAATGACTATCGAGTATACCGGTAATAACACTGTTCAACCAAAAAATGCACAAGAAGGAAGATAATCTCTCGTTTCCCGTAGTTTTTGAACACTGAATACGACCTCGTTTACCAAATTGCTCTGTCACGTTAAAATTTTCAGAAATTTGCGAGTTATAAAAAAGTTATAAAAATTATAAAAAAGGGCTATTTTAGGACACTCTGGCATATTATAACTATGATATGTGACGTGTTGGAGAATTGCATTGCAATCAAATATATGAAATTAGATATGATGTTGACTTTTATTTTTTGAAACTTTCATTTACTCTGTCAATTATATATAGGTAGAAAAATATTTAATGTAGGATCTATCAATATATCATAAAATCGAAGTCACAACACTTTGACGCTATAATTCATATATTAATTATAAAAATATTTTCCTGGAAATAAGATCGCAAAAAAAATATAAAAAAATTAGTGTAACTCGTAACTGATTTTTGCGTAATATTATTTAAATGATATTTACGTTTTTTATAGCAGTCTTTCAAATATTGTTTTGATGATAAAAACAAAAGATAAATCGAATAAATAAAAAATCGCGAAATAATAAATGTATAATATTTACTGACTGCAAAAAAAGCGATGTGCTTATTCGCTTTTTAACCGGTGCATGTAACCTTTTAAATGGGTAAACATTGATCGCTTTCGCGAAGCTCTAAGCTTACGTTGCACTTAGGTTGCTTGCTTTCTCAACGGCTTTTTCGTGACGTGTTTTTAACCCTTCAAGTAAAGGCAAAAGTGTCGTCGATTTTGCAAAAATGACTGCTACTATGTAAACCGCAAGAAAAAAGTTTAACGTAAAAAATTCAAGCCAAATTACTATTTTTAAAACACGTTTTGGATCTGCCTGTCGTCAGTTAAGGCAAAAGAATGAAGTCGTCTCGTGACACACATACGACATTCTTGCGCGAAATATCGATAATCTTATATAAAACCCGGTCAAGAATCCCGCATGTCAAACAATGTGTTTCACCGAGTATTTCAATATACTTTGCGCTCGTTTGTAACAAAACTGGCACCCTTGTCGCATATCACGGTGCATACAAATTCGAAGAAATTGCGAGAATCCAAATACTCTTTGACGCCGGTCCAAAGACGGCTGTCTCTCCTTTCAAAGCCGCTTCACGTGAAGCGACATGGAATGCGCGCTCCAGCCGTCGGAAAACTTTCGTCGGAAAGTTTATCAGGATGATTCGTCTAAAACGGGAAGAAAAATTCGCTTCGCCGCTAGTGGTTTCGGAAACTTTCCCCAAAGTCACTGGACGATGAAAGAACGTCCCAATCGATACCTCTTTGCCGCGCTGTCCTTGTCCCGCGCGAACCGTCCGCCGATATATAAAGCTTCTATCTACTCCCACCAACGAACGCTTTCGTTAAAAGTTCACAGTCCGCCCCGGAGTATAGGCATAAATAATCAAGTCATTCTGCTCGTGCTTTTCGCGAAAACAAGCTTAATATGGTTCCAAAATGATATATGAAGGTCTGCTTTCAAGCATAAATCGGAATTGTTTTTCCAATGAATCTCGTTTCTTCGAGAATAACAAAAATTAATAAATTCAAAATTATTTTACCGCTGATACAACTTCTCTCTTTTTTTTTTCATTAATATCAAAAGGTGAAGAAGAAAAAACTCTTCCTAACTATGAACACTATATAATTATCAATTTTTCCGATGTGAGTAAAAAATGAAGTTTAACTAAATATTTAAATCAAATGTAATATACTGACGAATTAATATATGACGAGTTTATTGTATCAGAAAAATCTGAAATGGTAATAGCAAGTGTGTATGACGATAGCGCGCCATGATTTAGCATAATAATAGTTAGAAGATAGAGCAGTTAGAAATTAATAAACTATTCGCATGTAATCGTACGACGCGCATTCATTAACGCAACATGCAAGTTATCTAACAAAGATCCCCGGAGAACTTCTCGTTTCACTTTATTTCCTTCTATACGCGAGAACATCGGCCAAAAGGATCTTCTAGCGGTGCTTCTTCCGAAACGAGCGAGCCAAAAAGAAACGGTTCACTTATCTAAAATGACATCGGCCGTCCCCACGTGCTCGCCAAAGAACTTATTCTGCAAGGGAGGGAGATAGAGTCATTGTCGAAATTCCCTTTTGTAAGGATTGCGTTTCCCGACGAGCTTGAGAATTCGGTATCAACATGTCCAGTCTTCGTTCTCTTCGGGCGAGAAGAACACTCCCGAAGGATCGAATAGAGAACACAGCGATGTGGGAATATTCATTATCCTACGTTATACCGTCAGCGGTCCCGGTAGTACGGAGAATAATGTCTGAAAGAGCTGTCGCGTTTTAAAAATTTAAAAGGGGGTGTATCGCGTTGGTTTAACCTTTAGCGGGGGAGAATAATCGTCGCTCGCCAAGAGCTGCTCCCGTTTAATCTTAATTTTTTTTCAAATGATTTCATTACGGAAGGCGTACGAGAACCGTACGTAACGGTCGTGGAATCTTATATTTCACATGCTTTCCCGCGCGATTTTCCCGTAGCGAAAAATAGCTCGAGGGGTATTTAACGTCGGCAAAATAAAGTATCTCGACGAATTTAACCATGGAAACATGAATAAATAATCGTTCCATATTATTATTCATGCGATAAATGCAAATTGGCACTTAATTAAAAACTAAAAGGTTATATTAAATTATAAATTCGTTTCATTGATTAAAAATATATATTTAAATTGGAGAGAAATGTTAGTATGAACGTGCCGCGAAGCGCGATGGGCGTTGCGCACGTGCATGCGTGCATAAGGAATTAAACAATCGCGCGCGCACTGCATCGTATCGTACATTCTAATCCCTTGAACATTGTAGGTATACTGGATATTTATTCGGCCGTGTTACGCGACGAAACCGTATTTCTCCATACACGTGCCGAGTATGGATGTTATAGGAAAGAATTATTGCCCACCGCACGGTGAGAGATCACCCGTTTCCGCAGACGGACGATTCTCTAGCGTACCGCTCTTATTCTTCTTTATTTTCTTCATTTTATCAACGGGAAAGTGCGCGACTAGAAAAAGAACGTAACCACATTAACAACCCGCCACTAGTTCTCGAGAAATGGTCTTGGGCATTGCAGAAAAAGGTCCACCCTTTCGGACGACAAATGCTTGTATATGTGTAATTCCAGCAAAACGGTCGACGGTTTTAATCACGCACAAAGCACGTTTTACGTTCCTAAGAGGAATGTACACAAGAAATATCTCGCGGCACGACGATAAGATACGAAACTTATCAAAATACGCGCGCGGGACTTTAAATTAAGGTAATTAAACAATTATCTTAATCGATCAGCTTAATTGCAATGGCCAATGCAATTTCCAGCGAAACAAAGAATTTAGATAAGTTTATTCGTTTTTATAGTCTTCTCTATCTATTCGACTATCTAATGTGTATTTACGTCGTTTTCTAACCGGTCCTTGGCTGGTTGCGATATAAGTGGCAATATATCTGTCCCGTCCCGGCGTAAAATCCATCCTCGGAAAATTCGATTTAAAAAATCTACCGTCTCTTCAGAGAGAACCCTGTACAAGCACAAGGGTTTAGCAAAACACGCTCGTTGCGGCGATGCATCGATACGCCACGGTGTGCACGGCACATTTTCACGCCGCATCAGCGCGTAATGGGCGGTAAGCGCGCAGAGCGCGCGGTATCGGAGATCCGGTGTGAGCGATCTCACACAAGGGAGACGAGGGAAGGGATCGAGGGAGGGGGGAAGGACGAATCCGTCCGTGAAGAGTGGAGGAAAGTTAATTTCAACGATTTCTAGGAATTCGTGGAAATATCGTTGCCCGCCTGGCTGGAGATCCGCGCATATTGGCTTTATTTGCACATTTCATTTCACCCCGTTCTATCTCTCTCTATCTCTCTCTCTCTCTCTATCTCTCTCTCCCTTTCGCTCGCTCGTTTACTCGTGCCCCCCTGCGCTATTTCTCTCGTATCCTCTCACTGGCGCATCTCAATTTTACCGTCACGTATACCATGTCCCCTTCCCGCATACCTGCGGTCCCGTCCTACCCTTTCCTCCATCTTCCGATTCACACAAACCGAGGGGTCTAACCAAAAGGAGGGGAAGGTAGGGCGCCTGGCGTTGGGACACCATCCGAGAAGCCCCCAATTTCCGACGCCCCGGACGGCGAGAAGGGTGGAACGACACGACCCGTCTCGTCACTAGGCGAACGGCAGTTCCTCCGATTCACAACCTCTCTATGGCTTTTCTCGTTTCGCGTCTTCTTCCCGGTGCACATTCCTTGGCTCCGTTCGCCGAGCTTTTTAAGCTCTCCCTTCACCTTCCCCTCCGTCCTGCTGCCTCGCTCCCTCTATACCTACTTCGCGAGCTTTCGAGGAAATCGCGCGCGTTACTTCGACACGAATGTTTACGAACGAATCCAGGGGGTGTCTCGACGGCACTTGAAAAACGTGAATTTTTCAGCAACCTTAGCGGCACGTAGATCTTGGGAATTGGTCACGTGTTTGGGCCGATGCGGCCCAAAAGTATTTTTCATGATAACTGAATAATATAATGTAAGACATATTCATTTTTTGTAAACGTATCATAATGTAGAGTGTATTGAGCATGCGGCGGTATTAAAAGTGGCGGTCATGCATGTGTCTTTTAAATTGAAAGATATACACTAATAGAATAACGAGGGCGATGGAGACGTAATAATGCGTTTTGAGTTACCGTACTCACTTAAGCGATTACACGGTTAATATAACTAAAGATGCAAATGCAGGAAATTAATCGCACACTTTGTGCCAACATTCATTATAGCCAAGCGTATGTGAATAGAATACGTGTGTACACGCGCGAGCAGGTGTGTCTCCGGAGAATGGAATATGCGACCTGAGCGCTGTTCCCAGCATCACTGTTATACATATTGATGTATGAGTGTGTACTTAGATTGAGGGTGATTAGATTTGGAGAGAGAGCTCGTCTCGTACCTCAGCATCTTGTGTCTTAACCGCAAATGAAGTTCGCAATTGTATCGAATAAGATACGTAAGACAATTTGATTGATCGCGGAAGACAAATTGATTGGATGTTACATATAGCGGTCAAAAATTCTTCCGTCTATCACCGTCGAAAAACGAACTTAATAAAATGTTTTCTTATATACACGTATATAGGAATATAAAATATTTTTCATACATTTTTGATATATCACCTCTTGCTAATACAGGCGATTCATTCCGGTGCTTGAAATTTTACGCTCGTAAATTAACGTGTAACGGAATAAGAGGAGTGAATCGCATTACAACGCAGCCATTGTCCATGGACTTGAAATAAGTTTGATCGTTCATTATGCATGCTTCTGCTTCCCTATGTCTTATTTTCCACTTTCTGCCTCTCTGTGGTAACTTCTTAATAATCATCCATCTTCCGCTTTCAACGCTATGTCACTTCGGGCCGCTTTAGTTTTCCTACCCTTTTTCTCCGACTTTCTGTCATATACGAATATAACAGAATTTTATTACAGAGAGAATATCTCGCATCAAATGTAATTGATATGACTCGCAGATCCTCTTCAATCAATGTTAAATCAATTTTCCTTATCGAAAACTGACGGTAATGGTACAATATTCCTAATTTTCAGATTATTGAGCTATATCTCAATAATTAAATTTAAAAAACTATACGGTTTTGCATTTCATTTAAAATTATGAGGAATAAACTGTTATATCTATTAGCAGCTCGAAAGCTTAGTTTCAAAAAGATTTGATAGAGGAATATCAAGATTAAATCGCACTTTTTTTCTTATAAATTGACTAATTGTTTAGAAATTTTGAGAGATGTTTCGCATACATGTAAATTTCTTGTAGTAATTAATTCTATTAAATTAAATGTATTGTTTGAACAATTTCATGTGTTACTTACATTGCAGTATTGACGGTACCCGGATACGACGTCAGGGTAAACAGACAACCCGTCATGGAAGGATGCAACGCAGTGTTGTCTTGTACAGCTCGGGAAGATGTTAAGGAACATCTCACTGTAACCTCCTGGTTTCGTGACGATGCCATTCTCTTACCTGGAAACACAGACACCGGTGAGTAACCGCGCGTCTCGAGATATTTGCTATTTTACTTGATCTAATAAGGCGTAGCGCGCGTTGACGCTAAACTTTCTCGAGATTAGCTCTTATGTTCAAGTATCGACAACGCACTCGGAATACCATGCGTATCACGTGTCCGTCGTTAATTTTTCGCTTTGAACATATTGTCGAGAAAAACAAATTCGAATTAACTAATTCAACGCCGAGCCATTAGTTTTTTATCGATATGCACAGAGATGCGAGTGGATGTGAGGTTTGCGTGTCGAAATTAGTTTACGAACGTAAACGTGTCAATGCGTTCGCCGTGGTTTAGAGAGAATAAAAAAAAGCTGATAGGGAATCGCACACACGTTCAGGATAAACGCATATAAATGAAGAGGTAAAAGGATATATCCGAAGTGCAATTCACACCCCCTCGTCGCTCATAATCCCTCATACACAATAATTTATAATCCATAAGAGTTGCATTACTTAAGGGATTATTGCAATTTTTATGAATTCGGTAAATTTCACAAGAAAAGGGCACATAACTCGAAAAAAATTAAATTAACGCAATTATGACCGTTAGCGGAGCGAGTGACATACAGAGAGAAAGAGAGAGAGAGAGTGTGTGTGTGCAAAATGCTTGATCTCTTTTGGATGAGCATCCGGTATGCGCGCGAGCCCACATCAGATTCGCACACATATATACTCGCACACGTACCACTCGGGCTACACACGTACGTGCGCTAACTCGGCGATTTAGATCGTCCTGTACACGCTCAAGCATTCATGTCCCATACATATTTATGCCGCTCGGTTGCACGTAACCGGTAGCGGTGTGCGCGTATAACTGTACGTACGCGTGTGCCGTTGGAATATCGTGGGAAGCATCGCGTCATGTCGGGGCTTGATACGTTTGTTTCGTAACTAGGCGGCTAACATTGCGTCGTCCGCATATATACGAAAGCACCATCTGCACATCCGGCCGGGGGTGCGGTTACGTGTCTCCCGGCGCCGTATATACGTCGACGTGTGTGCGTGTGTGTGTGTGTGTGTGTGTGTGTGTGTGTGTGCTCTCCCGCGGTTATCGCCGCACGCGTGCGAAGTGCGGACGCGCGCCGTCGCGAGAACAGTCCGTTATCTTTATCCGAAGACGACGTCGTCGATTCCGCCGTCAGTCAACCGACGTCGCGCCAGTGTCGGAAGATAGAGAGGAATGAAGTGTCAGGCGTATACGCACATATAGACGTCCTCGTGACGAAGCCGAATTGATACAATAGCTGTCCCCCGAAACGAAGATACCATCTTCTGTCGATACCGGAAGAAAATTTTTTTTCTTTTTCTCTTCTTCTCACATTGCAACGGAATTAATTAATGCCACTCAACAAAACAAAACAAAATTAATGTTTAGCATGTCGATCTATCTATTCTAAAATTAGCATTCTTAAACTCGAACATTTGTTCGGCATTTATTTCCCTACTGTAACATAGAATTTGTAGAAAATATCTGATTCACAAAAAAATGATAGAAAATAAAGATATAACTTTTCATTTAAGAAAAGAGATATGGTACTCGTATGGTATACGCTTATTGATCTTTGCTATAACTATCATGTATAACGTCGCGGATATCGCACAGATTCGAGGACATGAAATTCCGGTTGTACATTGCGGGAAGAACATGACGTTTCTATCATTGACTCACGCACACTATAACGATATCGAATCAACGACAATAGTTCTTGTTAGACATCGTAGGAAGGAGAACCACTCGGAATCCGTTCCTATTCGTGATGAATACATCTTGCGCAGATCCGGGGACATATCATCATTAGAATCGTATTATTCGGAATAAGAGGGAATATACCTCGTGTACTCTAATAAAATTTAGTATAATTTTTAGAGTACAGTTTTAATTAAAATAAATGCTCGACATTTTGTACGTATAAGCGCCCTCGTTTAAATTTGGAAAATAAAACTATTTTATATATAGTTCTTTTACCTTGAAATAATCAATGAAAAATAACAGACTTATATAAAAAAAAAATAATGAAGAATTTAGAATAACTGAAATAAAAGGGTGCATTCGTAGTGACTTCGTAACTTTTCACTCTTCGAGTAATATATCGAAGATTGCTACAGGAAATCTACCTTTGGCGAAAATATTCCGCCGACATTATTAATTATTCTTTGCAAGCGATAGCGGCGCGCGAAAATCCGAATAATGTTCCGAGCGTGATGAAAAAAAGATTTCTGGCAGGTCAATCCGAGATAGTCAGACAGCTTTAGCAAGTCGGTAGACCGGGCTGCGCGATGGCTGTCCGATGGTTGAGCCAAATTGAAAATTTCACGCCCGATGGTACACCCGTCCGTGATCCGAAGAGGTTTCATCGACAGATGCTGAGGATTTTGCATAACCCTTTGCTCCTGTAGACTTGAAATACGAGAGAAAATATTGCTGGAACCGCGTGCACGTTCAGGGATTTATTATTGATATTTCCTAGTTTCCGAATTCTAAGAAGTCGAATAGTATTTCCACTCAGTCTGCCGCGCTATAGAAAGAAGCGGAATAAATCGCGAAGTCGAGAGAAGCATTTCCTCACTGTAATAGTGATAGAGGGAAAATTTTTATTCAGGTGAAATATCTTCAGCACGTGCATTGAAATTTTTGTACTTCTAATCTGTTTGTACACGTATAAATATTGCGTTCCGTGTAGAAGTCGCGCACTTTATCTGAACTGTAAGTAAAATCGGAAGCTTATATAAAAAAAATCGTAATTATTTAAAAATTGATTAACAATTATATGAATATTGTAAGATAAGTGACTGAAAATTTGTGGATTTTGACAAATTACATTTCGCGTAATAAGCCTTGTTTTCTTATTCAATTTTCACGGAGTATCAAAGAATGTTTTTTACTTACTTTATGTAATTAATATGTTTGTTAAAAAGAGATTCGATAATTTTCGATAAAAGTTCAATATGAGAAAGCGCGTGAGATGCCTGTGAGACATGTTATATATTTTTAAATCGATCTGGTGTATATGCGGCCTGATTTTGTTCACAGGCGGGAGATTCGTAGTCACCTCGCAGGGTGACCTTCATATTAGGGGCGCCAGACCGGAAGACGGCAGAGCGACGTATTCATGTCTAACCCTACATGCCTTGACCAGCGAACGAAGAAAAAGCGAACCCGCCACTTTAACAGTCACGGGTAACTGCCAGAGCCGCGGATAAACCTTTTGCGAGATAAATATAAAATCAAGATCCGGATTAAAATTTAATCTACTTCCGCGGATTCCGCCGTATAATAGAGTGGCCAGGAAGATTATTCTTTGCCACTCGTTCATCTATTTTTAAATTTATTATCGCTGTTTTTTTTATTTGTAGAACCAACCGGTTTCTCGCCGCCGCGATTGATGCAACGATCTGAAATCGCCATTTCCGCCGAAAGCGGCTCCGATGTTCACCTCACGTGCTCGGCGCAAGGAAGCCCGCCACCGCAATTTACCTGGTATCGCGATGTTAATGGTTGGTTTAATTAGGGGAATGTTTACCGAATAAGCTATGTTAACAGTAGCGCCGAACAAACTATACCAGCTGTGTTCAAACATCGATTTCTCGATAGCGTTTATACTCCGCGTTACGTTTAAACAATGTTGTCACATAATAAATAATTTCGTTAAAAATAAGAAGAAAAATCTATATTTTAAAAATGTACTTCTTTAATATATTAAAAGACGCTATCGAACGTTATTATAGATATGGAAAAAAAAAAAGAAATCTGTTTGTTTTATCAAAAAAGCTATAAGATTGTCGACGATTTCTCTCCCTCTCTTGTGTACGGAATACTATCGACATTTAACGCGAATTTAATCTATAACATTACGCAAATATATGCAAACTTTGCTGATATGACCGTACAGGACAGATACATCTGAATGTCTTATTCTAGGCCACTCAATACCGGTCGAATCGTTCGGCCGTATCCAGCTTTGGGGTGATTTGATGCAAATTCGTCGCGTAGATGCGCAAGACGCAGGAAGATACGTTTGCCGGGCCAGCAATCAACTTGGCGAGCAACGAGCGGAGACGCACTTGTCAGTCACATCAAAGCTAAACGCTCGGATTCAGCCGCGTGTGCAAGTACGAGTCTGATTTATGCAAATGGATAATTTCTCTCTTAAATGTATAACATTTTATATTAGCAGACTGAAAGAGAGATAATAATATAAAGGTAGATAGAACATCGTCTCACGCACAAAGAGATTTTTTTCGAAATTCAGGAATGTGATGGAAAAGAAAAACTTTTATCCTATGAAAAATTATTAAGCTTGCGCCACGATATAATATTAAGCAAAAGTTATTTATCCGATATAATAGGGAAAACAATTAATGCAAATCAAGTATTTAATCCACTTACGAATAACACTCTGCTCTACTTTTATCGCAGTGTAATGGAAAATTGGGTTAAACTAAATATGATTGCGTTACCTATATTTAACGTAATTGCGTCTACGATAATTAATTAACAATTATTACTTTCTCTCTCGCTCTCAACATAAAATTAATTAATAAAACAATTATTAATTGATGATTACATGGTCATGAATTCATCACAGATTGGCACTAAATATAAAAACACAGTAAATGTGTCGTTAACTTAATAAAAGCAACTCTCCCGATGGTATTAATCTTATTGCCTGTTGAGGAAGTCTTCTCAAAAAAACAACATAAAAATCGCAGAGATAGACACGAATTCGCCCGACTGCGAGATAGATTCGCTTGTCATCATTCGCAGGTCATTAATTCCGGCGAGACCGCCACGATGAACTGCACGGTCGAAGGATATCCGGTCGAGAGCGTTGAGTGGCTACATGACGGTGTCCCAGTATTGACCGCGCAGGACACGAGGATCAGATTGTTAGCTCCCTTGGTGCTCGTGATAGGCTCCGTTGGTCGCAGAGACAAAGGGATGTATCAATGTTTGGTGAGGAGCGACAAGGAAAATGCTCAGGCCACCGCCGAACTCAAGCTCGGAGGTCAGCAAACGCATCGTCCGCTTTTAATACCCGTTACATATCCTATTTTCGCGTTTGGCCGTTTCTATCTATTCTTATACCGTTAATTTATATGCATAAATATATATACATATTTTCCGCGTTCTATTATTGGATAATTAAGTTTTCGTTGCTTTTCCTACATATAAATTTCTCTTCTTCCGAGAGAACTGGCTCGTGCCTGTTTTAAAAAACAGTTTTTTGAAAACAAATTTTTAGACACGGTCCCGGAATTGCAGTACACGTTTATTGAGCAGGCACTACGACCGGGCCCGCCGGTCTCTCTGCGATGTTCTGCTACTGGTTCACCGACGCCATCCTTTACGTGGCTACTAGACGGTGAACCACTGAGTCAGATTGCAACTGGACACAGGTAGATCGTACCTATGTTCTGATATATTGGCGTTATATTGCGCTATCTTCTAATCAGAAACTATACGCGTAGATACGCGATAGGCCAATACGTGGATCAATCCGGTGACGTGATCAGTCACTTAAACATTTCATCGGCGGGAGCCGAGGATGGTGGCCTGTATACTTGTGTGGCGTCCAACACTCTAGCGATCGTCGAGCACAAAGCTAGATTGAACATTTACGGTACGGCATGCATACAAGATAATAATTTCATAATTATATACATACAAATGTAATTACGTATTGGGACGTGGGATAATTTTTAAGCGTGAGAGCATCTCTTACGAATAAGCTCTTAATCTGTAAATTTCCACAATATTGACGTAAATCGAGTCTTCAAAAATCGAGTGCGTTAATTAGATCTATTAGATTTACATCCACAAATATCGAGAACATGCAAATTTTAAGCGAGACAAGGAAGAGAGTCTCGAGTAAGCGAGTTCAAAACGGGGTAATTCTATAATAAGAAACCACTTTTAGGACCGCCGTACATCCGATCGATCGGCCCGGTTCGCGCCATCGCTGGTGTCGACATTACAATAGCGTGTCCTTACTCGGGATACCCGATCACATCGGTCGGATGGACCCGAGGTGGTGCCGAGTTGCCCTTTGACATTAGGCAGCGAGTCGACAGCGAGGGCCACCTTACGATCCTCACGGTAGATCCGAATGATGCCGGTACTTACACGTGTATAGTTCGAGCAAGTTCCGGGGAGACTGCCAACAGGGATATATTACTAACTGTTAATAGTAAGTGAGAACGAGAGAGTGGTCAGCGTGAAACAGAGAAGTAGAACTAATTAGATGGATGTTTCATAAATTTATATAATTTATTAAGCTCTGAAATGTATTGCCTGTCCAACGACAGTATATTTTTGAGTAGAAATATTGTAGCATTTCGAATCTTATTTCACGAGGATCAATGCAGGAAAATATAAAGTTGTGAAAAAGATTTTGCAATATGTATTGTGATGCAATGTATTGTTACGTTCTCCAGACATTGTGATTCCTTTCTTCGCGCAATTGTCGGTGAGACCATTCTACAGCGAAAGAAATGAATAGACACCAAGCGGGCGAACAGTTACTAATTAATGGAGAAGACAATAGTCCAGACAATTTTTTTTTTGTTCTATTGAGTTCAATAACAGAACGAGAATCGTGCAAACACACACATTCTTAAGTAGTAAAAATAAAAAGAAAACGATTTAAAAAGAAAACAATCATGGGGTATAATCCAAAATTATTCTTCCTTTGCTTTATTATTATTGAAAATCGATATATTTTTGAAAAATTGGAAAACGGTTGACTAATTACGTGAATTGATTTTATGTAAAAAAAAAGTCTCAATTTTCCATAACTTAAAAGATAATATCGGAAGTCCCAATCTACTACGAAACACATTCGGAATTAAGGGAAGCAGCAGAAACTGTTAGCTCAAACTCAACGAAATTTTAAACATTTAAATTTAACTAATAAAATTTTAGATTTATTCGAAAATCTTGTTACTTTCCTGACAGGCAATTTTCCCGTTTTACTCGCGTTACAGCTTTCCCTCTTTTTTTCCTCCTTTTATAGCAGAGATACAAAAACTTTCCAACTGATTCTTTCTCTATCATGTATATACATATGTATAATTAGTTAGCGCTTTTATCAATGAGATTATAATAACTAAAATTAATTTAATAATTAGAACTGTTTCACGAAGATTCTAATTGATGTCCTCTGCACGAATGTAACATCCGCGAATCATCTCCACATACATTCACTCCCAAATCCATAATAATAATTTTTTTCTCTTTATTTAAAGAGCTCTTGCCCTCAAATCTTTATCATTCAAAATCGTATAAGGTAATTCACTCTCAAATAATGATGAAATTACTTTATCTGAAACAAAGGACCGATGAGTGCACAGAGAGTGTCCTTTTGGGACATTGACTTACGTCTGAGATTTGTATGATGCGTTGACTCGTAATCGCGCGTCTCAGAGCGTTAACTGGCAAGATTGTATCTGTGTCCTTTCGTATTTCACTTAACTTTACCAAAACAGAAAGCAATCTCGGGGTTTGGACGTAATAGTATATAATATAGCGCAACATGTAACTTTTCCATTTTGTGCGTACTTTGCAGGTCCACCAGTAATGAGTCCCTTCAGCTTTCCCGCAAATTCGCAAGAAGGCAGTCGTGCTCAAGTGACTTGTAGCGTGACGTCGGGCGATCTTCCAATCTACATTTCCTGGTTGAAAGATGGCGAGCCACTGCCTTCTTCCCTTCGCGTAAGCATTATTTCACTTCACAAAGTTCAGCTCTATATGAAGAAATATTCGACAATTTATCTCTACGCTCTCTCTAATTTTTGTGTCTTCGACGACAAAAGATAAAAAAGTAACGCAAACTGCAACTTTATTTAAAACTATGTATGTACGTATCTATGTACATTTTACCTATAAGAACTAATTTTTAATCTTTTTATATTTTTCTTCGAAAAAGTTTCTCCTCTTGAAAATAAAAATACGCATTTTCTAGTAATAAAACTAGTGTGAAAAATATTTAGTAGTACCGATTTTACGGCCTTACAAATGCAAAAAGGAGAGAATATATCTTTTATTTCTCTTCTAATTAAAAAAATATGTATCTTTTATACTTATCCATTACCTATTATATAGGATAATAAAAATAGCGTGATATCTGAATTTGTATGTTTCGCATAAATCATATTCCTATTTATGATCGCGTTTCTGCCCCACAGATTGAAGAGCGAGGTGCCGAGTTCTTCAGCCTCCTCGTCTTCAAGGAACTGTCGTCGCGGCACAGCGGCAAATACACCTGTGTGGCCACGAATAGCGCCGCGAAGGTCAACCACACGGCCGAACTTCTGGTAAAAGTACCGCCTCAATGGATATTCGAACCGCTAGACGTGGCGACTCTTCTGGGTAATCCGTTAAATGTCCATTGCGAGGCCAAAGGTTTTCCACCACCGCGTATCACGTGGCTGCGTGCCAGAGGCAGAACGTCCAACGACTATCAGCCGCTGGTCGATGGTTCCGATGGTAGACTTACGATATTGCCTAATGGATCTTTGTGGACGGCTTCCGCCGGTCCGCAGGATGAGGGTTACTATCTCTGTAGGGCTAACAATGGCATCGGATCCGGACTAAGCAAAGTGATATACGTGTCAGTGCACGGTAAGAATAATTATGCGAATTACAGACCAATTAATTATAAAGATCCAATACAAAATCTATAAATATGAGTACATTCTCGATTGTTTAAATAATCAGTTCATCATGTTAATTAGTCAATCGACACTTCATGAGTTTATATTTTTTAAAAACATGATTAAATAGGAAAAAATGAAATAATTTCTATTTGATAATAAAAAAATGCATTTCTTTTAATAATCACCTTTTTTAATAATAAAAATCTCTAAAGATCGATTAATTTATTCACAGTAATTTTATTTCAAATGTGATATTTGATATTTGAAAATTATTAAAAATCTCGCTGAACAAACATTCAAATCAAAATTTATGATTTTTGCAGAACCGGCGAGATTCGAGTTTCAGAGTAAAAATGTAACGATTCGCCGTGGAGAATCCGTAACTATCGATTGCACTGTAATCGGCGATAATCCTATAGAGGTTCAATGGATGCACAACAGTGATCGATTGGATATGAGCAATCATAGACTAAGCATCGGTCAAATAAAGACTGACAACGGCCTGAAGTCCCAATTATCTATCGCAAACAGTGATCGGCAAGATTCCGGGGTCTACAGATGCACCGCTGACAACGCTTATGGGAGAAGCGAACATCTGATTTATTTAGCAGTTCAAGGTAAAGCACGCATTTTTATTATTAAACCTTCTCATTTTGCACAGGTCAGCATTAATTTTTATTAATAGCTATATCCTAATCGACGTGCAACGAAAGCGCTTTACTTCGAACCATGTTTGTATTTTACAGAGAGACCGGATCCTCCAGCTGGACTCGAAGTAATAGAGATCGGTTCCCGATCGATACGGTTATTATGGAAGCGAGCCTTCGACGGAAACAGCCCTATAAGAAATTACGTGATACAATATCGCTCGCTGAGCCACGGTATGACCGACGATTGGAATCCCGTTAAAACGCACAATGTCACGTACACGCCAGGAAGCTCCAATAGCGGTAATTCTATACATCCGACTCAAAACGGTTCGTCCATATACCCCCGATCGATATCGCGGTATCTGTCCGTCCCCTTCGTGACTTGTCTCAATTCTATATAGGCTTATCTCCGTTCGAAACCACCGGCGATGATCAAGAGGTAGCTCTGGTCGGTGGTCTTCATCCGGCCGTTACCTATACCTTCAGGATATTCGCTATAAACTCCATCGACGCGAGCGGACCGACGGAACCAGTCGTGGCGAAAACTCAGGAGGAAGGTAATGCCTCGTATGACAATGCGGTCGTATATGACTGAAATCTTACTGTATTGTATAACATTGATATCTGCAATAGCACCTACCGAACCACCGCAAAACATCAAAGTGCAATCTGCCGGGCCTGGAGAGCTCATGGTCAGTTGGCAAGTAAGTAACGCCAATTCATAAACGTGACTTACAAGTACCTTTAGGATTAAGGCTCTTGAAATAAATAACAAATCAAAGTTATAAAAAATCAAGAAACAATTTCAAAACACATTGGAATGTATTTGTTTTTTAGCCACCTCCAAAAGAATCGTGCAACGGCGATCTGCTAGGATACATAGTGACGTGGTCGGAACATTCGTCGTCGACTTCGGGTGTCAATCAAAGCAAAAGTTTAACCGTAAACGGTTGGGCGACGACAAAGGTGCAACTGACCGGTTTGAGAAAATTTACGAAATACGGCATTTCGATCCGAGCTTTCAACAGCATAGCCAGTGGACCAGCTAGTGCTCCCATCGTGGGCACTACTCAAGAAGGAGGTACACGATCGAGAAATCGTATCTATGCGAAGCAACAGTGACCGGACATATTTAAATCTCCATTCACATTCGTTTCGTAGTACCGGAAACGCCGCCAACTCAAGTGACATGCGTTCCATTGTCTTCCCAAAGCGTCAAAGTGTCTTGGAGTCCGCCTCCGCCTCATCAGCACGGCGGAATTATTCAAGGATACAAAGTCTATTACAGGCCGGTTCCTACTGATAACAGTGAGTCACTCGCTATATTAATGAACAAAAAATGCTCGCAAGAGATTAATCTTGTAAATCATTATTGTGTTCTACAAGACATTATTAGATGTTAATTTTTTTTCCTATCGCAGTGGATATATCGACGGTCGGCGAAGTTAAAAGAACTTCCAGCATGGACACTTACTTGCACACGTTGTACAAGTACACGAATTACTCCATCAAGGTATTGGCTTACACAGGCGCGGGTGACGGAGCGTTGAGTCCACCGATCTTCTGTATGACGGAAGAAGATGGTGAGATATCTAATGCAATTTTAGTAAATAAGAAGAACTGGTTATCTCAAATTATAAAATAAATAATCCGGCATTTCTTTTGCAGTTCCAGGCCCGCCCGCTGGCATTAAAGCACTGGCGTTAACGGCGGAAAGCATATTAGTTTCCTGGTTGCCGCCTTTGCAGCCTAACGGAAATGTCTCAAAATACACTGTGTATAGCAGAGAAGCTGGCTCGAAAAATCATAACGCGCACACGATGCACGAACCGCCATTATCGCCTACGGATACTCTTACGATGGAATTACGAGATTTAGTGGAGAGGTACGTACGAATATATCATAACGTGTTGATTTTTTTCCCAATGTTTCTTACAAACAGATTCTTAATTTCTCTAGGCAATTATACGAGTTTTGGGTATCGGCAACGACCGGTCTCGGAGAAGGGGAACGGACCACCATAGTTTCGCAAACAACGAATACCAGAGGTGCTTGTGAATCATGTTCGAAAATTTGCTTTCAGAATTAAGATTTCTAATTTATTTATTGCACGTCTTATACGTTGTCCGATATACTTCTCGTAAATTTTTCTATCGTATAATTGTAAGAGCATAGAACTGATAGAACTCATTCCGTAGCTCCCGCTAGAGTGGCATCGTTCTCGCAAATATTAAGAAGAGCTGTAAAATCGTCGGTCACCCTGTCGTGTTTAGTGGTCGGAAATCCTACGCCACGACCTATTTGGACATACAGAAACAATCAAATCACCACCGGCAGGCATTACGAACTTACACCCGACGGGCACCTTAACATACGCGGTAGGTATCTTACTCTTTAACTTATTCCCCGCTACTTGCAAAATCACTATACTTGATCTAGACACTCAAGTGCAAATTTGAAATCTATAACATTACATGAGCTAATTATTTTTTTTTATCCAAATTATTTAACCTACAAATTATTATCGTAATAATCTTCTCGATCGTCTTTCAGGATTGGAGCAATCGGTCGCAGGGAATTATACTTGTTCGGCTAGCAACTTATTCGGCGACGACTCCATCACGTATTCATTAGTTGTAGTGATGCCACCGAGAGCACCGACATTAGAATTGCAATATACGACAACCAACAGTATCAGATTCCGTTGGAATCATCCTGACAACGGCGGTGCTACTATACAAGGTACTTGAAAAGTACTGATAATCGCGTCACGTATGTACTTTTATAAGTAAAGTATCTTTCTTTTGTACCAGGATACGTGTTAAGCTACAAGAGGGATCAGGGTGGATGGGAAGAAATTGCCTTATCTCCTGAGCAGACGGAATTCGTGCTCTCTGGATTAAAATGTGGTTCTTCCTATTTAGCGCATTTAACAGCACACAATCGCGTCGATACCGGCGACCCGAGTTCGTTAATTAGCGCAACAACGAAGGGCACCGGTAAGTAAGATATTCTATTAAAATAAGCTACAAGATCGATTTGGCTTAGAATCAAGTTCAAGTGTCAATTAATACAAACTTTTCTATTGAAACGGCGACTATTAATTTCCCGCAACTTACATTCCAGCGCCCCTATTGCCTAAGGAAAGAGATATTATTTCGGCAAACGGCACGTCGGTGAAATTAAATTTATTATCTTGGCCTAACGGAGGATGCCCCATTCAATATTACACCGTCGAGTATCGTAGGCGAATCAATACGGAACCGTGGATTTTGGTGGCCAGCAGAGCGACCGATAACGTCGTGATTCGCGATTTAAAAACGGCATCGTGGTACAGTTTACGTTTGACGGCTCACAACGACGCTGGCTCGACTCAGGCTCAAATGGAGTTTGCCACGACCACGTTAAGCGGAGTCAGTATCGGTCCGCCCAACGATCTGATAATGGAGGACGATATCAAGAAGACTGTGCCTAATCATAAAGTTTTGTATGTCATCGTACCGCTCATCTGCGCAATCGTTTTGGTTGTTTCTGCCGTTATCCTGGGATATGTCATGCTTAAACGTAACGGCAGGTAAAGCACAATCCCGGCTCTTGAAACTCTATTTTACTTTATTTACTTTGTAAAGGCCCGTATTCTCTGCTCGCATTTATTTCTGATATTCTACGGTGTATGTAACGTAAACTATATGCCAAATGCGCGCATTTATGATAAAAGTGAACTGAGAATACGAGCCTTTACCACCCGCCACGATCAGATTCTTATAAATCGCTCTTTTAACATTGTTTTTCGACAGAGCGAACTATCTAGGCGAGATGTTACCGGGACAACAGCAGCAACAACAAGCTTTAGGAATAGTTCCACAACAACAGCACCAGCAACAACATCATCACTTGTCCAGTTGTATGTCGACCGTACAACTCAAGTCGACGGCTGAACGAGACAACAGACGTAATCATCAGGTTTACACTAGTTCGCCCGTGAAGCAAGAAAATCACAAATCCGCCGATCACGGATCTGGTACGTACGTTCGCGGGGCAATGAGTTTGTTGCGTAACGTGAATGCACCTTTACGAATGCTCGGTTATCCTTCACAGAAATGTATGAGATAAGTCCGTACGCTACGTTTAGCGTTCCCGGAAGAGAGAACCGTTCGGTCACAACTGCGACGCTCGACTACACGATGCAATTCAAGACTTTTGGTCATTTGGAGAACGAGGACATCAACACTATCGATTATGACAGATCCAGCGTGGAGTTCGAAAGGTAACTGGCTTCTTCCGCCGCTTCTTAACTTCTGACTCTTCGTGAAATCCGTTTCGCGTTTTTGCGTCCCTATTTTTCTCCTCTTCTCTTCCTCTTTCTGGTGTTCTTTGACGCGCAGGTCGAAAACACCAAGGTGGCACAAGCAACGCTACTTTCCGAGCATCGCGGAAGCCGAGAGCAAGCTGCGATCGAGTCGACAAGGCTCCGGGAGCGACACGTCCGGAAGCCCTTGCGGCGAATGCGCCGGGCCTAGTTATAGAGTGCCAGTAAAGCCTTGTAGAGGTACATATATGTATTCCTACTTTCACGATTTTGTAGACAAAAAGAAATCGCATAGAAAATAATTTCTGGGGAAATATAGCTGCAGCTGCACACAAAATATGCGTGCATAACAACGCGATTCTCCTTACAGATGTATTTTCGCGAGGTGTCGAATCGAGTACGGAATCTAACAACGAAGGCTCGCCCTCACTCGCGAGACGACGAAGCCGACAGCCGAGCCGGTCTACTCGCAGGTAGCCAAGGTTTGTTTGTTTCCACATAGCACTCAGTCTTGACTATTCGATATCGGCTTCTTATCGTTTTCACACCGACGCGAGAAAGAAGCGCAATGACGCGAGTTATTTAGCAATTAGAAATTTTTCACGAGTGTCAAACATTTGTATATATTTATTTTATGATTATTATTGCAAGAGACACGTTGAAAATACATATATCCCGGTAGGGTATGTTGTGATACATATATATGACATATTGAGTTTTCACGTCATTGCGCTTCATTCTAGAGCCTCATATTTTATACGACGAAGGATACCAAGCATTTAAGGATGTTCTAATATGTTCGCTATTAAACATAACAAAATTTTCGTATTTTTGGAAAAAAATTTAACTAAACCTTTACGTGACCGATGAAAAAATTATCCTTACACGTATATAAAAGATGTATTGCGTGTATATATGTACCACCTCATCCTATATATATTTAATTTAGATAATATCAAAGATAATGTTGATAATGGACATTATAAATTAAACATCAATTTATAATTAATCATCGTGAAACATTATCTTACGAATAAGGGATTTGATTAATCGTATTTAGTTAAAGCTGCATTTTATTAATTTCTTAATTCAGGCAACGGTGTCACAAACTTTAAAGTAAAATTTTCCTCTTCTAACTCGACAAATGTATCCGCTGATCTGTTTGACAGTTCGGTGGAGGATATGACACTATTGCCGCCAACCGGGTTCAGTGACAGCCGCGAATTGAGCGACGTGGAGTGCGACCGTGACCGTGATCGCGAACGCGATCGCGAATGGCAAGGTTTATCAGCCGGGACCCGTCACGGCGGCAGTTTGGGCAGACTTCCGATTGAGGCCGTCGAATCTATGCTCGCTAGGTATCGGCACGAGTCTCCGTAAACAGGCATGCCGAGTACCAAGCAGCCGAGACCGGTCTAATCCTCGGAAATTTATTTGTTTGTATATAGGATGTCTCGCGACTATCGTTATACACATGTATAATATATGAGAATTTTGAGGAAAAATGATAGTTGTTTGGGATACTGATACTTTTTATATAATATTAGTAGTATGTAGAGCTAACTGACGTTATTTGTCGTCAATTGTCATTTTAATGTCAAAATGACGAAAAATAACGCTTGCTACCTGGCTTGTATTTAATAATATTATATATGTTTCCATATATATACATTTATAGTAACACATCAAGTAGATTATATTATTTAATAAAGCTTTTACTTATATATCAAGGTAGTTAATATCAAATATTCAAGACGAGGAATAAAATATATTCTCTGAATAAATTTGAAATATCATTGATTCATTTAAAAAATTACTACCATATACTCGCTTTCGTTTTGAAGAATGCGAGATACTTGAAAATTAAAATAAGAGAGAGAATTTAAATAAAATACTTTTAAAAACATATGCGTTATCTGTTGCAGATATCAGCAAAGGAAGGAGCAAGAGAGACAAGAATTCACTATACACGTATGATCGAGATTCGCTGGTTCGACTTGGTATCTTCGCCGGACGATTTAACATTATTTAGAAAGAGATGACGAGTCATCTCTTTTCTTGAAACTATCCGTCGCGGTTGGAAAAAATTTTTATGTGTTGGAAAGAGTGCGCGAGAGACAATTTAATTTTGAATGAAGATGGATACAAGAGACTCCTCAGGTCCATTTGTGTCGAAGAGGCGTCTCAATAACTGATCTGCGTTGCGCCAAATACTGCCGTTATTATACACAAAACATGGCCTTCGTACATAACCCTGTATGTGCCCCGTGTGTAACGCCGAATTTCGAAAAAAGAAAAAAAAAGAAAGAACACCAAATCCTGTCGGCGATATACACATGATGCAATTAAGCAATCGAGAAGTAACGGAAGCATTCGATTAACTGTACGTTTTTGATAGCCTTTATCCTTTCTATCACCGAATTACGATTACATTGTCTTACGATTACCGTACGGAACGTGATTACGATAAAAAAAAGTCTGATTGACCGATCCATTACTTTCGCGACGACCAATTATTGATATACAGGGTGAACGCCAACTTCCATGCGAGTACCTCCGCTTCACTAGTGCGATCTACTTATTAACGAGCTATTCTACGTATGATTATAGGAACGACCGATTATTCGCGGTAATGAGTATTGCATTTTAAAAGATTTTAAAAAACGCCGCAACGACCGCAGCGTTACACGTTACACGTTATCCCCCGTAAGAAATAGGTCAATTAATTCGAAGCTATAATGACGAACGTTTATTCGAGACGAAACTGAATTCCTATTAATCTTGACAATCGAAAATTGGTTCTCAAATTCCTCTCGGTTTGAAATTCGAAAGTGCTTCGATTCGATTTCACGCAATTCAACTACGAAACCGACTTTCCACGAACGATTTTTCGAATAGCGTCAACTTTATTAGAAATGTATAGTATTAAGAACGTTATGAAAAAGAAAAAAAACGAAGAGACTTGGGAAGATAGGGAGGGCTTACGTGTGCTCCTTTCTCTATCCTATAATTGAACGTAATTGTGCGCTATAACAAATAGTATTTACGAATCGATTAATCCGAATAAGAAGCGGCTAGCGCCTTAACTGTGTAAATAACTGCTCTTTGAGAAACGACACTTATCGATGTGATCGTAAAATAACGCTAACGATTATGAAATACCACGTGCACAGAGAGTCACGGTATGTCCGCAGACAAGATCGAGAATCGTGTAGCATAGAGCGATCGAAAAAATTGTAGCTTCTCACCGGAGATTCGGTTTCTTTTGACTGATCGTTAACCGAGTACGCTTAAATTGATTTCTGCCAACAAGAGCATTCTGCCGGTTTCACCATCTCCGATTAGTTTAATCGGCCGATTATTCCATTGGAACTGACCAATCGCATTTGTCGTTAGGCAGATTGACCAATCATGATTGACACTTGATCGGCCGATTAAATTAATCGGAGACGGTGAAACCGGCCCTAAACGGTTAATCGTTCCGATCGAGCGACACTTCCGATCACGCTCAAAAAGAAAGAGAAACAAACGGAACCATCCGACGCGCGACGGACGCGTTCTTCATTTCCCTTTTACTTTAATAAAAGAGAGACAAAGACTTGCTTAGAATTATTCTCGCGGTTGTTTTTAAGACAGTTGGGACTGTCTCGTGTATGAATCTCAAGAAAATTCATGATATACGTCTCTTGTTACTTTATATAACGGGTTATCGCGTAGATGTAATATGTATATATAAATAGAAATGATCAGAAGATCAGACGATTTCTCGAGATTCGCGCGCGCGAATTTCGCGCTCATCTCGGACAAGAGTTTATGCGAGATATATCGCGATCGATATCACAATCATCCCGCAGAAGATGGATGAATCGAGAGGAGAGAATCGGCGGTGATTCGTTCTGTAATGCCGGACTCCCGGAAATTGGCATGGTTTTAAGGATCGTTAATTCCTCACGATTCATCTGCTTCCGACGGGATGAGAGAGACGTTGGAATAGTTAGAGCAAGCGCAAGAAAGGCAAGATAATATTGAAAGAGAAGAGCACGTGTGTGTACGTTTCATTTCATAGCAATCGCAAAACTGCCGGTTAAACAGTTGGAACAAGTGCGATAAGAGTCACTTTAAAAATCAAGACTGTCCGTTCGAATAATTAAAGCAAATTTGGAGCAACACGAAAATTATATACACGATGAAAAAGCTTAGCTAAAGACAGGCTGTTTTTACAACTTCAACGATTTTGAGATTTGTATACGCCAAAGAAACGATCTACCGAGAAATATGTGTACACTCATGAAGAAAAAAAAATAAAAAGAGCAAATTACAATGCGGTAGAACTGCAATATATGGTCATTTTCTCATAATCGATGAGGGATTACATCTTTTCGTGAGATACCTTTTAAAATTTTTATTTAACGTTTATCATCCCCTTTTTTTTCCCTCTCGGATAACAAATTTTGCAGAGTGTCTGCTATACAAATTTTGTATCGGCAGAATGCTAGCAGAAACGTAACAGAACCCGTTAACGGAATATGATGACAGACTGATTTCAGAAATCGAACTATTTAAATATTTTAAATGATATATTATTCCATTCGAATGGAATACGAATATGACGAAATGACAGATTCTACTCAGTTTCCGCTAACAATCTGCTATCAGATTATATCGGCAGCCTCTGCTTTGTGGCAGAACACCTCGCAGAACGCGAGGTTTAACGCAGAATCAGCTTGATGCCACAATATTCTACTTAAATCTATTGGTAAACTGTTAATATATTATATACCGTTAATATTTTGGCCTCTTACTAGGCTATGTATTTTTAAATTTCTAACAATTCAGATTAAATCAGACGGCATATAAACGTAATAATGTGAAGTTTCTATTTGCGTAAAAAATTCGAAGATTTTAGACAAAAGGACAAATATTATTAAAATATGACATACATTAGCTGGAAATCTCCTAAACCAAAATTGAACGATATTAATAATAATGAGCGTAATTATTATTTCTTTATTATTGCTTATATACTTTTTTTGACCATAAACTTCTCTGCAACATTTATCAAGTTAACGCACGACAAACTTTTTAAGCAAATCCTCGTAAGTATTAGCAGTTTCGTATCTTAATCAGTGACATATTTTGAGCCAGCGTGCCATTATTATGAGAAAGATATTATCAGAAATACATATAAAATGATTTTATTGGAATTTTTATCAAACTTTAATCAAATTGATTCAGTATATACTTAACTTATTAAATAATATCTGTACTATTTTGTTGATATAAATCAAAATTATTAATTCTTTACTATTTAACTTACAAAAAAAAATTTGAAACAATAAATTGTATAAAAATTTTGCTTCAAGCAATTTTGCCGGTTGAATCAATCGCCGATTAAGTTAATCAAAATTTGGCCCAAATTGCCTTTAATGATAAATAATCTTTCTTAAAGCCTTCAAAAGTGAAAGGCAATCTTTTATTTACAAGGTCGGTAACAATTATTCATTTTTAATATGTGTTTTCTTAATTTAAGAGCCATTAAAAAGTAAAAGCAGTCATGATTTAAGGACAATTCCTCATGCCAATCGTGGCGTAAAACGTGCGTGAGTTGTCCGCAAAATTGAAAAATGGTGTAATATACCTATCCCCAAATCTCAAACATTGGAAAATATATAATTGAAATAACTAACTGACATGAACGACGACATGCGTATACGTACCTGACAATGATCACGACGAATTTGCACGATCGTTAATGCATCCCGAGAAAATAATGTGCGAAAGAACGAACGAGCAAAACCACCACGAGCGTATACGGATGGTAAGTAACAGGTACGAAACAATCGTATGACCTCTAGTGCGGGACGCGCGGATTCCTGTGGCGCGATGTTTAATTTACAACTCTCCGCGAAAAATGTCAAGCACTTTGCGAGAGACACTTGTCTTTTCTTGTTAATAAATCTACGCAAAATAGGAACACGAAATACGAAGCAATATAGGCTCGTTTATGAAAAATTTTGTAAGCAAAACGAATAATATTTGTGGGACAAGCAACAGAAAATAATATGTTTTATAATTTTTAAGTATCTTGGCGGCGACGACGGTTCAGCGTCTTTTATGGTATGCGCGATCGCCGCGCTGCAAGAACGATCGCAAAGAAATTAAACAAAAAACGACGCAATTTTTAACGTAAATTTTCTTCATAAGGAATAAAGAAGCACACGTGCAAATAAATTTGAAACATTTACGACGAATTAAGTGAAACGAGCGAATTACGTGCCTGTTCTTTAACGAAAAACGAAATGAGCTTGTTGATTCGCACTCTCGACGTTCGCACGCATTTTGGAGCAAAGCCTGCTCCAGTCGCTCCTTCGTTCGCGATCGTTCGCGATCGCGACAAGCAACAGGTGGGAACGCCAAACGCGCGCGAGATTATTCTCTTTAATTACTCTATTAATTATTAATTTCCGCGCTCTTAACCAGAGGTTCGAGCTGTTCGCTGAAACATCTTCCCGCGCGATTCGCTCATTCGGAGTTAGAAATCGAAACGGAGCACGGAGGCAAGAGACGCGAATCCGAGGTTATCGTCTCACCGCGAGACACGCGAAACAACGATTCTATTAAGATCCCGGTGTATCGCGCTTCGAATCATTTGTATCTCACGCACAATTCACTCACCGATCACGGTGCACCGCGGGCAGGAGATGACCCGCCAAATCACAGCCAGGAAGGTGACACGTACGGCCGCGGCGTCCAGCACGGCATTCGGCGTTCGTCTCGCCCAGCGACGGCATCCCGCTCGTTGCTGTCGACACGAGAAGGAACGAAATATTCGGCGTACGTTCAGCTCGCGACACACACGCACTCCGTAACCGAATTTCTTTTCGTTCGCGAGAAAGAAATTACACGAACGACGACGCGTCTCGCACCGACCGGCCGTTGAACGCGTCACGTATTACTGCGCAGTGCGCGGTGCGCCTGCTTGCGGCTTGCGCCGCTTCACAGTCGGGAGAGAGGTCGAACGCGATTGGCTAGCGACTAGAGAGTCGAGCCCCCGGATCCCGCGAATCACGTTCGGCCGCTCTGAGCCGCCGGCGCGGCAGCAGCGCGGCGTACCACTCGTACCAAACGGGCGCGACCGTTGAATTTGAAAGCAACGTATGTTCAAAGTCGCTACGCGGCCGATTGTTTTTGCCGGTGAGCGGCCTCGTCACTTGTTCCCGTCAACGCTCGGAATACCGTTACCTGCGAAAGTCACTCAGATATCATTCTCCAGATGAACCTCGCACAGGTATAAAGCATTCGTGTTCCCGTTCGCGCATCCGTCGTCGTGCTTCGCTCTGTGTTATTCGGAACGCGCTCTTTCCCGCGATTGGCACTCCTGCTCCTCGTTTCGCGGGCCGCGAGAATAATCGACTATGCAGACGCGAGTATACATACAATACGCGCCGTAAGCCCCTTGCACGGGCAATAGGCGCAATAGAAACAGGGAATAGAAATCAGAAATCATGTATAAATGCAGAATAAACAGTGACACAGGCAATAGACACAGAGTTTCCGTCACGTTGGAAATTCTGTGCCTATTGCCTGTTGCCAACCAATCATAGCTTTCGAATTTTTTGTGTTGTAATTAACGATTTTTTTGTTATTTCCTGTTCCTATTGCCTAGCATTGTGCAAGGGGCTGTACGCGTTCAACAATTTGCGAGTGTCGTGTTTGTGTGAATAAAATGTGCATTGGGCCGGTATTCATAATCGGATCTAATTTCGGTCTCAAATATAAGATCTGACTTATAGCGTTTTTTCTTGGCTGCACTATCGCCCTGCACTGCCCTGCACTACCCAATAGCGTTGCATTAATGTTGCAATAGTCTTTCACTTGTAGGCAAAATTGCAGCCAACAAAAAACGCTATTATGAATACCGACAAGCTGTCATTCCAACAAGCTGCTTCGGATGTCATCTAGCGGATGATCCGACATTCGCATATAATAGACCTTAGCCACTCTGATCATTTCTAATAGCGGCATCTCCCAACGTCGGCGCTGACAGCGCTAGCAGCGCACGTGTTTAATGAATTTTGAGGTTATAATCAGTTATGATGCTCAATGATCTAATCAACATTTACTTTTATTGATATATCGTATGAAGTATAATATATATATTGTGTTATTATAAGCATTAAATAGAAAGCGTTTATCCGCAAAATGGGGCGTATTCAACGTAAAAAGACACTGGATACTAAGAGCAAAATCAACAAAGCTAAATCAATACAGAAAACGCGCAAGCAGCTACGTAAAGAGAAAAGGCAACAAAAGAAGATAAGTAGAGCAGAGTATTATCAAAAGAAAAAGTCGAAAAATCAGTCGGGAAAAATTGTTCAAGTATCAGGGACTGACGGTGATAAATCGATGAAAATAAAAGTAAAAGATGACGTTGAGCAGGTGCCATCGACGAAGACGCAAAAACGACAGAAGTCTAAAGATACGAAGGAAAAAAGAACGCAGAAGAATGCAAAAAAGCAAAGAACGGTACAATTGAACCAGGCCAATATAGAGGAGGACAAGGCGATTAAACACTTGGAAAAGCAATTGAAGTTGAATAAACGAAAGAGCAAATCTATCCCAAAGTCTTTTGTATCAGATGGATTAGATTGTATCCTTGATCATTTACTTGTTAGACGTTTATTTATAAGATTATTAAAATTTTTTTATCCTGTATGGAGTTAAATAAAAAAATGCAAGGTTTAGAAAAGAGGTAGAATGGAGAAAATGAGAAAGAGAGAGCACAAGAATACTTTGATCTTGTTTTGATTGCAGAAATGAATTAATCTTTATGTTGTAGATAATGAAGGACGATAGAAACAGAATAATGGGGCTTTAGATAAGATGCTAGAGTAAATGTATATGTAGTAAGAGATAGATGTAGTTTAAATAATGTGAAGAGAAAAGTATAATATATGAGAATGTTGTATTGTGCAAAGTCGATGGTAACTTCAGGAAATTGAATAAAATCAATTATAATTGTGTTGTATGTTCCGTATGGCTCTTTCTCTTTTGTTTTCTAAATAATAAAGATTTGTAAGACTAATGAATTTACTCCAAACAATATTTCAAATAGGCATTTAATTAACATATTATATGTGTATATAATATATGTATGTACGTATATTTCTCTTCAAGAAACGTATAGCTGTATCATTTCTATATTTATATTAAAATACTACTAATTTTTACGTGAACATTGTTTTTATAAATTGTTAGGTCGTCTATATCTTAAATTTACATTTTCAAATTTATGCCAGAATTTTTTTGTTTAATCATTTATAGATCCTTAACGTTTGATTAGATCTCTTGGATTTCTGTGATTCGGAGAATAGAAGTCACATTGTTAAAACTGAGAAGCAATTGCAAGAAACTGAAGTGAGTAAAGAACTCGAAGAGGACTTGAACTTGGCTATTGGCGAGGAAGATACTGAGAATAGGCATGAAAATGACGAAGAAGATAGCATAGATGAGAATGAAGATTCTGAACAAGATTCAGAAAATGAAAGTCTTTTGTCCGATCAAAATTTAACTCGAGATAATAGCAAAGAAATTTCTTTAGAAGAGACAAATACAATAAACAAATCTAAAAAGTATGCAACGGATGACGAAGATGAGACAGCGAATGAAGAGTTGAATCGGAGTGACGCATCAGAACAGTCAGATGATGAAGATTTATGGGAAGATATTTATGGTAGGCAAAGAGACAAAGAGGGTAACATTGTATCAAAGAAATATGTACCACCCGCTGGACGCATTGCAAGTAATATTTCTTCCGACAATGAGAAAGTTCGTAGATTGAAAAGACAAATGAAAGGTATTTTAAATAGATTAGCGGAGCAAAATATGCATACCATTGCAAATCAGGTAATTGGTTATTAACATGTACATGCATTTAGTCAAATGTATATAGAAATAATAATGACCTTATTTATAAATATTTATAAATTAAATACTTTTATTAGGAAGAATGTTATTTTTGATTGATAAAAATTTATCTGAATATTTTTAATATAGGTAGAAGAAATGTATATGTCAAACAGTCGTAACGATATGAATGTAATGTTATCCAAACTAATGATGGAAAGTATAGTTGCACCAACATTAACTCCAGATCGACTTATCGGTGAACATATGATGTTAATCGCTGTATTACACGCGAATGTTGGTACGGAAGTTGGCGCACATTTTTTACTGACTATTGTTAAAAAGCTTCACCATATGTTGGAGGAATCTCATTGTGTTGAGAATAAGGAATTAGATAATATTATCCTTATGATTTCACATCTCTATAATTTCAAGGTAAAATATTAATGTTGCTTTTTGTGTCCTAGCAGAACATTTATGAGTCTGTCTTTTTCTAGGTATATGGTCATCGTCTTTTGTATCAAATATTAGAAAAACTAGCAGCAAAGTTCACAGAGAAGGAAATTGAACTGATTTTATTGATTTTAAGGACAGTGGGCTTTCAGTTAAGAAAAGACGATCCAATTGCTTTGAAGGAACTTATATTAAATTTGCAACGAAAGGCAAATAATGCTATCCTCGAAAAGTAAGTCTTATATTTTTAAATACTGTTTACGCACCAATACAGATACTCATTTTATTCTGAGTTACTTCATATCATATTACTATTAACTTTGTAGCTCGAGGGTCAAATTTATGTTAGATGTATTACTAGCGATAAAAAATAATAATGTGAGCAAAATACCACAGTATGATCCAACTCAGATAGAACACTTGAAGAAAATTCTAAAGAGTTTTATCCATAAGGGTAATAATGTTGCACAATTTAATGTAACTTTAGAAGACTTACTACAAGGTATGAAAAGTAATACATGGAATGCAAACGAAAAATATTGAAATATTATTCTTAAATAATAAAATTATGTATATTTTTCTATCTTTTTTTTAGCGGATGAAAGAGGAAAATGGTGGATAGTAGGATCAGCCTGGTCCGGTCTCAAGGATATTGGTAAATTAGAAAAGAATTCAGAAGACAAAAAACAAAAGTACAGTGAAGACATATTGGAGTTAGCACGAAAACAGAGAATGAATACCGATATCAGAAGAGATATATTTTGCGTACTTATGACAGCTGAAGATTATTTAGACGCATTTGAAAAAATTCATCGCCTTGGTTTGAAAAATCAACAACAAAGGGAAATAATTTACGTTATCCTCAATTGTTGCATTCAAGAGAAAAAGTTCAATCCTTATTATGCTGTTTTGGCGCAAAGGCTCTGTGATACCGATAGAAAATATCAGGTACATAAATATAATTTTATACATAAAAAGTCTTGTCGCGTCTCTGTAATCTACATCGCGAAGAATTGCTCTTTAAATGGCCAGTTGTACTTTGAATTAGCCGAACGAAGAAATCAATCAGGAAATTAATCAGCGATAAGAAAATAATTTTTCTGACAACAACTTGGCTCTTAAAACAGAAATCTGTGAGAAAACATTACTCTGTATCAGTGTGTCATGACTATTGTTTTTCTATATCGCTTTATGTTGAGTAAAATTAATATTATTACAATTATATTATTTTCCGTTATTGATGAAAATACGGGAGTAGGTATCAAGTTCACGTGTGAATAATTTGCATATGGATTTCCGAGCGTAATAGTACATTATTATTTTGCTCTGTGTTCTATAATCATTAATAATGATTAATTGTTATAGTTAACAATACAATATGCATTGTGGGATAAATTAAAGGCATTGGATGATTCGAGTACAAAACAGTTAACAAATCTGGCAAAATTTTTGACTTTTCTATTCTTAGGCAAAGGTCTTCCTCTTTCCATTTTAAAGGTATAGAAATAATTATTTATATATATTTTTTCTATTGTTATTTTTTCCTACACTTACGCCTGTTATTATGTGATATTTAACTTTTATTATTACAAAATAATTACAGGTTATTCAATTTACGGAATTGGACAAGTTAACCATGAGGCTTGTACGACAAATCATGCTGGGAATATTATTACACGAGAATGAGGAGGCCTGTTTGGAAGTATTTGGAAGAATATCTTTATCTCCAAAGTTGCAAACTTTCAGAGAAAGTCTTAGATTATTTATAAATCATTTTCTTGTAAAAAATATTTGTGCTTCTGAAAACTTACAGGAACATAGTGAATTATTGAAGAACCGAGCGAGGTTGGTAGACAAACTTTTAAGTACACGAGAGTCAAAACTTATATTTTAACTGATATTTTTATAATAATTAATAATTAATGCATATGTAAAATATTTTATATGTATATATTAGATATAAAATTCTAGATATATGAAATATAAATGTAAAAAATATATTTGTGTTACTTATACCTTTTCTATAAAATATATAATATTTAATATGATACAAGGAATATATATATATATATATATATATATATATATATATATATTATTCAGTATTTTAAATAGTATATTATGTATATCACAGTATGAATTGTTATCATGTTACATCACATAATATACTGTAGTAATAGTATAATAGATATTATTTACATTGAAAAGTTCGTAAACACAACTTGTATTTATTTTTGTAAGTACTGCCTAGCGACTCCGTGCAACCGGATGCATCAAGTCGATGAAGCCGTATGTAATCTTCACAATTGATCACTCCATTTTCCATTACAGTCCTATACAATTAACTATTACATGTTACATCAGCGGAGACATGGTTGAGCCAAAATCTCAATATGAGCATAATTAATCTTACCCGACTGTGTTTAACCATATAACCTTGTACTGTATAACCAGCGCAGTACACGTTCTTAACACATTTACGATAGGCTATAATTAAAAAAAAAAAGAATCGATTATTATATACTTTTATTATATTATAATTGTGACATTTGTATTTATTAGTCACTAAAATTAAATAATATAAGCATGTAAACTATGGTCTGATTATATTAACGTTTGTTTTGCTTATCGTCATATTTAAAGTACATATCTACATGATACGAAAATATCTATATAAAGTAAAATTAGTAGCGAAAATTTAACCAAATTACAGTCAGAATTAATTGACATTATTAGAATCGATATTCATATATGATTCCACACACGTACGCTTTTTTAATATCTTTATTTCAAGAAACTAAAGTGAAAAGAAAAGTTAAGTAATAACTGAAGAAAAACGAGAGCTTATATTATTTAATTGTTCTATTGTATATAATTAATATTGCAATAAATAATGTTCAGTTGTGACTATGTCAAAAAGAACTGATGATTCAAGTGATCTTCCGAGCTCTAGAAAGTTAAGTCTTGATAAAAAAAAAAGCTATGAGCTCGCATAAAAATGGTTTTATCTGATGCAATTATTTGAAAAATCTAAGACGTGCTATTCCGGCATTGAAATAATGTATTTATATAAAAAGCAACTTTTTTTTATGTTTACCTATTGTTAATAGTTAAAATTTACTGTTAAAAATAAATCTATGTTTTTGTATATGTATTACATTTTATTTATTGAGTGTTTTCTCAAAATTTTTTTCATGTTTTTCACAGTATTTGCATTTTTTTCTTTTTTAATCGTATTAATTTTATACATGTGACCATGAGAAACGGTATAGTATCTTGTGTCAAGGGCATGCGCTATCAACGTGCAGTGAAACCGATCTGCGTAGCTATATTTTACATATTTTATATAATGTAATATTTAAAATTGCATAAAAAATTTTATAATTGTAACTTAGGATTGAAAGAATTGATATTAAAATTAATCTAATCTTATATAATATTAATTTATAAATAATTTATAAATAATGTTATAAAATAATATGCTATAAAATTCTACACATGATTTTATAAACGTTTCAACAAAAAGTTGCATATATGTATAATTTTTAAAATTAATTCATTTAATTATTGTTAACTTATTACTCTTTCTTTTACTTGATTATCTTTTTTTGAGAATAGTTTTTTATGATTTGCTAAATATTAACAAATAGGAAAATTTCTTAATGTCCATAATTATTACTTGGCGCCGTCGATAATTATACGTCGTAAAATTATTCGCCTTTTTACCAATCAAATAATTTTCAAATTACGAAAATATAAATTCTCAAAAATAAACTATAACGATAAGTATTAAAAAAGTGTAATCAGTTATAAAGTTATATAAGCATTAACTGAAATTTCAAGAACCACGATTTTTCCTAAAATTTTCTTATTAATTGCGCAAAATGTGTGAAAACTCGATAATTTTTAAAAATATAATATAAGGAGAATGTCAGGAAATTGTGATGTTAGTAAAAATTCCACATATTAAATTTTTAAAGCTTTTATTATAAATGTTCTTGCGTTAGCTACATTAGCATAAGTAAGACTGATTATATTATGTCAAACACACGCAATCATATACAGCATGAATATTTAAGTAAGTTAAAATTAATCAATGCGACATATCAAAGTATGTGGAACACCCCGAGCACATATACGTTTTCGATTGATATATTTGTTGCATGTCAAATCCTAAGAGATAAACTTATACTAGATAAAATTTAATGGGCAAAACTAGAGGCGGGAACTAGTTTCGTTGCTAACAATAATGAATGATTGTATCACAAATATTTGATAAAGATATACAAGATGAGTTTCCATCGGACATGTGTATATTACGATAATTAAGGGATTGTTATTAGGCGGTAGTATATAACATACACATATTATTGATTTTGGAAGGTTTGTAAACACAACTTGAATTTATTCTCATATTTGCTGTTTAGGGCGCCGTTGCAGGCGTTTGCGCCAAGTCGATGAATACGCAAATAATCTTCGCAGTCGATCACTCCATTTCCGGTGCAGTCCTATTTAATTAATGCACATTAATTGTTAAGATGAAGAAGTGTGGTATAAACCGAAATCTACATGAAAATTGAGTGAATTACTTACGTGACCGAATTTAGCCATATAGTTTTGTACTGCACCAGCAGCACAGTAGGGATCATTGACGCATCTGGCATAAGCTATAATAAAAAAAGAGAAATCAATTATTATAGAATTATTATAATTATCAATCAGGTTATAACATTTATATTTATTATTTAGTCATTAAAATAAATAATATAGACATACAATTTACACAATGATTATATATTAACGTTGGTTGACAAAGAAATTGAAATTATTTCCATTATTTGAATGTATAAAGTATCTTATATATCTTATAAGAAAGTAACTGACCATCGTCACTGATTGGCTCGTTGTTCAGAGTTGGTTTACCGGCGTCAAACCAGTAGCCCCATGTTATGGCGAAGGGTCCACATACGGATCCAGAACACCCGCGAGTGGTGTTACATCCTGTGCTAACTTCGCATATACAGCCTAAACAGACCTGCGATATAACTTGAGCTGAAATAAAAAACAGAGATGCAAATTAATATGTAAAAACTAGAAATGTATGACGTTTTTTTCATATCTTATCATACGCAAAATAATCGAGTAGAAATAGAGAGTACACTGATGAAACAGAAAAGTATCATCTAATTAGTAACTCTAACTTTCTATTTTTATTAAACAAAAGGAATATAAGTCGCTTCGAACAAAATAATGATATTTATAAATTTGACAAAATAATTTTGATACAAAAATTCCTCTCTTTATGATAGACTTTCGAAGTCATGCAAAGTTTGTTACAATTCTATTTTATATTCTTAAATCTGTATAGAATATAGATTTTCAATGTTACTCAAATTGAACTTAATTAATAATAACAATAATAACAATAATAATAAATATGACAATATATCGTAATTGAGATTTGTTGAAATAAAATATTTACGTTAAGAATCTTTGAGAAACAAAAGTATCAGCATTTAAAACGCGGGACGATTAGGACGATGCACTCTTTCGATAGAATTATAATAAGAACATATAAAAGTTGCTTGGCACATCTCTACAATATACATTATACGAAACCGGAATTTTCGGTGTGTGATATCACTTGATACATATATCTCGCAACATTATACACAGCTTATGTATTTGTACCTGCACGGGCGCGGTTTTGTATAGCGTCACGGTTAAAAATATAACTTAAATCAGCTCATGAATTTAAATTACAACTCATTCAGAGATGGCCACGACGACTGTTATAGTGAAAACCTTTCTTTCGTTCAATTCCTGTTCTTTTATTATCTCTCTTTATTCTATCTTTATTATCTTGTTTTAAATAAAATAATTTTTTATAATTTTGATTTTCACAATTCTCTGACGTCTTAATGACGTCTCTAACGCTAACGTCAATAATACACCATTAAAACGTCTTTAGACGTCATCCTGCTACATGGCTACGTTATTGAACCGTCATTAAAACGTCTTTAAAAGGTTAATAAGTTCATAAAGTCACTGCTAGTAGATAACCCCCCGGCTATGCCGGCTAGCCGGGGGCTATCTAAAGTCAGAGCGAGTGGATTATACTCAAAAAATCAAGCGTGTAGAACATAAAACTCTTTTCGGTATCGTTGAATGAATTATACATTGTTTCACTTACAAGTATATATATAGCACCCTCCGTATTTGAATATGTGGCGTAATATATTATTAGTGTTGATTTCACACTTCTTTTCTTTCTGTGTATTACGATCAAACTTCAATCAAAGTGCAAATGCATATTCTGTTTGAATTATAGATTGACGATGATGAGTTGCAAAGCTTGATCCACCCAATCAGTTTTAATAATCCGCATTTTTTAAGTCAGATTATAAACGGATCATTCTCATAACTCCCACTAGTTGGGTGCGGCCTGAAGCGGTTCACTTAATGAAGTCAAGACCTTTCTGTATCTTTGATCTGCTTGTATCTTTTGATCGCTAATCGCCAGATGCTGTGTATAGTCAATACCGTTAGATATTTTATCTTTATAATCGATAATCAGTAAAACTGTACAATTTGATTCAAGGCCAATATGAGCTCATAAAGCGTAGGTATGCGTTCATTTTTTCTTTCACTCAATTCACGCTCAGGACTGTGGAGTGAAAAAGACCTTAGTAAAGATTGAAACCAGTTTCGAAATACCAACTAAGGAATTTTTTGTATGCATAAATAATCAAATATAAGACTGTTAGAAATCCCCCCCCAAAAAAAGAGAGGAGAAAAAAAGATAATCGTTCCGTCACACGTATATTCGCATTTTAAACTTATATTAGCTTTGCTATTTTTAGTTGATAATAAGTATGTTCAAATTGCTTTTAAAAAACACATATAAATAACTTTTAACATATAATATACATATATTGATTCCATTCTATTAACATTTAATATGATGTGAATATATGCTCTATAATTTTAATTAATATTTCTTTTCGGTTGAAATTTTGCATCATGATGATATATATAGTAGGCAGTTATAATTAACTACTAGTTTATTATCGCGAGGCTGTATACGTATATTGCAATAACGCAAGAAAATAAAACGAGGAAATAAAACAAGGAAATTATACGGGAAAACGAGACACAGACACAAATGATATATTCGCATATTAGAGTAATCAAACATGTTTTCTATATTTGGATTTCGTTATATTAATTTGGATCGTCGCAAGCAGATATTGCATCGTCACTTTACTAATTAAATCTCGTCTAATAATAATTGCTATTTCTGTAATCGTCATCAACGATGTATCATTAAAACATAGTTAACCGAGCACAAAGTTATATTTACTTATGGTATCTTTTACGGTGAAGTTACATATATTATTTGATTTTTGTGACAAATATAATATCATATAAAGCCAACAGATTATAGCAGACTATTGACAATGTATATGATTTATGATTATAATCACGTAACACTTTTGTCTTACATAGTCTCTAATAATCACTAAAAAAACATATATACACAATGTGATTAAAGATTTAAAGAGAGAGAGAGAGAGAGAGAGAGAGAGAGAGAGAGAGAGAGAGAGAGAGAGAGAGAGAGAAATAGAGAGAAAAGAGGTGCGAGTTAAATATTATTATTCATTCTTAACATGTGTACATATATTAGAAATATTACACATATATTATTTTATATATTAGATAGATATTATTTTTTTCTTTTAAAGGTTTTAAATAACGTTTCTCTAATATTAGCACAATAAAATAATAGAAGAAAGGTTATAGAGATGGAATAAGAAAGAACTCTTTTGAGATTAGCCGACGTATTGCATATAACAGTCAGGGACGTGGTCATGGACACAAAAATATGTTTTAAAGAATTCTGTGAGATACAGACTGCTATTAATGACGCGACTGATAAAAATTCTTGGAACTAACAATAGCCGGATCTGATCGGATCTATTGTTTTTCAAATTGATCGAAGATTAATGTAGAATTTCACTTTGTGCAAAATGTAAGTTTAATAAAATATTGTTTAAATATTTAAAACGGATTATATAAACAAATATATATATATAAACGAAAAATGTAGGAAACGGGCAGTTAGTTTGTATTAAAAATTTTAATGTTTGAAATCAAGACATATTTTGTTATTATTAAGTGTCTTCAAACTTGTATTTCAAAATTTGTAACTGAAACTTTCTGAATCAAACAAAATATCTAATAAATTCTGTTCTAAAATCAGATTTCAAATAATATTTTATATTCACACATTCATGGAGAGTATTCTGGAGCTAAAATATATCATTTGTAATATACCTCAGTTTTTAATGGATTCTTGAATCAAAATTTTTTCAGATTGTCATATTTCTCCAATTTTTAAGCGAATATTATTTCACATTCACATAACATGTAAATTTTCTTGAAAATTCTAGTCACGTATAATTGCTACGTAATATTTATAACGTGCTTAAATCAGAATTCTCATGCATTTAGAGAAAATTCGCGTTGTAATTCGTATTATAAATCGCTCTTCTATTATTAGAAAATAAAAAAAAATACATCGATAGCTCACCGGAAGTATAAACGCAAAATAGCGTGATTATTGTCACAGTAACACACGAGACTCTCGCAAACATCTCGAAGATGTGATGCTGCTGATCCGTAGGAAGCAACGTCTACTGCGCACTGTACTGGTCGACTGGTACGAGGTGATCCACGCTTTCGAACACTTCTCGACGATCGCTTTCTTATATATACGGCGATAACAACGCGCGACGAAGGCGAGGACAAACGATGAAGATACGAAGACACAGGAAGAGCGGGGAAAGGAAGAACCGTTCGCGATCGAAGGACAAGAATCTCATCGTTATTTGCGCCAGAAGAAAAAGAGAAACGAAATTCCAAACATGTTTTCCAAACGGGATTGGAAATAGCCGAAAATTAGCAGTCAGATGATGTTCTGCGTTGTTTGATATTAAGTTAGGAATCGTTCCGTTCTTCAAGTACATTTTTTTAACAACAGCGAATACGTACTTTGAAAAAGAATCTTCTAAGCGTAGCAATATAGTCTTTAAAAATTAAATTAAACAGTTCTTCAAAATTAGAAGATAATCCGCAAATATATGTCTATATACATAATTTTTCTTCTATTTTTTATTACTTATTACATGGAATTTTCTAAATTATTAAAATAAGACATTTGCATATCCGTATGAATCATATGAATAGTTATCATTACAAAGATATTAATTCATTTATGATATCTTGTTTGCAAAATTAGTGAAGAATATTTATTCTTATATTATATTAATATTTATCAATTCTATATATATATTTTATGCTATAATTATTTATATTAAAAGAATGCAACTTAATATACGTTTAATTAGGATCTCACATAGTTATTCTTATACACTGCATCTTTCGAATTCTTTTATTCAAAACTTGCATAAAACTCGAGAGATATTAAAAACGGAAAAAAAGCAAGTCCCGCGTTCTTTCGTGAAGTTTTAACGCGCCTCGCGGTAAAAGTATCGACGTTAGCATGTCAATATATAAAAATCTGCGACAAAAACAAGAAGATAAAAGAAAAGATCACTAAAATCTGATCTTCGCATTGTTTTACAGTAGAAGAGAACAAATCTTGAATTTTAATCCTGCATCTTTTCGCGATCCCTGTAACGCCCGTCCTGATAAATGGCAGATCGTAGTTACTTGGAAACTCGCAACACAGAATCGTGAAGAGACTACGACAACCGGATCCCAAGTTCAATGTCAATGCCCTAGGGACGCACCTCTCCTCGATGATCTTACAATCGATACTTTCCCTTGAGAACAAGTTTATAAGGGACGGCAAGCGCGCGTGAAGAACGCGTGTCGCTTGTACGTTGCGCCTGTACTTATTTACTATTATTAGCCCAAATATATATATTATTCATTTAAATTTTGAAATAAGAAATTTTGATGCATATCACGAACCAATACGAAAGAGGGAATTCCATTTTTCTATATATATGCCCGATAACGGTTGATCGATCAACGTGTTTGCTTATTATTTATTACGTCTACAAGACGTATGAAATTCCCGTTGCGTCATCGT
Organism: Temnothorax americanus; assembly: GCF_048541705.1. Taxonomy (NCBI): domain Eukaryota; kingdom Metazoa; phylum Arthropoda; class Insecta; order Hymenoptera; family Formicidae; genus Temnothorax; species Temnothorax americanus. The sequence continues at coordinate 7,759,848 of NW_027509442.1, forward strand.
ATAAGCGATATAACGTGAATAACATGATATAACGTCCGCGGTACAACTCTTGTCCGCCGCTGACGATATCTGTAATTTGTTTTCTTATCGCAGTTTCTTTCCTGCTGAAGCCGATACTAGTTTGAATTATAATTTTTTAAACTTATATAATTATAAAAATCGCATGGCAAAAAATTAATATTTTTAAATTGAAGCTGCAGGTAACCGTTATATGATAGTATTGACGTATTTCATATGTTATATACAATATTTTTTATAATATTATAAAATCGTTATATTCTTTTATATAGCAGTAATTGCAATGTTGAAACTTTTACGTTAATATATAATCTTTTCAGTTACATATTTCATTCTATTTATTTTGACATAGATAATATATTTATGGATATTCTGTAAAAAAAACTAACGAGATGGAATAGAACGTGCATAAAAACGTATAAATGCGAATGATCATTTGTGCGTGTGTGCTACATATATATATATATTCGACAGCATTAAAATTTACCTAGTAACGTATACATGTAAGGTATTAAAATGAACACATGCAATGAAGCTTTAATAGAATTGTATTACTCTTGAAGACTGCACAAGGAATCCTTCGGGTATGTTAAGAGAGTAACAAATTGCGTATATACAAACAATTAATATTTATTAATCCAATATTAAAAGTAATGAGCTGTTTTTGTTTCTTAGATCTTGTTGAACGAAGCAATGTCTACGGATTGAACGAATTCCTCGAATTCTTGAATCTGTTCAATCAGAAAATCCACCGATACTTTCTCGTCTTCTATCACGCACATTATTTGTAACTTGTTTATGCCATAGCCCACTGGGACAAGTTTTGCTAAAAAAATATATATATAATTCAGTTGTATAATTTGCTTACGTCGATCCGCTACGTGTATCTGTCGAAAGAGCGACAACGACTTACAAAAGTATACGAAAGTACTTACATGCACCCCAAACAAGACCGTCCATCTCAATCGATCTCACTGCGTTTTCCATTAACTTCATATCGGTTTCATCTCCCCAGCTCTTCACGTCCAGCACGATACTCGACTTGGCAATAACTGCGGGTTTCTTTGATTTTTTCTCCGCGTACGCCTTTAATCTTTCCTCCCTGATTTTCGCAGCTTCCGCATCCTCGTCTTCGTCCGAACCAAATAGATCTAGGTCGTCGTCGTCGTCGTTTGCCTTTCCCGCAGACGAAGCCGGGGCACCGGCGGTGCTAAAGACGGCAGGTGTTTTCTTTTCTCCGGGAAGGGACTTAAAGTCGTAGGATTTTATGTGGTTGTACCAACGGAGTACATGAGGACTTGAAGATGTCGGTGCCTTCCCCAGTGCTTCGAGTACTGCAACATCGGCCTGAGTTGGTTGCCACCTATCGAGCGTAAATTCTTCTGTATGATACGTTATTTTGTACGTCAAAGTCAATCCTTATCGCGCATCGCGTATTACTAAAAAGGACTTACATTACAATTCCCAGTAGTGTTTCGATCGGAAACTTTAATGCCACTTTAGTGTTATATTAAATGAGTTATTTTTCAATTTCAATTTTTCAATTTCATTACCATTCTTACTATGAACAAATTAAAAATTAATAATATTGTATAAACAATTGATAAAATTTTCAAAAAGTAAACGCAATTTCTTTTATATAAAAAAATCTCCATTTAATATCTAAGGAAAAATTATCTTTTGTTATTTACAGAATATAAAAGAAAGAATGATATTAGAATGACAAACATAAAAAGTATTTTTTGAACTATACGCATGCCAGAAGTCATTGAGATTCTTTTTCTTAATGCGTATATTCAGATAGGTACGTATATGTAAGTATAGATAACAAATCACATACGGAACCGTACGTAGGCAAATTCGTCCAGGAACTTGCAAAGAGTTAACTCTACGGAAGGTTTACCAAAAAGGACAGGTAGGAAGAAGATGAAAGAAGAGACGTAAAAATAAATGCAAGATGTGTGTGCGTGTGCGTATGCGTATGTGCTGTCCGTGTGACACATGTCCATACGTGACACTGGAAACGTCGTTTTTTATGAGTTTCATCTCGGCCGGGCGGGCCGGGGATGATGTTGCGCAGGTGACGGGACACGGGACGGTCGCTCCTCGTGCGGGAGAACGAGACGGCGGGAGTGCGCCGTGATGTGTGCACGAGGCGAAAATGAGAAATAAGGAAGGAAAGATGCCGACAAGCGGAGCACGTGTACCGGAGAGACGTTAGAGTCGCGCCGAGAACGCGCTAGAAGTAGGCTCACCCCTCGATATAACTGCGGTCGGCGAGATAGCTGTTGAGATCCTCGACGCCTTTATCGGTCTTCAGGTCACCGACAGCCATGGCGAAAATATATTCCGGGCGAGTAAATAGTTGGCCGTGAGCTCGACGAGTCAGTAACGGGGACCCCTTCGTCTGATCGCCGGATTCGCCGGAAGAGAGAGCTGCGCGCGGCGAGGTGGCGAGGGGCCGGCCGCGGCCCCGGATCCGACGACGGCCCGGAGTCCGCGCGGACCCCGGTTCGCGTGGCTCGATTTGAGAGCAGCGACGTGACGTGACGTTTGTTCCGGCGCGCCTACCCGGCGCCGCGGCGCGGCGGCCCGCGGCGCTAGCGGCGGGAGAATACAAATGGCCGCGTTCAGCAGACACAACTGTTGAGTTCGTCTTATCAACACTCTGCAGCTGCGGTCCGCTTGACGCTACAAATGCTTCGAAGATCCTTTTCTCTTTTCTTTCAATGAAGAAAGAAGGAGAAGAAGAACGCTCCAAAGCATTTGTAGCGTCAAGTGGACCGCAGCCTGCGTTGCGTGGTTAGTTCTAAAAGTAAGTAAGTACGGTGGGCCTGTGAGCCGAATCCGCCTGACGATGGCGGATCTAGTGAAATGATGATAATGCCGCCGGGACGAGATGGGAGAAGAACCAATCCGATAGCGACCGACTGCTGGCAACCAATCCTGTTTTAGAAGAGCACTGTCATTTTCTTTGTATTTTTTATCAGGCTTGTTTTTTTTTTTTTTAGCTGAACTTCTTGCACGGTTTATCTTTCCTTTTTTTCTTTGCACGTTAGAGAGAATAAGAGAAAATTAAGATGAACTGTTCAGCTAAAAAAAAACAAGACCTATCCTTTCTCTTTATCTTTCGAACGTATATTTATATCTTATTGGTCGCGTTCAGCAGACCAAGCCTACTTCAATAGCAGTCGAACGTGCGTGGCTCTTAGGCTGAGTTTCCACTGAGCGCGTCACGCGTCGCGTCGTCCGAGTTGAACCACGCAAAACATCCCCGTATTCCCCGTTCGATCCCGTCACAAGAATGTAATGAAATGGGATGTTTTGCGTGGTTAACTTGTGACGACGCGACGCGTGACGCGCTCAGTGGAAACTCAGCCTTACTTTTAGAACCAACCACGCAACGCAGAGTGAAGACGAACTCAACAGTTGTGCAACAGTTGTGTCTGCTAAACGCGCCCAAGTGCAGAAAGAGTACGATGTAGTGCAGCTCCAAACTGGCCTCGTGTTTAACTTTTCTTATGTGCTTCCTAACCTAGCGTAAGAAATGTTAGGATTTTTTCGTTGAATTGAATATTTATAAATAAAATTCACAAATCACAGGAATTGAACGTGTTTGCGGGAAAAACTTCGTAAAAATATGATATAAATATCGTGTATTTTTCAGGTAAAATTAGTCCAATATATATGTGTATATCTTAGGTAACGAATAAATTACATAAAAAAAGAAAGACAAAATTAAGTAAGATTGACATAAATGTAATGTAAATGTCTGTAAATAAAGAAGAATAAGAAAAATGTTTATTTATAGGGAATGATGTTAAAAGCCTATTAACATTTAATTACAAGAAGTTACTAAAAATTATTTCTTGTGGTGACGCAGGACGAAAACTATTCCAAAATGTTGAGTCTAATTTTCAAGCATTTTATTACTCCTAAAACTGTATTAACTCAAATGCGATCTATCCATGGGATAGCGCAAAAATATTTTATGCGCGACGAGAATATATCTTCAGCAACAATGGCTATTAAAATGTTTCTAATGAGACATGTAAGGTAAAACGCATAATTATATTAAAACTTTTGACAATATATCTTATATATCTTATTTAAGGAATATATTTCAGTTGATTAAAGTAGAAAGACTTAATATTTGCTCATATATATATATGGGATATTCTCGATCTCTATTGTTATGTATTTTAATTACAGGTGAAAGAGATCGAACGCAAAAAGTGGAATATTATTGTCAATATTTTAAGCTACAATTATTTGTGACACTCAGTTATGCTATCATTAAGAAATTGGTAACTCCAAATTGAATTCATGAATGTTAAAAGTGACAATGACTCTAGAATATCCTGTATATTTTGCAATTATAAATTGATAATATATCTTACAAAATAATATAAATAAAATTACAGATTATCTAACGGAGCGACACGACCAACAAGTTTTTTAAGACCTAACGGGTCGCTGCGAAATGTATTGATACAGCGCCGACAAATGTCACGATTGGATATAAATACGAATGTACAGAACAACGTAGTTTTATATAAACTTGAAAAGAGCTCATATTACCGATATATGCGAATTTTTTCAATTGGACAATTATTTGGTTGGTCAGTATTGGCTTTTTATACTTATAAGCCATCATTCTGGGATATATTCTATACTGACATAAAGTTTAAGGAATTTTATTACAACCATATGTTTCGACTTAGCACATTTATTTGCGCAATTCTTGCAGGTAACGATCACTTTTTATACTCATATATAATGTAATAAAAATTGGTATTTTGTACGTATGCGTAAGAGAGATTTATATTTTTATTTTCTAAACGATTCTTCATATTTATAAAAAAAAATGGAGCAGATAAATTTTGTCCTTTTTTGGAACTGTATGTATTTATTTTGTAGGTCCTATCATGTTTTTAGTCATTTATGCTACGTGCGCTCGTACCATCAAGTACGTCATCTTAAATAAAGGTGGTGAAACACTTTCAATTACTACGTTTCACATGCGAAAGAATAAATCCACCATAAGCTTACCAGTGGATATGGTAAGAATTATTTGTATATAGTTGTGAATGAGATTAATGAACATTTCATATATAATATTAATAATAATGAATTTCGACTTAACTGGCCACAATTCGGTACAAAATCACGACGTTTCAGCCTTTGGTTTGGGCCCTTGTCAAGTGTAAAATTAACTCGTAAATTCCTTACGTGTGGTAGCAACATGTCGTGTCGGCATCGAAGTAAAAAAATTAATTGCTGTTTAATACCGTAAGATTTGGTCTCGATGTTAATCCAATTTTTCAATAATTTAGTGCTGTCACTTCCATAGCGTTGACTCGTGGTATAAAAGAAATTTCTAATAAGAGACACCATTGTTTCAGTCGAAGGTGAATAATTTACGAGCTAATTTTACACTTGATAAGGGCCCAAACCAAGCAGGGCTGAAACGTCGTGATTTTGTACCGAATTGTGGCCAGTTAAGTCGAAAAAATTGAAATATATTCGTTAATCATCGCTGGCAAGTTACAAAATTGTTTATTATTATTAATAATAATACACAACGCTTTTACAGCGTCAATATAAAGATAAACAAAATTTTTTCTTTTTTTTTTATATTTATGAAACACATTCCTCATTTGAGATATTCTTTTTAAGATCAGATGCACCGCAGATAGAACCACCGGAGGAGGAGTCTTACCAATTAAAATACAAAATAGATCCTTTTACTACCTGATTGATAAATCAGGCACGTTTGTAAATCCAAGACTTTTTGATTTTGTAACGGGATATTAATTACTTACATTCGTGGATAAGTATAGTATTATTTTATGAATATCTTCTCTTGTTATATAATACATTGTACAAATGTTTATAAAAAAATGGAATTATTGTCACATATATATTTATGCTTTATATATAAAATATAAATACATACTTAGAATTGCCTATTATTAAAAATGTTAATGTACCGATACACTAAATTGCGAATTATCAAGTTAAAGCGGAAAATTCTATATGTTATTTTTGGGGAAAGAGATTATTCTTTTTACAGAGATCATTTATATTGGTATTATAAAAAAAAGTACATTTACAAATTATATTTTTTCGAAAAAGAACGTTAGTACAGTATCTATGCACAAATACACATAAGTACTATATTTCATTGCACTGAGATTAGTTTTTTTTCGTCATTGGTTTTTAAAACCCTTTATATAAGAGTTGGCAGAATGATGGGTATTTTAAATTAATGGTCAATACCATTTCTCATATTCCAATCAATATCTCTGACTTTGCCTGTCATAATACTTTCCCGAGTATTTGCTGTATCGATCGCTGTAGCCATCATCCTGATATTTATCTTCCGTTTTATAATAAACTTCAGGTGCCGTAGAACCAACACGACCTTGCCAGTAATGGGTCCAGTATAAATCTTCTGGATTGATATCGTGTGGGTGTTTGGCATTTCTGAACACATGTACGCAATACACGAGGCTACCAATCAGTGTCAAAAAGCCAAACACAAGAAATATTATTCCCAAAATCCTACAAAAGATATTTACATTACAAATACAATTTTATAGAATATGGTATCTCTAATATATCTCTAATTTTTTGTACAATATATACATTGTACACTCTCAACTATACATCTATATATCATGCTTTTCCTTTACGTTACGAATAATCATTAAAAATATGCAATTCTAATTTGCCCTTTACAACTGAAGTAATTGAACTTATTTAAAAAATTTTAATCTCACGCGATGTAAAAATTTATTACGCAGTACTCTTACCAAACGACTAATGGCTGGAAGAATTGTATGACGATAACGAAGCCTAGAGTAACTAGAATCAAGCCGAGATTGAGAAGTAACATAAGGCAACAGACACCCTTAGTGTTTGGACAGAACGGATTAGGTGTCGACATGGTTTCCACAATTATGCCGCCTTTCCGTGACGTACGAGTTTTCACCGTCGAGGTGCCTGACCTGCCGGAATCGTAGCTGTAATGACTAGGCGCTCTGTGATCCAATCTGGAGCTTGGTGCGAGGCTGGGGCGTGATACTCGACTGTAACATAAAATATAAAATATATATAGATTTTGCACTACGAGTATATTTACGGTATAATTGAATATTATATGTTTATAAATTTGCAACCTTATGTCGGAAGTAGCTCTGTACGCAGCGCTGGTGACATATATATCCGAACCGTTGTCACAAATGCTGCCGTGCGAGGCACTTTTGCGAAGCGGATGCAAACTATGCTTCGAAGATCCTGACAATACCGAGTCACGAGTATTATGCGCACTTCTGGATCTCCTATCTTCTTCTCTGTCACACCTATCTGCGTGGTTCTTTCTTGGAGGTTTCACCTGAAAAAGAAGATTTTTATAGAAAATAAAAATAACGAGACTAAATATATAATAAGAATGTGTACACATCAATATAATAGAATAGAAGACTTTAAGTTAAAAGAATATCTTTGCTATGTGGATATAAGATGCATTACCATGGTAGTATGTTCGTTGGCAACGATATATTCAGACACGGTGCGATCCGAGGGAGCTCTGTGGCTCTCCTCGCCGTCCATATTGTAATCACGATTTGCGTTAACGTGATATCCAGCATATCTCGAAGCATGCATTTTGGAGTCTGTGTCAATCGACTGCGCACAGGGAATGTCAAAGACAAACGCGTGACTAATCAGAAACGTCCGTTCAGCTCATCTGAAACAGAAATAAATATTAATTTATCCACAGATTGTCGAAAACTACACAGATGATAAAGGGCGAGAGAGGATTACGTTTAGACTGCACAGACGCAACGTAAAAGCGCATCCGTTTTCATTCCTATTTAAAATATATCGCACATTTTTTAAAAGAGACTCGTGCATCGGATGCATTATTTACGCTATCACCCACAACAAATATGCTTTCGCTGAAAGGAACAGACATTCGCGTTGCCAAGTCCTTTTTTTCATATATATTTTCGTTTTTATAGTTTCATTCAGCAGCGGCCCGTTTGAGGCGCGTTCTATCCAATTGTGTATTAGTCCTCCACGGTCGAATGCAAATTTATCGTTAGGTATAGCGTTCCTTTAACTGCTGCCTGCGCATAACGATTGCAAAACGATGCATCATTATGGGATTGTCTCGCGGTCCGTAGGCAGTGCCCACGGCGCGCCGTTCATATCGCATTGGGCAAATCCTTATTTAGTACGATGATGTCAACTTGACAAGGACACGTGCAACGTCTTCGATCAGTATAATGCGCGCGTACTCTTTGCCCCCCTCTCCGATTCGTTCGCCCGCGATTCTTTCAAGACGACCTTTCGTTTTGTTTCGTTTCACGATATAAATTGTCATATCTGTCACAGTTACGTCTTTGTTAAACACGTACGTTCAGCGCGTCGTCATATTTCTTTGACCTTTATTGTAAAAAAAAAAAAAAAAACATTTCCTGCGATTGTATCCTCAAGAGCAAAATATATTTCATGATAAGATAAGCGATGTAACTCGACGATCGGATTTTACGTCGTTCCAAAATCGCTTCGAGGCGATTTCAGCCCTGTGAGAGATAAATATCTAATTTTAAGATCGATCCCGTAGAAATTATCATTTCTCCGGAATTAAACGCCCGTGTTGCCAGATCTAAACTAATCTTAAATAACTCGATCTCCTTTTTTGTGTTAGAAAAATATGTTGTCGCAGTAAGACGAAATAAAATATATGGAATGCGGATGGTATACGTGCGAGTGAGTTAGAGAAAATCAAAATTGTAAACCAAGTCCACTTCTTGGCGATACATAAGCTGAAATTAATAAAAAAAAATATATATATAAAACTCGATCTCTTTTTTCTCTCTATATAATTTCACGAGAATTTATCTCAAGCGATCGACCTGAGAATTCGCCACAGCTCCGCTCGAATTCATTTACTTTCTACAAAATAAATGTGTGACAAACGGTATCGACGATTAATAATTAATGCCATTCGTCGTCTAAAATACGTTCACTCTCGTCAGCCAACCGGTTATTAAACTCCCGCATCACGTTTTTCTCGCGTTATAGTCGCGATTTTTAAACGGACCCGTGCACGCAGGAGACGAAAGCAGCGGACTGCGACGCGCGCAGGCGCCGCAGATCCGATGCGACATGCGACCTGTGCGCGCAGCACGCATTGCACCGTCCTCCCACGATATAAATCCCCGAAAAACAAAGAAAAAAGAGCGAGGGAGGGAGCGAGCGAGAGAGAGAGAGAGAGAGAGAGAGAGAGATGTTCAAGCGAAGCGTACACGCGGGACCGAGACCGAGATCGCGTCGCGAGGGACGCACACGCGCTCGCATCGATCGGCGCGTGCGGATCTCTTCGTGGATCGGGATCGAGATCGCTCGATCGAGAGAGGGCCGCTCGAAGGGCCCAGAAATGCACGTCCTCGAGGGGACGTCCTCGAGAGAATCGGGGACCAGTCGCGGGCTGGCGTACCTTGCTCGGGAGGGATTACGACGCCCCTCGCGTGTGCCGATCCTTATCCGCGGGCGATTCCTCTCCTCGTGGTGACGCGCTGGCCGAACGTGGCGTGCCTGGATCGTCGCGACATATCGATCGCTCGATCACGCGAATATTCGCCGCCTCCTTTGGTCCATCCCGGTGTTTCTCTCTTCCTCTCTCTCTCTCTCTCTCGCTCTCCCTCTTTCTCTCTCTCTTTCCTTCTTTTCCTCCTTGAGATCGGTCGTCCCTGGTCGTCCCTGCACTCGCCCGAAGGGCACTCGCGACTTCGCGACGATTCCGACGGCGACGGCGTTCGCGCGGATCCGCGAAACTCGTGCGAGAGCTCGAGCTCGAGACGCGATCGACGGCCCCGGACTCCGGAGCAGCACGGCGCGATCGAGCCCCGCTGCTCTCTCGTCCGTCTCGCGGCCGAAGTCGCTGGAATGGTCGGCGGCCGTCCCGCGACCCGCGACCGCGAGCGAAAGGTGTGTTTATCACGGCGTGTGCTTTTCCACCACGCGCTCTCGTCTGACGCCTTTAAAAGGCGAGTTCAGGTGTGCGCGCTAACTAGTCCTCGCCGCTCGCGATCGCGCTTCCATCCGGCGCGGCGCGTCTCTCCTCTTCCTCTCTCCTCTTCTTCTGCGCGGATTAAAGATATTAAACGGACGCGAAATCAGGTCGCTCGTCTCGCGAAGGGAGATCTATCTGAGCTTTATAGGTGTGCGACCTACGATCTTGGTCCAGAAATTGTCCGAACGCAATATATGTTATGGGATAGAGAACGTATCTTTTAGGAGTTCGAGAAATAAAAATGAAACCCGCAGGACCCTATAAATAACAGCACGCGTGAAAATGTTTCGGAGGATATCGCAAAAGTATAAGATCATGGGAACAACATCTCTGTATAATATTATTATATAGGGATGTGTGTGTCCCTGCATATGTTAGGTGCATTCTATTTATTTAAATGATATGGTCTTGTGTGTTATATTGGGGAAGCTTTCTTATCGAGTTGCACTTTCTGTGTGAATACATATATATCTACGTCTAGAACAGAATACAATTCTAACTATTGATAATTAAAAATGTAGAATGCGAAACGACGATAGAATGTTTTCGTGCAGTTTGCGCGTCGCATATATGTTAACGATATCAATCAACTTTTTGCTTCTTCGCGTTTCAGGAAGAATAAGAGGATTTTGTGACGATCCTCGAATCAAGATAATAAAACTGATACAAGAACACTGTGCGGTACCTTAGACACCGAAAGTAGTTTTACGATCGTACGCGGTTATGCAATATATAGATTCAGGATTCGGCCCAGAAAAAGAAAACTGGTTTTTTGAAAGCAGTCCAGTTAAGCCCCGATCTCGGGGATCAAGAATCTGCAAAGTGGGTTGGTGTTATCTCGTAAATTTTCTGTTAAGGCAAATATATATCGATTTTCGTTAATCGTAAATCGTATTTTATTATATCTCACAAAGGCTCGAAACTATATACGAAGGATCAATCAAATTTCGATCGTCCTATCGCGTTTCGCTTTTATATATACTTCGATTAATTTCTAGTTGAATTTGAACTCGGATTTTCGGCTCACTACTAAAGCGCATATCTCTCTGCGCCACAATCGTCACAAATATTTATTAATTGTCTTCTACTACAGTCTCCTATATTTCAAAAATAATGAAAACAACAGATTCTGCTCGGTTTTTGCTATCTGTCGTCAAATTGCATTACGCAGATCCTGAAATGTGTACACTTGTAATTAGAAAAATTAAAAATAATCAAATTTAATCATTTCTGTCGGCTAGGTGCCCACGACCCGTATATATATATATATAGTGTAATACAGCCTTTTATATATATAATATAGTGAGTTAGATCTCTCTCAAAGTAGAAATAATTGCAATTACTTTCTACACTCGTAGTATAGGAAAATAATTTACATTTTATCGCACATTTAATTACTACGGTTTTTACATTTAAATTTATATGCTTCGCTGCATTATTCGAATTTATTCAAGTACGACTTAAAAAGTCAAATTATTTATAATGTACGTCTATTATTATACAAATATTTGAAGATTTTTACATTTAGATGTATAAGAATGTCTCTTTTGATTTTAATTTTCTATTTTCTCTGGATTTTTATGCGTATAGATCGTAACAATCGTACATATCGTACCGCGAGAAAAAGAAAAATCTTTTCGTCCTTCGATGGCGCCCGACACGCATGCGCGGGGCGTCGCTCGCGGGAAATCGCGCGGCGCGGTTCCGATAACGCGTTGTATATAAACATTGATCTTTCTTTCTCTTTTGACAGCCCTGACGTCATCGTCCGCGTTTAGATACACACACGTTTTATATGAAGTTTCCCGTGAATGGAGGGTTCACGATGTCGCAACACGGAGCTGCTCTGCAAACGTATAATCAGGAGCTCGTCAAATGTAAGTCCCGTTTAACCTAAAAATTATTTGTCACTTCATAGGGGATGACGCGTGGCTCAGTGCCTACGCGAATGATTAGTAACACCAAGGTCCGTGGTTCGAATCCGACCCGGCCTTCGTCCCATATATGCTTTGTTGAGAAGTTTTTTTCCGATTAAGATTCTTATGGATTAATGATCTGCACGATTGGGAATCGAAAAGGATTCACAATCTGCAAGGTTTAAGATTCGTAAAAAGGATCAAAAAAGATTATGAACGTGTGTGTCACGGTGATAGTGCGAATGAATGAATGACTAGATTGAGAGGCCATGTGTCAATCACCGATGGTGCAAGACACTTAATAGCTCTCGCCCGAGAGCGACTGAAAAACCCCCTGTCACTTCATAAGTTTACAAGGAAGATAAGCGGAATGGCACGACACAACGGAGAGATTAGTTTGAGTTTTTTGATTAGTCTGATTTTGGAGATTTGAAACAAAATACAAGTACACACGCGCAATACGCTTGTGCTACGTAACCCCCGTGGCGTTAAAGACACCGCAATTGCCAAACAAGAATTTGTCACTCAAATATCAGATCTCCAAAACACTTTGTACCACACCATATCGTGACGCGATATCTTTAGGAACGGGATCACTTTGATCGTTTGTACTGAAAAAGAAACTTGTTTTCCTAGGTTTAGAAGAGATGAAGCTGAAGCGATCGGAACTTCAAGCTCAGATAGAGTCCCAGGAAGAAGAGAAGAACAACTTGCAACGTGAAATCGAAAAGATGTCGTGTAAGCTTACACAGTTGAACGACAGTTTGGCAAAGAGAATCACGGTCAGAAACGAATACGATAGAACAATTGCCGATACCGAGACGGCATACGTGAAGGTAAACGTTGTATTTCTATCGGATATGGTAATCTTACCGGTATCGCGCGTCTCTCAAGTTATACTTGTTTTATCGTAGATTCTAGAGAGTTCCCAATTATTGCTTAATATGATCAAAAAAGAAGCTGTCAGCCTGGATCAAACTTTAGTTAAAGCCGAACAGTATCGATAATAAGATGTAAATTGGAATTCGATAAAAAAATTTATGAGGGGCCAGATATCCAGAAAATGCATTATCACAGAGATATAGTTTATTAATTATAACAAGTACAAAATTGTAAATATAGACTTTTAGAACATTCCGAGTTTCTTTTATAGCCTCTACAAAATTTTTGAACTATACAAACGCATATTTATGTTAATTATGTTATTTGACTATTTTATAGAAATAACATTAATCAGTCTACATGTGTGATTACTGATTAAACAAAATTTATAACCGAACGATAATTCTATTTATAAACTCGAACGAATACATATTCGGTATATAATTTATCACGAAATAATTACAAGTACCATTAACGGTATTGTTTTACTTAAATGCGATGCGCGCGTGAATAATATGTATAATACTAACAATTTAACTTTTTACCAAAGGGTATTACGTATATAAAGACTGATACGGGATAAAATCTATTCTAGAAAAGTTACTGAATATTTTTTACAATAAAATCCGAACGTTTTCATATAATTATTATTTTACAATTGCTATATTTTATCTCCCTTCATACGTATGAACATACATGTGTATATCAATTGCATTTCAACTTCTTTAAAATATTCTTGTCAAGATATGCTATCGCGACACTTTATTTTCCTCTTAACTGGATAATATATTTGCATTATTTTTATAGATTTAAGCGTTTCCGAGAGCTTTCTGCTCGTTCCATATTTGTAAGAGTTCGTTCGGATCTTCGTATCCATGCGACGTTATGACATACTTGTAACTATATTTTGTGTAAGCTTTCTTATAAAAATGAAACTCTTCGCAATGAAACGGTACTATGTCAGCTTTCTTAGCTACTAAACCTAAAAAGATGTCGTCGAATCTGAAGTGCTCGGTATAGAAACTTGTGTAGTACAAGTCCAAAAGGGCTTCCTTAGACAGGATATATGCACCGGCCGTGACATATGGCGGCCACAAGTGATACGGATATTCTTTTAACGTGACGTACCATTTAGAGAACTTGTGCCGATGTGGCGCAGATCGCATAAATACGAATCCAGCGAACAGTCTAATGTCATCTGGCAGCTCCAAATCGAAAAACTGTCGTTTTACTCTGTTCAACGTAGTTGCATTTAGCCTGAGCAATCGTTCCTTTTCTGTCTTACGGCTTTCGTTAATCCGTCCATCTTGTTTCCCATACACATTTTTCCGACTATCGCTGTTTGTAAAACTTTGCGTAAAAGACATTTTGATCGTTGGGTCGTACGTCGCATTTTTATTATTAAAATTAACGTCGTTATAATCGATCAAATCCGACCGTTTGATTTCTCTTTTGTGCGCGCTGTACACCTTTCTAGATTCCATTAAGCGAAATGGATAGTTAGCCGGGTTTCTAACAAACGTCACCACGTTCTTTACCGATACGTACATATCGTCGTCGACAAACACGTAGAACTTTGAATTGGTACAATACTTGACCAACCACTTGAAACTCATCATTGTTTTTATAGTATTATTGTAATACGAGTCTACGAAGTCTGCCTGTACGATATCCTTGTAGATACCTGCCTCTAGTCTTAGTTTGGCCTCCACTTCCTCGTCCTCCGGATGTGTACCCACTACAAAAATAGTCCTAGCTGGCACATCGAAGAATCTCTTTTCAATTCCCCATGAATTACGTATAGCGGTCCTTCTATCAAAATTCTCTATAGCGGACTTGACTACGTATACAAGACGAAGCGCGTCGTCCGCATCTTCCTCACACTTTTGTGACTGCTTCAAGATGAAAGGATATCTGTACTCGTTTATCGGCTCAACCTCGGGCTTCTCATTGCGTCGCAGAGCACTCGCGAACTCGTGTACGTTGCCTTCGTACGGATATGCAAAGTTTTCGTCGTACGTGATCTCAAATACGTGCGCAAACGCTCCGAAAAATTCTAGGAGCGCTATCGTGCCGAAGCAAAAGAGCACGTATCCCAGTTTAACTTTTGACACGGCGCGTCGACATCTTTGGAAATAAAGGCGGAACAAGTAGTGTTCGAGCAGGTAGCGGCACATTTTGTCAGCCAAATTTCCGCGTAATATTCCGTGCAAGTTTTCTCCCCCGAGTTCCCAAACCTGCGATAGAAAATTTTTTCCATGTTTAATATTTTTTATTTATAAAAAAAACACCACTTTCTCACACACGAGTTGATTATCGAGAAACAATGTCTTTAATTTATTGTCTCTTTCTATAATTTGAAAACACAGCAGCTATTAAAGGGCAGTACATTTTTTTCTGCAACGTGCAATAAATTTAATTGGTCCGATCGTTCAATTAAATTAATTATATTATACAAGGAGTCTCTCTCTCTCTCTACGCGCCATCAGAGCTCGAATTTGTTAAGTGGCAACTTACGGATTGTCGACGATCATTTCTCGTTCGGATAATACGGAAGAGCGTACAGATATCTTGTCATTTTAAAAATATAAATGCGAAAAGATGCAGCATGCATGCACCATTCCCTTTGTTTTTTTTCTTCAACGCCATCTAACCGATCCCTTTCGGAAATATATTACAAGCGCATTCGGAAGTGGATAGTGGCGCCTCTGTAGGAAATGCCCCAACTAAAAGTCTGATCGTGTGCAGCGGACTTGACAATCAACAATCAATAATTAAAATATAAAGGCTTGAAAAAAGGTCTTGTCACAAGCTTCCTGTTAGACGGAAAAAAATTCTCAGAAGATAACATTTTATGTGCTGCGATCGAGATTCAGATATTTTTCAAATTATATTTAAAATACAATTTATAAAATATAGTGTGTTTAAAATAATTAAAATAAATATATATAATACGAGAAAATACGGAGAAAGCAAAGATCATATTTATTTTATATTAATTTTTAATTATTTTATTTTTAGAATATTATTGTGCGATATATATATATATTGTGCATATTATATATATTTTTTATTATATTGTACGATTTGTTTATAATTTTAACTTATCAAATTTGTTAGATTTAATCGCAGTTACTATTTTTTTCGTTTTTTTTTCCCCCCCAAAACGCGCTGGCGAGGTTGACCCTATCGCATTCATTGTCCACATGCCTGTTCGTTTGTCGTGCTTGCGAATAAACTCCAGTGACTCGGAAGGATGCACAGTTTGCGTTTTATTTCGGGTTGATTGGTTACCGATTGGCAATTCGATATTGAAACGCTTCCGAGTACAAATTTGCACAAAAATGAATTGCGCGTAGTCGCTTTGACGTATCCTTTACACTGTCGTCCTTTTTCTATATCTTCGGCTTCCTTCATCTCCTCTCCTTTGATCGCAAATCGATCATCCTATATAACAACAACTTTGTATCTTCTTCTCACACAGCATCGTCTTTGTAAGCTGCTTCCTCGACATTTTCATCCACGGCACTATGCACAGAAAAAAAAAGAAATGTTGAAAGAAAACTTGCCATATACCGCATATATACTCGTATATACGCATCAAGAATCTATAATCTTGAAATAACATATATATTGCGTTAAACGGAGAAAACTTGCTTGAATTAAGTCATTTATATCTCGATTTATATAGTTCAACCCAAGAAAAAAAAGTTGAAACAAAGGGCTAAAATTCTTATAAGAAGATTATTATAGATTGTTGCGTATATACGAGTGTATATAAATGTTGATTTGACATTTCTTGTTTTTTTTTTCTGTGTGCACTCGCTCGTGGGTCATCGACGTTCGAGAAGGACCGCGAAGTGCGGTCTTCCTCGCGCAAGAATTTGCGGCTCATTCGTTTCACGTGGCGAATGAATCGCGAGTCCGTTTCTTTTCCTCGCGAAAACGACGAGCTCCTTATCACGCCGAGACGCCTCGGACTCGCCTGCCGTCGTCAGTGGGTCTTTATTCTTTATCGATTGACCGAGCGGAAACGCGATCGGGCGAGAGAAATGTCTCTGACAATGTTTTCCGCTCGAAGGAATCAGCGACGTCGCGCGGTCGTGCGGGGATATCCTCCTTCGGCATTGGCGACTATATCCATCGATCGCGTCTCACGGATATATGGGTGCGTTTGCTCGGCTCGAATCGGCGGCGCCTTTCGACCTCGATTCCGATAATTTGACACCGCGATTATTAATCTCCATATATCGAGACCCCATCGTTCATTCGTCGTCATCTCATCGCTGCTTGCCGTTGATATCATCGCTTCCGTCGGAGTTTCTGACGATCTTCCGTATTGTTCAACGAGGACTTTCCGAGAGAGAGAGAAAGGACTTGATTTTTCGGATTAGTCCTGTCATTTTTAAAATTTACAATTTTTCTTAACTAATCGTCGAACAATAGAGATTATACATATCTCTTCTTTGTCTCTTTTCTCGGAACGTATCGAGTGCCGGAAGACAATCCGTCTTAGCTAGAGATTACGCGTATATTTTCCGCGGAATTAAACAAACGACAAATTTATTGTCCGCTCGTTTATCAGTCCACGATCTTTTCATATTGTTTTGCAAATATACGAATCTGATTCTCGTTTAGCTGGATGAATTTATTATTCTCTTTGCGTTACCATCCTAATCGCGCCGTCACAAAACCGCCGGAAACGATACCAAAATTTCAGTGCGACATCGCTTTTCGAAAAGCAGAAAACGCTAGAAAACTCGATATTTCTCTTTTCCCTTTGTTTCATAATTTCCACGAATCACTTGAACATATATTTATGGCGTCGCTATCAAGCGCGATAATCAGGATAGCTGTAAATTCACGATATTCTCTATAAACAAATAAACAATGTAATGGCTCGTCTAACAATAGTCGTAAAAGTATGCACTATGCAGTAAGACGTGAGCAGCAAACTATTGACCAATCACAATCGATTATTCTTGAATTGTAAAAATCCCATTAATCAACAGCTTTTACCGCTTACGTCTTACTGCGTACTGTTGCGGCTATTGTAGACGAGGAGCCGCATAATAATGAAATGACCGAAAGGTGATGATATAGCTTTTTAAACAAAAGGAAGCGTTAAATTGATCGCACATTTTGTAATACAATATGATAACCCCGATTTAACTGCATTTCAATCTTTCTTTATATTGCATAATCTGTATTATCTCCACGGTGAAGTATTTGTCCGTAAACAACAATTAATAATAGACCCCTGTTGTTTGTTCAAGCAGCTTGACCTTAATGAAGGGTTTAAGTCTATCATTTTATCACTCGTGTTTAAATAAACCCCTATATGCCTGGACGTGTTACCTTCCCGGGGCTTGCGCAGTATATATTTTTTCCGGAGCAAGACCCATGAGGTGGATATGCCACAGGTAAACCTGTTAGAGTCTATCATGTCTTTATTGAAAGTAGATTTGCAGCTGGCTAAGAGCGAGAAGAGGAGAAACGAACGGCGAGATGTGCGTGTGAGAGAGACGCGAAACGTCAAACAGTAAATAGCTTTTAGATCACTTTGTCGACGGTACAAGTTCTCTAACACGACGATTTTATAAATATAAATTCGTATAATTGACGATCAACGGAACGTACAATGCTGACAGGAGTGATCGACGGGTTCGTATATCGCAGTTCCATAGTATATAAATCCTTCATTAGCAAACGCGTCGTCTTGTTCCCACTTTACTCCTAATTATATATTTTAACAAATGTTGGTTGGAGTTAATTGAGCGGCACAAACCGTTTATTACGAAACAATAACCAATTTTAACAATCGCATACTTATTTTATCTTCGTCGGCAATAATATTTTGTTACTTCTTTTCTATGACACATGGCGAGATGCCCGATGAAGATGCTTTTTGCAGTACTCAGTTGTGCTGCGGGGATGACAACTTTACTGTCGGGCGCGCGCCTATCGACGTTGACGGCGACGTTACTCGGAGCCAGGCATCGTCCTTGATATGGACCGCTTACGGCGTCGTAGTCCCGATCATATTGGCCGTCGGCGTTTTCGGCAATGCGACGATCCTTGTCGTGCTGTCCGGCCCAATGTTTCGCGGTATCGCGTACTTGTACCTCAACGGACTCGCGCTGGCGCACATCGGCGTTATCCTGTCTTGGATAACAATCAGTTTGTACCAATTCGATCCCGACAGCGTGCACTGCGGAAGAAAACACTGCTTGATTGAAAAAAAAAAAAAAATAATAATAAAGAAACCGACTGTTGCGTCCACGTCCAAACTAATGAATTGAATTGATTTAATTCAGAAATTCGCGACGACGCTTGACTCATTCGTCAATTAATACTGTCACACAATAGCAGTCTTTTTTCTCATCGGTGCTCAATATGTTAGTAATCGTATAAATAAGGTGTTACGACACGATTATATTTATGTAACTATAGATATACATGTTTCAGCGCTGAGATTGGGCTACGGCATGAGCAACAATTACCCATCAGCTTTCTACCATGCTCACGTTGAACTCGTTGTTCTGAACGCCTTCTCGGCCGCCAGTGTTTTTATCATGGTCTGCTTAATTGTGGATCGATACATTTTTGTATTCTTCCCGTCGCGCATTCGCACCGGAAACGTGCGCAAGAACGTCAATTCCTTCGTACTGTCTTCTTTCATTGCCGGTTTCATGGTAAGCTGTTTTACGTGAAATGACACTCTTATCTTTCATGGAACTATTTGGGTTCTTTTATGTAAAAAAAAATTGACATATCAAACGTTCTTTTAAAACGATTTTTTTCTTCTAAAAAGCCGAATTGGCGAATCGGCACGAATGATAAGCGTTGTCGCTTATTGATTTATTCGATACCGCCGGTTTTCTCGATCAGCTGTTTTACGTGGGCGATATTAACGAGCGGATGCAACAGGCATATTATCTAATAATTAATACAACGCATTGTTAGATAACACATTTTATTCTGTTTATAGATTAGTGGTCCGCTGTCGGTTATGAGAATCGTTTATGCGGAGCAAAATGGATCCGGCGGTTCTTTTACATTGCGCGAAAACGTGGCCGTTACGCAAAGTGCGATGTGGAGAACGTATATTTGGATAATGGAGATCATAGTGCGAATTTGCCCGTCGATCATATTTATCGTGCTGAATAGTCTGGTCATTAAGAGATTTCTACAGCTGAATGTGCAAAGCCGACAATTCCACACCGTTACGGACAAATTTCGGACCAGCAACGCGCCCGATACGTCGTTATTGTCTCGCAATCGAGGATACAAGTATATAATAATATCTAATAAAAAAATTGATTTTATTTTTAGTTTCTCTCTTTAAAGCAAAAAATTAAATATTATATATATTTCTCGTCTCACCGGCCAGTGCCATGTGCTTACAAAAATCTGCACTCTTTGCAGAGAGGAGCAACACTTGGCGATATTGACGACAACGATGATTCTATGCTTTTTTGTAACGGCAATCCCGCCAAGTCTCACCCCGATACTGTATACCGATCGTCGCCCGTTGGACCTCGATTACCAAACGTTTCGAGTTTATTCGGCGATCGTCGAGCTCAGCAATTATGCCATTTATATTCTTATATATCTTGTCTGCAGCACGGAATTTCGAAGGGAGTTGCCGCGAATTCTACAAGTAAGCTAGTGTATGATCGCCTTCATCGACTATGACAATTCTACTAATTTGAAAATTCTGTACAACTGAATATTTATAACTGCGCGCAGAGAATATTCGCAATTAATGAGGGTACAATTTGATTAATTTCTGTAAACAGGGAAAATGTAATGAAAATACGGGGCAGGACGTTGATCAGCCGATAGGCGAGATCGAGGACTACAGCCGGCACGGCACTACTGTTCGACTGACACCGGAACATACCAAATTGAATTCCCCCGAGTCGCCGACCAAAGAAACAAAATTGGAGGAAGACGCGCAGCCGTCAGAGGCTACCTCTTTTATGTTAGAACACCGTGTCGTCGCATAATTATACGTTTGCGCATTACAGGATAAAAAGCAATCGGTTTATATTTGTTCTATGTATCATATGTATTTGTATTTGTTATACCGTTGTAAATTTCTGACGCGTCCGTAATGGAACTCTAGCTGTGTACAATTAATGCAGACTTTGAATTAATGTACAAAATCATTTAATCGTTTCAAGTATTATATAATTCTGTATTTATATACCAATGTGTGTATATCAATTTCTGTATTATTATATATAATATATACCGCTAATTTTTTTTTGGATTAATTAGATTGAGGTAAATTTAAAATTCGATAGTCGCGCGATCCTTTCTTCCTTTGCATATCGGATCGCATTCGATAATTTTTTTCTTTGTGCCTGGTGCTTTTCGCTTTTTCTTTTTTTTCCTCTTTATTATACGCATTTTCGATGCATTTATAATGGAACTCTACGTGTGGTTATAATGGCTTTGATTTAATGTCTTAAATGATTAATCTCAATATTATAATTCTATTTTTATTTATATTTATCAATTGTATATGCATTGTGTATAATATACAATTAGAATATCGATAATTGAATTAGATTAATTTAAATTCAAAGATTGATATCGACTAGCTTTTTTTCTTTCTATATCTCGATAAGACAACGTGGACGATATATTTCCTTCTTTTAGCTGAATTTTTTCTCTTTTCATCTATTCTCCTTTTCTTTCTTTTCTTTTCTAATTATGCATCTAATTATTTTATCTTATAAGTGCGGAAAGTACAACTTGGTGCAACAGGAACAAGTTCCACTCGCGACTATACGCGTCGCACTTTCCGCACCCGCACACGAATTATAACCTAACGTGCACCTTTTCGCTGATGGCAATTCATAACCCTAAATCTGAACTGTCAAAGTGCAAAATGACATACATATATTAATTACGGTGTCTAATCTGATCTAATCGTAAAATAATTTGCATATTAATAACGTGTTATTCCATGCAGCTCGTTCGTAAGCAGATTCAGGTATTATTTGTATAAGAAACAATATTAAAAGACTAGTATACAAATAATATTAAAGAGCTGAGAGAGGAGAAATTTCTAAACATATAATACGCCTGAAAACTTGTGAGAGTTATCACATATTTAATTGTTATTTATTCTTCTAGTAAAGGCCTCATGATGTTTGAGTTGCCGGCAGAATTGATAGCTAAGCCTTTAGCTCTGATAGGTTTGACTGGATTGGACATTGCAACTCCAGTACATCGCTCTATCTGGGATGCATTCAGCAATAATCGTAGACCAGATTGCGCAGCCGTTCAGTTCAAACTGCTCAGTTTAGCGCACGAATTTCCTACTGTCAAACCAAAGGTATGTTTGACGGTATATAATGCCTACTGAAAGTACTCAATTGATATTATTTGTCTGATATTGCTATGTAATTATCTTTATACATTTCAGCGTAGCTCATACGAATGGTACATACCCAAAGGAATTTTAAAACGGAACTGGATGAACAAGTATCTCAATGACATTCCGTCTGTAGTTGTTGTGTTCTACGATTTAGATTGGAATGATCCTCTATGGAATGAGAAAAAGATGGAATGTGCTTCTAGAGTCCAATCTTTAAGGTAACATTTTATAAACTGTTTAGGGTGTAATTTATTATATTGTTGATCTGTTAGACCGAGCAATATCATGTTTTTTTTTTTTTTTTTTTTTTAGAGCTGCCCTTGATGGGAGAAGTACGAAAATAGCCGTAGTATTGATACAACATGCCGTTCAACCGCTTCCCGGTGCCGAGGACGTAGTCGCAACTGAGCGTGCAACAGCGCTGTGTGGAGCTTGCGATTTAACAGCAAAGCTTTTATATATTTTGCCACATGCTGATCACTTATTGGGATATATATCTAGGTATTTAATTTGATTATTTTTCATTTCTCTATATTTGAAGGAAATAACAAATCTTGTTTATTGCAGACTAGAGACGGCGTTCTACGATTTGGCGCAAAACTTTTATCATCACGAATATCGGAATGTCAAAACTCATCGCGATCAACTCACTAAGAATGTTCATCAGTACTTATTCGTTCGTCATCAGTTTAAAATGGCATTCTTGAACGAACTCAAGCAAGAACTGCATCTTGCTCAAAAGTAAAATTAAAAATATGAACAACCGTGTATCGCAATATATATATATATATATATATATATATATATATATATATATATATACATATATGTACATATAAATGTTTTGCAGGCATTATATGCAAGCTTACCACAATCTTCTAGAAACAAGAATGACAGATGCGAACGCAGTAGAAATAAAAACTATTGCTGGCTTTATAAATTATAAATTATGCAGAATAATGTTTAGTTTAAATCTTCCAAAAGATGCTATTTCTCAGTTTAGACTTCACACAGAAAGGTATTAATATTTATTGCAATGATTTATAAAAATTTTTATTCTTAACAATAATGACTTGTTTATTTTTAGATTTAAACTAAAAACTGGTCCGAAGGAACTCATGTTTGAACATCATGCTTGGATGAGTAGCCAGTTCTCTACATTTGCAGAATTATTTGACGAGGCTATTCGTCAAGGATTACCTGCTGTTCAAACGCAACATCCGGGATATTATTTCCAATTAGCTGCCAGTCACGCAAGTTTACGACAATCTGCGTGTAAAGAACTCTGTCAGGTACAAATGTTGCTTTTTTTTAAACAAATACATCATGTTTTCTGTTATTCTGTGTATATTACTTAAGTTTCAATACTATTTTAGCATATAAATAGCTATCCAGATCCAGATCCATTACTAGGTGAAGAGAAACTCGAATTTTATGGACAACGGCCATGGCGACCTGGGAAATTAAGTGCAGAACCGGCAGACACTGCTAGAGAGGCCATCGGCATTCAAGCTTTACAATACAGGGAGAAGACTGCAGTTAATCATTCTGTAAGATAATTATTTATGTACCTGTGCTTTTAAGTAACGTGTGATAAATGAATCGTTGTAAAACATTTGCATTCCTTTTCAGATAATAATTATCGGTTTACTAGGAAATGCGATATCGCAATTCAAAGTGTACCGTTGTCCGAGAATGCGGCGATTATTAGGTACAATATGTCTTTGGAAATTTAAGAGATAAAAATTACTTGTAATACTCATGAAATACGTACATTTTCTTTTCTTTTTTTTTTTTTTTACAGTCGTGCAAATGGCAGAAGAATACTTCAATGCTCGGGATTATGGCAAAGTTCTTACGTAAGTTAATTGAATATTTTCTCTTATAATGAGAGCCTTTAGCAAATAAAACTTTGTCGGCATTTAGCGGCAAAGTTATCGATTCTTTCGTTATTTCCTTTAGACTATCTTCGTGCGTTAATATAGAAATCGTAAAATTTGATTGATCAGATTATTGATGCACATGTTGTGGGAATATCATGGAGAACGTTGGCCGGTCTTACTCACAGATATCTTAAAGAATGCGTTGCGAGCCGCGTATTTGTCGACCAGTATTCAAGACTATCTTACTCTGACCTTTGAAGCTTTAGGACCTTCAACTACATTCTCAGTGGAACGACAAGCTGTTATTTATAACAATATCATGAATATACTACAGGTCAGTTCGATGAAGCATTTATGTTTCGCTACCGGCTATATAATAATCATTGTATAAGTAAATGAGAGTTTACTTTATTTGGTATGAAAATTAACAAAAAAAAATGACTTCACGTTTGGTAACAGAAGAAACCACCGAATCCAGAGCCAGATCTGCCAGACGATATTAAGCATCTTGCCATGGAGAAATGGATGCTGGAACTAAATCGTTCGGAGCCAAATATTTTTACAATCGATGACAATAACATGACATCATTTGTTGATCTTAAAGCAAGGTTCTTGCAACAAACATATGCAGTAAATACAATGATAACAGTGGAAGTTGTCGTAAGGTATTTAAATATGTCTTAATACGTAGAAATATAGCTTTAAAAATTACAGGAAGTAATTTTATCTTTAACTGCAGGAATTCTTACCGTGGTATCATTGAATTTTCTAATGCGTCAATAACAGTCAGTGGACCAGGTTACAATGCTGACATTCCAATTGGTGAGGCTCAACAATCAGATCTTATTTTTCAAGCAAAGGAAACGAAAAAGTTCTACTTCAACTTTAAAGCGCCTCATCAAAATGATGGCGTAGAAATTCGTATTAGCACAGTTTCCTTACAAATGGGTGATAGCGCGCATTGTTGTATCATATTGAGATTCTCAGCTATGGGTAGAGAAACGAATTTGTTGGATCGTTTGTATCCCGAGATACAACAACTTCGGTATGTTTATAGAAGCTTAATGTCCATTCTTGGTATCCAAGTCATTTGAGAAGAACTAATATAATTTTTATTTGCATCAGTGGAGGCGAGTTTGAGGCAATAAGATCGTTAATTCACACGGAGATCAAACAGGAAGAATCAAGTTTAAGTTTAGACGCAAAATCCAATAATCCTGCGCTTTTAGGCGAGTGGCTACCTATCACGATATCCTTGTCAGCTAATGAGAATGTTAATGCAATCTGTTTATATGTAATACTTGTATCAGATGGTAGCAACGAGCAATCAAGTATGTTTTCACGTTTTCATAATATTTTATTTTTTTGGAAATAATTTTTTTCTATCCAATCTTGTAATACTATTCTCTTTTTCTCTATCAACTAAGCTACTTTACGATATATTTCAGCTGAATTAAGCATTAATATGCTTAGTAAAGAGTCAAAAGTATCTGTTCTTGTTGGTGATATGGTAAGAGGTGCCTCAGCCAAACATATTGTGCATATTAGAGCACATAAAGTAGGCGATAGAAATATTATAATAAAGGTATTTATAAATAATTATCTCCAAAAATTAATATATCAACTCATTATAACCCGTATTATCATTTACCATGATTATGTAACAGGCCGACTATACCAGACCCGAACAAATTAGGGGAAGTAAAGAATTAACATATTCGTTGATGGTTAAGAAACCATTCGAGGTTGCAACACAGTTTTACACTACACTGTTCGAACCACTGACAAAAGGTTTTGTTAACGAATCTTTTATCATTATGCCTCACATTACATGTGTTTCCCCATGGCCTATAAACATTCTAAGTACATCTGTAGAACTGGTAAGCCTCCATAGAATACATGTATATAATTCAATCATTTTATAAGTTTGTGTTTGGGAAATTAGAACGTTGTGATAAATTCAAATTTGTAATTAGGCAGATTCCATTCAAAGAGAGGACACTCTCGACCACCAGGAGTCCATTTTGGCGGGTGTTAAACTCTGTGATGGTGAAACAGGGACTGACGCCTATTGCTTGATCCCAAAGATAGGTGGCGAGCAACCAATTAGTATTGGAGTATATACTATCAAGTGGAAAAGGTAAAAGTAACTTTAAGTTAAGATTTATAATACAGTCTGTAATCTCCGTTATTTTTATAGAGCAAATGACGAAACCGCATTGGAAACTAGTAGTAGCGTAACTCTAGCTCCTTTATGGGTCGAAGACGCGGTGATCGGATTGGAAGCCAAAATGCCAGCCCACGGATGGGTGCGAACGCCATTCTGTATATCGTATTTTATAAAAAACCACTCTGATTACCTCGTCACTTTGCGTTTAGCTATGGAAGGCAGTGATGCCTTCATGTTTGCTGGACAAAAACAAGTATGTGATGCACGCTTGTATTACACATGGTGTTACGCAATGACCTTATTGAGCATTTTTTCCAGGTTGATATTTACATACTACCTAGAAATGTCCGAAGGGTTGATTGGGTTTTACGCCCGCTGGTCGCCGGTTTTGTTGCTCTTCCAACATTATTGCTAACTGTACCTGCAGGTAATGATATCTCCTATATAGAACAATTTAAAGATTTTACATTTGCATTTATTTGATACACAACTATAATGTACAGATGAGGAACACAAGTTGGGTAAAGGACGACTATCAGAGATGATTGAACGTTCATTACCAAGTCATATATATATACTGGTAAGAATAAAAGTCGCGTATCAATAAAAATGCTTCAATAACGCTATATTGTAATATATTATATTTTTGCAGCCGAAATCGCAGTCTTTAGGAGAATAAATAAATTCGACATTGAGATTTTCTTTCTAAGAAAAAAAATATATCTTCCCTCTATCAAATTGTATTATAATATTATAATATACATTTTGCACAGACACAATTAAATAAGCTAATATGTGTATCATATTTATATATATTAGAGTTATGAATAAATTTTTCTTGGATATAATTTATTTAAAGTTTTTTATTATTGTGTGTGTGTAGTTTTAATTAAATATATATTATAAGATTACAATATTGTAAATTTTCAACATACTCGTTAAATGTTAAATGAATATCACACTGCTATATTGCCATAGTTCATACATAAATATCGATTGTTTTTAAGAGTACGAGGAAAGAAATATTACGTTAAGCGTTACCATGGAAACCATGCAATCTACAGTACACTAGTGAACGTACGATAGTTTTCCTTTTCTGCTTCCTTATTATAAAATAATCAGGGTCAATAATTGTAAAAACATTAATTGTGAATGAATATTGATAATTATACTCTCGCGTATAGTAGACCACAACCGGTTCCACGAAATGGCGGGGAGCGGCGGTATTGATATTGGAAGTGTTTTTGACGAATATCTGCAAAAAGAACAGCAATTCGAACAAGAAATAGAAGAACGGTATTTACGCTGAAATTGAACATCTGCTAATATTGTTATAAGTATTCGCGCGTGCACGTACATGTATAACTTTTCCTGATCAACGAAAATCACGTTGTCTCTATTTTATTTTGCAGCAACAAATTACGTCGCGAGATTCGCAATAGGAATATTTCCAAAGTTTCTGACTCGTCGCCAACGAATTTGCCTTCAAATTTAGAAAAATCTCGTATTCGTAATCAGGCTCTTCTGAAGGTTTGCTACAACATACTTTTTACACAAAAAAAATATAAAAAATGTTATTGAAAGCAAAATTCAGTGTTTGTAGAATGTAGAAGATATATGCAAACTATGTTGAACATATTTTATTTTGAAGTAATTTTACTGATAAGTTCACAGTGTTATTTATATCGTATATCTATCGTTTTGTTATATTTTTCGCAATTGGAAATTTATGATAAAGGCACTTTGAATGGTTTAGATGGCTCTATTCAGAATAGAATAGAATTTTAGTTACAATTTTACGTAGCTATAGAATTCTATTCTAATTTTATGTATTATTGTGATACCGTAATACTGTAAAAAGACATAGAGACTAATACAAAAAATGTAGAGAGAAATCAGAATACACACATTAAAATACATGGTGTATATAAAATTATAAATACATTCTATTTTTTGAAATCAGACATTAATTACGGATATTATCTAAAATGGGCTTAATTTAATATTTTTAACTATAAAGTATTAAAATTTTTAAATTTAAAGGAGCAATATTTTTTTTGCAAGGTATGATGAAATGTTTGTAAAACTATTACGTATGTACTGCGCGATATGTGTGTGCGTATCCATACATTCTTATGTATGAAGTATTATATATCGAATAATAGAGAACTTGTATATAAAATTGGGAACTTACATATTATTTTTACGGCAGGATTTGGAGATGTCTAGAGCACGTCTGAGAACTTACGCTTCTTACACGCCTACCGATGCGGAATTGCAGCAGATTTCGTCGGCCTATCGAGGTCGTCTTTCCAGAAATATGCAAGACGCGGAATCATGACAAGCTTTATTTCCGCGTAATCGGTTTTTCGTCGTGTGATCTTTTCAACCTGATAACTCGAGCCGAACGAACAAACTTACAAATGAAAAGTTTGTTGATCGTTGGGATCGATGGATCGGGTTGATTGGCGCGTGATCTATTTTATGACGTGGCTGCTTCTATCTTCGCGTGTCGAACGACGTGAGAACTGATCCGTAATAATAATGTGCGAAACATGAACACAAATATTTTTGCGCGCTTCCCTGCCGCGTACGGTTGCCACAATCGGATTCGATGAGTTATTGCGAACAACGGCAATCATTTTTGTTAAGTATAAAATAAAGCAAATTGTCGAACAGACTGTTATATCTTACACAAATCTATATTATCGTCGCTCATAAAATATAATTATCACCACACACGGTAACATATATTATATTACATTGTAACTCGAACAGCGTCAACGTATATAATATATATTGCAAAACGGATATGCTCGCGGTTGACTTCTTACTTTCCAGCGAAATACGAGCCGTAGACTGAAATCTAACACAAAGCTAATTTCCATTCTAATCTATCCGTTCAAAGGTCTCAAGAGGCTTAATTACAAAGGCAAAGACGTTGCGTTTTGAGGACGATCGCGCGTAGCGATTGCTGGAACTTACCATGCGATAGACCGATGCATGGCTCTTTTGATTCGGCGCCGTCCATCAGGGTCCAGGAGCTTCCTCGAGGAATTGTGCGCGGAAGGATATGCGTATAAGGAGGGTGCGTGGACAAGTGGCGAACGGTGTTCACCTGCGCGCTCCACGCGTGCCATGTTCCATATATTTATTTTCTATGTGCAATGGCATTATCATCGCCGATAATTACCGGCGTGGACAACGTGCGTACACGATAGGACGGCCACGTATCCATCAGAAATTGCCCGATAAGAAGGCTTCGGGGCCGGGGCCATAATAATTCGCTGGGAGAACTCGCGTTTATTTCAAGCTGCCTTTTTTCTTTTACACACGACTCGCAAACGCGAATCCCGACGTTTCGCGGACTATTTTTTTTATTTCGCAGGCGTGACTTTTCGACGTTGAATTCGCCGGCAGAGATTAGATTTACAATTTTATCGTCGGCCTCGTCACACGAAATGGTACTTCGCGAAATGCGCAATTTATGCAAATTATCGTAGAAGTCGCGCGTCCTTGCTCGCAACTTCACTTACCTTTCGCGCCTTCGGAAAAATACTTGAAAGATACTATAATTGTTAATTGTGAGCGACGCGCGAAACGTTCTGTACACGTCGGTCGCAAGACTCGCAAGAAAATCTAGAAGGACTGGAAGGCACACGAAATTAAACGTGACGAATGCGTTTTCGGGAGTACAATTTTGTATATTTATACGTGGCGTACAATCGTAGCAGCTGAGTAAACGGAATAATGCTGTGACTTCTTACTTTGACCATTGTGGATGCCCGCAAACATCTGTATCAACAGCCTCATTATCTCGAGGATATACCATTGCTTTCGCAATTTGGTCAGAGATCCCGCGCGCTACACCTCTCACGAATGTATTCATAAATTAACGTTTTAATTAATTTAAATTAATTAATTTTTTTTCTCGAAATCTCAAGATAAAGTAAAGATTAACTCGTTCTTATATATATAGGAATATACGTTTATAAATCAAAATGAAAAATTTAGATAAAAAAAGATCTAAATAATCTAAATAAATCGAAGAATCTAAACCTAAATGTGTATACAATATTCGATTGAAAAGGACTTGAATATTGATTGAAATTAATACCACCCGCTTCTTTTGATTGCGAATATAACGAGTACACTTTTGTATTACACTTGAAATATTATATCACACGAACATCCGCACTTGTCAATTCGCGTTATACATTATTCTTACACGGACTTTTCGAAATCATTTTACATTATTTCTATAAGACTTCGCGCAATGCCACAAAAATATATAATCTCGTTTTATGAATTTATCTATCTAGAGCGCGTGTTGTGGATCACGCTTTTAAAAGACATTTTATGGGATTGATATAGAAAATCGCGTTTCCTCATATTTATTGTTTGTCCGACTGCAGTTCGAACCGGTTCGTTGTATTTGATGATTACTTAACTGTCAGGCATTAATACATTATTGCCGCCGCTAGTGTTCATTGGACGATGCGTAATGTTTGCTGACCTTGGTGACCAAAGTAGACCAAGACGATTATATTAGGTTTTTTATTTCATTTTTGTTTCACAGCGAACTTTATAAATAAAAAACACAAGCTTTGTGTTTACACGTTACAAGTGAAACAAAAATCTGAAAAAGTAACGCTTACGTGTCTTTGATTATGACTTATATATATCGCATATCTCATTATGTAATAAAATCGTATGTTTTTCTTTTGTACATTTAAAATTCCTTAATAATTTTTAACAAAAGTTATTTACAATTTTTCTGTAACATTGACCTTTTTTTGGAATATTAAAAATTATGGGTGCGTTAATTTATTCTTTGAATAATTAATACATAAGGATGTAAGGATAATTGTGAGGACTGTATGAAATAAATCACATAAAAAGATATCAACATTAATCAATTTATTAACTACCACGTAGAAGCGACACTTGACAATGTTTGACAAAATTACAATATCTTATATTTTATATATGCATCTCTTAATTTTTGCTCGTCACAGTACTGAATGTTATACCAAAGCACCTTATTTTCACATATGACAGTAAAATATAATAAGTGCATTGATTCATTTAAATTTGCTACTTATTTAACATTATTTCATAATGCATTTTTAATAAAGTTGTTTTCGAATTATAAAACTATTTGTTCAAAATTTTAATAAAACTAGACATGTTCAAAAGAAAGCGTATACGTGTCAAACATAAATACAATCTCCCGTTAATCTACACATCCTAATCACACAAAACCTTATCTTAAGTAACTGCATTCGTTAATAACTAAACGATATTACTATAAACTCTGTAAAAAATTCGTGATTATAGGCGCAATTATTTCAGGCTCATTCAAATGTACGTGATGCGTCCCTTTCACCTCATGATATTCAAATTTCCTAGCTCCTAGTTTTATGACGTCTAATACTTTCTGATAATTTTCAGGTTGTTCGAATTTCATTCCAGGAACAGCACGAATGTTGAGATAAGCACATTTTATCTGAGATGCGTATACAAGTACTAAATCTAGAGACAACATGCCTAAAAGGGAAACCTAAAAAGATAAAATAATTTTAAACAACATTAAAATACGTTATTCTTAGAATAAAATCTACGTTTCACTTTTCGCTAGATAATACACTGTATACAGTTATATATAATTAAGTCTTTATACCTTTAGTCTTGGATCACGAGAAAAATAATATTTGTCTTTTTTATATGCTTGTTGCATACCACGTTTCATTAATATTTCTGCTCCTTTCTTCGTTATAGAACCATCATACGCTTGTTCTACTATCTCAAGCATTTCATCGTAATCGTAGCATGGTACGCTGTCCAATGTTAACAATTCGTACTTCAAAAATCTGTCAATGTATCCTCCGGTGACCGAAGCCGTTTTCTTGACATCCATTGTGCTCGGACTGACGATATCCAAACTTATAAGAGCATCGACTTCATCTGGGTATGATGCTGCATACAGAAATGATATAGCACCACCTAATGAGTGTCCAAGAAGTCTGACCTATTTTCACAATACAATCGAGTTACAATAAGCTTAACTTAATACATATGCAACGCATAACAGTACATTAGATAGTGCAATATTATGTTTTGTTTTGTTATTTCTATATACATAAAATTCTAAAATTCACGCACAATAACACGTGTATGTTAAAACATTCACATTAACATAATTCCCATATTTATATAAAAAAAAACGTCATGCGGTACGCTTAATTGAAGGAAACATAAATATAATTGCAATTCAAGTGCAAACAAGGATGACTGTTAGATATGTATGAGACTGTGAGAACACAAAAGTATCATATTGTTGCAAAAGATTGTAATATTGATCTCAATTAAGCAGTGAGCGGGTAAACTTATCCACTCGCTAACCTTATTCCATTTGAAATGTTTAATAATTCTACGAAGGAATATGACACCGTCCCAATAGACATAATAGAATTGACTCTTTGGGTAGTGCGAAGATAAACCGTGCCCCGGCATATCCAAGCAAAGAACAGAAACGGCATCGGACAGCAATGGCATTAACGCGTCAAAACTGCCTGCGTTATCTTGGCGCCCGTGCAATCCCAGTATCGGTTGGAGCTCACTAGGGCCCCACCATTTGCCTGCAGGTAAGAGTCCCATAATTATTTTTTTATTTCATTTTATTTTTTTCTAGCTTATGACATCGAGGCGCGGATCTTGCTCCAATAAACTTGTAGCAATTTTGAATTTGTTAAACGAAAAGAGATAAATTTTATAATCTTAAAAATGCAACAAAGTTACAGCTGAGTTAAAAAGCCTTTCTTGTCCATTATTTGAGGATTTGACGTAACACATAATACACAGTTATACAACGATACTTTGCATAATCTAATATCTTTAGGGCCACACACTTCGACCAAGCTCCGATTAAGTTAATCGGAGCTTGATCGAAGTCACCCTTTAAACAATCAATGTGCTAGTATTTAAGAATTGTAATATTTGTATCGAATATATTACGCATACATACAACAGTCAGCCTTTTTAAACATTTTATTAATAATCACAATGTATTTAAGCGCAATGTGAATATAAGATAGCAAATTTAATAATGCGTTATATATCTCAATGTTGAACGTATATACATCATATAAATACCACTGCAAAATGTAAATATTTTAAATTAAAAATGCAAATTAAGTGATTGGTAGTACAAATAGTTTTCACATACTGCATAAGTTAAGCTGCAAATGCATTTAACTTGTGCAAAATAAAGTATATAAAACCCATGCTCCTGCTTGTCCCACGCCACCGTAAAAAAAAAAAAAAAAAACTATCGCTGTATAACATTGACTCGCTGGCTAACCTTGTTCCACTTGTAATATCTAACAATTCTACGCAGCGCGAGAACCCCATCCCAAAATGCATAGTAGAACTGTCCGACTGGTAGATGAGAGGAAAGGCCGTGACCAGGCAGATCTATACTCAGTATAGCTACGTTCGGCAATAATTGTGCCAAGGCGTCAAAAGTGCCCGAATTGTCCTGCCAGCCGTGCATCGCCACTATAGGCTGCTTATCTGCCGGTCCCCACCAATTTCCTAAATTTATCAATACGTTGAATTTTACGTGACATTTGTAGAGTCGTTAACGCTTTTTAATTTACGCTGTCCTCGAGTTAACTCTCGCGAAAACATATTTATGACACGTGTCCGACATTCTTCACGGGTGCGACGATATTACGATTCTGTTGCACGAACGTGATATACAGTAAAATTATCTTTCCATCTCGAAACGCCGATATGAATTTACGATATCAGACGAGATCAGAATACGCAAGACGTAACCTCTGGTACCTTGTACTGACCTCTAATGTAGCCCCACGGCACCGGTATCTCTACTTCCTTGACATCTGCAGAAAAACGGATATTCAATTATCGCAAAAAGATACTTTTAAAATATGTCAACCCTTCGTAGTCCAACTGGGTCAATTTGACCCACCCTCATTTGGATCTAAATATCAGCTAAATACACCTAGCTTAAAATGGGGCTTGGTTCGCCATCTACAAGAGTTTGAAGTATCCTCTATAGGTAGAGACCGTCATTAAAATCATGTACTCATTCGTGATTTTTTTTTTCAACATGTTGCCATTTGATTGCTCACAAAACCGCAGTTGTTTTATATATTCTAGAATGTTCAAGGTATGTTCCAGAATTATTTGAACCCGATCGGACCGATACTATTGAAATGGCAAGCGTTAAAAATCGACTGGGTCAATATGACCCGGTATGACTAGAATGGGATTCTAGAGAAGTGTGACTACACGAAGGGTCAAATGGACGAGATGGCAGTGTCGAAGAACTAACCTCCTTTCTTGTATCCGTTCGTGGCACTTTCAGCCGAAACCTTTTTCTCCTTAATATCCATGTCTCGACGTGACGGTTTCCGATCAAAATTCAGGCTTGCTCGACCGAAGCTCGTGGTTCTCGTGTGTGCTGTCAGTAAAACTGCAAATAGAAAAATCGTCGATCACTATATATCGGCCGCACAAAAGAGCAACCTCACGGCCACGAATCTTGGCCTTGGCCCTTGGGGAAGGATTTCGTTTCTCAGCGGATACGCGGACCGCGGACCGCGGACATTCATCGAGAGAGACCTTGAAAAAAAAAAAAAAAAAAACTCACAAATTTGATGCGTATCCGGAGTGGAGGCACAGAGGCTGAATTCGTTCGTGAAAAAGAACGTCGTTCTCGTCACCTGTTTCTCGTCGAGCGCGACGATTTCGTAATCATCGCTTTTCAAAGGTCATCATATGTTACGAAGACTCATTTAAGGAAATCGATATCGATAATTGCTCGTCGGCCGCGTTCGGAGAAAACGGTGCGGCTCGCGCGATTAACTTTGCTCCACTGCGTCTGTCGTCTGTGTGACAGTGTGCGAGCGGGCGCTATGCGCTATACTGACATTGAGCTACGACCTACGACACTACGGACACTACGGACGGCGCCGTGCGCCGTGTTGGAGGATTCACATTGGGTCCGATCACGTCCGATATTCGACGTACGACGATCCGACATCCAATAACAGAATTTATTATTAGAGACAAAAATTTCCTATTGGATGTCGGATCGTCGTACGTCGAACATCGGACGCAATGCGAATCCTATAGTCGAATCTCGATTCTTACATTTAAGACCGTCTTAAGTACGATCTTAAGATGTCATTAACCCAATCACAGAGCCGTATCAGCATCTTAGGACGTTAGCGAATCGCGCGTCTAACAACAATAAAGCCCCTTGCACAATGCCAGGCAACGGGCAATAGGAACAGGAAATGACAACAAAAATCGTTAATTACAATCTACAAAATTCTATGCTAAAATATGCTACGATTGGTTGGCGACGGGCAATAAGCGCAGAATTTTCAACGTGACGGAAACTCTATGTCTACTCTGCATTTATACATTAGATTTCTGATTTCTATATTCCCTGCTCCTATTGCCTGTTGCCTAGCATCGTGCAAAAAGGCCCTGCGAATATTCCTATAATAAATATTAAATATTGGGATATAGAAATGTGAATACTCTCACATTTATATCTTATATTTTATTCTTTTCCATTGTGCGTTACGTTTAATTATTATTATTTTCTAATTCCAAATCCTAATATTTATTATTTATTCTTGTGTCTAATAGCAGGCCTAAGGCCTAATATGTGCTCTCTATTGTGCGCAGGGCCTAACGGGACGACGCGACGCGACGCGACGTCACTGGCGGCTTTTTGGCGTTAGATCGCGCGATTGGTCGGCTCCCGGCTCCCGCGCGCGTAATCGCGGAGCGACGGTGCTTTTGAATTGATTTATATTTCGCATTCCGACAGATATAATAGGCACGTGGAAAAGAAGAAAAGTAATAGACGCGCGAAGGGAAAGAAATAGATAGAGGGGGGGGGGAGAGAGAAAGAGCGATCGCGTGAGAGAGTGCAATGCGATATGCCCGCACTGCGCATTTATACTTTTACCTCTTACATATATGTATTAATGTATCTCGCAATCGTCTTATTCGCTTAGTCACGGCACTCTTGTTCCGCCTCCGTGCCTCCTGCGCTGCTCCTTTCTTTCCTGACGCAGGTGTCAGATGTCAATTACCTCGCCTGAACTTTCGCGACACTGGAGGAAGGAAATCTCGGGGCCCCGATAGATTCGCACGCGCGAATCGCATACAGACCTCTCGCCGCCAAATGTTATACTGCCGATATTTCTCTGGCGCACGCGCCAACCATTCCGTTAATATTAATGAATATTAATGACAATATATTATCTTATATTGCGTCATGTTTTTTTTTACCGCACGAACCAAAACCGGTATATATCCTGCGACTGTTGCTACGTTTACGCGATCGCGTTACTTCTGTAAGGTGTAAAGGTACCAATACCCGGACACTTAAGGATAGGAAATGTACCAATACCTGGACACGTATCTCTGTGTCTGGATACCTTTAAAAAAATATAAATTTATGAAAATAAACGTTTGGATATTATAACTGAAGTTTCAAACTACAAGAAAAAATACTTTTATCTTTGATTTTAATTCGCGTCATACTTATAAATAACAAAGGTGTCCGGATATAGGTACATGTCCGGGTATTGGGACCTTTACCTTATATGTAGTAACTTTTATGATAATTCCTTCGCGTAAACGTAGTAATAGTGACGTATACTACGTTTACGCGAGCGTTACTTCTGTAGTAAAAAGGCCATTGCACGTAACAAAGTTTTATAGTCGTACGCGTAAGGCCGTAAGAAAATAGACCACGCACAGTCGCGTATTCTCCTCGAGCTCGAAGAATAATCGAATAATAATCGCGTAAACGTATAGTAACGGGGCGAGACACGAATCTGTTGAGGTAAAACTGAAAGGTGAAACCCAGCGTTTTGCCAAGTAGCGAGCTGTCGTCATCTTGACATCAAATGACACTTTAGTCGTCATTTTTGACGTTATAATGCCAGCTTTTGCTACCTGATCGAGTGACCAAGCTTTTAGGCGACGATGCAAAGAAAGGAGATTACAATACGGTGCAACAATCCCGAAGGTTCACTATGAATTATCGATGAGAACTGAGCGCAGCACAATGTAGATCTTTGGTTAATAAGTGGGCCGGTTCTCTTCGTTAAAATAATCGCAATTAATGCAACGCGTCCTAATCTGCATATACATACATATAAATTAGAATGTCTGTATATGTTCCCTTTAATTGTTAATTCCTAAGCCCTTTGACCGATCTGGATCAAATTTTGCACAGTTTATACTCTCTAGATCCTTGTGGAAAATATAATCGAGCTACCATGAAACCCCCCTGGACATCCCACCCTCTCTCCCTGATTTCATCCCTTCAACATTGATAATATATATGCGGTTGGGCAACGCCATCAGGTAGTTTAGCCATATATTGTCGGAAATAATAATTGATTCGATTTTGAGGGAAAAATCCAGAATTTCTTATAGAGAAGGAAATAAGAATTGAGCGAGATTTGGGTCAGTTGGTTGAGAAAGATAGAATTCGTTTTAAATATAAGTATAGTTATAGTTTCGTGGAGAAGCTAATAAATAAAAAAATTACTTTTTATCGTTGCTACACGGGTAGCGCGATAAAAGATCTAATTTTTACACTAAAGATATGATATTAGGCATTGTTTGTTAAAGAATCGTCTCGGAGAAAATTCGAGAATATTATAGTAATCTTAAAACTTTATCGCGACGGTAATTTTGCGGCGCGTAATGTTCGCGCATAAAATTTAAGCTTGTTTTTGCATACGCGAGCGATATGACTTCGCGCGACGAGGACGTGTAAAACTAGTTCGTAAAATCGTCCAACATTCTTGTAAATGTAATGTTTAATTATAGAAGCGTGACCTCGCCGCGCGCAGCCGATATTTTCACGTTCTCCGTTCGTGATATTACGAAAGCCTGATATATGCAACGTGCAGCTATCGGGTAATTAATTTCTCAAATCTGAATGAATTAGTCCGTAAATAAACGTGTCGCGTGTGCGACGTCCTGGCGTTCGCGCTTTTCGGACTCCATAATTTTTGAACACGATTTTAACGTGATTTCAACAAAATTAATATCTGACCTCAAAGATTAATATCTCATTATTGTCCGAACACGTTGAGAACCGTTACCTACGGCGACGAATCCTCTCTTGGATTTCCTGGAAACTTTATTTGTTGAAACTAATTTTTTACGCGATATGAAAAAATATTTTCACAAACGCGTAGCGTGATGTCATGGATGAAACTCGTGTAGTCATTTTCATAAGACAAGAGAGTCCGTGTTCCGTTCTAAGAATTATTTGTTTAAATTACAATTTCTTAAAAGCCTGTTTTTTTTACATGTATCTATCCACACACACACACAGTGCGAGTTTACTTTATATTTGAATAAATACTTCTATATATCATGTTATTCCCATCATTCAGCTATTGTATGTTATATATGTAGTTTAAGTATATATATATATGTGTGTAAAATATACTTAATATAATTATAATATAGTTTATAGGAGTTGCCAATCTTTATTTTTATCGAGATGAGAAATATCTTAACGAATAATATTATTAGACAATAAAAAAAATCCAACCCCCGACTAAATATTGGTACATTTCCTATTTTACTTTATTGTCATCGTGACTCACTTTAATATAAAATATCTTTATTTTAAAACTCTTTTATATTATTATATAATGGCGAAATTTCTTGGCGGATCTCTAGTTTTGCGGGCCGTATAGGTTGTATAACCTCTCTCGTGTAGTTTAATTTAAACATATAATATCTATATATATTTCTCTGATAAAAATAAATATCTTTATATATTTACCTGCAGTAAGATATATTGCGATTTGTAACGTGCAGCGATCAAGTTATTATAACTTTCCCTTGCGGAAGTGTGAAAAGTGAAAATTTTTACACAAGGATCACGTGACGTTTTGCGCGATCGTGTAATTTTAATCAGAACGAGTGGAAAGTGAAAGCCAAAAAGTTCCGCTCGAGAAATTACATAACAATATAGTCTTGTTAAAATCCTGTAACTTTTGTTTTACTTATTTTTTTTCTAAAATCGAAAAGAAAAGAATTGTTTGGAAGGGGATCATTTGGTAATTATTCAGTTTACACCCCTCACCACCGATTTTGATGAACTTAGGCTTAGTTAAAGTTGACAGGAATCAGGTTATCATTCTCCTGTCATATACCGACGACATGTAGCTGCCCCGCCGGTAGGCAACGTGGACCTCGCTTTACAACATAAAATACATGCGCGCGCGCGTGCTAGGTTGTAAAGCGAAATTATAAAGTACATGCATGGGGGCAGGGTGCAGTGGAGAAAAGCCTTCCTGTTCACGTGCGTTCACGCATGTAAGCCCCCTTGCACCTCTCCATGCATGTTTCGCTTTACAACTTAGTGTGTACTTTAAGTTGTAAAGCGAGGTCAACGCTGCCTACCTGAGGGTAGGTGCGGGGGAGGGGGGGCCTTCGGCCCCCCCCTCGCACCCACCCGTGTGTGTGTGTGTGTGTGTTTTCCATGAATAATTAAACTAAAGAAACTCCCAGCGTGAGCCCTAACTGCTTGAATCGAGATGCTTGGTTATTCTGCACGATTGAGGGTGCCATTACATGGAGCGCGGAAACGCGGAAACGCGGAAGCGCGGAACAGAATAGTAACTAGATTCCGCGTTTCCGCGAGTTGAGTTCCGCACGTTTGAACGGAAAGCGGAATCCGCTATTATCGTGTATGTATGCATGGCTGCGTTTCGATATTCACTGCCAGTACTTAATGACAGGAGAATCATAACCTGATTCCTGTCAACTTTAACGATTAATATCTCGCGTCGCGGGGCAGAGCGACACTTTTTTCTGCCAGATTCTTTCGTTTCGTGCAAAAACGCGTCGATTGAGCCTAAGTTCATCAAAATAGGAGGTGAGGGGTGTAAACTGAATAATTACCATCCTTTACTCTTTTGAAACAGGATTGTATAATCTTGCACATAGAAACATCTTTTCTTCATATATAATGTTGATGTGTCTTTTATTTTTAATGCATTTTATATCTGTATTCTAACTGTGTTCTTTTTCTCTTTTTTTTTTGTAGAAAAATGGTGGTAAGGCAATATCAGGAGGAGCTTAAATATTTGGAGAAAATAAATGAATGTTGTTGGAGAATCAAAAAAGGCTTTCAACCTAACATGAAGGTAATCTTTTTTTCTATTGTATATGTAGAATGTAGGAGCAAAATAGACATTAAGAGGTGTATATATAGATGCCAGTCATTTTATAAAATTTAATGCTCATTGCTACTCTATTATTTATAGTTACGCACTTATTTTATCATATGAATAAATTGTGATTCAAGGTTGAAGGAGTGTTTTATGTGAACAGCACGTTGGAGCGTTTGATGTTCGATGAGTTGCGCAATGCATGTCGGCCAGGTGCAGTCGGAGGTTTCCTTCCTGGGATGAAACAGATTGCTAATGTGGCAGCTCTGCCTGGAATTGTATGGAGATCTGTCGGTTTACCAGATGTACACTCTGGATATGGCTTTGCTATTGGTAAAATATATCGTCTTCCGTTTTCTGAAATATTTTTCAAACATGTAAACTCCAAGATTCTTTATGATAATTAACCATGTAAAAAAAAAAAAAAAAAAAATGAATAAAAAATAATAAATAAATATTATTACATTCAGGTAATATGGCAGCATTCGACATGGACGATCCAAAATCAATTGTATCGCCTGGTGGTGTGGGCTTTGATATTAATTGTGGTGTCCGTCTATTGCGAACAACGTTGTTCGAGAAAGATGTTTTACCAGTAAAAGTAAAATATCGATTTTTTATTTGTACTTTTTAATAATTATTTTTATATAATTTTATGTATTGTAAAATAATAATGTATATATATCTGTTATGTATATATAATAGTATAAAAAAAAAAAAATACTTTTCTATAGGAGCAACTTGCACAAAGCATGTTTGATCACATCCCAGTTGGCGTTGGATCTAAAGGAATTATACCCATGAATGCACGAGATTTAGAGGAAGCTTTAGAAATGGGAATGGATTGGTCTTTGCGAGAAGGTAAGGAGAGAAAATATTAATGATGAAATAAAAGTATTAATAAAATAAAAATACTTATACACAAAATGCACTTAGGTTACATTTGGGCTGAGGACAAAGAACATTGTGAGGAATATGGAAGGATGCTTAATGCCGATCCATCAAAAGTATCAATGAGAGCTAAGAAACGCGGACTTCCTCAAGTACGACGTAACAAATGTTTAGAAACGTGTATTATTTATAATGTTTATATATTACAAATATGTTCTATATTAGTTAGGTACATTAGGAGCTGGGAACCATTATGCGGAGATTCAAGTTGTAGATGAAATCTATGATAAGTGGGCAGCATGTAAAATGGGCATCGAAGAGAAAGGACAAATTTGTGTTATGATCCATTCGGGCAGCAGAGGGTTTGGTCATCAAGTTGCTACAGGTTATAAATTATATACGTTTTTTCGTTTTTCTTTCTCTTTCTCTTTTTTTTCTCTTTAATTTCTAGAAACTATTGTAAAAATTATATGATGTTTTATATAATGAAATAACATTTCAGATGCCCTTGTACAAATGGAAAAAGCTATGAAGCGTGACAATATTGAAACCAATGACAGGCAGCTTGCGTGTGCTCATATTAAATCTCAAGAAGGTCAAGATTATTTGAAAGCGATGGCAGCTGCTGCCAATTTTGCGTGGGTTAACAGGAGTTCTATGACATTCCTTAGCCGACAGGCGTTTGCAAAACAATTCGACTCATCTCCCGATGATTTAGATATGCACGTCATTTATGATGTGTCTCATAATATTGCCAAAATAGAAGAACACGTAGTTGAAGGAAAACAGAAGACACTTTTAGTTCATAGAAAGGTAAGCGTTTGCGACACATATATTACAACTGAGAATAATAACTTAATTTTGATATTGATGTAAATATAAAACAATTCTTATATATACGTGATAAAAATGTATTTCGTTCAAAGGGATCAACAAGAGCCTTTCCACCGCATCATCCTTTGATTCCTGTAGATTATCAGTTAACGGGCCAACCAGTTTTAATCGGTGGTACAATGGGTACATGCAGTTATGTTTTAACTGGTACGGAACGGGGTATGAAAGAAACGTTTGGGTCAACGTGCCATGGTGCTGTAAGTATTGGGATTGTATAAATTTTATATGTCATTTATATATATCCATCTTTAATTTATAACTTTAATTCTACAAGTAATACGCTTATATTATATGAGTAATGATGCAAAAGTCCCCTATACGCAAAAAAATATTTTACAGGGTCGTGCTCTCTCAAGAGCGAAATCACGTAGAAACTTGGATTATATGCAAGTTCTGAACAAATTGGAAGAGTTAGGCATATCTATTCGGGTTGCTTCACCGAAATTAGTCATGGAGGAAGCACCGGAGTCCTATAAAAATGTGACAGATGTTGTTAATACTTGCCACGCAGCTGGAATTTCCAAGAAATGCATTAAATTACGACCAATCGCAGTTATTAAAGGATAATATACAACAAAATATTTTTACTATTCTATTTATGAATAGCGTACAGCAAATGCATTTGTCAAATAATGTTAACAAGATATCGGCCAATAAAGCTCAAATTATATGTAAAATTATTTATATAACATTACATTTGTTACAAATTTTATAAAATATACTTCGCGATATATAAAGATCTATAAATATTGATATTATTAACTTTCTCATTTCATATAATAAAATAATGCTTTGTAAGCTTGTTGTAACGTATATCTAATGATATTATTAAAAAACATCTTATACATATATGTGTATATGTATTATAAAGAGTAAGTCACTAAAATGAATTTATGAATTGTAAAATTATATTTTAATCAACTTCATTTAATGTATGTGTACATGTTTTTTTTTGTTCTTTCAATCTTGTTATAAATCACGACAATGTGTCTTTTTTTCACAGAAACAACAAAACTTGCTCTGTGCGAAACCATGTATATCCCACTGTGGGATTCAGGCGGATCCTTTAGATTTTAATAAATCATTACCACAGGATTGGAGCGTTGGTCATGATGACGAGTCACTTGGTATAGTAGATCAAGTAGATCAAGCAAGTCGCAGAATCAGCTTTATTACAGACTGGTTTTGTTTATGAGCAGACATCGGGAATGTATTATGCGCGTAATACTGGATATTATTACGATACGGTACGTTATATAATAGTGTGTATGTATGTACATACATACTTGACAACATTACAACTTTACGATATAGTTTTTCGTACGTCGTATGTGTGTAAAAAAGAAAAAAATGACAAGCCCGAAGCTCTCGTATTATTTTAGAGGCAAGGTTTTGTATTACGATGGAAACACTGGAATATATTACTACTATGATAAAGCTAGTATAATACGTACCACGTCCACAGTCGAGTCTATATAAACGAGACTACTCTTGTAAATCTTTCAACTTGCCAAAAAAAGGAACAACAAGACGATCGGAAAACGTTCAAGGTAATAACATATCTATGTTTTCAAATATTTTGTAAAAAAATATTTAAAATTTTATCTTAACGTGCAGGTTTCGAATGTCTTCTATGGCTGGTCTTCAGCGCTGAAAGCATCAATAGGAACGTAGCCCCTATATACGTATAGAACTTGGAAGCCTGTGAGCCTGTGAGCCTGTGGGCTTTTCCTTATTAGAAAAAATATATTTGTGAGAAAGAATTCATAATTTGGAATAGGAATTTCAAGTTGCACAAGTTAAGACTGCACCGATCGGATGGGTGAGTGATACCGTGAAATTTTTTAAATAAAAATTTAGTATTGCAATACCGTTGCATGCTTTCCATTTATTGATACAAGTCGACACAAATGTCATTTCATCTTTCTTTGCATTCACGGAGTTACAAAGACGGAACAACACTTGTGTCAACTTGTGTGATATAAATGGAAAGCACTTTTTACGTAGTTCTAGTGCAATATAGACTTTATGGAATACGTGTTTTTATCAAACCACTATTGTATATTATTTTCTACCGATAAAGAAAATTGAGGCTGGATGCTAAATTTTACTTTTCTGTATATTTATATACGTCTTGCGTAGAGATACACCGCGGCTGTCTCGCGCTGCGCGTGTACCTCTGCGCGAGACATTATAGGTGCGATTTCATTGACGCTAGAAACCAGCGGCAGCGTCAAGAAAATGTAGTGGGGGAAGAAGTTCAGACCGTTTCAACTTTTTAGCGTACCGCAAAATTCAACAGAACTTCTTCCCCCACTACATTTTCTTGACGCTGCCGCTGGGTTTCTAGCGTCAATGAAATCGCACCTTATGGCTGCGGTCCACTTGACGCTACAAATGCTTAGGACCGTTTTTCTTCTCCTTCTTTCTTCCGTGAAAGAAAAGAAAAGATAAATGCTTCGAAGCATTTGTAGCGTCAAGTGGACCGCAGCCTATATCAATCGTCTCTCTAGATTTTAACAAGAAAATTTAGGGTTTGACTCGTCGAATAAATAGTGTTTACCCCATTTTTAATACACTTG
Source organism: Temnothorax americanus (assembly GCF_048541705.1). Taxonomy (NCBI): domain Eukaryota; kingdom Metazoa; phylum Arthropoda; class Insecta; order Hymenoptera; family Formicidae; genus Temnothorax; species Temnothorax americanus. The sequence continues at coordinate 7,804,829 of NW_027509442.1, forward strand.
ACGGAAAGAAAATAATTATAGATTTACAGTTGATTAAAATTGCAAAAGAGATTTGAAAAATCAAATGTTCAAAAGTTGAGTAGATTCGAGTTTCGTGTCGATCAACTCTATAACTTTTTTTTTTTTAGAATATTTTTATTTTTCCAAGAACGTTTGTACGTCTCGCGTCTGCGACAAATAAACGGGAGATGATGTAATTAAATTGTTTAAAAGACAACAACAACAAATAAACAATTTAATTACATCATCTCCCAAAATTAAAAATTTTCTTTCCCCGTATTTCATTCCTTTCGCGTATCTTTGTGGTTCTCTACGCGCGTTTCTTCGCGTTCTTCCGATTTTGTTTGTTCGCGTACTTCTGATTTCGTTTCCTCGTGTTTTTCTGACTTTGTTTCTTCGCCGTCCTTTGACTTTGCTTCCTCGCGTTGTTCCGACGTTATTTCTTCGCCGTCTGCTGGGTTCGCTTCTTCGACTTTTTCTGCGTTTGTTTCTTCACGCGTCTCTAATTTTGTTTCCTCCTGCTTCTGTGCGTTCGTTTCTTCGCGATCCTCGGCTCTGGTTTTCTCCTTCGTCTCCACGTTCGTCTCTTCGCGTTGTTCCAACTTTATTTCTGCGCGTTTCATAAATTTCATATCGCTTTGCTTCGCAAAAGTCATTTTCTCGGTTTTAAGATTCTCGTTGGACTTCTTCTTCAAGTCTTCTCTTTTTTTTTCTTTCAATCTTTCCGCTCTTGTTGCATATTTGACGGTCACGCATGTCGGTACTTTTTTCTTAATCAGCTATAAATATAGTCACATTTAATACGCGTGCTATCGATAATTTTCCACGAGTTGTTTACCTTGCGGGGTAATATTTTTTTGCTTGCAACTTTTTTAGCAGTTACAGTCTTATCCCAGGCTAATTTCTCCCGCCACCAAATTCGCTGATACTCGTTCGAAAGTAGTTGTTCTATGCGAGGTTCTCTCTCTCTGTGTATGCACGCAACACGTGCACATAAAAATATTATTTATAATATAATATTGAATTTAATATATAATAATAATAATATTAACCCTAGAAAGCATATGCGGGGTAATACGTTACCCCACGCGAAATTCAACGTACGCCCCTGATTTAGGGGCCCGAGAGGCGACCACGTTGTTTTTCGAAATTTTTTTACTGTTTTTTTTTTTACTACCAGAAACTAATGACTACTATAGTCTTCCCTATTAAAGAGCAAAAAAATTATCTATTACAAAGTTTTTTAACAACAAACAGAAACATTATACACGCGGTACAAGTTTGGGGTACGTTCGTACCCCGCTTGGCCTTTCACGTATGAGAAAATTCATATATGCTTTATAGGGTTAAAAATATATAAAAATTAATAAACAATATAAATGTGATGTAATAAATAATATTTTTCCAAGATATAATAACGAATAATATAACAGAAGAGTCAACAAATTTAATTTCTATTTGTTTTTTTTTTTCATGTTACAAGGCATAAAAGATTTTTAAATTTTTAACCAGCATAATAGACACCGTCAAACGTAATAAATTTTTGCGGTTGTCATTCGCTTTTATACTTTTCTGTTTATTTGTGTACGTTGGTTTTGAATGTTTTAAAAATCTTTTAAATTGAAGACGTATTATTTATACCTACATATAATAATTTTTTTACAAAAATGTAAGATGTTGACTTTTTTGCACGGAGCATCGTGAAAATAATTTTCGTGCACTTTTCTTGAAGCTGAGATTTATTTATAATTTTGTATTATCAAACACGTTAGTGCCTCGTGTTATATCTTGGAATCTGACACAAATTTCAGATTGTTCAAAACTGGACTTTTAGTTATATATGATTATATATTGTGTTTTATCGTCTACATTAAATTAAATGTGATTTTGGCTGGCTCGTTGCACGTGAACGTTTTATTCGTACTACGCTTGTTGTACACGCGTGTACCGTTTCATTATCTAATCCAAAATCGCATTTAATATAATATAATATAGATGTTGCATTATATGTAATTTTGAATTAAGTCTATTTCAATAATCAAAGTGTCTTATTGTTATGATACGTCAAAATTAAAAATAAATATGTAAAAATTATCAACTATTATAATTATCACGTTCACATAAATAATATTATTGTCTATGTGATTTATATTATAAATAAAATGCACGTTCGAGTCGCGAGCCCATTCTCCGGCTGCTCCGCGCGGTCCCCGTTAGATACGATAAATATTCATACTTTTCGTAGGATGGCACGAACCCTCTTGTCGTCGTGTAACTCGAGGACACGATGTTGTCCGGTATTTTGCGTAGCACCGCGGGCGTCCATGCCTTTAAACGTACATCCGTTGCATTCATACGGACGATTCCACGGGGGCACCTTTGAACCTATCTATCCCGCGACGGTTATTAACGATTCGCCGCGATTTCTTCTCGGATTTCGCGTTCTCGCGAAGGTTATCGCGCGGAGGACGAGCTTGACAAATGCGTGGCGGATGCCGAGACCGCTGGCCGAGTAACGAAGGCGGCTGGAACGATGCGCTTTCTCGATGCACGACTCGATGAGGTCACCGAGCGATATTTATCGACGCACGTATGTCTGATTTCGCAGATAAAGCGTAACATATTATATATATATATATATATATATATATATATATATATATATATATATATATATATATATATATATATATATATATATATATATATATTATAACTATTAAAGACCCGACAAATGGGATATATTTGTATCTTTCAACCTGCGTCTGCTCACATTTTTGCAATAAAAATTAAAGCAAGAGTAATAATAATATACATTATATTACAAGTATAATAATGATGTTATATTATTAATTCGGTATAGATATTATAATATTTAGTTGGAAAGAAACCAGCATTATACTCGTGTGTCACGTGAATTTTTTTACACACTTGAATATTTTACATTTTCCTTTATTAGCGAAATGCGTGGTTTGCAATTTTTTATCGCGAGCGTGGAACGACCCGCATTATCCATTGTTAAAAAACCCAGACTTAATCCATTGTTAAGTCAATAGTCACGCACACTTTATCCTTCTCTCTTTTCCGCGATTGGTTTTATTTTACATGTGGAAAGTTTTTGTGCGTTGCATTTGAGGGATAAAAATCATAACGTTCGTAACACAGACTGGAAAAACCAATAAACAATCACGTGCGTTCTTTCTGATAAGATCGACATTCTATATTAATGGATAAACGTGTTCAACTATTAATTCGTAATACTTTTATTTTTAAAACGTGTACGCTGAGCGATGACAACTACTTGCAATATATGTGTTACACGCATTGAAACAAATCTGAGATGAACGTGATTTTAATTTTTTTCTTTTAATTCAATCAACTAATAAACGTACATCATATTACGCTACCAAGCCCCTTGCTCAAGTCCACGTATCAGAATAAACGATCATTTGCACGGACAGTTTCTCACGATTCGATTTTTACATACAGCGAGAGAATTCATCAGCATCGCGGGAAAGAAGCACGAACGAACGTCGACTCGATTTTATACATATTCTTTTTACAAGTGGAAATATTGTCTTAATTATTAAATGAGATCTACGTAAGCTTGGAATTAAAATTTTATTGAGAAACGTTTTGCTGTTTACCTATACTTGCAACTTTTTCAATAAAACTCATAAAGATTGTTACATAAACTTTTGTTAGCTCAAGACGTATCAATGTATCGGTAAGCATTTTCTCGTCAACGTCTGATTTAAAGAGGCCATACATCTTGCGTGCGGAAACAGAGAAAATGTTTAAGATTAAAAAAAAAAAAAAACTAAATGTTATCAAACTTTTCGGTTTGATCAAGTTATAAAAGTACGTAGTTTTCGTGTTTTATACATAAAACGACATGCATATAACGTTGACGCATCGCGAAAAAAGTTTATCTTGCACACGAAAGTGATAGCAGAGTCCTTATCTGAAACAGAAAATTCGTATGCTATTTTAATCCTTATTAATTTGCCTAGAGTAGAAAATAAAATTATTGAAAAGAAATTATACATTTACAAAATGATGACCTTTTAATTTAACATTTTACACGCAAAACAGCGTGTTACCTTAAATAAATATACTCCTCATATATACATATACATATATATGTATACATATATACATGTATCGCGTACAGCGTTTTATACACCACGTACGGATCAGGCCGTATGTATATTTCTGTATATACGGAAATTTTGTTTATTACATTAGATCCCTTTTATGACGATCCAGTCCGCCATCCTTACAAACTTGTTCGATAACAGCCAACTTACGCGATAAAATTAGAAACTATATAGTTCGCCACTAGTTTCGTTTCTCCTTGATCGTTTTTCCTTCTTTCGAGTTACGACCGATGATACTACGGTGTGCCGATGTTATCACGCTAATTATAGAAATGCATGCCAAGCCATTAGTCGCTGTAATAAGAGCGAGTTCGGTTAGGTTCAGGTTGCGTGCGATGACCGTGAATGCCGATTATTAATTCCGTGGTTTAATGCCTTCACGCATGAGCGCGTTAAAAATGTTTCATCAAAAATGGTTCTGGTACTGGAAAATGATTCTTAATAATATCACGTATCAAATGTACACATATACCAACGTTGAATAAAATATCTTTAAAGTTTTCCAGATTTTTGAAATTTTCATTTTTTTCCACAACTTTGACACCCTGTATTTTGAAGCAGTTTAGGGCATATATTTATAGCACCTTTTCTTCCTAAAATAAGTCGCGGACGATCCCGTTCAATTTTTTGTACGTACTTGGGAAACGATCAATATATGTATATTTGTAATCAGTGGTAAAGAAGTCAATATACCTGCGTAACTATGTAGCAAGTAAATCACAGCTGGTAAAGGAAAAGTTACTTTGATCATGTTCGAAGAAGTTTTAAATTGTCCGCATCAATCCGCGTAGCAATGCAAATCGTCAATCCTCGATCACCTAAATAACACGTTTCGACCACAAAAATCGTGGCACGTAATCTTCGTCATTTTGCGCTTACATAATCGTATATAGCTGTTTCGTCGCGAGAAAGTTTGCGATATCTGGTGAGGGACGAAACCGAAAGTGGTCCCGTGTCGAAAAATGAACAGAGACGGAGAAACGCGCGGATAAACGCGCGAGACCAACTGATAACAATCGCGAAGGACAGTCGTGTTCATGCTAATGAATGTTTTTCGCTCTGCATCGATGCTAATCGTCGCTATATGCATATTACGCGTGCGTACGATATTGCGTATACTTTTTATCAAGTCGTTTGGCCAAGCCACACCCGTGCGGAATCAGGGACGATCCTCGAGTCCGATATTTCCAGCCGGTCACCCAAATTCCGCGAATCACGAATCCGGTCGCATTCCGGGAAAGAGAGAAAAAGATGTTTAATTTCGAGCTTACGTGGCCTGACGGTTAATGTTCTTCACAGTTAATGTTTTATTTTTATCCCTATACTTATCCCTTTTTTTTAATCGCTATAATTATTTTTTTGAAACTGTATACTTTTTTATTTCTTCACTTTTTCCCCTTTCCATTCGTCGTGCTTCTTTCGCGCAACGAAAACATTTGCTACGTTTGTGTAATTAAGTCTATAAGATAGTCTCACGTTTCACGATAATTTAATTTGACAGAATACAATAATTCGACAATTATGCAATTTTTAAATACAGAATAAATAAATAAACGACATTTTTCTAATTATGCGAGTTTAAAGCTTTTTAAACAGAATATAATAGATATGGAAATAATTATATACGCATGTTACATGTAATCGGAGCAGCTTTAATTTTATAGGTACATACATGAAATAATTTATTATTTACGATAGGATTGGAAAATCCAATTAATTTCGTTGAGACGTCTTGGTTTTATTTATATGTATATGGCGCGAAAATATTGCCGCCACGACCTAGATACTATTTACACGCGCGTTCGCAGACAATGTATGTACGCAGCCGGCGTTTTTTAATTTATCGCGACGTCGGGATCACGAAGAGATTTCTCGGCGTACGTGCGTTCGCGCTCGGCTTTAGTCGCTCGCGTTACTTAATTGACTTTTTTTTTATCAGCTTTAATCGGCGTGCACAATGTCGTTCTCTGCCACGCGGATCACGGATCTGGCGCGTGTACGCACACACGCGCTCACGCATCTACAAAATTTGCATAAAGAATATCATGTTTCACGGCCGGAATACCGCGGGCCCACGGCCCGCATAATCCCGGCGACTTTCTGACGGCCATCGTGCCGATTACGCTTCGCAACAGCTTCGATATACGTATGTAAAACCGAGTTTTTCGATTGGGCCCGCGCGCGTTTGCGACGCGGATACATTTCCCACTTCAAACAATTCGAATCAATTTGCTGAGCGGCGGACATTCATTCTCGATGTCATCATCTCGACGCACGAGATAAAGGTTGTTATTATTTAATCCTCTCGATATATATCTTGCTCTTATGAGGAAAGAAATCTCAAAGTTTCATAAGAATAGTTTTTACCTTGCCGTATAGATATAATTCAAATTTTCAAGAATTGTTTTCGTTGCAATCTAAAATATTCTTGATTATAAATCATAGCTGTGAAAAAATCAACGTATCTATATATCGTTTCCCTATATACTAACTAGACTTTTTTGTATTTATAATGCCCGTTAATTAATCGAGTCAATCTTTCTGCAAATAATCAGATGTAAAAGATACTAAAAGCAAATGAGGAATGAGAAAACGTATTAACAAGATTTTTTTGTAACAAGACACCGAAATCCGTGTAGGTATATCTTATTCCTGCTTATTATCGCGGTCAAACAGTTGCAGGTGATTCCGAGCAATTAAAATCCAGGCCGTGAGAGCACGGATTAAGAACAGATTTATATTAAAGTATACGTTTCGTTTTTGCACACGGACGGCGCGTGTGAGAGGTCCCGAAGAAAATCGAAAGTCCGCCGCACACCGGTGCGCGCGTTGTGCGGCGCCAGCTGAACTTCAGAGATTGGAGGACTCATTGGAACGACGACGGGTTACGTGATTTGGCAACGTGCTCATATCTGCTTAATTAATGCTGGGAAAACGTATCGGGGGTCACGCAGGTGCAGCTGTGCCCGCGCGTCGCTGGCAGATGTGTCGGTCGCGTCCGAGATTTTTTTATTTACTTCTGCCATTTAACGCGTCGCGATTATGGCAAAGCGAAAATCTGGGTCGGAGAAACTTCGGCCGCTCTCGTTTTCGTCCCTCTCGTTTTTTTTTCCCTTACAATTTTTCTCCTCGGCTTTTATCTTTGTGCGGTTCGGGCGAAACATCTGGAACGTTGATAAACGAACGATCTGCGAATATGCAAATGCGCGACCGAAAGTGTTTTCTTTTCCGTGCAGCAAACAAATCGACAGTGATTTAACCCAAACGCTCGTACAGTCTTAACGATACAAAATTATAACAACCTACCGGTACATAAGCATTTTTCAGAACGCACAAAAAGTCGAAGAGGCAGAGCGATTCATTATTTTTATCTTTCCCCTATAAATTAATTGCAAAAGAATTTTATATAACTGAGACATGCAAATATCACAAAAACATCTTTGGCTATCTTATTCGCATATTTTTGTTCGATAGAAAGTGAAAAGCGAGCGGTTGATGAGTGGATTAGATACTTTAGATCAGAGGAATTCTACGTTCGAGCATATCGCGGCACGATTCTTTTGTGGATTGGCAAAGAAACGTGCGTATTATTTCGTCGCGGTAGTAGAATAAGCACCACTCTCTATGCGTTTCGTCCCATCTGATTACGTGTAAGAATGGTTGGAATAAATTGAATACAGCTAGGTACCGCGAATGACACCACTCATCAGCGTTGATCGTTATCACGGACCGTTGACAAGTCCTTAGCCTTTGTAGTGAAACGTCACGAGTTGCAACAGTGTGTATTATATTCGAGCAACGGTATCCACGAGTTTGTCCTCACAGCTTCACCTTCGGAGATCTAGTCCGATGGCGCGTCGCGTAAGCGCTTTAAATTTGATCTGCAACTTTATATTCCGAGTGAGTTACGACACAGTAACTGTCATTAAGCATAATACATTCAAAGGTAAAACTGATGTATGTAACTGGATACGTCATCACTCTATAAGAAGTTAATGTACTGGTCTCGCGTTTGGGATCCGCGATATCTGGAATATATATCTAGGATTCGCAGAAACGAGAATCTTTAAAAAATTTCCTCGATATGTGAAATCTTTTAAACGACAATGACGATTTAAAACAAGTTGTCTAGATTTTATCTTTTGGATAAAAGTAGTTTTTGAAACAACGTAAACAAAAAGTTGTTTTATTTTGTTTTTTTCCCAAGACTCTCGTATAAGTATACGAGATACGAGATATAGACACAGTATGTTTTAAATTGTCGATTGAAAAAACCTTGATCTTTTTTTAGCTGAATTTTTGCGGCGTGCAAAGATCTATGTGTACACATTCTCATTTTTATGAATCCTGAAATATATCGTGCAAGAATTCATAATGTCAGGCATAATAAGATTGATCCTAGGTTTCTTCAACTTGGTACTTGTACTTCTCCCGTGTGAGAAACATTTCCATCTTCGAGTATGATTTTAAATATCCCCCACAGTACTTCCCCGGTAAATAAAGATAGGCGGAGCTAGTTATGGTATCAGGTGTCACGCGTATACGCGCTGCGTAAGAGAGAAATGATTTTTGATCTGATCGTAGCGCGAACGTGCTAACGGGTCAAATGCACAACAACAGTTTCCGTTGGAGAACGTGATTCACGATCCGCCGCGATCGAAAATCTACCACGTACAGCTGCCGCCGGCCACCAGTTTCTTGCTCAACTGTTACTCGTTACGCGGGGACGCTTTATGCTATTCGCGCGGAGATATAAAAGAAGAAGAAGAAGAAGAAGAAGACGAGGATGAGGAAGAGTTCGCGAGTGAACGTGAGATTGCAGCGAGCACCTGCGAAGACATTCACCGGCGCGTACTACGTGCAGCACGCGATCTATCGATATCGACGATAACATTCCTCGACGTTGGGGGGAAGCGAAGATTCCCTGTATCTCAGAGATGGTTCGATGCTGGAAGCTCGTTGTGTAATCTTATCGTATGTCGCTATAAAGTATAATTGATATAGGATACGATAATCGATTTCATATACAGGATGCTCCAAAATCGGATAATATTAAAAAAGATGGGTCTTGTGTGATCGATATGGAGCACATGGATGTCTTTGATCTCGATCCCTCCGTAAAATCTTGATGTTGGATTCTTATTCCTTAGACTTTAATCTCATTCCAGATTCGTTAAATCAACTCAACGCAACTCCATTTCGAGATCTCCATCGTCGCGATCGGGCGCGTACCGCATCGCCGTGTAGCGAAACCTTTCACATCGTTCCCTCCACCACCCCCCGTCATATCATAGATTAAAAGGAGCACGACGAAGTCGACCGAAGCGTCGCCGATTGATCCAAGTATTGGTTTACTTCTCCACTTATGTCCTTCAACGTCCAATCGCAGCACGTCGTGTATTACAGCCCGTCCCATCCTCGTCATCTTGTCGATCTGAAAATTTCGCGAATCATCGCTCGTGAAAGCGTTCGATAAAAGCGAAAAAGTTTCGCCCGATACAGCGATGACGGGGAAAGAGACGTCGTCTCTTCTTTTCTTGTCTGTTTTAATATCATTTCGGTTTTGTCTGCGAGCTCTCCCCATCCGTCTCAACGACACCTTTGCGGCGCTTATGTTACGCGAAGCTGAGAGATCTTTCGACGCTTGCCTGGCTATATATTACGCGACACGTGCGATGGTGGGTTACTCAATACTCCGACGATCGACGGGCTACATTCCTGGACCATCTACTTTCAGAAACGCTCCTCACTTTTGCTCTCGATCATAATCTCGACGATTGCACGCGGACGTTAGATTTCGTTCTGCGCGATTGATTAAAGTTTGGGGAAAGGTGTCCGACGTGTCGGCCTGACGCCGCTTACCTCAGATCGATTTTCGCGTAACCGTCCACATAAAAAGCCCAACGAGGACACGATTATCTGTATTCGTGTTCTTTTTGCGCTCTTCGTTTCTCCCGCGTTTCACTCCGTTTATTTTATTTCTTATCTCGATGGATCGTGATCTGTTTTTTTCTACCGTCGCGTCGTGGCGGTCGTGGCGATAAGTAGCGAGGCAACGTAGGAGATCGCTCGATGCAAGATAGATTATAGACATTTCGAGGTCATACGCGCAGAGTGTTATCTCAAAACACGGTCGCGCTACTTATCACGATATTTTTTGGAAGGTATGCTCTAGTAAACATTCGTTCGCTCGTACGATATAAATAATCTGATGTCAAATTTATGAAGGAATTCGTAGATAAGACATGATTGAATGTAGCTCGTAGACAGTTTGTGTAATATTATCGGAATATATTTTGATATTTTAAATGTTCTTTTAAATTTCATGGATTAACGTTTGAATTAATATTACCGTATAATACCATAAAATACTTTGTTTTATAACGTCATTACATTAATTTAATAAGGATGCTTCGTAGCACCAAAAGTTAAATATCGATTATTGATTTAAATATGTGGATTTACTGTTTCAACAAAGAGTCCTATTTTAATTTATTCAAATAAATATATGGCGTGTGTCGAATGTTTGCTAAAATAAATATAGATATCGGAGGCGGTGCATCTCACGTATTACTACGTTGCACGGACAACTCACGTTCTTTCGACGAGTTTCTTGCTCCATTTTTATTTTCATGTGTCGGGCGGCATCCATAAAAAATTGATACCAAAAACATAAATAAGCATCAGCGGGAGAGACAAGTTGCGGCGCGTATAAGAAGAAACGAGAAAGGATCTTTAGACAGCTCGCTCGCGCTATTGGAAACTAGTTTTACTGCTACGTTAATCCATTGCTAGATACTTAGCTTTGCACGCCGCACCGGTCGGTTACGCGTTCCCCTTTCAGCTCGTCTTCCATAATCGCGCGCGAACGACTATCGCGCGCGGTCGGCAATCAATATGAAACCCCGGCCTCGCTAATTACCGGCGACGTTCTGCCTCCGCTGCGCGATTTCAGGAAAGCATCCGTCCTTTTTCTCCGAAAGTTTCTGAATCGTTTCGAATCGATTGGGAAAGAGAGAAAGAGAAGAGGGTGCGCCGTTGCACCTGCGGTAATTGTCGGTAATTAGTAACGCGTTCGCGAACGTAATCTCGGATATTCCGTGTTCTAACAGCGCGAGGATAAATCATTCCTATTAATTGCCGGGTTGCGAAAAGAGAAGATCGTTCTCGTGGATTGCAACTTTGTACGCGCGGAGGTGCACGATGCTGGAGTGTAATATCGCCGATATCGCGTTGCGCTTCGTGTACTTACTCTTCTTGATTCATGCGGACGTTGGGCGCGCGTGATTTTTATTACATCCTTTAATTCTAGGATCTTTAATTCCGCGAATAGAGACGCTTCGTTAACGCGAAAAGTTGATTATAATGAATTAGTTAAGTGTGCGTGGTGAGGTACGTATATTTTTAAACATTTCAGCTTGATGTTACAACCTAGGTATTTCGAAATATTTGCGAGATTGACGAAAGGTCGAGACAACGATTCGTTCATGTGAAACATTGCTCGCAAATATCCGCGAACGTCGGAAATCGGGAAATCAATCTTTTCTTTCGTTAAAGCGATCACTCGACGAATTACGTAATCATGCGGCATATCCGTTCGCGCGACTATTCAGCTGTCAAAAGCTGTTCTTTGTTGTGCAAACTCTCGCGAAATACTCGCGAGCTGCTCTTATTTCCCGCGATAACAGTCATTAACCGACGGGCGAAACGAACGGTTAGAGAGCGAACGGGTTAAATCATTACGATATTATTCAGTGACAGGGTGTGATCATCGAAGGCGAAGTCATTAAGATCCCACGTGCACGTCGGCCCCTCTGTTGTGTTTATTGCTTCTTTATCTGCTCCTTGTCTCGTCAATCACGAGTCATTTTACACGAGGTGTGGCAAAAACGATCGAAATCACTTTGATTTTTATATATATACGCACAATTTTATTAAATATAAATTTTATATTATATAACTTTATGAAATAAAATATTGATAATAATGTGAAAGATATTTATGGTTGAGTCAGGAGGACAGCAATAAAATTAAAGAAATGCGAAAGTCGCGCACCGCCGCGGACGTGTGAAACTAAAAGATAGGAATAAAAAATATATAAATATCAGGGACGCATGTGTGTGTACGCTATTAATTTTGAATGCGTATGATAAAGTAAAAAAATGTTTAGACTGGTAGAAATTACATAAGATATACATATGTAACATATTAAACACAATGTAATTTATGTGGATTATAAATTTAAATATTAGTAACGATTTTTATAACGATATGATTTTTTACGACTGGTTTTGTTAAATTCAACGTGTTTCAATAATGGTTCCGCAAACATTTATTTCAATGTTAGTGGAAACCTGGAAATTCTTGAATATAAAAATCTCTGATTTGTTTCTTGAGTGTGTTCCTTTTTTTTCTATACAAAAGATATGCGACTGTGAAATCATAATAACGCAACATTCGTCACGCTTGGACTAGGTTTGAAAATCAGAATTCGTGTAAAACTGTATCGCATCTTCCATTCGCTTACCATCTTTTATAGCTAATCATATATTAGCAAGAAGATGTTCCGTTCTCTCGCTTTTTCTCCGCATTTTGTCGTAAAGTTTGCGTTATGGATCTGCGGCACGTGCGCAAAAATCTCACGATCGAAACAAATTTGTATACCGCGTGAATTTTTGTTAGATCTGAAAAACGAGTGTGCCCCGGCATCGTGGACGTTCCCTATATATTGAGATATAGGATAAAAAGGATATTCTGCTTCTTGAATAAGTATTGAGATGAGTACGGAGAACGCGAAATGATTTCGTCGGGTACGAGTAGACTCGAGTTTTACTATAGGGTAAACTCGGGTAAGATGGCCATACAGGAAAGATGGCCAACCTATACGTTCTTTTAATCTAGCTCGCCATGAAACATCAAATGAACATGGGTTGGCCATATCTTTCCTGTATGGCCATCTTATCCGAGTTTACCCTACACCGCGCGCGTATACGGATTATACTTAATAAATATCTTTTAGCGATAAAAAAAATGGTTGTAATAATATCGTAGATATATATTACATACGCACAATACGGAAAACTTGGACATTTTTTATTTTCAAGTAGATGCGTTGTGTAATATATGTATATGCCAGTTCTCTTTGAACGTATCATGCCTTTCTTCTTTACCTCAGAGGAGAAGAAGATAAAATTTAAAATAATATTCTTATTTTTAATACAAGTACGCAATGAATCGTAAATACTCGAACAAGAGGATTCAATATCTCACACATGTGTATCAAAAAGAAGAAACACGTTCTTTAAATCATGTTTTGCTATATATCACGTAAAATAAAAACAGTATTTCCAAGATTAATACGCCTAGATACCTTGATCTTTTCTATGTAAATTAAAAGTATTTTACTCGTTTAGAAATAAACACGTCCAAAACACAGACGTACCTTACCTGCTTCTTGTTTCATTAATGCGCATAAATAGCGAATGATTGAGCTTCGTGATTGACGTTAACGCATCTAAACTGTTCCTCAGCTTCGTGTTGCATAACACGGTCCGTTTATCCGGTCGTTTGCACGCGCGAACTTCGCTCATGTTTCTTCGAGTGGCTGCACGCTTTGGCCACTCGTGGATCACGTCGGGTCGCAACCCCGTTTCGTTTCGCACGCGATACCGCGCGATTACGGTGTACGGCAGATGGATAATCGACCACGGTGTCGTCACACACGGTGGTAAAAGGCAAAGAAAAAAAAGAAAGGATTACGGCGGTAACCGGTGAAAGTAAAGTATCGGTTCACATAAGGATTAGTTGCGGGATGCAACTGGGAAGCTGGTCGGCCGACGCATCACGTCGCACAAGAAGCGCACTAACGTAACGTCGGATGCTCTACTCCGTTTGCGAGCACTTTCTATAGACGTATCGTCCTTTTTTTTCCGCGTCTTGCCGAAGCCACCTCGCGTACGCATTCCGTTTTAACGCGTAGTGTTAGTGTAGAAAGCGCATGTAGTGCAAACAAATCTAACATTATCCTCGTAGCGCTAAAAGATGTAACGCGCCACGTGAAAGTTGGAGCAACGTTCCGGTGCAAAGTTGCAAATATATATCCTTGACTTTAAATTTTTATAATATATAGATGTACCTTAATTTTATAAATCTCATACGCGCGCGCGACGTTCGCATTTCTTCGATTTTACTGCTACTTGGCGTTACAGCTTCATGAATCGGCCATAAATATGATCAATCTTTGATATTATCGTCATTTCATTTCACGAATAAAATGACGATAACACATCGTTTGATATACGTATTATTTTATTTGTGAAATAAATCGGCGATAATGCATAATACACACGCGCATCAAATTTTATTTCACAAATATTTATGTTTACGTATATGTATATTTACTGAGAGAGGTATCCTACTTCTCGTCTTTCACTTCGCGTTAATTTTACCGCGAGATTCTTTGGTCTCTTTAGAAATGACTTTTCCTCAAGAAATATTGAAACATCACGACGTTCCGCGAGTACGAAATGAGTAAAATAGAAGACTTCTTCATAAATTAAAATGCAGGAAACTAAATAAATAATGGCAAACAGTTATTATCTTTCAGATCAAGTTTATTTTAATAAAATTCGAATTCAGAGCTTAGTTACGAAGATATCTTGATGCTAGAGCGTGCCTTGACATTTTCACTAAAGGAAAATTTAACGTGATCAAAGAATCTGTCGTCAAAAAATAATGCAGAATTCGGAAAATGTATATTTTTTTACATATCGCACTCCGAGAAGAACACTGTCACAACTTAAGAATATACAATTTTTATTAGAAGAGAAGAAACACAAATTTAATTAAATTTCTTTTACGTGTGAAATAACTAACGCACGTACACGTACGACATTTTGTTATAATAAAACTTGACGTGTTTCTCGAAGAAGTCTGCTGTGTGATTCACTTGATGTCGCGTCAGTTATGACACTATTCATCCAGGAAACAACATAAACATAACCGGTTTAAAAAAATTACGATATTTCTGCCACGTGCAGCGGGTTTCGCATATACATATATAGACTTGTGCGATATATTACCATAGCATGTAGAAAACGCTTTAGCCATACTTTTTATGGGTTTAACTCAAAATCGAAATTTTAAGAGTTGTAACGGTATTCTTTTTTTTTCGGGGTGCGATATATATTCAGTTCTAATATATTTCTCTGCAAAACTTTTGCTTCTATATTTTCATGGTTACAGTTTTCCGCTTCTACAAATTCTTAGCTAGATAGACCTTTATCGCGTGATTCCAACAGTTCTTGAGTGCACTGATAATTTACGGGCAGAATTACGGAATATATTCAATCTGTATATACGCGTGTTACCGCGCATGAAAGATGGATTTCTCGACAGCGTGCAACAACGGACGGTTACTAATGGCGTACGTTGCACGCACGTTTGTCGCGCGGCGATAAAGTTTGCGCGGCATGAAATTAACCTTTGATACAATAAGGAAAAAGAGCAATCGATATTTTACGGGTATTCTACGGATATCCAAGTTTCATGAATTATGAATTCCCTGACTTTCGATCGGCGTGGCGGCGACTTTCACTGATCCTTACGCAGGACGAGCACTCTTTAGTCAGCGGCTATACGTTCACTTTGCGAATGAAGTCCGTTGTCAACATTTACATACAACTATTATATGACGTAATTATGTTACAGAGATTCCTTGAGATTAATACGGAATATTGTGATACGTACCTACTTTTAAATTTAATCGCATTTTAATTTAATCAATTTCGCGCGGATTATTGGCTGTTATACGAATCTCACATATAAACTACACGTTGATTAAAAAGATTAATTATAAAATGTACCGTTTACGATTGGCGCGTAATAAATTAAAGTGATGATTTTAAAACACGCATTCGCTGATTTTAGTCACACTCAACTCTGACAAGTATTGAAGTGCGTTAATTGAATCAAGTTCTATCATCGCCACACGTAGAAAACCAACTTCACATACGTTCCATTTTAACACGTATGTACATAATGCACTTGCGCTAACCAGCAACCACAACGTTCATCGTTCACGTAATGCTCGAAAAGGGCAACGCGTTCCACTATCAAATCTTATGTAATCCGATGTAACCGATATAACCGACTCACTTATGACAGGCGTAGGCGCGGTTCAAAAATGGCCCAATCCATTTATGTTTAAGCCATAAGCCTGAGCAAGTCACGGGTTCCGATTTCTAATTCGTTTAGGGTGTGCGTCTAATATCTGGATTCGCCTCCGGCGATAGTCTTCGTCATTCTGCCGGATACAGACGAATGGAGTGCTTTCATGTTACTATACCGTATCGACACATAGATAGAATTATCAGGAAATTAACTCGTTAAGATTGACATCGTTCCCCCAAGGTACACGCGACTTTCGTGTTTCAATTTATTGCACGTATCACCGAGAGACGATACAAGGTCATCAAAGCAAACGATTGTTTTGTATCCTTGAACAATCCATTATTCTTATAGTGTTTTTAAAAAAAAAGCTATAAAATTTTTTTAAATATCTGTACATTTGCATATCTCTATTTCGCTGCTATATTAGTTTTAAAAATACTGTTTCATGATGTGTTCATTTTTCTATACCGAAAGAAATGTCGCCTAAGAAAGTTACATATAATATATTTCTTTTTAAAATAAGATGTAAAGTTGAAATATAACGGCATTATAGTATATTTATTACTTAAAAACTATACAATTATGTATGTTTTTTTTACTACGTACATTAGTAAAAATTACTACAATGCACTTTGTAAAACGAAGTTATATAACGTTATTTTAAACCATTTGTACATTTTCTGTGTTATAGCCTCTTATATCTTATATATATTATTTTTAGTATTAGTTTTCATAAATAAAGGGTTTTGCGTTTTGCTCCAACAGGCCTTGTACGTGCGGGCTTAGGTCGATCCGCCCGAGCAGGTGTTCAATAGCGCCAATTCATCATCGCGCTCTTTCGGATCCGCGGGAAGATCTGGTTCAATTCCCATCGAGGAGCGTCGGTTGACAACGAATTAATAGAGCACAGTTAGACCGTTTCGCATCGTTTACTTTGCTGCTCTCGGGTTTTTCATTCCGGCTCGGCGAAACAAATCGTTCGACAAAGATTATACGGTTGAAGGCGACCGGCCTCCCACGATGCGTTTATATTAAGGGATCGGCATCGTTGCTCTTCACGTATATCCTTCGATAAGAAATACTTAATCATCTCTGTGCATAACAGGAAAAATAACAGGAAAAAATGTTATTATAATCTATAAACATTAACGCAACGTGGCAGAAAATGATTTTGATTTTTTGAGAGAAACTATGTTTCTAATCTTCGGTGATGCTATATTTATATAGTTTTATATACTTCTCTGTTTATAATTATATTGTTATATATTTCTAAATTACACTCATACTCTTTTCTATATTTTAATATGCACTAAAGATCATATTTTAACAATGACAACCTGGTAATTTATAATACGTATAATATATATTATTTATTTTTATTCGTTACTTTTGATTGTCGCAGAAATTTGGTTCATACTATATAATACTCTATAATCGTTCATCAAACGATTCTAGAATCATTGCAGCTTACCTTCAACTCTAATCACAGTATCATAATACTTTATGATAGTTCCATTAATTTACTACATTTTCAACGACATTACTTTAATGCGTAATCATTATTACTCTCGATATAATTGCTTAATGTAATTTCTGTAAGAGTAGGTCATTTCGACTGCAATTATTTTTGAAAGAACTCGCGACACAACGTGCTTTTCGTTCCTTGCGATTCGGTCGTTAAGTCTTCCCACAGTAATACTTTAATTGTACGAACGACTTGCACGTGCAACTCGGCTGCACGTTTCTCTTCGGGCCTCTCGGCGTTTCGTCTCGCGGAAGAAATCGCATTGTAGCGAAGCGCGGCGTAATGCGCGCGCTAGCGCGAATCCATGGAATTTACGATGATTATACTTGCCGCGCGCGGTCCGAACGTGTACGTCCGCGCGTTACATTCCACGATAGTTGTATTCTTCACACGCGGAATGCCCCTGATCGTTAATTCCACGGAACGTCGATAGAAGAATCTTGATGGGTTTACCAATAATCATTGTGAGGTAAATAATGACGCTCCGGCGAAAGATGAAACGGGCGAATTAAAGTGTTTCATTTCTGGTTCAAGGATCATTAAAAGCTTTGGTCACGCTCCTCTATAACCGTTATAGTCTTCAAAACACAATAGACGTGTATATTTGCAAACAAGACGTAATTTATTTTCACGTGAAACAATTAAGGTTCTCTCATATGTCACATTTACAATATAATTAATAAATAACAAATCACGGATAACTGATGACTATCGCTGAACGATCATTTTTGTAGTAAGTATAAGATGTACAGAGAACGTTAAAGAAAATGTTGCTAAAGTTTATGACGAAGGGGTAAAGAGTTAAAACGAAGTAATCTTCACGTCGCATGGAAAACCATAGGGTGTATCGCGAAAGGGCAATACCCCCTGCGCAGAAACACAGTGGCCGTATCTCCGCCGGCTGGCAGGTCGAGGGCGAGGCTAACGCTGGAGTAAAGGTTATCTAACTAACGAATGAGACGCTCGCCTTCTCTTCTAGTCTTCTATATCCCGAAGGGAATACGTCGCACGCCCCTCATGGATGCGATCCTTACGCTCGCGGACGCATTCATCCGCCGTCGGCGTTATCGCAATCTCGCCGCTGAGATTCTCGCACGAGCTCGCCGTCATTCCGTCAGTTCTTCGTTGCCGCGCGTTATTTCCGTCAGAAAAACCGCCACGAGCGTGGGTGTCTGGGCGATTAAGCCCGTAAGCAAGTCGATTTGCAAGTCGAGAAGAATTTCCTCGTCTAAAAATGTTGATGGTGTTATTTTCTTCTAATAGATTTGCAGTATTATACAGCGACGTGCAAACGAATGACCGATCGTTGATTTCTTCAATGAAGCTGATCGCGTTATTTTCTTGAAGAGAATTTATCAGTACCGTGAATTCTCTTCTGCTTTTAATATTGTTTCACCAATATGGTCTACACCTCTACGCTAAAGAGTAGAAGACAGAGATAAAGCAAATTGTGTATCTAAATTACGGAATTTTTAATTTTTATGAAAAATATATCCATCGATCTTGTAAAGTTTCATCCTACACTTTTAAACATTAAACGGACGAAATTTAAACCATTATCTTGAGTTGGTCAACATTTTGTTATTTTCAACTACTATACATGTGTGTCGTATTATTTCAACTCCACATTGGTTTAGTCAAGTTGACATCATTTTAGTTAAATTAACGACAGAGTAGGAGCAACGGCAACCTGCGGGAATGATTAAAAATGACTCTTATTGAGTATAATTTTACTCCACGAATCCAACAGTGTACGTGACTGTTTCTTTTTTTTTTTTCATCTGCTCGGTTTCCATCATTGATCATTTCTCGGCATTCTCCCGTGATCGAATTCTCTCGACTTGTGTATAACGAAATGTGCGGTCGAAGGATGCATGCGTGAAAACCCGAAGCAAGTTGACGACTTTCCATCCTCGTGGTCGCGTTGCGGACACGTTGTTACAGGCCGCGAAATGTCAAGGCATCCTCGTGTGCCGAGTGAAAGGACGCGTCTCGCGTAGAGTCCTGTCACGTCGGACCGGGCGAGCCCGCTTTCCGTTTTCCATCTTCGCACTTGGAATACGTAACAAATTAATATAACTGTCGCGGCTGTAATTGACCGCCGTAATCGCGATAAAAAAAAAAAAAAAGCATGCGGTTTCAAAGATTATCTGTGATGACAGCAAAATGAACATTGACTACTTGGACGGGACATAATAATATCTATGATGAGACAATAAATAACGTGCGAAAGTTTTTGACAGCTTTTGATAACGTATCTTTATTTTATACTGCAAAATTGTGTATGCAATAAATGATTATAGATTAGATATATATATATTTTTTTGAATAATATAATTATATAATTATAAAAAATCAGTATATACATATATTATCGATGTATAAAAAATTATTCTGCTGTTTACATTGTTCAATCTTTCATTAAGTTCGATTAGTTTCCGTATAAATCCGTTACATAAACGAGATATTTATTCAGCGCGGACTACGATAATTAAACATTTATAGTCGTCTAATTTATATACCATTTCTTCGATCAATACTATCGCGTGGCATTCGATACGTCGCGGTCGTTGTTGAATGAGAGAAAAATCGTAAAATACATTACGCTCGGCGAGGAATTAAGCGTCGATGCATAACCGTGGCTATTTCTGCAACGATTTAATAATAATTGAGTCAAGATGAAAATGTTCTACGGCTGGCGCATATAAATTTATCATGCGCACGTATTAAAGATTTATAATTATTTATCGATAATAAAATGCTAATATAGCGGTAACACTGCATGTATCCAACTTCTAGATTTTTATGAAAGATGTATTATAGAATGGACGATATAAACATATGTGTTTGTGTGTTTATATGTATATCTACATTCTTTTTTATTATTGTATATTTTCGTCATTTGTCTATATACAAGAGGCACGTATGTGTGTTTATCCCTTCTTATAGAATATTTTTAATCTCTATTATATGTGATTATTTAATAAATAATATATATTTTCAAAAATTGTAATATCATGGAAAAGAGACTTTTCAAATCTTGTGTCATGTATTTAACAGATATGTTTTTTATATTGCTATTATATTACAATTTTACATGTACGATATCTACTAAGAAGGTAACCAAATGAATTTTATTTTTGAACGTACTTTTAGAGGTTTGAATTAAACAACGTGACCGCGCAGCTACAATGAATCTAACATGTAGGTACACAGTACCGGTTATAATTAAGTTGCAAAGGCTTTATATGTACTCGAAAGAAGTAGAATGCAGGAGTTGGCGCCGAGAGTTGTCTACTACTTGCAAGTAGGCAACCTTGTATCGATAATATATATATATATATATATCTCGAGAGAGGTCAAAGATTATGTAGCTCAGTATCGATAAAAGCGGCCACACGTGTACCATAACTGATACTTATGATCCATCCATGTCGACTTATATCTCCGGTATAGAAAATATCGAATAGACCGCGGTAGTGTTAGTTACGGATGTAGTAAATTCGCAGTATGATCGAAAAGCGATTTTTGAAAAAAAAGTCGCTACGCGAAAAGTCAATTTAAGAAATAAATTTCTTTTTTATTTTGTAAAGAAACTTTACTTTTGAGAGAAACAACTTTGAAAGCTGATTTCTCTATTCGTTTTGTTCGTCCAAAGGAAGATGCTTTTAAAATTGACCCAGGTGACCTTAAAAATAAATGATTTATTAAAGTACAGCGTATATGCTAGATAAATAGCATCGTAGAAATCGCTTTCCAAGGAAACAAGGTTCGATCTGTGCCATAGATTGCTTTCTCGAGCTAAACACGAGTTACACGAACGTACCTTATTTTCTTTGCAGGGCAACGACACTTGCAAAATTGATTTACGTCAGTTTCAGAATAACCGAGCTCGCGGATTCTTTCACAGACGTGCCTCGCCGTTCTTCCGGGTTAGCTTACGCTCCACGCGACATGCATCTCGGGAGATCAGCGAACGCTCGCGCTTCTCGTGGCTCGACGTCGCGCGATCCCCGAGGATGACACGTATCTCTTCCACATTGCTCATTGCTGGCGCGGACAGCGCAGCTGCTGGAACGCCGCGGCGCGCCGGGCTCTTGTCCCACGGATAGGAGACGTTAACGATGCCCCCGTGTGAGCGAGATGGGCGCTCATTAAAACTAGGCTCTAGAATCCAGCGTCTAGTGCCGCTGACAAATGTGACGATCCGAGGCGCACCGTAACCGAGCTCGGATCGCCGTGCCGCCGCGCCACTAATGGCCAAGTTAATTATTGTCGGCCGCAATTAAGAGCCGTGCTTTATTGAACACGCGCCGGCGGTATGTTGGAATCACGCGGCACGCACGCCGCATGCGGGATCATGGGAAAGAATTATATTAACATCCGGCCCAAAAAACGTAAGACCGCATGTAAATCACGACGTTAATTAAGCCCGTTGCGAACGGCGTCGGCGTCACCTCGTCTCCTCGTCACCTTGGAGGTTCACGGTAGTCGCCTAGCTCTCGTCTGAACCCGCGGACGATGCCTCAGCTGGTAGCGCGCGTAGATGACACGCGGAAGGGAGATGTCGAGACGATATAAAGAGACGAGAAGATAGAGAGTCGGAACTTGCTGATGTATTTCCCATACTTGTGAACGTACGTCGCTGGTTTTGAGTGTAATAATGTTCAGTATAATCATGCAACCAAGACCTTGTAATATAATCTAGGCATATATAATCCTCGACTTAACGAGAAAAATTTATAAACAAGTTTTAAAATGTTTCCTTAAATGATTGAATAGCTATTGCTACACAGTTGAGTGTTTTTTGCTAGTCGAATTAGGTAATAGAGTTTTATATTGCAATAACGGGAAGAAAATCTTGTTTTCTTTTTGACCCACGATAATTTTAAGATGTGATTTTTCGAAAGCTATCTACTATCTAGCGAAACCACTGCCAAGGGAACGGGCTTGGAAAAATTAGCGGGGTAAGAAGACCCTGTTGAGCTTGACTCTAGTCTGATGGCACTGTAGCGTTTACCTTCGGTGCACTCTTCAAAGTAATCTTTATGCTTGCCTCATCTACAATGTGTTCTTGACATTGTAAACCGCACGGGATGAGAATTTCTAACGAAGATGCCGTGCGCGGCGCATTTCACGTGGGAAAGATACACCGGCATCCTGTTGTAACCGATTCAACGTGTTCCATATCAATTTTTTTTAAATCAATCATCGTATTTTAGACGTCTTCCATTGCACGCGAATAAATAGCTTGGATTGACTGATACGTTACTTTTGATCGTGAGACAACTCTGAACTAATTCTGAAGATTGAAGTATTAACACGTTTCCCAAAAATGTACAAGGCACATTTGACGCACAATATACAGAAATAGTTGTTAATTATACGCAACAAACGGAAATATATTTAGATTAAAAATAATTGAGAACGTAAAAGATGTCGAAGGAGAAGATGTTGAAAAAAGATATATGTGGAGATAATATTATAACATAAATTACATTAAAAAAATATTTTTTTTATTTTTTTGTTGCAAAACTAAAATGTGACGATACAGTACTTGCATTTGATAATCACGTATACATGAATTTAAAAAATTGTAATGTATATTACAAAGAATCATATAAATATTTAAGAATGTAATGAACATATTAAACTTTATAATGTAATCAGCTTATGCTTCGTGTTATTCAGTGAGTAGTTGCTTGAAAAGTAACTATATAGAGTTCAGACTCTAATGAACTCTATTAACAGTAGCAAAACGTGGCGGTCTTGGCGCATGTTAAGAAAAATACATGTATTACCTCTTTAATCTATATCCCTTTAATCTCAGAGAATACTAGCTCTTCAGACCACAGTGCTGCGATTCAGTACTGCGATGGTGAGACGTACCTCCTGAGAGGGACCTCCTTCACTTGAGGAATATGTACGCGTGATAATAATTTTATAAAGTATGGAACGTACATAATATTTTTTAAAACAAAATATATAATAATTTCTGAGACACAATACACGTTCAGTATATTAGAAGATAACAAAAAAAGTTAATTATAATTTTTACTATATCATATTTTTTCGTGTTTACCACACGTCGCATATATTACTACACTTATTGCTTCGTTAATTGGAGAATCGCGTTACTATGTTGGTACTTTTTTTTAATTAGGACGCACCGCAAGAATTCTTGCTTACTTTGCCGGTGTAATTATGTTGAAGGCACAATCTGTACGGATTAAATTAGGTAAAATGTTGGATTATTAAATAAAATTTAGTACTCACAACTCGCGTCAAATTTTTACGAGTACGGTAAATTGTCATTGTGTGACCGGTAAGAGACGGGGGCCGGTAAGATGGGACTAGCGAGATAGGGCGAAGACCTTTGCACGCGAGAAATAGATGGCTGCATACTTTAACGTAAGCACGTTTTCAAGTGCACCTTAGACGAGCAGGTGATTATCCTCATGGAGCATGAGAAAGGCACTATAAGATGCAGGTATAATATCTTCAAATGCCTCTGCTTAGCAGCTTCTACGAATATACTCGCGTGTTTGCTGTTTCTTAAGCAGATTGTGATATATCAATTGACTCACATAAAGTTAACTTGTTAAAATAACGGATTTAATCCTGAACATAATTTTAAGATGAAGGTTTGTGTGTGTGAGAGAGAGAGAAGAGATTGAAATACTTTTGTAAATTTAATTTTTTAGATTTAAATCAACTTCAAGAAGCTGTTCGTGTGCATATAGTTTCTGACATTTATATATATTTATATCTTTGTCGTTTTAGTAAATAACGCATTTCAATTTGCATGGAAGGATACCATGGCATAAATAATAATACCGTAAATAAGGATACTGTGCGCGTATAAGCGAAAAAGTCAATCTTGAAATGTTAGTGAAAAGATTCCAATGGGGAATCGCGGTTTTCGATCGTCGAGGGCATACGTGTACGTTAATTTTTATCTCGTCAAAGTGCATCGATAGCCGCGCCGTCAAATAAACGTGCTGATTTAACGTCTCCGTTATACGGTGCGCGATAAATATTTGCCGCGCGTACCAAAAGTTTCGTTTAAACGACACGCTGTTAATTATATGCCCGATATTATTTTGGATTTGCATGCGCACGTGAAAGAGAAGTTCGAGGATCCGGCGTACTGCGCGTAACGTACGCGTTTAATTGAGCGACGCGCGCGTAACTTACAGTCATGCCGCTGTATTTAAAACGATGTATCTCGAATCGCGCAAGAATGACCGACCCGGTTTATCCAACTTCGATGCATCGTACGTATTTTTTTTCGCGGGTGGCGAAAGAAATCCAGAGATAAAGAACGTAGCCTTTTAAAACTGGGCAAGCACGCAGGAGTAACTATATACTTGTAATAAAGAAATGAAATTGAATTAAATAGCACGCGTAGACAACAGCGAGCCGAGAAAAGTTTTCTGAAATAAATTATATATACAATAAATGAAAATTATTTTAAATCGAGGCCTCAAATATCGATCCAACTACTTTTAAATAAAAGTGAAAACAGAGACAAATCTCTGTAACACTTTAACACCCTATACGGCGGGAAAATTGCAGGAAAAACTGTCTCAATAAAGGGTGTGTTACTGTGCTACTGAGACCTCCCTTGCCTTCGAGCATGAAAACAATTTGCATAGTTATACATGCACGCACGCGCTTAACGCACGCAAATAACAAGCTATGGCGCTTTAATAAGCGCCGAAGTGCAGATAGAACGACGAGATACAAGCGAAACGATCGGCCGGAAAGACTCGAAATCGCCGCCCAGCGGCGGCAGGCGGCAGCGGCTGCCGCGGCTTCGCGAAAGGTTAAACGAGTGGAAAAAAGGAAGGAAAGAATAATAAAAAACGTCCGAGAGATCGTTCCTCTCCTGCCGCATAATCTGATGCCGTTCGCGCGCGATTACGCCATTCCGAGAGCTGCGTTTAATATCGGAGGACGTATGGCTCGAGATCTCGCGTACCACCGCGAATTTCCCTCGTACGTACAAACTGATCCCGTTACTTTCGAAAATCAAACGTTGGAACATTTTCCTCCTTCATCCTTCTTGTTTCCAACTTGAGATTGTGATTTACACAAGTCCCTTAAAGGGTCCGACGTTTAAGATTGATTTATTATCATAGGTTTATTGTTGTTTCGTAAAATGTAAACAAACATCAAATGTTCACTTCTTTAGCTCAAAATCTATATAGTTTTCCAGATTATAGTCTAGCGTATAACATTTAACGTTATATTGTTTTCGAAATTTTGCATTCGAGAAGATTTCAAAAATAGTTTGCTGGTTATAATCATAACATAGCTACCGTGTTTGAATGTGGAAAAAGTAGCACAAAAACGTCCACTTAGACGTTTTCCTGCCATTTTCCCGCTGTAGCGAGTTTAAAGTGTGTTACACAGTTATATTTCTGAGCTTTCTTTTTTTCGAAAATATTTGGTATAACATATGTTGTCATAAAATATACCATCAACGTTTCATGTAGCCTCTGTCGAGGGTCAACGTAAATTTTTGTTCAAAGTGTATGCATTTTTTCTATAAATAAAGAAAATATACTTTTGCTTTTTTTATGGGGGTTCCAAAATGATCTGGGAAACTTTTCATATCGCCTCGGGGGAAACGTCGTTATCACTTTTAATCGCATAAAATCATTATTATCCCAAGTGCGGTGAAAGTCGCTGCCTCGCGTAACAAGTGTCCGGCAGACTGGCAGCCGTCGGCGGATGATCTTGCGCAGCTACGCGACGCAAACGAACGCGAAAGCACAGGATGAGTGATGCGCGTTGAGTATGTTAAATACTCTCTTCAGCGCGGATTTATATGCTCCGCTTCTAAACGGCGAGCACGAATATTGCTTGCGGCAAAGCAATAAGACACGCAAGGTGTACGTACAATCTCTTGAGGACGCACTCTAGTAAACTCCGTACAAATATGGAAGATGAGTTTTCTCATTATGGTCACGAAGAATAATCCAATAATCCTATCTGCAAAAATAAAACACGGCGTTATCCAAAAAGTGTTATATACCCTCAACATTGGATTTTATTTATATAATAACTAATTTTCATTTTTCTAATAAGAAATATCTGTCATTAAAATGCGCGGTGAATGCGATACTTTATCTAAATCTTATATGTACAATCATTTGACAGTCTCGATAATACAAAGTTACTTTGAAATATTAAACTATTGAGATTAAAATATTTGGCATTTCTTTCAGGCACACCTATTATTTGTTATTTTGTTCAGCAATTTTCTTGTCTTATCAAGTGTCGCGCGAACACGCGTGCGAAGGCAATAAACTTGCGATAACGTCTCGTGATATAATTTACGGCGTTGTAAAGTCTGTCTGTGTAATTAAATAGATAGAGTATAAGAAATGAAATATAGCACGTATAGAATGTGCGAGAAGGGAAAAGTCGTATACGTGTCGCACAATGTCGCACATATTAGTATTATACGTACGTACACAATGATAGAGATAATATATAATTGTAATATAAAAGTACGTACATATAAATTAAATGCGTGTTAAAATAGATATATACGTATAATGTATATATAACATATATTACGCATGCCATGCTGCGAAAGCTTCAATTAGATATTTGCCTGATATGTTTTAACTTTTTCACACGTATGTTCATTTATTACATGTATATGATCTACTCTACATACACATGTAGAATATTGTAGAATACATCAGACGTGTCATCAATATATCTTTCACTTATGACGTAGAGATTTATTCTAATACACAAGATTTACTCTATATAAAATTTAAGGATATTAAAAAAGTATAAATCAACAGTTGATTTTGTACGTGTTCGTATTGATTTGAAATTTGCTGGCAAATTTATCATTAAATTAGTAGGTTAGATTAGGGGAGTTAAATAGGATATTAAATTTAAAACACCCTGTAAGAATGTAGCACGCCTCTTTTTAACCAACGCAGGCTAGTAAAGCACTCGGTGGTGCGGAGAAATGCAATATATGCGCAAAAGTCGGATTTTTATCGAATAATAGCACGTACCTGACTTTCTATACTTCATCATACGTTGCATCGATTATACGCAATAATGTGCCGTATGCAGCATGTACGTATAAAATCGTTTAATACGCATATGATGAAACGGAAACCAAAGCGACGCGCGCAACGTTTATGTTTACTATATAGGTAGGCAAATAGGTATACGGCTTTTTGCTATCGACCTCTTCCCCTTTCTTTCCTGTATTATTTCCTCGATACTTTTGTTTTACATTCAAGAGAATCCCGATTAAAGGAATACGATCCATGAACCGTTAACGCTCGATGAAAGTCTAGCGTTAAATTATCTTGTATGCGCTGTTAGAATGTCGGAACTGCTACCGGCAAGTATACACATTGCTGCGCGAGGTCTCCGTGCGATTAATTTAATAATAATTAGTAGCATGCATTTCCGATAGAGCACAGCTAGAAAAAATGGCTTATCGCCGTTCCGCATCCAGTTCTGCTACTATTTACGCGTTACGTGGCATTAATTTGAAGCTATTAACAAGATATAGTTTGCAAGGAATAAAATAATAAAGTGAATGTATAATGTGATGAAAATATTAATATTGTTAGGAAGATCATGTTTAGGATTATGCAGCTTTAAAGTAGTTAACATCAATAAAATAGTAAAACACACACACACACACATATTTATACCATTATTATCTTTAAATCGATCAAAACATTATTACCTTGTATAAATCATATTTCTACCGCACTCAATTTAAACATCTGATTTACCATTTTTTAAATAATAATATAGAAACGCAACTTTCTCTCGATATTCGTGGAACTTAATAATTATTTTTGCCGACAAAAATTTTCTTGATATCCCGTCTTAATATATCCTGGAATATTACATTCTTTAAATTTATTTTTTACGTAATTCTTTTTATCTAGAAGGAGATGAGATAGCAAGGAGATGTACTGTCGCTAGTATAACGTTCGTGATATAGGCATTAAGAATAGTAGACATTCAGTCTTGATAGGAAATATGTAGAGCGCTCTTTTTTTGCGGATTATAGCTCTAGGCGACAAGAAGAGAATTTCGCAAGCACAGTTTAATTTTACATACTGCTGGACGATAAAATGTAGAGAGAGCGAAGGTCTATGACAAGCTTTGTTTTATACAAGTAGGGGTGACTATACTACGTACAGTCAATCAATTAATATGATTATTCGCGGCGCGTGTTGTGAATGCTTGATCGTTAAAAAAAATAGTGATGTGTTTCTAAATTCAAATGTTCATACACATATTTATCAGAGTAAACTATAACTGTATTTCGTCTTACAATGTAACGTTAGCACAACATGGAATCAGCCACATCAAGTATTTATCTATAAAATCATATAGTTGCCAAAAAACAAAAAGTAACGTACAAAATAAGAGAAACTTTACAGTTAAACGTAAACTAATATTTCTGCAAGAATATTCTTATCGACTCTTTGAATATTTTCTCACAACAAATAGTAAAGAAAAAGAGTACATTTCTTTTGTTACCATTATCGTTAATAAACATAAAAACGGAAATTATGCCTATTTTTTATATTCAAAAATTAATAATTATTTAATAATCGAATAATTAACACATATCTTTTTATTACTATTTTATTGCATATAAACGCTTTTCTCATACAGTGATTTAGTCAATATGATTACATAAGTTTAATTATTTTTAGTATACACTATTACATTTAGTTCTTACGACTAACACACGTGCGTGATGCTGTTAATTGACCAAAAATAAAGTAGTCATTTAAGAAGCAAAATGTTTCCTTTCATAGCTCGAAGCGATCGAAGGTTTCGTAAGTGTGATTTATTTTTGTACTCCATCCGAAACACGCGTCGAGAACCGAATCTTGCGACGTGCCGCGACACTGATTAATAATGCGTTCAAAAGCAGTTGTCCTTCAGTTGTGTGCGCGAGTTTTCGATGACATGCTCCGTTGGTTTCGAAGAGCGACGTTTATCTTAGAAAAGAAACTTGTGTACGTTTGCATTCTGCAACTTTGTGATTATTTTATTGTTATTCTATTCTTTGCAATATACATCCGCTTAATGTGGATTTGCCAAGCTAAACGCCACTTACAAGTACATTTCTCATCTAATTTTACAGATTAGTCGCGTGTAATCGAGGAGAGATGAATAATGACGGAGGTCGTGTCCCGCGTACGTTACCCGCTACAATTTAGTTCTTCGTTTCTCATCTCGCCGATTGATTACGCGTCGAGTCGGGTTGCTCTTTAGCCGCATTTTCGCGCCGCGCCTCACTTCAACTGAACGTTATTTGTTTCACACTCGAGCGGGCGGGTGTGCCGTTCTGCGGAATGACACATAAATCAAGCCTTCGCCGAGCCCGCCACCGCCGCTCTTCTTTTACCCTGAGTTCCCTCGTTCTTTCGAGAGAACTCCCGGACTCCCGGCTCTCACGACGCGGATCACTTCGCTATCTCAGCAACGGATCCGGAACAGGCGAGAGTTGTCACGGACTGCACGGACATTTCTGGAGATGGGACTTCGCAATCTGTGGAGCGTGAAAAGTGGAGAGGTGCGAAAAAATACACGTATTTTGTTTCTGGAGAAAACGTGATAATGTCTTCTTCTTTTTCTTTCGGCATCTCGTGAAATGTACAGAAGGTATAATGCGCGCTATCTCTGATCTCGCGATCTAATAAAAGTATCGCACGTCTGAATAATTATTCATATAATATGATTCCGTAATTTTTTTTTATGCTGAATATTAAAAAGATTTAACGTTTATGGACGGAAAAAAATTATACACATACGCACCACGCGCGCGCACACGCGCGCGCACACGAGCCGATGTTATATATATGTAAAGTAATACGTTTATGTATAAATCGATAATCGCGTATTACATTTATTCAACGGAATAATTAGTTTTAGTAATGTATAAAAATAATCAAATATATATTTGTATTTTTTTATATCATTATAATAACAATAATTTAAAATAATTTGGAAGGAGTTTTTTATACCTATGTGTTATTAAAAAATACGATACACGTGATATAATTTATTATCCGAAATAATCTTGGAAGATATAATAACAAGGTACGAGCGCACACGCGCACGAATAAATTTATATCAAGATATTAGATCTTTGCATGGTAAAAAATACGCATGTGACTCGTGAATGTTGCTAGATCGATTTTGCTTGAGCAGCTTGAGCTCCACACTCTGTAATTAATCGGTACCGCGATTGGTGTTATATACGCATTCTTTCTTTTTTTTTTTTTAATTTATGCCTTTGATCGTGAAATCACCAATTTCTAATTGATTGACATGACACTGACCGATCGGAGCCTCTGATTAACCGGAAAAAAAACCAGGCGTAGTTGAATTAAAGTTGAATTAAAAAATAAAACTATTATGTGACTATCGGAAAGAAAAAAAAAAGAGAAAAAGAAGAAGGAGAAAGAGAAAGATTTCTCCAATATTGAATTATGCGTTGTGATACGTTGCTTTGCAAGACTTTATTACGTCGTTGCGCGCGCGATATTTGCTCAGTTAATTTATCTTTTTCATCGGTATAATCAATACGTGCTGTATGCCGTGACATTACGTGATAAGGTAATATGCGAAACTGTACGGCATATCAAGTCAGGAAACACAAGTTCCGTGCTTTTGTATACCGTTTCGCATGTTCCGATAGGATATTGATATCATCTTTTGATATCAGTCAGAACGTCATATAATTATATTTAAAAAAATCACATTTATGCTTGATGCATATAATGATATAAATATCACTACAAATTAACGTAGCTGTCGCGCACAAAGAAAGAATATAATTTAAGCCCTACGTGACATTAGGGGTATTCAAATAAGTTAAAGTTTAACGGTTTGACAGGTTATGTCGGGTTAAAGTCGGGTAAAAAGTTAATTTTTAAACTTTTAACCCAAAAATTAACGTGATAGGTTAATTAGTCACTTATGTATTTTGCATAACCTTAAAGAGTATAGCGCGCCCAAAGTTAATTAATTAACTTTTTAGTCGACTTTTTAACCCGACATAACCTGTCAAACCGTTAAACTTTAACTTATTTGAATACCCCTATTGGGATTTAACTCGGGATTTAACCCTCAATTAGCACACATGTGCTAATTCGCACCACTTTTTTCCGTTCAGCACTTTATATATTTCAATTTTTTATAAAAAAAAAATCATTTCTTTTTTCCTAAAATAAAGTGCACTGCTCGATTGCCAGGAAAATTTTACATAAATTTTTATAAAAAATGACCGAGATACGACAGTTAAAAGTTGTCAAAATCTCAAATCGGACTAGTGTGGCATTTGAGGTGGCCCAACCGAGGTGTGCTAATTGAGGGTCAATATACATCATATTCATACTTGACAGCATCTCGAAGTTTATGTCAAACGCGGTGCCGAATCGCATGACGCGTGTTATCTGATCGGCCTTTCGTATCCGCGAATGTATACAGAGTGTAACGCAAAGTTGCACCGTGACATTTCATTAGCAGGCACATTACTCGCGGCGACGTGTCGGACTTGTTTTACGCGCACGGTCAATAATTACCGAGAGCACCGGCGTTTACTGCTGGTATACTTTTAATACCTGTTGTTCTGCTCTAGACTATATATCTCAACATTGAACGTCGCTAATAACTCTCTAATACTGGTCCTGGACACGCTTCTCGTGCGAAACGTAAATCTTCTCGTGCGTCTTTTTTTCTGTCTTCGTGTTTTGTTTGCCGAGGCCGCGTTACGAGCGGTAATTAGACTATTCCGACCGGTTACAGATTATTAGACCGCGGTAACATTAGACCGGTATTTTCAAGTTTAATGAGGCGACATGAACAACTAATTTGACCGTAAGAACGTAGTTAATCTCTACCGATTTTTCCTCTTTCTTGAATATTATCAAATATAATTTCCATTTGAAAGAAACAAAACTGCATTAATACATATTATAATTAGTAAAGTACATGATGTTTAATGCGTAAAAGAATCATTAAGTAAAGATTCTCTCTCTCTCTCTCTCTCTCTCTCTCTCTCTCTCACACACACACACTCATGAAAAAGAGAATTCGTGAGAACCAGAGCTTCTAGTTATGAACCAGCGTTGGGCAATATCTTCGCGAACTAGTTCATTCGGTTTATCCGGGGCGTATTACGTGTCACGAATGTCACGATATTTATTGCGTCTGATCGGTGAAATTGTCGACCGCGAGTATACGATCGCCCCTGGCCCTCCAAGGACGCATACGCGTGTAATAAAGAACCGCCAATGATTTACTTATTCCCCGCGAATCATGCGATCTCTCGATGTGGCATTGCCCGTTTTTAATCCTGTAATTACTGAGATTCCTGACGACCGACGACTTACACCTGTTCCAAACCACTTACGAAAGAAAATTCTCCATCAAGATTACATTATCTGACGTAAAGCATGTTAACGTTCAACTTTAACGTTAATGTTGTCGATGACGCTTATCTGTTTATCAGACGGATAATAATATGATATTTTATACGTTGGAAATTTATTTCAGAAAATACATAAATAAAACTTTACATTTTTATAATATACTTGAACGGTACACAAGATATCATCATATATGTTTATTTACAAATAAAAAGTATTTATTTATACTACTCTATAGATGCTCGAAAGTGGAACGCATTAAACTCGATGCGTGTTAATTCTTAACAATGACAGCTGCCGTAAGCAATAAATCATGCGCGCACGTAAATACGCTGAAATACGATGGACGGAATATCGAGTACGTGCTTCCGTCAACCCGCCAGGTTATTTATCGATTCGCAAATCGAGTCGCAAATATCTCTGTCTTGACGTTTGGCTGATAGATAAATTATTCGAGCGATCTGTAACAATAATTGATTGCAGTTTTAGCGTGGACACAGTTGTGCAAGCGATCGAATATGATATCTCACTCGATTCATGTGAAAGTAATTAGCGATTACTTTCGATGATCTTTGTAAGGATTGGAGAACGCTATGTCTTATAAAGAAAAATAATTTAAAATTAAGAACAATTTTGTCAATGAATATTAACAATGGATATTAATATTAATTTAACAATAATATATGTTAATTTAAGATAATTAATATTAATACTGATTTTCAATTAGATTTAAAAAATCTGTTGAGTCTGCTCATATTTCTATATACAGTTGGGACTATTTTTAAAATCTCGATGCAACTGATGGTTCTGGTTTTTTGCCAAAGACGTCTTAAGGTTTCGATATTGAGCAGTATCAAAGAGAGTTTTGTGAGTGATATGTATTTGGTATCGCACGCCGAATGTACATTGAACGTTCCACACGTATTGTTATGTAAAAAGTGACATTTTTTTATTTCAAAATTTTAATCGAATTTGAATTTCAACACTTTTAAAACTTTTGAGATACTGGAAAATGTTATAGAGGTAAATTTTCAAAAAGTTTTTCAATTTATGAGAACTTCGGAAAGTTTTTAAGAAATGAAAAATCGTTAGAATTTGTTTGTTTCTGCTTTTATTATTTTATTTATTTTTATTTTTTTGAACTTTTTAAAAAAGTTATTAAAACTTTTCTTGAAACATATTAGAAATTTTTAAAATTTTCTGGAAATTAGATCAGAATTCTCCTAAAATTCTGAAGAAGTTAAACCTCGTAGAGATGTACCTGTTTCCCACGTCAAAATATGCCACTGTTGGCAATAGCTATTAATCATTGTCGCATAACAACCATCAATAATTTAATTATCGACGATGCTCTCCAAGGCCACGCCTTGCACGTTCGTTCGACGAAGTGAAATTTATACGTGATCATAAATGCAGGGGCGTTATGTGCAACCGCAGCGCGATACCATTAATCATATATTATACAATGTGTTTCAAAAGTATCATTTCTTTTTTCAATTTCAGATTCTTTGTTCACGTTCAACTAATCGAACAGAGATATAGTCCGAATATTTTTGAACGCACATTAGAAGCATTTTGGAACTCTACTTTGTGTCACGAACAACCATGTACGTCTGCATACAAAATCGCATCCCGTTTCGATCTGTATTTCCTGACAGAAGAGAGTTTTCTAATACGCGAACAATGCTTTCGCCTTCAGCAATTCGCGTGCGCATAAACCAATACGCGTGTGCACACACGCGTATATTTCCATACCGTTGACTTCACGTAGGCGGTGCTCGAAACGTAATCACCGTTTCCATTGAGAGACAGCATGCCAGGTATTTAGAACCCATTTGTGTCACCGGCACCATAGATCGGAGTCTCGTAAAACAAGTAGTCCACACGCACACCAACAACGCATTGTGCAATATTAATATATCCAGTCTATTCATGCGATCGCTGAATGACTTTTATCTCGAGTTCCACGTGGCTATCGTCATATAGCTTTGTTACGCGGAGAAAGTCATCTTGTCATTCGACGTGTAACGTCCCGGCGGCAACGAGATAATACTTGATAAAGCCAACAAAGTACGTTTTATTACAAGACTAATGGGATAGTACATTTACTGCGTGACTAGCGAGTCAACTTTTTATACTTTAAATTAAAGTAATTTAAATCGACCTGACTGGCAATATATATAACGTCTTTCCGATATGAACATTGAAAAACTGTGAGCCAACTTGGTTTGTCGGATTCACACAGCACTTTTTTCAGATCAATATCGAGACATTATTAATTTTGACCATGGTTTTGGTCCCTTGATGTAATTTCTAAATTAAATAGTTTTTAATTTTATTGCGAAAAATATTACCCCAGCCAGGGTTTGAACCTGGAACCTCCCGTATACCGTGCGGGTGTCGTGCCAATTTTTTTTATACTTTATTTTATACTCCGTCAAAGTCCATTTTGTGCACGTTAGACGTCAATGAACGTGGAACTCGTGTTTCCTTGCAAGGAGTATTGCAAATCTATTTTATTGCTTGTTACATATTTCGGGCAAACTATATTGGCTGGTATATGGCCTTGACACTTGCGGCCTACGACTTGCTGTGTTTACAAAAGGTCGTCATAGTATCACTCACACATCGACACTCGAACGAGCAGGTAGCAAGCTGAAACACTTTTATTATTATTATTATTATTATTATTATTATTATTATTGAATGGCAAAGGTATAATACAATAATAGGCGATAATTACAATAAGCACGTATTCATCTCATCTATTATTTATCTCATCTATCTCAACTATTTTAGACATAAACGGAAGACGTCGTAAATCGCTGCGCGAAAGATTTGCATTGATGTCCGCGCGCGTGTAATTACCCGCGAATGTTTTTCGAAAATGTTGTGCGAGCGCAAAGAGGAGTAAAAGGAAACTTAACAATCTGAGAAGAAAGAGGCCTGACAATCTGAGAGGAGGAGGAAGAGGCCAAGGAAAGGCATCTGGCGCTGGCGAAGCAACCTTGCGGTCAATATTATTTTATTTATTTTTTACTTGCGTATAGTTAATCGTTCTTTCCTGTTTATTCGGAAAATTGTATTTCGGTAATCTAAAGAAAATAATACTATAGAGAAAAATCAATAATCTAAGATTTTTTGCAAGTCACGTTATATAAAAATAGATATTTTTATGAAGATGCATATGAAGATTTTTTTCGAAACGTGTATAATTATTTTAATAAATATTTATTGAAAAACTCTAAATAAAAAATTCGATAATTTGCGCGTATAAAATTAGTTTGCGCGCTTAGTTTGTAATAAATAAACCTATAATGAAATGAATTAAACACTTGTAAAAACTTGTCATTTTTATTAGCAAATAATACAAAAGAAATATACATGTATAAATTTGTAAAAATTATAAAAAAAAGGTTCAATTTAATTCGCGTGATTGCTTGGTTCTCACGGATGACATATTAGTCTTTCGAAACAATGATCATTTTGCACAACAATCAAGGCGCTTATTAGATACTTTTTCCAACATTAATAACTGTATACTTGTACTTTCGAAGACGTTCAAGTAAATTCTTTTCCATGAAAACGTTCGTATGCCGAGATTCTGAACATATCACTGATTATGCAACTAATCAAATTTTCGGCTGTTTTATAATATTTACTTTGCAAGTTGATAAACATTATATATTTTTTTGCGTTATATAAAGAAATTGCAATTTTTTTGCAGTTGGTATGTTTAATTCAGTCATCTACGGAATAAAAGACTTTTATTGTTACACGTGCGTGTACTCATCGCACTGTTTGTCACGGACCGCACGTGATTTTCTCGTGCAATGTTATTTCGCCAGTGCTTATCGATAATTTCGATCTGTGCCACCTACATATAGAGATCGACTGGTTCAACCGGTCTCGTTACGATCTAGCCTTCGTGACACCGAATGTGCCGAGTTACCTGTAGGATGATTACCGCTACCGTGGTGCAAGATCATCGCGTGCTCCGACGATCTTATACGTTCGCTTCCATTTCCTCATCTTGAAAGCAAGTACAACCATACAATTTTGTATCCTAATAACCTCAAATCCTGCGTGCGCCGGAGGGTTTTCTACATAACAATTTTAGATATACCGACATGCAAATGATAGCCGTTGGAACTCTCATTTCCCTGCGTGGGTGTCTCGATACTCTCGATCCACTTGTAGAGACAGTGCTTTCTTAATGAAAATTTCACCGTGCTGTGTGTATAACAGATTTCTAAATTCCGATTTTGGAAGTGGTAATAATTAATCAACGCACATCTAATTAATTAATAACAATAAATAATGTTATCTTAATCTGAGGAATAATAGTTTACTACAACAAAAGCGTTGTAAAGCGCTCGCCTGTTAAACCGCATTAAATCTAAGTTACAGAAATTAGCAAAGCGTAATATCTATATGTTGATAATTTATTTTAAAATAAATGATTTGATAATATCATAATTTTACGTGAGACAAATAACGTTACAGCAAAACACACATTTTATCCCAAAGGAGGTTTTTCTTACGGAAAGATCGGCATCAAATCGACCGAAGAATCCGCGGTTAAAAGGGCACTCTCGATTCCGAGATACCCCGTGCAAATCGTCTGGTAGAGAGGAAAGGAAAGCATTTAACGCTCCGCGGGGGGAACACGACACCGTTCGCTCGTGACGCAAACTCTTAAATAGATCGCGAGCAAACTCTCCGCGGCGAGGATGCACGTCCGTCTCTCGATAGCGCGCTTACACGATTCGCTTGAACGCCTTACGTAACGTTCACACGTAACGTTAACTGACCGCGCGCGAGAAAAATCGTTTTCGCGCGCGGGAATCCCTTCTCGCCGTCCCTCTCGTGCTCGGGTGCGAACGAGCGAGTTCGCAGGAGGAAGTCAAACGGTTCCGACTCGCAATCGCTCGGGGTTAAGTGTAGTGCCGTCCAGATACGTTTTACGTTACTCCGCCAATTGAGCGTATTTAGCAACCGCGATTGCGGTCGGTGTCGTTATCGCGGTTTACGAGGCGACTGTCAATTGACTTCAATTATATGATTATGCAGACGTTACGCGCGCAGGTAGGACTCCTGATGTATCTCGCAAAACTGCACATTCACAAGATATTGGGAACCGATTTTTCTCGCTTGTAATTTCATCCCGAGTGACTCAATTATGAATATGTAAATTGACAGCGAACTATAAATCTCATATGAATATGCAACGTGATAATAATAATAATAAACTTTATTAACGGGTAATAAACCCTTTAGCGTACAAAGAGAAAAGAAAAAACAAGAACAATAAGATAAAATAAAAATTTTACAACATAATATGGAGAAATTCAGGTTACAAGAGTAGTCGAGAAAGTTTTTGTTTAAAAGTTGATACAGAGCCACCAAAAAAGTCAACCCTATTGGAGAAATTACTTGCAGATATTATTAGCCTATTTACACACGAATTTGCGCTATACAAAGTACGGTGATACTCGAAGTGGAAGATGGAGTACTGTCTTAATTCTCTAGTCGGGATGTTGAAATAGATACGTTCCAACAAAACCGGACAATCAATAGAGTGATTAAGAAGCTTAAAAATAAATGTAAGATCAAAGGTTAGTCTCCTATTTTCTAACGATAGCAGATTTAATCTATCTAATATAGTGCAGTATTCATGGCAAGTAATTGACATGGGATTACCTAGCCGATAAGCAGCCATACGCAGGAATTTGTGTTGCACACGTTCAATCAATAGCTGATGACATTCAAAATACGGAGACCAAACTATGGAACAGTACTCCAACTTGGGGCGAACTAACGTACAGTATAATAATTTTAAAGTGGTTATATTCTTAAAAAATCTACCCCATGTGATGCGTAGAGCGCGGCATGGTGACTAATCTTCTCACCTTGCCTCTCACGGTATACACGTATACGTTTTTTTGCTCGCGAACACGTATCTTCGGTGCTCTCCAAAGGTTTTTTTCAAAAAAATAAATAAATAATGTTAAATAAAATTTTTATTTAAAATGAGATATTTTAGCAACAAATATATATTTTTTAAATATTATCCAAATACACACTAATAATCGCAGTTTAATAAATGAATAATAAAAAATTAAGTACGAGAACAAGTTTTATTGAATGTCTTATTGAAGTATATTTACTATAACAAATGTATAAGATACGAAATATATTTAAATGTGTCAAGTAGTTTTTGTTTTAATAACGTGCAGCACACGCAGAAAGTCATTGATATAAAAAAGTAAATAAAAATACAAAGTAAAATATTTTTATACGTGACTTTGTTTCCGAAAAAATCATTTACAAAAACTCGCCTGAACGACGTGTTTCATTATACATTTACGTTTAACGCAGATCTCACCGTGCACATATACATATACGTAATGTATATACTTACATATCCTTTATTATCACGAATTATGTGATGTAATATTAAAATTGTTCCATTTCTTTCACGCGTTCCACGCCGTCACTAGAGAGTTTATGGATTTACACCGAAAACCCCCGCGAGTCTTCCGTGAGTACATGCTAATTAGTGGAACAGATGATTAAAAAAAATAAAATAAAATAACGTAGAGGCGGTCGGTCTGGCGTATTTTCTCCTTCTCGGCCATCGAGTTCAGGAGGTCAGTCGCGCCGTACCCGAAGGCGCGATGGACCTCTATCCGGTGTTTATCTTCGGTATCGCGCCGCAGGATCGTAACGCACCGTGTCGGTATAACCAGTTCTAACGGACTTTATCTGATGCTTTGGTCGGTCCAAACAGGTAGTCTTGAAATGCCGCGGTGCCGATTTGCGAACTCTTATAGGTCATGGATACACGAGGTCGGAAATATACGTTGTCGGCTGACAAATATATAAATCAAAATAAGCAGATAAATTATTTGTCACGGTGTCGTGGAAGAATACGTACGGAAATTCGGATATATGGTGGCAACGTAACGTATAATGTACGGTTAAAGTAAGTATAATTTTTATAAAACTCAAATAAAAAAAAATACAAAGATTAAGGGATTATTGAAAGGCACATTTAAGAAATCGGAATATTTTTTTATATTTAAGAGATTTATCTTTTTTTCATTCTTTTAATTTTGCAATTTTTACTTTGCTCGAACAATCTACGTTAATATCCGTCAAAATATCTATACGCACACACAAATGTAAATCTATTAAAAACGTAAAAATCCCTAAAGAAAATTCTATTATATACATACATATAAAATACGTAATATACATCACGATCAATATATTTAATTTCCATACATTTCCCTAGGAACTAGATACGTAATCATGTTACGTCCATTGAAACACTCTTACTCCAAGTTACCACATTGTTATAGAGTCTATACTTGTTTCTCATCGCGGCGACTTCATATATTAAGTATTCCACGTCTTTTATTGTTTAATCGCGGAAGCGTATTCTTGGACGTTATTGATACTTTCGCGTAAGTGCATATACGTGGAGTGGGGCCAGTTCGTTCTGGAAAGTGACAAAATCCCTATGTTTTCCATTAGACCAAGCCGAACAAGAGAAAGCTTTCGCGCATTCGCATATATACGTATATGGATCACCGCGCGGCGTTCTTTTTTTAAGGTTCGTAAAAAAGTCTTTTATCTCGGATGTTGTAATAGTAGGTACTTCAAATTATCAAGCGTTTAATGTACTCCTCAAACATCGAATGCATTTTAGCGTCGCATTTTCTACATGGTATCTTTAGTGCACGGTACGGTATTCAACAGACGAATGATGTAGAAAGAATAAATTATGCTGGTATTACGAAAACTGAATTTTTTTCATCTCTTTATAAATCGAAGGATACATTTTGTCGCAGAAAAATATTGTTTATTATCAAGAGCTTAATTTATTTCCGTTTACATTTACGTGTGTGTATCTAATACTATCTAATACATGTTTTTTTAGCACGTTTTTGATAAAAAATATCACAAGATTGAAAAATGTTCAATCAACTTTAGTTTCTTTCAGCTTTAATTTCGAGATATCAATATAAAACTAACACAAGAGGTAGAATAAAATAAACGAGAAATTAAATCACAGATTTGTTTGTGTCGGGACGTGCTAATAAACGCGTTTCTCATACGATTTTTATGTAACTGTTAAGGCAACTTTCGACCCG
The DNA here is from genome assembly GCF_048541705.1 of Temnothorax americanus. NCBI lineage: Eukaryota > Metazoa > Arthropoda > Insecta > Hymenoptera > Formicidae > Temnothorax > Temnothorax americanus. The sequence continues at coordinate 7,846,305 of NW_027509442.1, forward strand.
AGGTCAACAGTCCGTCAAGTTGAGGCTCGTACACGATAAAATGCTTAATGAGCCATGAGCCTAATTAACGATGCGCCGAAGATGACTCGGCGCTAAGAACCCACTTGTGACTGAGCATAATGCCTTGATAGCTTTGTCGTGTCTTTGCTAAGCGAGCAGGTTCAAGATCTTCTTTATGACTACATATGTTCTTTGAAGATGTCATTTCTCCCGATCAGATTAGGTGAATGGGAGGCGGAGAGAATCGCAGTTGATATAATGGCTTATATAGTGATAGAAGAGAGACGGCAGGTATAAAGACGGGGAAGAGCGTCGTTGAATGAACAGAGGACCGTCGTATATGCAACTCGTAATCGTTGAGCATCACGTGATCAATTTTTGCACGACGAGAGATATCGTTGCTTTCGCTACAACGTGTAATAAAAAAAAAAACAAGAAACTGACGTTTCAATAAGAAATTAATCAAAGCATTTTTACATTTCTTCATAACAAAAATCTGTATCACATTCGACGATTACGAATCTGTAAAATAACATTTAATTTATGATATCGTTATTATATGAGAGAGATATATGCACATATATTTCCTTATGTATATAAATTGACGAAAGTCGCACACGCGAGTATTTTTTGTATCAAAAATTTTCTTTGTCGCTCTTTTTTATATGGAGAACGTTTTTACGTTTAATATAAAATACAAAGATCTATTCATTGAAATTTACTTCATTGTTATAACGTTCATTGTGTGATTGGTATTTTCTCTTTTTTCATTTTTCTTTTTTTAACTTTATTTCCAGTGGATTGAAAACATTTACCTCGCGCTGCTTATTCTCATTTCCATCGATCCTCCGATTCGAACACGGTGTCCATGATCCATCACAGAGGTATACGCTTGACCTTGTATACGTGCTGTACGCGCGCGTATTCTGCAAATCTGTTATTTCGCATCCTCGCGCATCATCCGCTCGAAGCATTTCACGCTTCTCCGGGATTATTTCCGTAATCCGATATGCTCGCGAGAGCCACAAACCATCACGTACCGGCGATTTGCCATTATTGTGCGCATACCTAAGGTCCCAGTGCAACTGGCAAACGCAGCCGGTCCGTTTCTACGCGTTTCGCAGGATAACAGGAGTATTACCCGAATCGCAGCACGCGTGGATGTAATTTTAATCACGCTTGAAAAATGCGGGTCATATAAGTTTCAACGTATTTGAAGATTGTTGGAAACGCAACGTGGAAACACGCTGCCTCGCGGGAAAAAAAGTTACGGATACCGCGGACCGTGGGCTCGGGCTCTTACAGAGGATTCGCAGAAGCGCGGTTATATGCGAACGCGCAACGTGATACTTTGATAACGTTAATATAAGAAGTAATATTTCACGTGTGAGCGCGCGAGTGTGCGCGACTTGTTAAGCATTAAGTACACGTATCAATGGCATGAGTCGCCGCGGCCCTTCCACCGCAGCGCAGCACTCGTGAAAAATATGACGTATTGCCGCGAGAGAGTCATTCACTCGCGCTTGAATATTAACGAGCGCGTTGTGTCGCGCGCGGCAGGATTTACGATAATTCCACCGAGAGAGGAACACCGTCGCGGCGGCGATTTATCGTCATTGTCCGCGTGTTCTGCCCGCGCGGCACCGTTATATTTCGTACGTGCGTCGCGCGCGTGCCCCTTACCCTAAACGCAAAGTATACCGCAGGTGCACCCAGACGCAAAGTGGCAAAGTATTACCGAAGCAACGCAGCACACTTTTAGATAAGAAAATCTGGTTTTGATAAAAAATAAATAACACACTGATTTTTCAAGTTAGAAAATATCGAACGTTCCGTCTTTTACATTTTCTTAAGTTTTTTATTATTCATTGAACAGATGACTCGATCTGTTCAACCAAATATATAGCTGTACAATGTATACGCTTATTTGTATTTCGTGTATTTAATATGCTTCGCATACACACACAGTCAACATACGCATATATTAAACGTATTTTCCTAATGACATGCAATAATATTTTGTAAGTTATTATAAATATATTACTATATCAAATATATACATATCGGCATTATAAACGCTTCGATTTTATACATGTAAAAAGTATCTTAAAGTACATGGAGAAGTGCATTACTCTTCCAGCAAATGATTTTATTTTACTTGTTTCCTTAACGATATCTTAATCTTTGTGTGTCTTGCATAATATATTCGATAGATAATCTTTTTTCTCTCGGATTCTCGATTTATTTGACACAATTTTTTTTTTCAATTAAAAAAAACGTTTTAAATTAAAGCGTCTCTTTTTTCAATGCTCGCACGATGTTTAATGCAAGAACACATCATGATAGATTTTGCCTTTTGAGAAAACGCCTTAGCCATTGACAAAGTTGCTTCAGAAATAAATCCTTAAACGCTGCCACAGGGATATTTCCTATATAGAAAAGGTTGTTACACACAAAACTATTTGCGCTGATATGGAAGCTCGCGTACTCTCCTGAGTCCGACGAGTTACTTTCAAATACGAGGAGATACTTCCTGCAAGCGGCTGCAGACTTTTCGATTGTATTGTATTTGCACGTGCCGTGTTGTAACTGACGCGTGGACTTGCCGTGTTGCACGCACACGTTGCTGCAGTTTCGGCGAAGGAGCTATTAACCGTAAGATATACGCAATAAAGAAACGATGTATTCCTCGAATCCTTTTTGGTATAAAAGTATATAATTACTGAACGTATGCAAAACAGAGATTTTGAGTTTTAGTTTTTAAAATTGAAATACGATATGTTCTATATATTTCACGCGTCAATAGATGTCTTAATAAATAATGCTATTTTTCTTCTGTTGCTTCGTTTACTTCTCTTCTATTTTGCAATACGTGAACTACCTACGTTGGCACCTGAAAATCGAATAGAAGAATAAATTTACAGTATTGTGGATTGAACGAGAATCAAGAATCTGCGAATTTTAAGGTTTATAAAAATCTCAAACAAATTAAAGATTTTATAAATATCTATTTAAACTGGATATTTTTCAAATCGTGTAAAATCGAAAAATAATCGATATCTTTGAGATGCGGGACGTACTAAGATGACGAGGGATGAAATAAAATAGTTTTGCCAAATCGATTGTTAACGTCTATTTTGTTAAATATTAGATTAGAACACGGAGTTCTGTGTGTGTGTGTATAACGAGATTAGTAATAAATACAGGAACTCTGAAAGGCATACGGCAATGACTATCGTATCACATCGAGATACGCAATCTTGCTTCAATTATAACTAACATGGATCGAAAATAACGTGCGTATTTTTTAATACTAATTTGAAACAAATTTTACCGATGATTTTGTAACGTTACGTTAATATATACGGACGTAAATGATATTCCATTCGTCCTAGAAACTGTTTATGGACGTTCTCGAAACTTGCAAACGGTTTGCGGTCTTCTTCCGGTCGATTTACTACCGACAAATGCATTTATCATATACCCTATCTACCGTCAAACATTTACTATCGCCATCGTAAAAATGGTGATTGATTGGCCACACGATAGTATTTTTACGTTCGTCTTCGCCAACTTCGCCCACACTCGAGATTCTGTCTTTCGAGCGGGAGAAACCGCGCTATGTGTTGCTCTCTATAACGGCGACAGCGTTTTTTGAGATCGGTGTCAGAATACTGGACTCCTGATCAGAGTTGGGCGGCGTCAGGACCACCTGCGGCGCCATGCCGCTTTCGGCATCGGCGCGATCAGGACCGGCTTCATCGCCGGACTTTGCCGTCATTCCGGCAGTATTGTTGACGATGCACTTTTTAAAGTGGGTCCTCATGTTGCTGCTCTGCGAGAACCTGCCGCCGCAATTAGTGCAGGAGTATGGCTTGGTGCCGGTGTGGTAGTTGAGGTGAGTCTTGAGGTGGTGCTTCTTGGTGAAAGCCTTGGAGCACAAGGTGCATTGGTAGGGTTTCAGGCCGGAATGCAGTCTAGTGTGTAGGGTCATGTTGGAGCGGTCGGCGAACGCTTTCTGGCAGACCTGGCACTGATACGGCCGCTCGCCGGAATGAGTCCTCAGGTGCTGCTTGAGCAGCATCTTCCGCGAGAACGCCTTTCCGCACTGATCGCACTGGTGCGGCTTCACGCCCGTGTGTATGCGCACGTGCATGTTGTAGGCCACTCGCTGATTGAAGCTCTTCCCACATTCCGCACAGCCGTACTCCTTGCGGTTCCGATGGATCTTCATGTGCGAGCTCAGGTAGCCGCGGTCGTTGAAGTACTTGCCGCATTCCGGACAAGTGGCGGCGAACTCCCGCGTGCCCTCATGCACGCTGCGATGGTACTTGTAATTGCGCAGCTGCGAAAACTGTTTGCCGCAGTCGGCGCAGTGGAACGGCTTTTCACCGGAGTGCGTTCGGCTGTGCACCTGTGACGATCACACGGCGATGTATAGCTAGGCTATTTACAAGGCTACGGGGCCGAAGACAAAAGGCAAAAAAAAAAAAGAGAAACGTTAGCATAGGCCGCGTCTTTAACTCTCGCGATGTCATTTCTCCTTCGTACGCGGCACAAACGCGGCGAACGGAACAGAGTTACTATTTAAGAATATTAGGCCAAAAAGAGGGAAAAAATTAGGTATATGGTACGACTTGGAGACCGCGGTATCTCATTCGTCATAATCGATATATTGGACACACGAGAGTGTGTAAACGATCAAGTATGAAGTTACATTGTGCCTATTTGCGCCAGGCATAATGTAATATCGTAAGAAAAGACGGCGGTACGTTAACTGACATTACGTCCAACGTAACTGACACTTAAGCTCTGCGAAATTCCGCGAAATTAGAGACTCGCGGTGTCTAACGTTAACAAAAAATGAAAAAAAACAAACGAGGAGGTCGAGGAGGTTGTACGTTGTTCAGTGACTTATGGAACATCATGCGCGTAAGGAACATCATCGGTGAGAAACGGTGGGGATTTGATAGTTTAGGACTTGTGTAACCCAAGGTGATCAACAAGAATCTATATTAATAGCGAATAGAGTGAGGCTCCATGAGATCTATCAAGCTAAATCTCTGGTTAATGTGTGAAAAGGTAAGATCTACGTGAGATAATGTCTACGTTTCTGTTCGGGAATCTAAATGTGTAGCCTTTAGACTGTGCAGAGCGTTAATGTCTGATTTAATGATTGAGAAACATACCTTGAGCGACGCTCTCGTGACGAAAGTCTTTCCGCACTGCGCGCACTTGCAGTCGTCCGTCGATCGTCCGCGCTGCGCCGCCTCCGTGCTCACGATCGTCTCGTTGTTGTTGTTATTGTCGCTGTTAACAAAAATCCTCGCGATCCTCTCTTCTCCATTCTTCTCCGCGCTCGCCACCTCCGTCTTCGGCGTCTCCTTCCTCTCGTCAGCTTCGATCGTGTCGCAGAGTCTGCTGATCGGATGCGACAGTTCGGGTTTCGTTGGCGTCTGCGGAACCACCTGTGTCGGATATCCCCCACTTTTACCGGCACTCGCGATAACGCTGTCGTTGCTCGAGGATAACGGGTGCGTGGACGCGTTGCCGACATTCCGAAAGAGGGGTTGCTCGTTGCTTCTCGCCTCGTTCGCGGGCGTCGCGATCTGATCGGAGGGTGCGAATGGAATCGGCGATCGACAGATCTCTTGGACTTTCGTTTCCGAATCACTACGTATCTCACGCGATAATCTCGAGTCCGTGTTAAAACTCGTCTCGCAACTGGTAGTAACTTCGAAAGTAGTCGTAGGGCAAAGCCCGTCACTTTGCGGGGCGCTTTTCGGAGAATGAACGATCGTCTTCGGGCTCATTGATATTACCGTGGATCGACGTGATTCGGCAGCCAGAGACTTGTTATGGATTTCCTGTAACAACCATCAGCGTGCTTTTTATATACAGAATTGATTTACCTTCTTGGAAATAATTAATTTTAAATAACGGGGGATTAAACAGACATTGAAGTGTCTCTTGCCTTACGTGTCGAGACGAATCACGTCGGTCTCAAAATTGACCACAAAACAGAATTTTATTATCTCACGTCTCTTATTAGCCTATTTTTATATTCAATATTTATATTATTGCATTTATTACTTTCAAATATTATCTTTTTGTTTATATATAATAAAACATTTAATATTAGAAACATTTAACACGCGTCAACTATTAAAAGTAAAAACATTATACGTTAATGTAATTTTCCTACAGGACACGTGCATTTCTCAACGTATCAACGCAAAATCGGATATCCGCATTGGTAGAAAAACACACGCGATCAAGTCAAACTTATCAGCCGTCATTAATCTTGAGGAATAGCGTGGCATATTCGCGTGAAGAATCGAAATCGTCACGGTGCATCAGCCGCCGTGTTTCAACGAGCTAGAAAGTGACGTCTAACGTACAGCGCCGTTTGCTGTTTTACAATGTATACTTTTAGTCACGCTCGTGCTTTTAAGCAGTCAACTCCGTACGCTCGTTAACTTGGAACGACACCAAAATGTCAAGGTATAGCGAGTTGCGCGCAGAATTGTCCGTCCCTCTAATATATCTACCTACTCGTAATGTAGAACAACAGCACGTTCTTCTTGAATTTATTGCAGAATCTCAAGTATTTTGCAGAAAAAAAGATGTGTGTGTGTCCAAAAGACAAGCATGCTTGTAAGGATGCTGAATTATTTTATTAATTTTTTAATTAATTTTTTATTAAATGTTTATTTACGTATACATAAGTTGTAACTGAATAAAATATTAAAAAGATTCATGGGTTCTCTCTCTCTCTCTCTCTCTCTCTCTCTCTCTCTCTCTCTCTCTCTCTCTCTCTCTCTCTCTCTCTCTCTCTCTCTCTCCTTTTAGAAAAGTAACTTTAGACTTCTAATTATAATTCTATAGAAAGAATTGTCAACTTCTGCAAATTTATTTAAGCATTGGGAAACAATTTCTAAACGTCACGTCCAGACAGCACGGCATAATTCAACAATCGTACGTCGACAGTTTCCTATTGCTAATGCTAAATAAAACGTTTATAGTGCAGCAATAGTCGCGCCCAGGAATGCGTCCGCATAATGAGCAGTTGGAAGAAACAGAGGAAAGCAGCAATTAGAAAGCAGCTAGATTGTAAAACAATTTAACGCTATTGACCGTTCGAATGTAACAGTAATAGTTTATTACACTCGCTCTCAACCCGATAAAGAAGGTGAATTGTTAAGATGTATATTATTCGCGTCTGAATAATCACATTTGCGTTCAACGGAAGCCGAATATAAATCGTCGAGATTAAATTCACGAGATAAGATACGTATTCGAAAGTACCCTGTCGATGACGTATTGTAATATTTTTGCACGTTCTCTGGATTAAAAGTAACGCGGTAAAAAAGATCATCAGGACGTGCGAACTTCGTAGCTTTGGATCTAAACTTTCGCACTTCCATATCGACTTTTGCCATGTTCCGCGTCGTGACCTTTGCTATGTTTTGCAAACGTGTATACTTCTTTTTTCCGAAATTTACGTTCTTAAATTCAAATAATTTTAAATCAAAGATTAGGGCAGTATATATATATATAATGTTCCTCTAGATTTTAAACTTTTTAAATAAAAAAAATTAAACGTAGATGAATCTAAAGAGTAAAAGAACTTTAAGAATAATTTGCTCAAAGTTTATTTTGGACTTTAAACAGAGTCCCGGTATAAACGTAGTCAATTATATCGCTACGCGTGAAGAAAAATCATGAGCGCGATCGCGCTGCGTCGTTCTTATCCAGTTGAAATCTTCGCCAATCTCGGCGCAAGCTGCGGGAACCGTTGCTTGCGTAAGCAGACAGTCGTCGCGACAGCACAACGGTCCACGAAATCTGGCACGCATCTCCCGTTGTCGAAAGAGAAAACGTTCCCAGATCGGGCGCGTAATAATAATGCAATGGACGCGCGCGCAGCTGGCATTGTCAGCTGGCGATGCGCACGCACGGCGCGGCGCGCGGCGGTCTGATAAACAGCCGCAGCGAGTTAACTGATAGCCACATTAAGCGGAACAGCACTGAGTTCGAGTGAAGGGCGACAACGCAGTTGGAAGCGGCAAAGATGCGTAATGTACGTGTACGAGGAGCGAATGAAGAACCAACAAATGGTGAACACGATGAGTCTTCCGGTGTTCGCATTCGTACGCATGTGCAGCGTTTACAGCTTTCAATTAACTCTCTGCTTAACGCGTGATATGTCACATGTAACAGATAATCTCTGTTGGCCGTAGCAATCTCCCAGTAACTGTTAGCTGTAAGTGTTCGTAGATTTTATTACGTTTCGAAATCTGATAGCCGATGCTAAAAATAATTATAATCTTTCTTCAATTAATTTCAGGAGACTTAGTTTTATCCCGCGGATTCCGTGATTGAAGGCCTAGGCAAAATATGAGAAAGGAAAGAATTTCTTGTAGTGACAGAGAGGATTCATTATGCAAATTGTAACTATTCATATTTTCTCCGTTTCGTTACATGTTCGTTTATTCATGAGATTACTCGTTTTATCTGACAAATAAACTTATAGTAGGTAGGCTGAAAGTAGACAATTTTCAATAAGCAAGTTAATTTAGCTTATATATCACTATGATTGGTTTAAGCGACGTCCGATTCAAATACCGATTCAAATAGGAGATAGAATCCACGATAGAAAATAACACCATTTTATCATCGTATGATACTGATAGATATCGTGACTAAAACGGAAATATACATATAATAAAATATGAAATTTAATTCTTAGATTTTTACGATTGTTAATATTAAAAATTATTATTCTGCTGCAATTAAATATAGTTATATATATGCACATTTATATATATGTTCTAAAATCGCGAAATTTTTCTTAGATTATCCTTAATCTCTTTATTTTTGCATACATTCTATTAACGTATAAAAGTTGCATAATAAAACACTGAAAGTTTATTTTTGATAACAAAGAAGCGAGGATTATTTTTGTTCAAAGTGCCGACGCATTAAACGTTATGATAGATATGAATCATTTCATGTTTCCTATAAGCTAGAAAAATGGAATTAATAAACAAATATGAAAATGGAACAAGGGCCAAACAACCATTCTGCCGTTCTACGTTACGTAATTGGAATGGCAAAAAGTATCAATGCCGCTAGATTAGCGACGCGAGGACCGCGGTTTCTATTCTATTCAATTAACTCCGCCGTTACTGCGATTTACAGAGATAGGCGGGGATATTGAAACCATTTTCTCTCGTTAATCTCACGCGCAATGACGGTGACATATCGAGCGCATCCGTGTTGATGCTTCGTTTCTGCCGCAGTAATTAAGGGTGTAACGGTTTATCTTCGTCTTACCATTTTACGGAACGTGGCTGACCATTCAACGCAAGCCAATCAATCGCGATTAATGATTTTCGATAAATTACAGTTTAAAAATGACGGCGATTTAATCGAAAAAAAAAATATATATATATATATAAATGCACTTAAGGAAAGAAATATAAATTATATTAATTTTTTTCTTAAATATCGTACATGTATCAAGTGCCATATTTTATAGGTATCATTTGAAAAACGTCTCGTATTCATTAAATATGAAACGTGAAGGTATATAAATGATACTCACGCGCTTGTTTATCGTTACTATTTATGATAATATAAATATAAATCACCGTATATATAAAATACATTCAGTCTTCGTGAATGCTTAATTTGGTCTCCTTAAATTATTCACGAAACAGTGGCCGACGCCGCTTTTTTTTCATCGCTTGACCTGTACCAGTTTTTATCACTGATCGGACGAAAACGCGTTCGTTCAGTGTTATTCACCTTGGCATAGTTCCCATAATGGTCGATTCTTTTCGTGCATACGTGGGAATACGGATCCCCTGGCAACGGGATTTCGACAGATACGACGAAATCGTATCTGGCAATCTGGCATCGTAATCGAGTATGCACAGCCTACGTTCTTCCCAGTTTTCAATGGTTGTTGTTCGTTGTAAGTTTCGTGATTGGAAGTATCGACTGGAATAAAATCGTCTCCCGTAGCTGTCGTAGCATCATAATGCCTTCCAGAAATAACGGATCAATTCTAAAAGGATTGTCAACGGTGCGATTTAAAGAAACAAGCTGACGCGCTACATTGCGTATATTTTTTTACTTAATTTTTAATCAGTCTCTTTATCAAATTTTTCAAGTAGGAGCTTAATACTGCGACGGCCGAGTATTATAAATATTTTGGAAGGTCTTTGAAAAATGTGTTTTTATTCCTTAGACTCATGACACGACGTTCACCTTTTAATATTGCTTATATTTCTAAGATCGATTCGTATATAATTAAAGTAAGCGAATACGCGACTCAACGACTTCCATCCTCGGATAAAAATACCGCGTTTACATATTCAGAGAAATAACATTTGAAATTAAAATTGTCCTGAATCACGCGACGTCGGTTGATTTCGTATCGACGAACACGTGGGCTAATATTTGCCTGCCGAGGTACTCACGTCATCGATGTGACGGTGTGGCACGGGGATGGGCCGCGGGGTCCTCGGTGAATGATGGGGCCTAACAATCTGGCGCCACGGCGACGCGGTGACACGATTTGCCACGTGCCTGCGAACGGTTCTCCACCTACAACAACTTTCGCCGCAGCTGAGATCCTCGCCCGTCGAGGTCTGCGAGCCGTAATCGTGCATCTCGTACGACCTCGTCTGGCCGACGGTGGCAGTGACGGCGGCGGTGGCGGTGGCGCACTGCAAGGACGACAACGGCACCGTGCTCCGGTAAGGACACTCGTCCCGCGTCGTTTCGCAAGACTCTCCCCCCGATCCTCCCACGAGAACGTCCTCGTTCATCATCATCACCTTCTCCGTTGAGCTACTCATGTGCAACCTCTCGTATCCCATCCTAATCTTCTCCAAGGTATCCGGACCAGCGTATCCTTCCGAAGACGGTCCTCCGGGGAGACACGTGCCTCGCTGATATAGACTGAAGGACGATTCGTTACCAGGACCTATTGCCGCATTCTTGTCAGCAAGTATCATCGAGCCGTGATTCTTGTCGGAGGGAGCATCACCCGTTGCTCTATCCTGATGCGAGAAACCGCCGACTGACCACGCGCTCGGACAACCGGAACCAAACGACGGGCCAGGATTGTTGACTTCGCGAAGCGATCCGATGTTTCTGAACGCGTTTCTATTGACGTCGTCCGTATGAAATATTCTGATGTAGGACTCCTTTCTGTCGAACGGGTCTTCGTAGGACGGTCTTCTCGATCGGTACCAAGGATACTGATCGCATTGCAGGTACTCGTGGCTAACTTTAACGTCCTTAACGTCCTCCAGCTTGCAGTCCGCTGCCTGCTCGCCGCAGGTCGTCATCACCGGCGGCACCGGTGGAAGCCGGATGCGCAGGGCTTCGGCAGCGCGCAGAAACGCGTCCAGTCGCATCCGCGGTACCGTAGCGCTTCCGGTGTAGACGAACCCGAGAAGAGCCGCGAGTTCCGGCGCCTCCACCTCGGCGAGGATCACTGTGATCGGCTCGCAGTGAGCGGTGACTTTGCTGTGCGCCAGCAACACTTCCTGCAAACGAAAGCAACGATCGTTTGTTACCGCGGAGTAATGAGAGAAAATAACAATTCTAATAGGTATATTACAGGGTGAATCACACTGAAGGTGTTTAATATAATATTCCTGAAGTTTAACGAGATATGAAATTTTTATTTTTCAGCGGTATAAAAAAATGCATATATATAAGCATGTGTAAGAAAACATTCATAGGAAAAGTAACAAAATATTAGTTGGCTGGTATCTATATCTCGCGGGTACGATCGTGGATAAAAAACAAGAGCACGCGTGATGATAAATGGTATTCTAGTGTAGAAATCGTAAAAGATAATTTGCGATAGAGGTCTGGGTTCCTATATTGATTACTTTACAACTTAACACCGCACAAGTAATGACATGTATCAAGAACATGTATCGAGTTATGGAGAGGTTACGGCACGCTGGTTGCATATGTGGGCCAAATTTTATTAGTGCTCTCATTTTGGAGAAATATATACGCACATATATTTGCTTATCTGATATAACGGCAGTGATATGCAATAGGGAACGTTTACGAGAAGTGATGTTTTGAGTTTTGTGATATCTTTAACGTTATAAAATATATCAGAATAACACGTCTCTTTTATTTTGAATGTAAAATGCAACTCGAGTTCATAATTAATTAAACTATAATTCTTTATCATCTTATTTGCTCTCTAAATTAATTTATCGAAGCTCTTATATTTTCCATAACTCAAGAACTATATATATTTATATTAATGTTTTAATATTTTTTTTAAACTCAGATTTATTTTAAAACTTTTTACACGGAATAATAAGAAGCCGGAATCATTTTTAGATGAAATAATAAATCTAATTTTAAGGAATAAGAATCCAAAAACGAAAATATTCTGACGGATCCACCCGTAGATATACAGTTGGATTAATAGAAGAATTGTGAAATCGGCTTCCGACGTGTTCACAGTTTTACGCGCTCGTAAATATCGCGCGCTTGATTTACTTCATTCTTCTTTCCGTCGTTACCCGCGCGGATAATGAAACATGGACAACAATGACGTACGAGCATTTTCATTGTTGTAAGACTGAAGATCGTGCGCTGCATCGAGATAACTGTAATTACGCGACTGGCGGTCGCTTCTCTCTCGACGGCTCTTTCCGATTTTTTAAGACAATAATTAACCGTTATTGGCTGATCGCCGACCAGATCAAGAAACCAACTTGAATTAACCTTTGCCTTCGCACAATGTTGATTATGTGAGAATCGCCGTGCATTTTTGTCTCATTATGTAATATATTAATGGAAGATTAATACATTACATTGGCGTAAGATTAATGTAAAATTGCGCATAAAAACAAATTATAAACCTATAAACTTTATTTTTATATATAAGATTGATACGTTGTTATACATTAGATATCTCAAAAATAATTCCTTGGCCTTTCTAATTTTGACGTGTGTCTTTATGTTGAAGTAATTGAAATTTCTACAAGACTTTAATATTTTTTTACTTCCGGATTTCTTGTTGATATTATGTTTGCCACACGAGATTTTAGTCTTCAATCATTCTTCTTCGCGCCGTTTCGCAACCGTTTTAACGGATCGTTGGCGTCGAAAAATGATGAGAGCATCATTCCTGCACGTAGAACGTAAATTAAATGTTGGCTTTCAAACCGGCCCGCGGCTCGATGCAACTTTGCTGCACCGTTGTGTCCAGTGGCGTAGGAAGAACTTGCAAATCTTTCACAAAGTCACTCATGGATCCTGGGGATCTAAGGATTTCGTTTTTGCAACAAACATCAATCTCATACATTTATAATTAATATTTAACAACATTTATTTTTTAACTTGAAAAAAATTATATTGTGATAAAAAATACTAGGTTCTAATTTTTCCAACTTTAAAGTGCTTTTAATCAAAGAAGCAACACGTGTTGACAAACGTCTACTCTCAAGATATTTTTATATTAAAGATTTTGTAGATATATATACAAAAATTACTGACGTTGAATTTAAAATTACGGTTTATTTCTACGTTTCTTCTATAATGAAAAGAAAGTAGAAATAGGTTTGTGCGGGTTGCCTGTTCCTCTGGTATGCATCTGTGTCTGCATATTCTTATTGTGCGATAGCTACACCCCTGTGCCACAAGGCCGCCGCGGCTTTTTCTTCCTCTATACGCTAGAAGTGCTCTTTCGGACGCAATTACTTAGGGTTAGTATTTGCGCTTCGTACACTTGAATCGTAAACATTTCCGGAAACGTTGCAACGCCTTCAGCCAGAAGTATTCCATCACGAACACGCAAGCGAATATATAATCAAATGCAAATACTAACTGAAAAAGTAAAGCTCCTTTTCTTCTCCCGCGTGCGGGATAATCAAGGCTAATGCACGGTGGTTATCACGGCACCTTGTCGATGTACGTAGGGATATAATAAGCACACTACCGTGCCTCTATCTCGTATACATATTTTATGAACTTTCGCAGCGCTAGACGGCATTAGAGAGTATACGGTACGGATAAATGCAGTATCTAGTTTTCTACAAAGTTTCCTACGCGTAGCCGGATACGCCACATCTTGTCGTAACGCGATGTCTCTATCTAAATTCTATCTAGCTAATGGATCTCTGCTACGCGCTAATAACTAAAACATTTTCATACAAGTATATGCCATGAAATGGCTATCAAGAGACACGGTAATGTCTTGGGTCGTGAGTAAAACATGTTATGCATAAATCTTCACATAAATCAAAATATTTTTCTCAGTTCACACAACGTTACTTAGAAAGAATATCAATCTGGAATATTCAATCGTTATCATATTTATAGTTATCTCTGGTTTACAATAAATCAGTATATTTCACTACAGTTTTACGACACTTTTTATATTACGTCGCTTTTATATTAATACATAGATACGTTTCTATGTAAAAAATTAATTTGAGAAGGACTCATTTCTAAAATATATATATAATATTACGTATCCCAATCGGATTGTAAAACGTTTTCTTGAGTAATACGTATTTCGAACAGTTTGACAATTTTATATACCACGTTATAAAATTAGAAATATCCACATCAGCTATCTGTGAGCAGTTACTGGCTTCAAGCTGTGCGAAATTCTCAAGTTTGCTTCTATTAATTTATATCGATCCATCACGCGCGAAACAGCGATTACATGATTGATAGATTCTCCGAATCACGTACGATAAATATTACAAATATGTGCAGATAATATCTGTGATCGGTAAACGCGGTTTATGATTTCAAACTGCGCAAAATTTTTTAGCCTGTTTCTCAAAGATTTATAGATCAATCTATTGTACATGAAGCATCGCAGTCGGGATCTACCAATTAATCAGAATCATAGTGATATTCTGAGGAGTGCGCTTTCCACATCTGATGCGATCTCATCCGATCTATACGTTACGAAATTCAGGGTGTGATCGCGAGAACACCGATTAGATTGTCATACGTACGGTAATCCTGGTATCAGTTTTCGCGGCGTGAACGCGACCAAGTAAATTTTCGTTCGATCGGTTTTAAGTGTTTTAACCACCCGTAAAATAACGCGCAAAATTTCGCGTAATTGTAAATGTTTTACAATATCTCATGTGCAACAGTGTGTTGCAGCACTTTTGCAAACGCACACATCTCACCAGGGGACGAATACATATAGGACCAGGAGTCGGTTCCTCAGTTCGCATCTGATGGACTGACGTATGAATAGAAACAGCTTTAAAATTTTCGCACAGCTTGAGATCAATAACCGTTAAGTAATATTCATAGAGTGCAGACGTATTAGATATTTGGACTATAAATTGATAAATATCGCGAGAGAGATGATGATCGTCTTTTCAAACAGAAAGAAATGTATGGATCAATATAAATAAAACGGAACCAAAATTATTGTGAAATTAAAATGCGAGATTTATTAAAGAGTTTTTTAACATATAGATATAAATTTTTCGGATAAACAATATCTAGAATCGTTATGTTTGGATTCAGACTACTTCTGATGGTCTCACAATCAGCCTCGCGATCTCGCTCACTGGGCGATTCGCGATAATATAATATAAGCAGAGCGATTGTTATTACGGGAAAAACTCGGGATCTGGGTTTTTTGGTGTTTAGCGCAACACATTTTGCACGCCTCGTTATATACGGTGCAGACGGCGCAATTACTATTCGTGGTGGTGGTGGGCAGTGTATCCGCGATACAATGTAATGGTAAACGAATATCACTCGGTTTTTACGATATCGCTCGTCGCGAGAAAGCATCGTGAGTAAGCGGCGCCTATATATGTACATTCGATCCACGCGTTCGCGATATTGCACCCAAGACCGATAATTATCCGATTCCGACGCCGAGAGAATGCCGAGAGCCACGATTTAATCTACGAGTTTACCGCTTGAAATTATTCGAATCAGCGATCACGTAAGCGCAATTGCAAATAATTACCGCGACGAGAGGGTCGAGAGGGAACGGTCGGCAAGCGTAATCGTTAAATGGCACAATAAGCTCCGTTTAAGGGTCCATTTGCACGATATAACATCACGTGTCGTCAACGTCATCATGTTGAAATATTCCGTAATGCAATCTGAGTGGTTGTAATCCACCAGGTTGATTCATGTTATACGTAATGGCATCGTCAATTTACTGTCATGCCGCTACCGTTATACGGTTGCGCTATACTATTAGAAAAACATTTTTATGTAAGCGAGAATAACTCGCGTGTAACGTATGTTTCCGCATTGAAGTGAAGGATCGTGACGGGCGTTTCCATCTAACATGACGATATTAATAGTGATAAACGATAATAAATTTACGTATCTGCGATCGGTCTCTATACAGCCACGTCACATTTGTGTTTTAAAATATGGAACAGGAACGCGGTGCGCGAAAGTGAGAGATACATAAAGGTGCTGTGTACATAAACATGGAATTGAGATAGGATAAATAAGAATTATACGACATAATATTGAATCGATTGCTGATATCATATAATCTATTTAATTCTACGTTATCCTCTCTCTCAGTTTTCATCTACGTTTATATATATATACCTACACAAACGTCTCTATATGTATTTCTCCAAGTCTTTCGATCATTTCGCACGTTGTTCTTGTTCCGTAATTTGAAACACGACGCTGTAAAGACCAGATTCAAATCGATTGTTGAGATTGTGTCATAGATAATTTAATTCTTATTTATCTCACGTTGTCAACATTGCATCTTCAGTGCACCTATTTGTAAAACGACAGAGAGAAAGAGAAAGAGAGCGCACAAGACAGATGCGGCCGTACGTACCGCGTCATCTGTCTTTGTGCGAGAAAGAACAAGTGATGGCTAAGAAATGGTTAACAACCAGCTCGTACGAATCGTAACGCGTGGAATTTAAACATCTCTTACGCACGCGAGAGGCCGGAGCTGCAAACGTGATGAGCGATGAGGCGAATCGCGAGCGTGAAGCGTAACGCGTTTTGCCGCGACGCGACGTGAGATACAGGTATCACCAACAGGTATCAAGAACAATATCCGCCATTAATCATCCACCGTGAATATCGATAACCGGCCGCCGAACGAACCGTATTATGTTAGTGACGTAATACGATGTTAGAAGCCGCGCCCGCGGTGCCCGCGGCGGATCCACGACGAGGATATCTCTAACGCGATTGACCCCTAACACAGAGAGGGAATGCGATACTATTATAGAATACAATAGAATATGGAGAATTGAAAAACGCAATTAATCTTGATCGACTGCAATGTTTTTCATGCTTGCAATTAATAATATTAGCGCCTTGCTTTATTCAAATTTATAAAATTCTCAATTTTACAGCAGGTAAAAAGAGAACGAAGGAGAAGGGAACGACGCACTAATGAATCGAATTTTAAATGGTAATACAACCATTTGATATATGCAACTCTCTAAAACAGGAATACTAATATTAATAAAAAGCGACAGGATATTGTAGCTCGTTTTAGTCTGTAATTAGCACATGCAGATTTTAAGGTAGAATTCAATTTATAATTTTATATGCCGTATATCTTGATATATCTGATGTGTATTTTAATGCATTTTTTATGTTGTATTTTAATTCGTCATATAGTTTTTGTATTGTACGATACATAAAAGTGTAAATATAATCCTATCCTGAATTCTGACGAATTAAAGATCGTCTAAAGTGGGTTTAGGACATCATAATGTTATCGTCATAACAGAATAAAGTAAGTACGTTATAAAATGGATCATGAAACTTTGGGCTACTTTAAAATGTGGAACGTGGCGTAGCAAATTATAAAAACACGTGGGTTCTTAATATATAAATTAAAATTGACTTTCCAAAGTAGAAGGTAAAAGTATTTAAATCCTCGATTTTGCCGACGCGGTTACCTCGAATGGTACTTTTCTGTCAGTTTAACCGTAACGCTGTGCAATAGCTTTAGGCCTGCGTAAATGAAAGGGCACACGTGTTACGCTGTTGTAGATCGGCTGATATGTGATTTGTAATACTACAGTTCTGCATGTGTTATCAGTGTTGTCGCGGTTACGCTCAGTTGCCCAGTTATTTTTCCAGCCGTCGTGTCA
The DNA here is from genome assembly GCF_048541705.1 of Temnothorax americanus. Classification (NCBI taxonomy): domain Eukaryota; kingdom Metazoa; phylum Arthropoda; class Insecta; order Hymenoptera; family Formicidae; genus Temnothorax; species Temnothorax americanus. The sequence goes on from NW_027509442.1 coordinate 7,864,448, forward strand.
GTATTCTGCAGTTGCACTTTAAATGAAATACGTTGTCATTGCAACGTTGTCTAGCCTGTCTATCTATATCCCTTCAGCGCGGAAGATACAACATCTCGGTAAAGAAACTTCGGTCATATTATGTTATGACTTGAAATATTAGCCGAAGCTGAGACTTCCAGAACCGGTATATCAAGATTCAATATTCCAGTCCCATGCATTATATCTGAGAAAAAAAAGGAATTCCTCCGAGCTCATCGCCACCAGTCAGTCAATCGATCTTTATGTGTTAACATAGTTATTTGATATGCAACTCTAAACCAGTAATACAGATTTATCTTGTTCGCACGAACGGAAGGACGGTATACGGTGTTGGTAAGGCAGCATGTTATTGGCATAACAGAATGTAGACCCCGCGTTCTGGAATTAATGCGCCAGATTGAAAAAGTTACTCCTGTTAGCGTCAGCTTCTCTACTTTCCTAGTTATTCCTACATGCCGAAGTAGCACGTATACATCCTGGATCGAAACGGATGTAAACTAATAAACGTGAACGTTCACGTTTGCAAGTGATCGATATCGACGTGTCTATGCAATATCTACGCCAATTATACACGCAACGACTATAGAAATGGTACATTCGAAGATCTCGCGTCTATAATTATAATCTTACAGACCGAGAAAAAATGAGTGCTTACGGATTAAGGCATATTTAAAAAAATAGTATTTCAATATAAATTTTACTCCTTCAATGCAAGACTAAAATACTTATTTATTAATTATAATTAAAACGTATATGAAAGATTTATTAAACATATATATATTTTTAATGTGTATGCATAAAAACGTATATACATCGTAATATATATTATGCATATTTTTCGAAAATTTTCTCATATTTTTGTATTATAACTTTTTTTGGGGATAACGTCTTTCTTTCTATATTAAAATAAAAAAATAACCTGACGTAATGTAAGCTCGCGCCTATATGCTTTGTATATTCGCTCAATATCTATTACATCTCTATCTTTATTTCAATTTAGTATTTTGTTACGACTTATTTTACTTATCCGTATGATTCGATAACGCGAATGTCAAGGCTCCTATTCCAAAGAGCAGCTCGCGCGTATAGTTATGCATTTAGAGTTAGAGGCACGTCTCTCTTTCACGTTGCCGGAAGTTTAGATTTACGGACGTACACGGTTGATTTGAAATATTTATCCCATGGCAAGGATAGATGATTCTTGAAACCGGTCGCTAACGACAACGATATTTGAGCGTAACACGCGACCATCACGTCCTCGAATTATTTATTTATCTTATAGCTTATATAGCTTAAATATACTAATAAATATATTACGCTTATATTGCGCGACATAATATTTACTCCAACAGACTTTTATTTTAATTTGAAATTTGATTGCTATTTAATATTTTAAAATTAAAAACTGATAGATATTTAACATTAAAAATGGATAACGTGTGGGCACGTGATGAGCTTCTATTATATTCTCGCTGAAGAAATATTATTGTGCGATAAATATATAATAATCCTTATATACATTCATGTATACATCCATTAATAAAATTTCCGTCAAAACGTACATATTCTTTCTATATAATTGCGCGCACATTACGTTCTCATAAATTTTAAAGAGACCTCCTTTTACTTCTCGTATTTTTTATGAATATATCTGATAAATAAATTAATTGATTTATCCTGCCTGTCATCAACCACAAACATATCTATATATAGATACTCTAGTATACATATAGGTATTCTAGGTCTTCAACTCGCCAAATTTAAATGCAAGATTTATAACGTTTCGATAAAAAAAAGGCGATACATAAGAAGGCAGAAGACGTCCACGGGATGTCAAATAGTAAACGGGCAAATCTTATTAACTTTATTTCGCAGAAGTGATTCGCGTATATATTTGTAAATTTATTTCGAACATAATTCAGGTCAATACAAAGAGCAATCTCTTTGGTGGAACGACAGCGGTATAAATAAATAAGTATAAATAATGTGCATATTTGTATGTAATCCTGCGGAATGGTCGTCTTTCGAATCAGGGAGCACTGCCCCGAAGTAATGTTAGAAGAGCTTCAGAGCAGCTCTGATTTGCATATATAAGCGATCCGAATGCGTGCCGAGGAATTGCCAAGCGGCGGCGTGAATTAATAGCTGCCGTGATCGCGGACGATGCTTGCTGTAGATAAAACGTGCGAATATCATTACAACTCTCTTAGCTCTCAACGTACATTTGCGAACGATTGCGATCGATCGATCGCTTCGTTAGACTTTGCAACGACTTTGTAAAATTTAACGAACGTGCTCCAGGCAAAATAAAATCAGATTAGATCGTTCCGTTGTGAAAAAAAATCTTATGAGAGCGTGCTATAGCATTATATCGTTTTCATACATCTATATAAGTACACGCACGTCATATATATGTATATCATATATTTATACATATAACATTTTATCGCCTGTTTATATAAATATTAGAACAAAAACTAATGTTTTTTTGTTTTAGTTATTCTGTTTTGTAGAAACTTGGAAAAGATAATTTTTACCTTATTTTATTAAAGTTGAATAAAATTATTTACATTTATATTTATTACAAATATATGTAAATATATATTTGTTTAATTTATATATAAATTTTCTTTATTTAGATCACGTTTGAGCTTCTCGATCTTTTTAAGACACAAATACAAACATTTATTAAAAAGATACATTTTTATTATGTAATATATAAATAAATATCAAATTTAACCATACACACACACACGTATACATATGCATATCCAAAGGATTCAAACCATTGGTAAATTTCTTGTATCTTTTGTAAATATATATATATATTTACATTCAAGTTTTAAGATTTCGCGCATTTACACGTAGTCAAACCTACCCAAGTAATAAAATAATATACAAAAGCGAAATCTATGTAGATGACCATGTCTCTTTATAATGTTACCATTTTTTATAATCGTACTCCGCTACTTTTAGCCACAAATATACAAATTAAAATTATTATCTATAAAAATAAAAAAATATATTTAAAATCGGAGAATGTATATATTCGATGATACAAAGAATAAAAGAACTCTTACTAATTGTCGCACATTATGTTTAAAGTTCAAGGGCCTAATATAATACGAGGAAGAAGAAAAACTATTCTTTCATACGGTGTCGAATTACGAGCCCGTTACTGTTAGTAGTAATGGACAGCTGCTGGACGGTCTTATTTTCCGTCGGTATTTCTAACGAACTGAAAGTCTATTATCTTCAATTAGCTTCCTCTACCAACGGGTGTCAAGATTTTTTATGGGTTTAAAGGTGACTATAAATTTATTATACGTACCACTCAATGAAGGAACTTTATATAAATCATATTCTAACATCGTTAGGCGTTGTTGCTTGAAATATATTGGGTACTTCAAAAAATTTTAGTAGAACGTAGTATGTTGAGTATATTTTATGAATTAAACGTCGACATTAGCGGCTTTGGGATGAATTCCGACTTAAAATACTGCACTTTTCCATCATTCGTTATTATGATAACAATCTTCTTTCGAGTTCGTCAAGTTTCCCACAAATACAGAATCGCTCTAAATTAGATTTTAATATGATTCACAAAATATTTTTTATGAAATTGAGTAGAATATTTGAGAGAGATTCTTATAAAACGTTTAAATAAAACAATTTTCTTACAATACAAGCATTTATGATTTATTAATTTGATACACGTGTTCGATAATTTAAATATTATGTTTTAATATATTTTAATATCTTTTTAAATTATTTTTAATACGTAAACATTTCAAAGACAGAAATAAAATTAGAAACTGGCAAAACAAGAAGCAACTAAAAATAATTAATTAATCGATTTCTTAATTAAATATTGTTTCTCACAAATTATATCCTTTACTTATACATTACGTTGGATCTTTTTGATCCCCCCCCCCCCGGATGACCTATCGTCTAATTATTATACGTCCATGGTGAATTTTAATTCTGCCGTATTTAATTAGCATTTCCTGGTATAAGTAGATGCATCGCTGCGGTTAAAACGTTGCCATTGGCCATGACATTGTGGTTCTGCCGTTATAATATCTCTTCTATGTATGTCGTTAATGGCTCGTAGTTTATTATAGTAATCTTGGGCGATATTTTTGCACGATATATTAACGTGACGTACGTAGCTCCATGCAGCAACATATATTTTTTATTCCAGTTTTGTTTGCTGATCGTTTTGATGTCCTCAATAAATAGGTAAATTACGCGAGCAAATCACGTTCTTTTTATAAATAATTCTATAAAAAATACCATAAAGATTTGAATTTTAACGTAATGTCTAACAAAACAACACGCAAATGTTTCGTTCGATAACATTCTAACCATATATATGTTTATAAACATAAAACATGATTCTTTTCAAAGACCATGTTTCATCCTCTTAACATGCGTAAGCATTTATAATAAGATATTTATTCTATATTACAATAACATTATATATATACTCAACATTCATCAAGATACGTTTTTCTTTGTAAGATATATCTTTGAATAATGTGTATATTATAAACTTTTCGAATGTTTAAATCTCAAGGCACAATGTGTAAGTATGGCTCAACATTAAACAATAAAAGAAATCGTATAATACAGACGTGTCGACATCTTATCTCTCGATTAATGTGAGAGCAGTACCTATACATACTATCGTGAAATATCAGTTCGTCGCTCCCTTTCAAGTTACGATAATCTTAATTAAGCAATGAATATGTGATCTCGTGCTGTGCCGCGGCATCCTAATGATGGACCGTGTCATGAGAAACACGTTCTCGGCAAAGTGCTTACAAAAAACTTACATGGCATGGACACACCATAATCTGCTGCGGAAAACCATAACTCCTCATCACACACAACGTTTAAAAGTTTTTTTGTTTCTATCATGTCTTCGGGAGATAAACCGTGAATTCTTAAATTGCACGTTTGCATAGTCGGTGAACGTCCGTATATACGTATACTACGTATATTTTCTTGATTGACTGTTAACACATATTTATGCTCAATTTACATATGATTTTGTTATTATTTTTCAATATTACAATATAATCAATAATGTAATATAATTTTGTATGAAATAAATATTAGTTCTAGTAAAACCTGTACAATGTGAAATGACTTGACGTGAAAATAATTTAAGAAATAAGAGCACGTCTTCGTAGTTTTTATTTACATCAATAAAACTTAATTCTTTGATAAAAAAAAATCTGTCTTAAAAATATTGTTTGATAATTTTGAAGTAATTTTTTTTAACAACGATGCGCATCTTGAAGAATCGGATATTTTTATAAAACACATATTCCCTTTGTTTACTAATAAAAGTTGTAAGCTCTTTCGAAAATAAGAGACAGATATAATCCAATTAAATTCCGTGTAATAGGTACAACGCTTGTAAAAAGCAATATACCTATAGTACACGTACACTATAATCTACTCGCGCCAAAAGACCATAACTTCTCATCACTGGCAGCGTTTAAACCTGGTTCTTATCCCTATATTATCTTATAAAAATAAACCGTGATCTCTTAATCTTTTTGCATATAAGACTATATACTGTTTTTTAAATAGTTGTATATCAAACGTACATATTTTTTACATATAAGCAGGAACATATTATTATAAAATCTTTTTCGTAATTGATTCATCTAAAAATCGTTGAAAAATTAATGTTAGTGAGGGGCTATAAAGAAGTCATAAAATGTCGCGGAAGAAACAACCCAAATGGCATACATGCATAAATCCCATTCCGAGTTGTATAGCGCGCGCGAATTCGGATTCTGAACGTAATATTTTTCTTGATTGTGGACAATTTCATCGTAACTAAATTAAATGTAAAGAACGTTCAAATAATTTTTTGTGTTAGCAATCCAACGTAAAAAATAAAATCGAAAATAAATGATTGTACGTCTTAAACCGGTTTGAAATCTCCTTCAGATTCTGGATCCTTTGATGCGAGACGTGTATCGTAATATCACAATTTATTACGTTTTCATACGTCTCTTGTATTATAAGAATACAATGTATATTAAATGTGTTTCATTGTGACAATACTTTTTCACTCGCGCGCGACTGCAAGAATCAGCCTACTTCCTTAATTGTCCTCTAATCAGTCGCACTAATTAAAGCACGTGTGATTTTCCACGCTCGTCAGGATGAAAAAATACCAGATGTAAAAAGCCGGTAACGCAATCATGTCTACAAATCGCGCAACATGTTTCGTAACGATGAATCTGTTCAACATTTATATGTTTTGTGATATTTTCTACGATTTATATTTCTCTTTCCTTATTAAATTAAAGTAATTTATGTTAAAATTTTATTAATTTATTTTCTGATTGCCTAATATCTTCAGTTTTAGGTAAAAGAAGTATTGTACATATATACATATATGCATGTGTATATGTATATACGCACTCGATTATATGCATTAATCAGGTCATTCGCGCTGGAAGCACGTATGAATTTGCTAGTTTCGAGATGGTGCTATAGCGAGTTTATCGTAAATCATTATACGATTTATTTTGCAATAAGGAGCCCATTACGAGATCGTGGCTGAATCATAGACATTTAAAAACTCATATTCGTTTATTCGCGTCATTTTCTTTCACGTTCTACTCGTAGTGAATTATTTCACCGCGTGAAAACATTATTAGATTGAACTGCTACAAAACCGGATATCAATCCTTTATGATTCCCATTAACTGGCTAATTAGCCGTGAGACGTGCGTCAATGAAAAGCCTATTTCAAGCGATGGACAAATCAGAGATTGCACTAAATGCATATATGTGCCAATCTCTTTAAAACTGAAAAATGTGTTTTCTTTCTCTTTGGACAACGCAACATTGTTTGATAAAAAGAGAAATATTTTGTATATCTTGTAATAATTTCCAAACGAAGAAAGAGAAAGAGAGAGAGAGAGAGAGAGAGTGTGTGTGTGTGTGTGTATTTTCTCTAATGTTTCATAAAAAATATTACAATATAAAAAAATATCCTCTATTGTTTTTGTTAATAATCCTTATAATTAATTTAAAAATACGTACAATTTAAAAAATCTAAGCAGAAAAATTTTTAAATATTTTGACACTGCCATTCTTTTCCGCGTTTTTTTTAAGGGATAGTGCGGGAAAGTGGGGAATTTTGTTATTATTATTCTTTTCACACGCCACGCGACACACGAAGGAGCGCAAGAAAAAGTAGGAATCTCGCTTGGAGTAAACAGGTACTGGGTCAAACGGTGATAAATCGAGATGCCGGGACTTAGGAATCCGCGAATGGCAGTACCGGAAAGATGCGTTGCGCTCCGGTACGTTCCAAGAACCGCAAAAGGGGTTGTTTAGTGCCGTCGTGCAAGCTTTACGGCATCAGAGATCTGGGTATCTGCCAACATTGAAGTCAAGGTTGCCATATTTGTTGCGACAAGAAAGCAAAACCTTTTACGCACATCGTTTTCTTCCTCTTCCTTTTTCTTCTTTTCTAATGTGAGACGGGAAAAACGCGTGCCTTTCTAACGCAGCACGATCGCAATGCTGCTTTTGATTCAGTCTTTAAAGCAATCGATATCATCTGTATTAAAAAAAAAAAACACAACTAAAGCATTTTGTAAGTAAACGCAGAAATTGAGCGAGATGTATACGTTGTGTCTCGCGATTAAATATCCTTCTGGGAAACTAAGACGTTTTGTGGAATAAAGTGAGGCATGAGACGAAGACAGTGGACTGAACCCGTTTAACAAATTTCCATTTGTGAGCAAGTACGGGAAATTTTTCTTTTCGGCATTCCGCTTGCTATAGAGTTTAGAAAGCGCGATTCATGGCACGAATCACAGCAGCGACGCATATAATTGACAATTTTCACGTCGCTGACGCGACATTACTTTGTAATTACGTTGTACGCTGGAGTGCATCAGGATTTATTTCCTAGGTTTTCCTTTCGCAACAAGATTCTACTCACGTAAAACTGCGCACTTAAGCGTTTTATGTGATAAAAACAACGGGGCGTAAAATAAAGTAAGTGCGCAGGAGATCGGATATAAAAAAATATAATGACTATAATACGTGCTTGATAATAACGGAATCCAATGACGTTGAAATTAAAGGGAATTTGAGGGAACACGGTTTCAATAGAATTCAGGTAAATAATAGACAATCTTATTTGTTACAATTCTAAGTTCTTTTCAACGCGTTATAATCGACGTGTCGTTTCGAACCGAACGAACACGATAAAGCGTAAAATAAAGTAAGTTTGAACGCGCAAGAGATTAGGTATATAAAGAGATATAACGACCAATACGTGCGCACGAATAACGGAATCAAGTGGCGTTGGAAATTAAAAGAAAAGAATAAAGTTTCAAAAGAATTCGGACAAATAACCAACAATCTTATAGTTTTCCAATGTATCATAATTGAATTCTCGTTTAACCGAATGAGCACAACGCAACGTATAATAAAGTAAGTTTGCGCGAATACTAGAAATATTATAGAAATTGGACAAAAAGATACATAAAACCAAGTAAACGCGATAGTTGCACGGAAAAAAAAGTAATGTTGTATCAACAGCATAAGTGTTATCGAGATAAAATTTATTGATGCAACATCAATATTGACCAACAAAAAATATCAGATATAATTGTTTTAATAATTTAAATATTTGGTCCAATAATATCCAATTGAATTAACTATTTATGCTTGTGGCAGCCAGCCCGTGACGTTGACGTTTAATTGATTTTTTTCCGTGTGCGGAATTAAATGGCGTTAGAAATTAAAAGAAAAGAGTAATGTTTCAAAAGAATTCAGATAACGTCAGATAAACACTCTTAATTTTTATAGTTTTTATTTTCCAATTTATCATAGTCGCGCGCGCGTGAATTCTCTTTAATTGAAATGAGACACAAAAGTCTTATATATATTTCGTCGACTCGATATAGGCCAACTCTTTAAGAAATAATCGATTCTCGAAGGATGTACCAAGAAGTATTATAAGAATACACGTCCTGTTGCACATGAATATCATCAAGTCTGCTATGGTCGCATCTGTCTCGTTAATTTTGCGCTCATGTTCCAATCTAGTAGCGCAATAGTTTAACACGCGCGCAACTCGATGAGTTCGCAATGCGCATATCGTAACGTGTCGGCGCGGTTTCAAGAAACCTCGAGTGCCGAGTTGCGCGATATCGCATTATCTTTATTTCCGTGTGACATAATTCGGCGGCATTAAATGCTCGTCAGCGGGGAGCACACAATCGGTTTATATATCGCGACGGTGATTTGCGCGATCGGATATACAAGCCGGCACACGGAGACGAGCGAGAAACATCCACCGCGAAATGCACCTGCATTCGTGTGCGGACGTTAACAGCTCACCGTCTCTGTTATCCCGGTAACTAACCCGCTAATTAAACGGCAACGCGAACTATATTTTCTTTTATCGCACCTCTCTTATTATACGAGCAAAGGTACGAGTAACATATTAGTAATATAGGAGCTTCTCTCAAATCGCGATGAACGCACTCGAGAAATGCTGCACGTTGTGAAACTTTCTATAAGTCGCGTATAAATCCACGACGATACAATTATCTCTTACAGTTATCTCTTCTTGTTATTTCCAAGTTATTTTGAGTGTTAAGAATATTAATTATGAGAATATCAATAAACTCTACGCAGCTGTTTCCGTATTTTGATATTACACATTACATTATTAAATAAATAATGAAAGAGAAAAGAAAATCAACAAGAGCGCGGATAAAACATAACCCAGATCTCGTCTAATTTCAAATATCATCAACGTAATACATATAATCATTTAGTTCAATAAAAATATACGTTACGAAAAAGAAAATTAAATCAAGACCATTAACATTTTTTTTATTTCTCACGTGGTTCGAAAAAGTTAGGTCGCGTCATTTCTACAATGACCAATTTAATTATTAATTTCCGTTACGTATGATAAATTAATTAATTACGATACTATTAATTAATTAATAGTGTCGTTTTATTTGATATACCGACTTGAAGATAGGAGCTGGCCGCTGACAGAACCAGACGATGAGCGAGGAACCTCTGACCTCCTGGACAACACAGGGCCACATCGGCGAACCTCTGCGACAACATGGCCTCCTTCAGAATGTCACCGACGTCCGGTGCTCTCCCAGAAACGCGGATCACTTCTCCCATCATACTCCACTTGTTTATGATCAATGATCGCTCGAGACACTCGCGGAAATACGCACTCCCCGTCGAAAGTCCTTGTGGCTACTTCATTTGCATGCGCGACTTTGCGGTACGTGGGAAAGATATCTTCGCAAAACTTGGAAAGTTCTTAACGACCGCTCTTCAGTCGACGTGTCGTTGTCCATTCCGCGCCGCGACCGTCAGCTTTCACGTAAAACCATCTTCTGGGGAACGTCGCGGAGGTATTCTTTATTCTTTTCTCGATCAAAAACTTGAGTCGTTTATGTTGCTATTTTTATCGCGCAAAGTATTCGTAACGTAGGTATGACATATAAATAATTACAATCTTAATGAATACCGTTGCACCGAAACTCGTCTCGCTCGCTTTTGAAAATCTTTCCTCAAAACGATTCGCATACAAATTCTTGTTAACTCGCGATCGATCGATTCACACTTACAAGTGATATTTGTTGATTCTGTTGTGTGACGCTGACTTATGGTTATATAATTATTGGCATTTATCAACGATAACGGTGTTGGCATCCGCTGTCACATCGTCATTGTATGGGATTTATGACTGGCCGCATTTTTTTTGTTTGCTTTTTATTCTTGCTTTTAATTCACCGTTAAAATTAGCTCGAGGGTTGGGCCAATCGGAATAATAAATTCCCATAATCTTAGGCCCATTGATTCATCTCCTTTCTAGTCGCCGATTCCTATCTATCTATACTTGATAGATAGATCAAAATCAGATGAATCCTCCTGGAATCAGACTCGTAGAACGTCGACGTTCCCAAATTTGGCGATTCTCTTCTCTGTTTTTACCGTAACAAAAATTCTATTTCATAATATTTTAATAAAGCTGAAGATGAATTTTTGAAGTATATTTCAATGAAAAACCATTCAACACTTGGATGGCTTTACATTTTTTTCGTACATTCGTAACGTTATATGAAGCATCAGCTATATATAGGTGTCTTAAAAACTGTTTGTTTCTTCTTCGGGAAAATCTCGGGAAATCCCAGCTGTGGAAACCGAGTCTCTACTTTTTTAAATAAATTACACTATCGTCTCTATACGACATTGTTTGCGTTTCACAAAGTTCGTCCCTATATCCTATACATTGATCCATCTTTAATAAGACGCTTTCATTGACCAACATGCGCGCGCGCGGTACTTTTCTTCCTTGCCCCCCGTCGCTCTCTGCAATCCTGTAAACTCCGACTTGAGGTTTCCTTCCCGCGCGGTCGGTTCTTTAACCGAGCGCTTTTTGCAGCTCCGCTTCAGTTGTTATTACGCGATACCCTGATGATAATTCCATCCAGAATGCAGTCGGACGAGTCGATTTCACGACAACGTTATACGACGCGCCGTTTGGAAATGCTTTGCACACGTCGACATACAAATCCGCGAGATGGTCAGGATCGTCCTGGTTTGTTTGATGAACTCCAATCTTTTCTCTCAGACACTGCTCCTCGATCAAATTCAGTCGTTTATGTTGTCGCAATTAGTGAACCTCGAAATCACCCGAGGGCGTGCACTTTTTTCACGCGCTGTGGATCCGCCTCCAAAAATCCTTGATTTTGTCGATCGAGCGTCGCGCAGGGTATGATCAATTATCACAACCGAAGTTCCGCTTGGTTACTTTATCATATTGATGCGTCACATTGTTTTTTATAAAATACTTTGTGATTCACACAAGTTTCAATTGTACGATGTTTCAGAAAGTCCGATAAAAATTGAGAATCCTTTTGATTTATTAAATCAACCGACATGTATTGTTGGGTCGATAATGTCACCGAAAATGTACATTATTTGCTTTAATCAACGAAAATATATAATTACATATGAATCAATCAACTGCTTCGTCAAAAACCTTACTCCCGCGGTAAACGTGGTCTGATTTTAATAATTAGTCCCTGATTACAACGATCTCGTCTAGTCGAACTTTATTTTGCTAAAATAATCTCCTCGTGATCTCCCCTCTTATATTGCCCCCGTCTGCGTACGTAGTTTCAACGTCTCGTCTCTCAAGGTTGCATTTATATAAAAACAGATCCGATGGGATGCTCCATCGATCTACGGAGGAGAATTTCGGGAGATCGCATCGCAAATACTCGCGGCGTCGCTCGACATCTCAATCTCGGTCTCGACGTCGCGGATCTCAAATTTCTGGAATCGTTAAGTCGTGTGTTCTCTGGCGAATCGCGCTCGCTCGCGGCGCTCACGCGAGGAGAACCCGTCGCTGAACGACTCAGCAGGGCGACTGCCACCTGAACGCTCAGGTGAGCAGAGACCACCTCTGCCATCGCGAGAGTGGTCTCTCCGACGAGACGGAGAGAGCACTCGCAGGGAACTCCTCCCATGTCTCGCTGCTCTATCCCCTCCCCCCTCGAGTAGAGTGCACCTGCGTGCGCTCGTCCCGTGCGTGCACATCCTATGTGTTATATGTGCTATATGTCAGTTTACAATTAATTTCCAATCATTCTCAAATGAGTGAAATGTGAAATGATGATAGTGAGATAAGGAGCCGGGAGATTTTCAATTTTTTCAAAGTACTTACATAGAATTGTATACTTTGACTTTGATCGCATATGCTTTTCGAATATTTGAAATATTCGATAAAAATAGTACGATCAATCATGAGCGAAGAAAAAATTAAAGATTATAGGAGACAAAAATGCAAAGTTGTCTTTCTATAGGTAAAGACGACTCAAATTAATGACGGAGAAAATACATTGGAGATGAATCACAAGTGGATCGTCTGGGAATGTAGACAATTAGGATTCGTCTCAGCTCGTCATTTGGCCTCATACCGATCGCCTTTTCCTAGAAATCGTAGACAAATGAAACGCGCGCAGAGATCTCAGGTTGCTTGACGTGGAAATAAATTGTGGCGTAAAATGAGGAAATATACATCTATGATATACCTGGGGCATTCTAATTATTCTTATACAGGACGATTCATATGTATCTTATTAATTCGCAATGTTCGGAACAGAAATATACATTAAAAAATGAATTCTATCAGGAAATTCGCTGTGCGAACAACATAAATATAGTCATTTCATTTATTTCTTCAATTTTTTAATCAAGACATTTAATCATATATTCAATTTGTTTTTATTCTGTACGTTCAAATCAATGTGAACGTGAAACTTTTTAATGTCAAAATAAATTTTAAGAAAGAAGAGAAAATTATTGTATAGTAACTCTTCGATGAGAAATTAAATTCTGTATTGCGAAAACATGTTCGTATCTTTGAAATTACGTGTACACGTTATGGTCCTATCACCTGTAGAAAGGTGAGCGCAGATAGAACTGGGAGTATCAAAAGCAATGCGCGAAAGAACGCGCGGCCGCTTATTCGCGCGGGAATTCGTGTGCTAATGTCAGCTGTCAGTGAGTTAAGCGGATAATCGTTAACGCGTTATGTTTATAATCGTCGAGAAAGAACGGCATTTTCTGCAATATCGCTCACCAAGACCCGCGGTTTATCAAGCATAATTGACCACATCGCAATATCAATATTACTATAAGGGGGATAAAGTGCGCGCACGTTTTCTTTCAGCTGCATATAGTATAAATATAAAATATAAATATAATCATATACGTAAAGATGATTAAACATTTGTCATGTTCTCAACACTTGTTGGAAATATTAAAAAAATATATATATATATATTATAGAAGAAAAAATTGGTGGAATTGTGTGAAATCTAATACGTTAAATATAATTTTCTCTGTAAATTTTTACATGTTTCATCAAGACTTTCGTGCCAAGAAAACACATCTTGAAAAGAAACAAATTCGCACACACGCCGAGTCACGTGAGTAGTAAGATTCTTATAATTTGCAATGGAACTGAGAGCCGATCATTACACACCTTTTATTCGCTTGCCGGAACATGGCAATCATGTTTCGCGGTATACCTCTGGAAGAGAGTATACAGTGTATATAATTAATATCCTATTAATGCAAATCAAACTGTTTGATAAATTTAAATTTAACCTACTACGTTATCACCATTTACGGTCAAAGATTTTGTTCAGACCAACATAATCAATCCTGCGTTTTTATATACGTCGATATACGTGTGCTAGTTAAAAGAAAAAAGTTTTAAACGCATATTTATAACTTGATGAGATAATTATATAATTCTATATTTGCCAACGTGCGTTACGCGCACGATAAATCTGAAAGTTTATTATATTAACTTTTATTCTGAATTTACTTTTTCTGACTTTATTCTACATAAACAGTCGTAACTCTAATTTTTATTGTTTAGAATTTTTCGAGATTTGGCGAAAGTCAAACATCCATCATCGAAGGATTAAACGTAATAGTTTCTTTAAAGAGTCAACTACCGAACAACTGACGATATCTTTTTGACATCTCGCACGTCATATTTGCGTAAGTTTTGCAATCATAACACAGCGATGTTTTATCACGCAAAAATAATTTCGCGACAGGGATATTCTGCAAGAGATCGCGATAATGGCGCATACTTGGATTCTTATCTAAGTCTAGAATGTAAATCGGTACCAAATTAAAGAGTGTCTAAGATAAAAATGACATATATAGTCGGATATCATTAGCTCGGTTTCCTTGATTCTAAAATTATACGACGCGCGCGCGCACACGCCCGGTGATAACGGCCTTATGGTCGTGCATACTTCGGTTCGTAGTTCGTATACGATGTACCTCTAGGTACCATAAACACATGTCGAATTTTAATTATATATCTTTTCTTTTATGACTGCGATATGTATTTTTTTTACCGGCACGTACATGCCTCGTTGCCTGGAATGCATATCATCCTTTAGAACCTTGTCTAATTGACGAGTTTCAAGACGTGCGCCTGACGAACGTCTGTGAAAATCGATGCATGCCTCGAATTACCAGTTCGATCATATTGAAGAAAATACGTGAAAGTATCAATGCGATGATATTACTACAGTAATACTGTTTAAAAAGACGTAAAATACGTGAAATGTTATTTCGACGTAGTATTGTTTTTAAAAGAACACGAATAATCAAATAATATATTGCGAAGCTGTTAAAGAATATTATTAGATAAGCGATGGCTTTTCTCTCTTCAAACATGTTTCATACCTAAAAAATCGAATTACGGTACTGCCTCGGGTGCAAATCGTTAATTAGCCTCATGATTGTTCACAAATTATTTTAAACGTAGCTTCATGGTTGTTCAAACAGGTGATTAAGCCGTAATGAATGTTAATAAAAGTTCTTTTGACACGATGTCCGTCATTGCTGATGGTTCCGTTACAGTGTGATTATAGACGTGAGAGAACGGCGCTACTTCCGGCCGTATTATCTCAAGACAAGCGAGGGAAATCGATCTCTCCCTCCGTCAAATTGATGAACCCGACCTATGAACACGTGTGACGGATGATGATGGATAACGAGCTGAAACTGCTGCCGCTACTTCGAAGTCATCCTAAGAGCGACACATTATAACGGCACAAGTGTGAAGGTCGAAACGAGTTTAAAGTATCGTCGACCTGGCGATGCCGTTTATTTAATGCACGAAAGAGATGGGTTTCAAAAATTTGCAAGAAAAAACCGTACATTAAATGTTCATCGATAGCATACTTGGTCTTCAGAACACACCTATACCTCACTTCATTATTTGAACAGAAATTAAGGACACAATCTGACTACGTCAATAATATTGAATACGTGCATAATACTTTATTGCATAAATGAAATAAAATACAAAATTTTATAATTAATTTTTTCAGGCTTTTATTTTGATCCTTTTAGTGAAACATAGAACATACTAGAGAATGATTGACGGAAAATAATTGAAACTAACGAGCTAATATATAAATAGACAAAATAAAATTTATTAAACACCATTTTGCAGAAGAAAACCGTCCGTTTTATTAATACATTGTGCACAAGGAAAATGAAAAGAGATATGACGATTGACAATGAAAAGTATAGATTTTGAAAAGAACAAAATTTTAACACCGTACTTAACAAAATTGTCGAACGTGTCAAATTAATTTTTTTCTGGACGAAAGTTTTGTGTCAAATATTTCGCGTATTATATCACGTTTTCGAATAAAAATTAATTGTTCCGACATTACATAGTAATTTTAACATATAGATAGTAATAGGGTAGATTAAGGAACGTACTCGAAAAAATTCCTTTTTCTGATGTCATTAAATCCAATAAAAAGAATAATATTTGCAAATTTGCAACGACTGACGTTCGGCGGTCGCAAAAATGCAGAAGAAATACTGATCCAGAGTGAAAGCGATATCAATAAGATATTCAAGATGTATTATACCGTTTACGCCTTATCAGGGCCGCGATACGTACACGAACGATTTGTCGAAAGGTTCGGACGAATGAAAAGACGCTATCTCTCCATAGTGAGACGACGCGATAGTTAAAGATGAAATAGAAATAGCCTATATATATATATATATATATATATATATATATAATATATATATAACTTTTCGATCACCTATTAATTAATTTTGATAATTGAGTTCATATTTCGAGAACTGAAAAACTCTTTTATTCAGTAGACATTTCTCTTGCTCTGGACTTCTCTTTGTAAAATAATTCCGGGAGAAATGTGTCGATTGAGTATTTACGTTCTATAATTCTATAATTTATGTTTCATATTTTTGTTTTGTCCTTAAAAGATAATTTTGTAGATTATATTTTATACACACATATTTTATATAATATGTTTTTTCTTTCTTCTCAATTTACAGGATTTTATATTTAAATCTATATTTATCTTATAATTTCTCTATACTCTGTTAAGGTGAACCTTCCGTTGAACACATACTACAGAAAAAAGCACGTGAATATATTATTACTTGTTACACCCTAATTACATCTACTGAGAGGTTCTCAGGAAATGCATAACGGTGGAAATTCCATGATAAATCTATAATACGAGGTACAAAATAACGGGGATTGTAGATAATCGCGCGAGGATCCGACCCGAATTCGAACGATACGACCGTGTCGATCGAGCTCGCACACGGCGGAAGAAACGAAGAAACGCATGGGGTTTCGGTTCACCGTTGTTTGCTCGCATGTGAATAAAAATCTCATCGATCATCGTTGGTGAAACACGCGGCACGGCAAACAGACATTTGCACAATACGCGCGTGCCGGCCGCGTGTGGAGCAACGCTCGTTCGTTCGGAACGGGGCACGTGGTCCCGGCCATCGCTAAATCCATTAGCACGCGGAGAGAACGTTTTCCAGGCTGGTTATCGGGCAAATATTGTTCCGCGCTCGGTTACCGTTTTACTCACACGCCGACCCAGCTTGCTGACACTGTTTCGTACTACGTCACATGCTACTATGCCTGCTATCAGAGGTTGTCAAAGGAACATCCGGAAATAGCTTAATCCTTCGTAATTATCTCTCTCTCTCTCTCTCTCTCTCTTCCTCTTCCTCTCCCTCTCCATATGTATACCACAATATATTATTTTTCCATACTTTTTCCCTTCCTTCATGTCAGACAGTTCTTAAATCTATAGATATAAATACCTATATTTGAAGAAAGTTTATACATATATACGTATAAAGTAATAACATTAAAATAGTTCAAAATAATGGTCTTGATAAATAACGATTTAAAAATATTGATTTTAATGATATTTTGAAGATAAGATAACGATTAAGCCTCCTCTTAATAACAGAGAGAATTATGCGAGTAATGTCAACTCTTTAGGTTTAAATACGACACATTTCAGAAATAGAAATGAAGATACGCTTGGCGCAAAGCGCGTGCCATTCTTATCTGTCCTTGTAATATTCACTCCATTGGTTTATTATTACTCTCACTTGTCCAATTTGGGAGCTGCAATGGTGCGACGACGCGACGACGCCGACGCGTCGAATTTCAAACGCTCGTCGTTTAACGCTTCTCTCTTTGCGCGAGATTGTAACTTAAAAATTCGCCTCGCAGCCGCACAGCTGGATGAGATATCGAGTTCCTCTCGGCCGAGATCTCGGGCCTTTTTTCGTTGCGCGCACTCACAGATACGATTTCTTCAGATAAGATTGTTCTCACTTTTCCAACCATCATTTCTCTAACTTGTTCACGTACTTTCGCAAAAATATCTGATAGCGAAGAGATTAATCTGTACGCGTACCGACGAATCTTTTGCTAGATAAAATATTCGCGCGTTTACCTCTCACATTCTTCTACAGATACCATGCGAAAAATTGATTTTGTTATATAAATAAATTATTACTCCACGAAATTGGCATTCTCTCAAAAAATACCGAGAAATCGAAAATCGAACTAATAATTTACTGATTATCATTAACATCTTAGTTTTAATGCTTTTATTATGCAAACTAACACATATATTTTATAATTAGAAATACGATTTTAAATAGATTTATTTATATATATAAAATATGCTAAAAAGGAAGAAAAATTATATATTTAGATCTGCGTAGGTTGAAACATTGAAACAGGAAATCGCTCTTAGATTTTAAATTACAGTGACGTTATGAGAATTTTATTCGCTTGAGAATAACAACTTACTCCGAGGGATGATGCGAGGAAGGCAGACAGAACGGTGCCTTGTTTGCACTTGATAAACGAGCGACGTTTTCTTCCGCGATGTATCGACAATGTTTGCTCGTCGTTTAATGCCGACGACAACCTGACTCAAATATTTAGCACGTACAAGACGAACAACAAGACTGCCTGCTCGGACTTGCCATGTCCGAGCTTTCGTCCCTCTCGTTCTCTCTCTCTCTCTCTCTCTCTCTCTCTCTCTCTCTCTCTCTCTCTCTCTCTCTCTTGCTCTCTTTCTCTCTTTCTCTCTTCATAAAACTCATAGTGACGCATGTTCCTCGCTAATGTAAAAAAAGTGGACGACAAGTCCAACTTGCATACGTATTCTAAATTACCGAGGATCGAGAGTCACGATGATCTATGTTAATATAATCCATCACACATATGTATATTTATTTACTTATTTGTTCCTACTTCATTTTATATTATTTTGTCTTTGCCTCTATAAAATTCTATTACGTGATGTGGATTTAGTATTTGATAATATATCTAATAGAATGTGCATTAATGTGCAGGTAACGTAACGGGTTATTTATTTTGCGCATCATATTTATAATTAGTAATGTGAAACCTGTAATTATATAAAAGAAAAATGAAATATATACGGAAAATTGTTCTCCACATCGCATATCTTGTTAGCTTTCGCTCGCCTTTCGAATTGCGGAGAATTGCAATTCTCAAAGTGCGCAACGACCGTCGCAGCAATCTCTTCGTTTCTTCTCTTACAAAAAGTTACCGGCGAGTGATAGAAAGGGAACGGCCGGTTATAGTTTCGTCGTCCTGGCACTAATCATTCTTCAATCAACAGATCAAGCTTTAATCGCTTCTTCAGGATTCCGTTATAGAATTCCAGCCGCGCGCGGGAAGAGATATATAGGGGAGCGTTTCTCTCTCCAGGAAGGAAAGTTACATATTGTGCCGCGAGAGATTTGTATCGGGATTCCCTTCCACCCCGAGCACGACTCGACCAATCACCGGCATACCTATCGCGCAAATTGTCTGTAATCTTGCTGGCGCTTTTCTGGAAATAATACGCCGAGAGTATACGCTCGCAACTCGCAACGAGCGCATCCGTTGCGCTCTTGGTCGTATCAAGCCATCAAGCCCGCATCGTCCCGCGTAGTTTTTCTTCACTGGTGACGTACTGCCTTTTGAAAAGACAAGTCGCCGTGAACGATAGTTACTGTTTGCTACAATGCAAGCATTAAATGTAATCAGGATTTAATCATATACTGAGTGGATATATATATATATATTAGAATGTAAGAAAGGTACAAATGATTGGACAGATTGGACTTGTCCTCAGTAGTAAACCAAAACGTGCGTAACGGATGCATTTGGAACAAGCTTGTGACAGCTGTGCTATCCTTGCCATCATGTACAGCTTATTTCATTACCATAATATATATACATATGTTAAAATAGATTTATGGACGTAAAAAGAGATTCCAAATCAGAACGTTTTACATCGCCAATAAATGATTAACGATAAGGATTTCTTATTCGTCACAACGTTGACGATTATAATTAATAAAGTTAGCCAGTTGGGTCGAGTAAGAAAGAGAGATTCGATCAGTCATTAATTCTACACTTCGGTAACTCGATGCGGATGCGTTTACGATATAATTCGTGCAACGTAGAACTAATTCCAAATATTATCGTTCCTTTTAATTGCGGTCTTTCGTGAAACAAGATTATGCCATAGATATTAATTTCTTAACCGTACGATTTATCTTGAATAGTTTATCTGAATAATATTCCAATTTTTTTCCGAAAGTGGCATTCTTTCCACCCCACACCCTACGTTCAAATTCGTTATATATATATATAGTTAATTGTATAATCATAAAGCCAGAATATATAACTTTCGATAGTTTTATTAATCTTGTTGACTAATAATTGTCGTAAAATCTCGCGAAATCCTCAAACTTTTACGAGGTAAAAACGGCACTGCGCGGCCGAAGTACGTGGATTGTGGATTTAAGATATATTATCGAGTCTCACGGTCATGTCGCGATTTTCGATACACAGTTGTTAAAGGGAAGAGCCAGGACTCGTTCAAGGCGAGCCACATGCCACTGCAATTAACGGCCCGATATTTCATCGGGAAAACAAGGCAAAACAGCCAATATTATTGCATCATGCCATGGTCTTGACGTGGCAGCTGTAAGAATACATTAAATCTCGGAAAGTGGTGCAACAAGCGCGCGTACGCGCGAACTGCTTTCCCGGATAACGGTGCGTCAATAAACGCCACATTGTACGAATTCTGCGAAACTGCGACGATAAATAATAAGAATATTACTCGTCTCGCGGTAATGGCGGTTAAACGGTTTTCTGCTGCGAACGTAATAGACAATATATCGTCGAGATGCGTCGTCGTGCTCCGTCAGCGCTCGTACACATCTCGCCTACGTTTACCTAATATCGTTGCACGATTGAATTGTAATTAATTATCTCGCTTTCCTTCCGGAAAAGCTCGTGGCACACGTCGCATAGCGCTCCCGACTTATTTAGCTATCTGAGAATACGCGTTAAGTACTCTCTGCTCGCTGTTAATATGCGCCGTGGAAACGAAAAACAACGCGCAGAGCCGCAGAGAAGAATGCTAAATACCAGAGATTACCCAAGAGCATGCAATTATCTATTTACATTGTTGCGTAATGCGAGCGCACGGAGGTAATTAACGGAATAATTACGCGGCGCGCAACAAGACGCCGCGTCGGCTCTTTAAACGCCGCAAATCCATCTCGGGGAATTAAACGGGCGGAAAAAAGGCCGGCACCCAGCCGAACAACTTCATTCGATATATCCCTCGCGTATAACGTTACGTCGCGTTAGGCCATATTCCGTTTCTGCCGTTTCATTGCAAAACTATAGGCACGGTATATTCCGTTACGCGATATCGCATTGTGTTATTGTGCGCGAGACATATAGGTAATCCCTTAATGACCGTTCGCGAGAGAGACAATAGAGTACTCCCCGGTAAAACATCGAGAAACGATTACCGAGTTTTGTCAAGTTAATGTTACGTTGAGAACTTGATCTCCAAAAAATTTTAAATTAAATAAAAAGATGGGGAAATATATCGAGCAGGTGCTATATAAATTATTTTCCAAGTTACGGTAAAATGCTTCAATTTTTATGTATATATTTCACACATATATATACATGTAAAAGGAAAATCAATGTCTGAATATACTTCTATTCCTGATTCCTGTGCGTAATTTGAAACGTCATCATCATCACATTTTTATCATCATTTCTCTTTTATTCTGTAATTCATAACGTTAGAGTTATAATGTAATTAATTCTCGTTTAGATTTTGTGGAAGCGACTATGAAACAATTACTTGAAATTAAGGGAAGCGCGACGATACAAGAAGGTATTGCACGGTCTTGGTACCGAAAATCGCATAATTATTATGGGCCATCGGAACAACGTACAAGAGAGTGAGTATTATACCAATAAGACGTTAATAAACGTATAGCTGGCCCCAAGCAAAGGAATTAAGACAGATATTGAGCTGTCTTTATATAATCGATATTTCTTCTTATTATACAGTTACAAAAAGTTCCCTGATGATAAATGTACTAGATTTGGCAAACCGCCAAAGAATCGAGGATCGGAATCTCGGATTAGAAGAATTTTGACGTGGATTAATCACGACCCGGTTACTTCAGTAAATCGTCGACAAGCAGCGTTCATAGAGCGTACTAGATCGTTTGTCGGACAAGTCAAGTACGTACAGTTAAACCAGCGATTGTTAATCTAGCGATAATTGTATAATTTATAATCCCATGAGAAATGACAAAAATCTCATCAATCTCTTACGTAACAAACCCTTTTCGTCATATAAATTATTATAACAACGTAGATAAATACAAATGTTTTCGTCACAAAAAGTTTCGATAAAATATTTATATATAACTTTCACTATTTTTTCCAATTATTAATTATAAATATATTACACACTATATTTATATTATTATCTATGTAAAATTTTCAAGATGCATCGATCAAATTGCTCTTGGCCTATAAAATAACGTAGATACTTATTTAAAATGATGTACAGAATGTGTGTGTGTGGTCTTTTTTAATGTTTACTTTCTTCTCGTATAATAAATAAATAAGAATTTAATTAATTAATTAATAAAAATGGCATCGTGCCTTTTTGTAAAGAATAACTAAATTTGTGATTCAAGGGATCCAGAATTGTCGCGTTTTTATGCAGATATCGTACACGGTAGAAAAAATATCAAAGACGAATTAGGTGTATCAGACATTTTACGTGATTTTGATTTGAACGAGCAAGAGCTTTTCTGGTGGCAATGTTTACAAGATTTAAATGATTTTCGTCGAAAACTCAAAAAACGCATGCCAGAAGTGCCATTCTTGGACATAGAGGATGAATTTTCTTGTCTGGACAAGGTATACGTGCATATGTCCATTTATTAATATATCTAAATATACCATATGTATGTGTGTTAATAACTTATTATTTTATGTGTGTGTGTATTTATTACAATAAAGGAAATGCATATTAATTTATAAACTTGCACTCAAATAAATAGAAAAAATCGTTGATCAAATTAACTGAAAGTAGATACATATTAAAATCATATTTTTATGATTATGAACGTGTTATAAAATTTTAATACAGAAATATGTCGGGATTCTGCCTGAAGATAAGGTTTTCCTGATTTTCGACAAGCGTCGCATATATCCAAACAAGAACGTTCTCGCGTATACCGTTAATGGACAAATTGCAGTTGCGCGAAGATGGAAATGTTAATTACAGGGACGTGCTGAAGCTTTTGAATTGGAAGCACAGTTTACCCGTTCTACCAACGATAAAACGTGAATAAATTATGGATGATTTTTGTGTTATCTCTAACGTTTTCTTCAAATTGATCAAGTAGAGAAATTACAAATAATAAGCCTTTGTGTGATAATTAATAATAATTTTAAATACATCTTACGTTTAATTTAATTTAAAATAACACAACAATAATATTAAAGGATATTATTTTAGAAGCGTCAGTGGCGAGTCCAGATTGTACTACGTATAACGACAGCATAAGAAATATTCAGACAACTGATAGCGCAAGTAGGGCTTTCTTTTTATAATATCTGTAGATCTTGAAAATATTTCTTTCAAAATGAAGCGAGTATTTGGATACAAACTTGAAGAAATATTATAGAAGTGCGTGTGGCAGGACTTCCATCCGAAAGATCGGATTTTCTGATTACAACGTTACCGCGCCCCGGCCTATATCCAGACAAGGAGAACTTAGGCGATCAAACCTCCGTTCATTGCTTAATATCGCCCAGCATATTCACAAGATACGGCTTGACACATATAGATTTTTTCAAGGTAGCGCGCTTTATCTCGTATCGTCAAATTCGTTCACATATTATTTTTGCTCTTACGTCGACATGAGTTATATATCAAATTACAAAATTCGAACGTAAGATTTCCCCACCCTAAAACGTCGCCAAACGTTCCTACATAAGAATATTAATTTATATATCATTTTAACGTATATTATTATATTATGTTGTTGTCGAATAATTTATTATATTACTATATCATGAAAATATTACGTTATATTATATTATTTTGTAAATCTGTTATACGGACTCGCGACAAGAAATACGAAGCGTATTCGAGAACATCGGTTTCGAATTTCCAGAGGATAGTTTTGATACGCTTTGGCAGGAAGGAATGAGGAAGGACTGCACCGACGGCGTGTGCGTGGAAACATTTCGGGAGTTACTCGCCACGTCGGGTCTCGTGGCAAAGAAAATTACATGTAGCTAGGATATAAACAAAATCTTGAAGGCTCTGTAGAGAAAAAGAAGCTCTATAAAAAAATATATAACGTGTGTATTTTTTAAGTTTAATAGTCGCACATAAACACGAACCATGCGCATGTTTTAGAAATTAATATACAACCTTTATATATTCAACGATTATATTAAAGTTATATAATAATAAAGTTAAATTTGTCAGATGTGTCAACGTCATGCGTTGAATATACAAACTGTACAACATATTTACTTAATACATGTAAAATTAAACACATACGTATACAGTTATTTACCATGTAGATTTAGTCTGCTGGTTTCAAGAATTTTGGTTTCTTGTTCAACGGTTCATCTTCGTCATTTCTCTTTCTATGCTGTGGTTTTCTATGCCTGTTTACGGTGTCAAATTTCGCTCGCATTTTCTTCCACCGAACAGCCATTTGTTCGTCAGATACGTCAGCTTCTCGTTTCACCTCTACTTGGGCTCGTTTGGCATTTTCCTTTTCTTCCATTAACTTTTCTATAACTGGATTCATTCCTTGAAAGCTTAATCTACCATCACCGAGTTTCTCACAGAAGACATAGCTCGCCTCCATAAGAAATTTTCCACTTGAACATAAAAGCGATTGATAGCAGCACGACTCTGTCACCGGAATAAAATATTTGGGTCTTGCGCAATGAGTATTTCAATGTGCAAAAAACGTGCAAAAATTTATATTATATATTACGTTACCGTATTATTGTGATCAAGATACAGGGTTGATACTTGGAGAAAATATAACATAAAACACTTACGACGCTTTCTTCATGCGTGATGTAAGCTCGCTGCCAAAGTACTCTTCTCCTTCTTCCTGAAATTGTTCTTTCTCCACTTTGTCCTTCGTCCGTTTCATAAACTGCAACAACAAGCCCACATATTATCGTGCAACAATGCTCTACTATCTATGATCTTTCCAACTCACCTTCATCTGCAGTATACTCTTCGACAGAGCTATCCTCTTCGTATCCATGTTTACTCACGCGTACGGATGTGAAAAATTCACGATAATATCTCTCGATAAATACCTCTCGAGAAATAGTCAAAATGCGAAAAACGAGTCAAAAAATTTTGAAGAATTTCTTCGAGAGATTGTATGCGCGTGTCAATAATACCAGACCACCTATAAACAAGACAATCTAACCTGACTAACCTGACTTTTCCATCACGCTAGCTCCACGCTCCACTAGCTGCAACAGCACCCTTGAAGATTTCTGCATTACTATCATTTGTAGCAGCAGAGCAGCTTTGAAGACGTCCACGTTATCAACTTCATGTACTGCTGCAATGCTTATTAAAATTTTGTTGTATCGAGTGTCGGCTCGCCATTTTCTTTGCCGGGTGCCGGGTGAGCGACCATAGACCATATCGATCGCGCCCGACTTCTTTACCTTCTCGACCGACGACCATTGACCATTTACTTTCCCGACCTGCCGCCGCGTAACGGTTATTTTCATTAGTCGACGAGTGTATTGGCGTGTCGTCCGGGTCGTCCCGCTGGTCTTGACTGACTTGACTCCTCGGCCTCGGCCTTCCCCGTCCCCGCACGACTCTCTCACTCTCTGGGCTCACATGAGATCGCACAAGATGCGGAGCAGAGGTCCGCGACGATTAATTTGGCACACGAGGCGCAACGCATCGGAGAATGGTCAGTGACGTAGCCGCGAGGCCGAGGAAGCGAGGAACGGATCATCGTGGAACGGTGGACATAGCGGCGTCAGCGGAAATAGTTTGATCGCTCGTACCAAGGTAAATCTGGTAAATCCGCGCCCGCACGCGAGCCCGCGCGCGCGCGCGCGCGCGTGTGAGTGCGAAATCAATAACAACGGCATTATACATTATATTTCAAGGGTATTTATTCCAGCTCTCCAAAAGCCCCACGCTTGGTCCAGTGCGATCTCGTTCCAGTTACGTTTTTTATCGTTCACTCGCACTGGCCACGTCTGGTAGGCACAAAAAAAAGAGCTGAAGCAACTGGGCGACATTTTAGGATTCGTCGAATAACGTATTATGAGATTATTCAGAAGATTTCTCGTTTTTATATGCTCGTTTTCACATTTTTCGAACGTGCTGATCACGTTGGTCATTAATGTTTTCATCGCTGACTGTTACTGACGATTCATAGGCAATGTTTAGACTTTCTCTTCGATACAAATCATAACCTCCTGGAAGTTTTTTTTATCTTTTTTTTTCCTAAAGTCAAGACCTATTGTTGTATCATACCTATATCAAGAGACGTTGCGAGGTATAAGATAGGAAATAAGAGTAATTTTTCTTGTTTTTTTTTCAATTTTAGTATGACGCGTATAGTTGAAACTAGCTTCACACGCAAAACCGGTAGTTTACCAAAATTTTTAGAGAGTAAATACATAGTATTCTGTGCACCGGGAGACATTAAACTTTACGAATAAAAAGCGACGCTTTTCTCAATATTTCAAACAACGTACTCCGTACACTTATTATTTATGCCTGGCAGATATATCGCTGCGTGCAAAGATGTCGAAACGACCCGCAGACAGTGGGGACTCTGGTTCCCAACCACCTATAAAGAAGGTACAATTTGAGCCGATTCTAATTGGACCAATATCTACTCTTGAGGAAATGGACATGAAGGTTTTGCAGTTCCAGAACAAGAAGCTGGCGCAGGTATAAAACAATTTATATTACCCTGCTATGCTTAATAAATTGATTTATAACTGCAAATGAAGATAATGGGGATTGAGACGTATATATACGTATAGTATATATAAAGAAAGTAGTAATATAACTTTATATAATAGATAAATATATTAAAATTATATTATACATATGTGTAAAAAGAATGTAATTATAAATATGATTATACAGGATGACAGTGTTGAAAAGTTTGAAACTAAGTTGTTATTTTTTGATGAGAATGAATAAAGAAAATAGTAAATATAACTTTATGTAAGAAATATATTAAAATTGTAGATATTACGTATACATGCGTAAAAAATATAATTATAAATATAATTATACAGACGGATGGTTGAAAAGAAAAGCTGAAACTAACGTGTTATTTTTTAATGAGAATGAACAGAATAAAATAGATTAAACATTACAAGTTTTGCACAGAATGGTGCTTAATTAATTTTTTTTGTCTAATAAAATAATTCAGTTTCAGCAACTTCTCAATTGTCACTTTATTATATGGATTGTTGTGTTACCTAAACGTTAAAAGTATATATGCGATATAATATAACGTATACTTTTATATAAAAATTATTTTTTACAATATTGTACACGTTTTAGTTTTTATATATCTTTTCACGTATAATTTTTTTTTATTCCAGAGATTAGAACAAAGGCATAGAATGGAAGCTGAATTAAGACAACGTATCGAACAATTAGAGAAACGTCAAATGCAGGACGATGCAGTACTTAATGTTGTTAATCGATATTGGAATCAACTCAATGAAGATATACGTGTACTATTGCAGAGATTCGATGCTGAAACTGCTGATGAATCAGAAAATAAAAGTATGCTTTGGAAAGAAAAATATTATGCAACATTTTCTACGACAAATTCTCACAACAAAACATTTTTTTCTTAATTACAGACGAGAGCGAGGCTACAACGTCGTTTCTTATGCAATTATCTTCCTGGGACAAAGAAGAATTGGATGACAAATTGGCAAACCGTGTACAGGTGTCGAAACGAGCTGTGTCTAAAGTTGTACAGGCGTTCGATCGTTTATCTCAAAGAAACGAGAAGATCACTCTTGCGCTTAAAGGAGAATTTAACGGTGGTAAGTTGTGCATTTAGAATTCCTTTAAGATTTCAACTTAACGCAACACGTTGAACAACGTGACGTGTACATCTTTACATTTATCGTAAGACTCGAACGTTTTTCACGAAATCTCGGAAGAACTTGACATATTGCATAACTATCGTGCGGAAAGTTGTACTAGCATCTAAGGATACAATTAATGCAATTATGAATTAATATACAGAAGAAGCACCGAACATCGACGAAGTCGTACGTCGTGCCAATGCGGAAATACAAATGGAAAATAGAAATCTGCAGGCGATAAATATACAATTGCATGAAAAGTACCACACTATCTCATTAAAGGTAATTGCGTTCTGTTTCATTTATATTTAATTTTCTATATTTTTTTGTTTATTATCGATTATGTACAACTGACACAGTTATGGTTTATCACGACGTACAAATCGGTCTAAAGAGTCGGAAATAAAGAAAAGATCGTCCTTCTTATATATGAGTATTTCTTTACGAAGTAATTAGACATAAGATCTTGCCTGATAATTGGAACGTTTGATATTTATTCTGGCTATATTTTCATAGATGTCAGAACTGCAAGATACAATAACAGGAAAAGATACGCTTGCGGCAGAATTGCGAAATCAAGTCGACGATCTGCAGTACGAATTGAACAAAGTACGGGCGAGAAACGATAAGTTGGAACATCATCTTGGAGAAGCGATTGAGAAGTTAAAAGCTTTTCAGCAGATTCATGGCACAGATGAGAAAGGCAGTAATAAACCGAATACATTAGTTGCATCCAGTGTTTCTCAAACTAAGGTGAACGTTCGTTTTCTTATATTTATATATGTATAAAGCTACAAGTATACATTAGTTTAATATTGCAATATTATTCTATAATTTATAATATATCTAGATGCATGTTATTTACAGCTGGACGACTTACAAAGAGAACTTGAAGAGACACGTGAATTGGCTAACAATAGACTGCAGGAATTAGACAAACTGCATCAGCAACACCGCGACACCTTAAAAGAAGTGGAAAAATTGAAAATGGATGTGAGTAAATAGTTACATTTTCTAAATTTTATTTATATTTTATAAATATTGTGATATTTTTAATTTAATTTACTTTGTTACCGAATAGCTGACGTTGAGTATTTCTTGCTGCAGATAAGACAGCTTCCCGAATCGGTAATCGTAGAAACGACAGAGTACAAATGTTTGCAATCGCAATTTTCCGTGCTATATAACGAGTCTATGCAATTAAAAACACAATTGGATGACGCTCGCCAACAATTGCAGTCGAGCAAGAATGCACATCTACGCCACATTGAGATGATGGAGGTAAGACCTTCATATATTCAGAGACTATATTCACGAATATGTGTAACGTGTTTTATTTTTATCAATATTCTTTTCATAATATTCTTTTCATAGAGCGAAGAGTTAATGGCTCAAAAGAAATTGCGCGGGGAGTGTATACAACTCGAAGATGTTTTAGCACAGTTACGCAAGGAGTACGAAATGCTTCGCATTGAATTTGAACAGAATCTAGCTGCCAATGAACAGACAGGTCCAATTAATCGAGAAATGCGGCATCTGATTACCTCTCTTCAGAATCACAATCAGCAATTGAAAGGAGAAGTGCACCGATACAAGCGAAAGTACAAAGAAACTTCTATTGAAATACCTCGAGTATGTACACATAAACACATATCGTAAATTTTAAGTACGTGTGTCTTATTTTTTATTTTATTATAAAATTTAACCATTTTCTGTGCATGGTCGCTGACTTTGATTTAAATAATATCTATGTATCGATTTATTATTCGATACGAAATGGGTCACACGTCACTTTATATTCTTTTATTATATTTATTTTATTATTAATGCTCATTAATGCCTTAAACTTTAATTTTTCAACGAATCTTTTACATATATTTTATAACATTTTATAATATTTTAACGAACCTTTTATTATAAAATGAGTTATATGTGTGGGGCAACAGGTCAGGGTTGAACACCGGACCTGTTGATTACACAAGTCATTACGCAGAGAGCTACGTGTTACTCCAATAATAGAACAAAATTTTACATATATATTACGTATAACGTGTCATCCGATATATTATTTAACCGCTATAAAAATAGATAAAATGGTTTTATTTTTATCAAATTTTTCCAGCTAAAAAAGGAAGTAGAGGAATTGACAACCAAGTTAGGCCAACAAACGGCGCAAGAAAATAAAGAAGGGAATACGTCAGACGGCAGCGGAAAAGAAGAAGATGCCTCAACGTCGTTGCCAGGTTCTACACAGGTATGTAACGATAATATGAATATAAACTTAAATCAAAAGATGACAGGTTTTCCTATGCGATTATATTAATTTTTTATGTATTTTGTTTGTATACATGTATGTAGTGCTAAAAAATAGACGTTTTCTTGTACAAATGTTACATTTAATATATGGGACTTGTGCTTAAAATGAGATTTTGTTGGCTACTTATTATTTGTGTGTTAATTGTTGGTTTCGGTACATAGATAAAAGAAGAAAGTGGTGTTACAATAAAGAGGGAGTCTGGTGCTGATGAAGAGGTAGAAACTATTGAGGTTGGAGAAGGTGAAGGCAACAAAAACACGCCAGATTCCCTAACGTTAACATCGCCGACTTTAAAGAAGGAGAAGGATATAAAACGTGAGAAGGATATCAAGAAAGAATCTGTGAAAATTGAACATCGGGATCCTGCACATCGCACTAAAGATGCAAAGATGGCGGAATCGGAGCTCGTGAGGGACTTGAAGGCACAACTTAAGTATGTCCGCAAAGATCGCCAGTGTTTTCAAATAAAATACTGATATTGTTATTGCGACGATGTATAGTTTTAGAAAATAAACGAGAGAATAAATATCTGATTGCAGAAAAGCTGTGAATGAGATGAAAGAAATGAAACTTCTATTAGATATGTACAAAGGTGTTGGAAAAGAGCAACGGGACAAAGTACAGTTAATGGCTGCAGAGCGTAAAACGAGAGCCGAGTTGGAGGATTTGCGACAGCAAGTCAAAAAAATTCAAGTATGTTGTGTAATATATTTTATACGCATTACAATTAATATGTGATTTTATATGCGGTTATAATGTATAATTTTATATATAGCACGATAATATGATAAATCAATGAAATAAGTAAAACGATCGGTACGTCGATCAGTTATTGCAGTTTGGTTGAGGAAAATAATTTATTCAAGTGAAATATTTTACTGTTTAACATCAATAGTATATTTTGATATCATAATATTGTGTGAATATTTGCACTTATTGACGAGACGTATTTTTATTTGGATAATATAACAAAGTGAATTGTGTGCGTTGTGTTCGTGCAGGAAAGTAAACGCGAGGAACGTAAAAAATTAGCTGATGAAGATGCGCAGATAAAGATTAAAAAATTGGAAGAACAAGCGTATACATTGCAACGTCAAGTTGCATGTCAGAAACAGGTAGATCACATTTATTCCTTCTTTTGAAAGCGAAATTTGATGCGCTGCATATAAAAAGATTGGAAAATTAATTAAAGATAAAATCAATTGTAAGAGATCTAAGTCAAGAGTTATTTTGTTATTTATGTTAATCATTTCGAATGTTAAAAGCTTTTTAATATTAAAAAATAGTCGACAGAATCGTACGCGAACGGAAATGTAACGTTGAACAGACGTGTATCTGGCTGCAGGAGGAAGAGGCGCTTCTGAACGAGATGGAAGTGACCGGGCAAGCATTTGAGGACATGCAAGAGCAGAACTCTAGACTCATACAGCAGCTGCGTGAAAAAGATGACGCGAATTTCAAACTCATGACGGAGAGGATCAAAAGTAATCAATTGCACAAGCTCGCGAGGGAAGAGAAGGACGTGCTGAAGGAGCAAGTATTAACACTAACAACGCAGGTGGAAGCGGCCAATGTAGTTGTACGAAAGTTGGAAGAGAAGGAGCGTCTCTTACAAAACTCTCTCGCCACGGTGGAAAAGGAATTGGCGCTGAGACAGCAGGCAATGGAAATGCACAAGCGGAAAGCGATAGAGAGCGCACAGTCTGCGGCTGATCTGAAACTTCATCTTGGTAAGTGCTCAACGTGCAAACGTGAAAAAGTTAAAATAAAAATGCTTAATTATGTAATTCTAATCATAAATCTCTTATAAATCATATACGTTCACGTACATTTTTTCTTAATCATATAAATAATACACTCTTCGTGTTACATCAGCTGGAAAAATAAACGAAAATAAATGATAAAAACTACACAGTCACTTCCAACAAAAAACTGACGTACAGCTTTTACTGTTACAGAAAAGTATCATTCTCAAATGAAGGAAGCGCAACAAGTCGTAGCTGAGAAAACAAGTTCCTTGGAAGCTGAAGCGTATAAAACTAAAAGATTACAGGTATAACAGGTTTAATTCTGCACCAACTATATGATCGTTCTCGTGTGTTTTGAACTTGGTTATATACCAGTTTTGAATACCATTAATAATACACGTATTGATACATGTAAACGTTAATACATGACGTGCATTGCGTAGGAGGAGATAGCGCAACTCAGACGCAAGGTTGAGCGTATGAAGAAGATTGAGCTCGCTGAAACTCTAGATGAAGTAATGGCGGAAGAGTTGCGGGAGTACAAGGAAACTTTAACGTGTCCGTCTTGTAAGGTAAAGCGTAAGGACGCCGTCCTCACTAAGTGCTTCCACGTGTTCTGCTGGGACTGTCTGCGTACACGTTACGAAACACGGCAACGGAAATGTCCCAAGTGTAACTGCGCTTTCGGCGCCAACGACTACCATCGGCTGTACCTGTCCACATGAAGAAGAAGGTGCTGACTCATTGGAAAATACGCCGCGACGTAGAGTAATGTTTTGTAATATGTTACGTAAGCATTTCTTCTTTCTTTTTTTATATCGTTTATTTCGTACTCTGACTTTTTGTGGAATTATGCGCAATATGTGACTATCCCTGCTGAGTGTGTCGATAATGAATCACGACGTTTGCTAAGTTCTTATTAAGACCATAGCACATGAAGAACATAAGTCATAGAATTTAAGTAGAATCACAGTCGAAAATTCTAGAGACTGAATGATTTATCACTTACTTAATTCTACTACTTAATTTTTTTTCATGCCGTATGGTCTAGTTTATATAAAAACCAACATATAAGAATAAATAAATGGGTAAAGTGAATGATAAATGAGTGAATGAATGAGTGAGTGAGCGAGCGAAAGAGTGAGCGAAAGAACGAATAAATATGAAAAAGAAAGAAAGAAAAAAGGGAGAGAGAGAGAAGCGAAAAGAGACAGCTGACGTGCATTTTTAGTTAGTCAGTACAGTTATACCGAGCTGCAAGCTTTTAATTTTACTTACAATATAAAAAACAATTTATTCAGTTTTCTTTGATCTCGTTTTTAAGATGTGCTCACGCGAAATTATCATCAACATTTATATATAGCACGATGGATTGCCTCCAGATCAATGCCTTCTTAAAGCCAAGATACTGTCCCCCGAGCGACGACACGTTTCTATTTGAAATGTCTTTTATAAGATAAAGTAGAGATCAGTTTGTAAAGTCAAACAAAGCATTGATAACCATTAATCTAGTGAAAAAATTTTGCAACTAATTTAAATCACATCAACATTTAATAGTTTAAACTGTACCAACTAAACGTGATTGATTAACTGACACATTATTCAAATTCAATTACTGTTTGAAATTTATGTAACTGTAAACCTGTTGAATGTGACTAAAGTTCAGCTGCAAGACTCGTGTTCTGTATGTTAGGCCTGGTTAAATCAAAGTTGAAAAGTCTCGAAGGAGTGATCTAATGACTCCTCACTCTTAAAAATGAAATAAATTCATTATTGAGTTAAGGTTCAGAATTAATAATAATTAGCAATTTGTATGATAATCACGCTTATAGTTATTTATTTAATCAAAAGGATATAATTTAGCAAACACGGTCCAAATTCGCTTTGTCTATTGTTTATAATACGAGACAGGCAAACTGGTTAATAACAGGGATGTCCTGTACGATAATTACTCGACATTATCCAATAAGAAACGAATTTCTTTGCTGATCGTAAACATGTTCGTGATGATTTTCATCGAAATTGCTTTTGGAATTAATGCATTAAAATCAGAAAAATGATTAATTTTATTATATATTTCTGAGATGTCTCTCGGTATCTTAAAAGTATGAATTTTATTTAAGAACTGTAACAACTATATTTTAAAAAATAAAAAAAGGAATATATATATATATGTATGTATAATTATATGAAATGTTTATCAAATCAATATATAAATATTGATTTGATTGTGAAGCGTCAATATTAGCAAATGTTATTTTTAACACTGAACTGTATACATTACTAAATTTAAATAATTTATTCCATTCAAGGCTAGTTGTTTCTCAACCTGTTGGTAAACTAACTAATAGTTAAATCATATGTCTATCTTTGTCTGATTTGAAGGAGAAACAAAGCATATATATGATACAACTATTAGTTTATCAACAGGTTGGAACAACTGGCCCTTAGATCATTTAAATCCAAGTTCAAATTTGCGCTCACTAAATCGTTAAATATTTGATACTATTATACTAACATTGTATTATAGTATAAATAATTTTTGAATATGTATTTTCGCATGTGTGAATGCTAATTATTAATGTGAGCATCCATGTATATGCGTTTGTAAAAAAATGAGACGCAATAACTTATT
This sequence comes from Temnothorax americanus, assembly GCF_048541705.1. Classification (NCBI taxonomy): domain Eukaryota; kingdom Metazoa; phylum Arthropoda; class Insecta; order Hymenoptera; family Formicidae; genus Temnothorax; species Temnothorax americanus. The sequence goes on from NW_027509442.1 coordinate 7,899,631, forward strand.
TTGACAAAAAGATGCATCAGTGCGTAAGAGCTCCGTTTCAATAGAATAATTTGTTTTATAGATCTTTATTTTACTTAATCATGCATGCAGAACTATGCATCATGTTCTGCAGAACTATATTTTCTTTTTTGATAAATTTCGACGATGTTATGTAATAATTCGAAGAAATCTGTCCTTTTTAATTTTCCTTTTTTTTTTAGGTAGGGAAGTTTATTTAACCCTAGCTCGCCACTCCGGTCCAGTAGAGCGCTAAACGCTTTTTGATTTTCTAGTTTCCTCATATCAAGTTCAGGCTAAATTTAAATCATTTTTTAAGCTTAAAAATATTAATTAGAATGAAAATGACAATGCGACAAAGTTGCACGATCTCACGGACCGGCGGAGTGGGTCGAAAATAGGTGCAGCTAGCTAGGATTAAATATGTAACAATATAGATGTATGATGTAGATACGTTAATGAAAAATTTGACCTTGCTAAAAATAAACTCTTATTTCTTTGTATTATCTATTCGAGAAAACACTTTCCAAATCTTAAAATAAAAATATTTCCATATTAGATTTATTCCAATTCTAAATTTGCAAAACTTAAAAATAAAAAATTTTTTTTTCGTTTAAGGTGATCCTAAAGCCGTGATCCTAACCGGTTTTTTTCTTAGCACTAATCTTTTACGTGGCTTTATAGAAATGCAAAATTCTTGTCTAGAATTAAAGTACGCATCAAAATCTAGGTCATGGTGGTCGACGTTATATGTGGTGGTCGTCACGTATAACAAAAAATATTACTTTTTTTTCGTTTTCGATATAACGTCGATCACCATCTTAGATTTTGATGCGTACTTTACGTCCAGATAAGACGTTTGTCGTTGTATAAAGCCACGTAAAAGATTAGTGCTAAGAAAAAAACCGGTCAGGATCACGGCCTTAGGATCACCTTAATATTTTTTAATTATTTTACAATATGTATATGGAGGATAAAAATTGACAAAAGGCGTTCTAAATACGTTCTTATACTTTGAGACATCATTTTGCATTCTCGACACATATTTTACATTTATCTAGTTTTGCTCTTTAACATTTTAATTTTTTTCGAAGATAAACTGAATCGAAAACCGTATCGAAAAATTACACTTATTTCAATTTTTTTTTCTTTACGATATGTAATAATATTAATTAACTCTAATAGCTTTGTATTATAATCGATGTACACTGTAAAGAAAAACACTAGATAAAATTACATGAACAAATGTAAAATTTTATTACGATTTAAATAATGGTATACATGTAATATACATTTTCTTGTTCATGTTAATTTACATACCTTTTTTTACAGTGTACGTAAAACATAAATAAAATTGAAAATCGATTTGCATTAATTGATGTACGCGGTAAAAAAATTTTTCGCCACTATTTTGAAACGACTTGAGTCTAGTGTTTTGGTTTTTAATTTTACGAACGTGAGAAACAGGATTTTAACTTCTTATTTTTGAACTACGTTTTAAAGACTTAATTATGTAGAATATAAATCTAGGAAATAAAAACTTTACGAAGGTTACAGCATTTAAGAAATAGCTCTATTCTTTTTTATAATAGAATTAAAAAATATATTTTAAGAATTTAGTAAATGTAATTTATATATAATATTTATATTACATTTTTTTATCATAAATTAAAAATTAGAATAATTTAAATTCCATATTTAATAATTTATTAATAAGTGATTAATAAATTATTTAATTATTTAATAAATAATGACTAAAAATAAATCAAATCTTTATTTTCTTCGAATACGTGCTTGAAATTAGTTCAAAAGTAAGTAATTCTTCGGAACAAAAATGTGTATAAAATCATACATATAAGAGCAGCATATATGTCTGTGGAATCGTTGCATATTATTACAGTAGTCTTCTCTGAACAACATAAATGGAATGGAAATATATACAAGTTTTGTTGAGCGCTAATAGCGTGTAAACACCTTTCTATTATATGATGATTGAATTAAAAAAATGCAGTAAAAATAAATCACATTTAAATGAAATTCCATTATTTTTTTTATTATAAGCTTCTATATTATTCCATTTGTTCCAATGTTTACTTTTTTATTATGCGTAATGAATGAGAAACACTTGAAAATATTTACGCAACCCTTTAATTTTCTATCGGAGAGTGAAAACTCGGAAAAATGGGACGCGGAAAGTAAAATAATTCAGCCCAAATGACGTTGTCGTACAAAGTTCTTTTCGATTTTCGTCTACCTTGCAATATATCTTGAAAATCCTAAGAAATACTTGGTTCTACATACGAAAAGAGAACCTAGTTCGATCAAAATATTTTTTTCCTTTTATTAAGGTATTTTTTCCGACGTTTATTATATGTATGTATCGAGTAAAACTTACCGCACAAAATTACCTTTTTTAAAAAAAGGTAAAAAAAGGCGCCAAGTACACGTATAGTAGTGTATATGTTGTTACCTAAAAAAAAAAAGAAAGTGGTAGCATTATACCTCGAAAAAACCTAAGTAACAAGTGGTAGATCTTTATATCTCGAAAAATCTCGAAAAAATCTAAGCAGTAGTATCTTTATTTCCGAAAAATTATAACCCAAGTGATACACGTCACAAAATTATGTTACCTTATCAAAAAGAAGAGTCGCGTTTCAAGTGATCTATTACAATTACAAAAAAGAAATGATATCTCTTTAAGTTAGAGCGCCAATTACAGAGAGAACATGTATATTGCCTCAAAAAATAATTGTTGCACTACATTGAAAAATCTTTACATTGTGTCAATTAGAAAAGAATGTATAATAACAATTTTATAAAATTAAAAAATTTTATTTAAATTTAACAAGGGAATACAAGATATTTAAATACAAAGTTATTTACATGTGTATTTTTTAATGGCCACAAAGAATTACAGAAGTAACAGTACAAAATAAAAATATTTTATTAAAATACATAAATTTTTCTTGTAAAAAAACTTGGCGCTGCTAGACCTTTTAAATAAATAAAAACAACAATAAATAAAAATAATTCAGAGAAGAATACAATGGGAGTAATATTAAATGATTATCAGCGTGGATGTGGGAGTGAGTGATATGGGTGTGCGTGACTACGCGGACGGCGGATAATGCGGCTTATAATTAAGTATAGAATAAGTTTATTTATTTATTTAAAATTTCGAGGTCTAGCAGCGCCAAGTTTTTTTACAAGAAAAATTTATGTATTTTAATAAAATATTTTTATTTTGTACTGTTACTTCTGTAATTCTTTGTGGCCATTAAAAAATACACATGTAAATAACTTTGTATTTAAATATCTTGTATTCCCTTGTTAAATTTAAATAAAATTTTTTAATTTTATAAAATTGTTATTATACATTCTTTTCTAATTGACACAATGTAAAGATTTTTCAATGTAGTGCAACAATTATTTTTTGAGGCAATATACATGTTCTCTCTGTAATTGGCGCTCTAACTTAAAGAGATATCATTTCTTTTTTGTAATTGTAATAGATCACTTGAAACGCGACTCTTCTTTTTGATAAGGTAACATAATTTTGTGACGTGTATCACTTGGGTTATAATTTTTCGGAAATAAAGATACTACTGCTTAGATTTTTTCGAGATTTTTCGAGATATAAAGATCTACCACTTGTTACTTAGGTTTTTTCGAGGTATAATGCTACCACTTTCTTTTTTTTTTAGGTAACAACATATACACTACTATACGTGTACTTGGCGCCTTTTTTTACCTTTTTTTAAAAAAGGTAATTTTGTGCGGATATCACGCCTTTTTGTAGTATATTACGCATTGTATAAACAGTATGTACAGGATAAAGCTATTTGGAGGTATAATACTACCACTTTGTTTTTTTCGAGGTAACAACATAACAGGGTAACAACATAATACATATACACTATTATGCGTGTACTTGGCGCTCATTTTACTTTTTTTTTAAAAAGGTAATTTTGTACGGATATCACGCCTTTTTGTAGTGTTACGCAACTTAATCTTATAAACAATATATCTTATAATTTCATAAACCGTATATAATACAAGGTATGAAGCTAAAAGTGTTACGGACTATTATTTCTAAAGAAAACAACAATTTAATATTTTGCTCAGTTTTTTAAAAATAATAATCTGTAACACTTTTAGTTGTACACCTTGTATATATTTTTCAATTTCAACATAAAACATAATCGCAATAAAGCATGATTAATGTTAATAAGTCGTTAACTGTAAAATTCTTTATTTATTTTTATTTGCGTGTCTTACTGAATGTTGTTCGCAACTGTATATGTACCGATATCTTCAGGTATCGATATTTTTGATAATTATTTTTACGTCAGACATAATTTTAATTCATCCAATTTTTATTATGTCTAAACATAATTTTTGTCCAATTTTTATTATGTCTAGACATAATTTTAATTCAGCGATTTTTATTATGTCATGACATAATTTTAATTCTGCCGCTAGGGAAATTTTAAGTCGATTTTTATGAATCAAGCTTGAATTCAATGTTTAGGTGTCCCAGGTTGCCGATGACGAGGTCCACATAGCGCGCTCTATAGTTTTCGGTATCCAGGTGTATTAATACCTTGAATTTGATGGCCACGTGTTCCAAGTTGCCGATGACGAGGTCCACATAGTGCGCTTCGTAGTTTTCGGTGTCTACATGTATTAATACCTCGAATTCGATATCTACGTGTCCTACATTGGGTGCGTTCAGCCGATACTTTGCTAGCCTAGCAATCGTGAGCAGTCGCTCGTTTTCGCTCGTTTCCTCTTTTTTGACTTACTGGATTAAAAAGAGAAGAAACGAGCAAAAACGAGCAACTGCTCACGATTGCTAGGCTAGCGGAGTATCGGCTGAACGCACCCATTCAGATTTAAAGTTATTAATACACCTAGACACCAAAAACTATAAAGCGCATTATGTGGACCTCGTCATCAGCAACCTGGGACACCTAGACATCAATTTCAAGGTATTAATACACGTAGACACCGAAAACTACGGAGCGCAATATGTGGACCTTGTCATCGGCAACCTGGGACACCTAAACATTGAATTCAACATATTATTACACCTGGACACCGAAAACTACAAAGCGCACTATGTGGACCTCGTCATCGGCAACCTGGGACACGTAGACATCAAATTCAACGTACGATTACACCTGGACACCGGAAACTATGAAGCGCACTATCTGGATCCCGTCATCGGCAACCTGGGATACGTGGACATCGAATTCAAAATATTAATACACGTAGACACCGAAAACTACGGAGCGCATTATCTGGATCCCGTCATCGGCAACCTGGGACTCGTGGACATCAAATTCAAGATATTAATACACGTAGACACCAAAAACTACGGAGCGCACTATGTGGACCTCGTCATCGGCAACCTGGGACACGTAGACATCGAATTCAACGTATTATTACACCTGGACACCGAAATCTATGAAGCGCATTATCTGGATCCCGTCATCGGCAACCTGAGACACGTGGACATCGAATTCAAGATATTAATACACGTAGACACCAAAAACTACGGAGCGCACTGTGTGGACCTCGTCATCGGCAACCTGGGACACGTAGACATCGCATTCAACGTATTATTACACCTGGACACCGAAAACTACGAAGCGCACTGTGTGGACCTCGTCATCGGCAACCTGGGACACGTGGACATCGAATTCAAGGTATTAATACACGTAGACACCGAAAACTACGGAGCGCACTATGTGGACCTCGTCATCGGCAACCTGGGACACCTAGACATCGAATTCAACGTACGATTACACCTGGACACCGAAAACTATGAAGCGCACTATCTGGATCTTGTCATCGGCAACCTGGGACACGTGAACATTGAATTCAAGGTATTAATACACGTAGACACCAAAAACTACGGAGCGCACTATGTGGACCTTGTCATCGGCAACCTGGGACACCTAGACATCGCATTCAACGTACGATTACACCTGGACACCAAAAACTATGAAGCGCATTATTTGGATCCCGTCATCGGCAACCTGGGACACGTGGACATCGAATTCAAGATATTAATACACGTAGACACCAAAAACTACGGAGCGCACTATGTGGACCTCGTCATCGGCAACCTGGGACACGTAGACATCGCATTCAACATATTATTACACCTGGACACCGAAAACTACGAAGCGCACTGTGTGGACCTCGTCATCGGCAACCTGGGACACCTAGACATCGAATTCAACGTACGATTACACCTGGACACCGAAAACTATGAAGCGCATTATCTGGATCCCGTTATCGGCAACCTGGGACACGTGGACATCGAATTCAAGATATTAATACACGTAGACACCAAAAACTACGGAGCGCACTATGTGGACCTCGTCATCGGCAACCTGGGACACGTAGACATCAAATTCAACGTATTATTACACCTGGACACCGAAAACTATAAAGCGCACTATCTGGACCTTGTCATCGGCAACCTGGGATACATAGACATCAAATTCAAGCTTGATTCATAAGAATCGACTTAAAAATTCCCTAGCGGCACTTTCTGCCAAGCATAGAGAACCTACTTTTCTGTTGACTCAATATTTATTATATATATACCTAATTTTTACTTAAATAGAAATCTTCCTCCTGACCGATAAGTTTATCGACCTAATTTTGAAATACGCGCGCGATATCGAAACTGGCGATACCTGCGCCGCCAGCGTCGAAAAAGTGAAAGTGACGTTTCTCTGATAGACCGCGGCGTTAGGAGGAGGAGGAGGAGGAGGAGGAGGAGGAGGAGGAGTATCTTAAAAATAAATTTTCACATTTGGACTTTGCGTCGCAATATCTCCGCTCGTAAGGCACGTAGCGGAATATTATGAGAGAAACCCCCCCCCCCTAATTGGACCCCAAGCTATCGATCAAGCCTACTTAGAACCCGATCCGTTCACTCGTTATCGAGATCTCAACATCTCGGGTACTCGCAACCCGTCGCGTCGCGTAAAAGAGTCACGGTCGGTCTCGCTCCGCGTGTACTTGGCGCGAGACACTACCGTGTCTCTTGATCGAAATATTCAACTAGAATAGAAATACGTATATCGAGTATGCAGTTCTTGTGAGGAAACGGTTGATTTAAAAAATAAAAACTTGACAAGAATGTAATCTGTAGAGTTGCGCAACATTCTGAGGTTCGAAATCAGTCATTGATTTGAAAACGATGAAATTTTTTTCTCTGTCCTTTTTTCAACTGTTCTACGAACAGTGAATTTATATAAACTGATTAATAAGGATTAAATGTTGTAGTAAATTTTGTCGTATTACACATATTTAATTTGTTCACTGTGCGCACAGCAGAAAAAGAATTAAAAAAGACTATATCGAATCCAATTGTTTATAAAGAATGCGAAATGACCGTAGTAAATAGCAGAGCTCTCTGGTAAACAGTATAATAATAATATAAATAAACGATTAGCAGGAAATCCAAACAATTTAACAGAAGTTCTGAAGATCAAGAATTCGATTTTACAGGTAAATTTCGATGGCCGTGGATGGACATTTCTGTAGTGGAAGAAGAATATTATTCGTCATCTAAAACTGAAGAGATATACATAGTAAGGTCCATAAGTTTCTGGCCCGGGGGTAGAAGGAAGATAAAAAGGAAAAAACGGTATTTAAAAAAATAGTTTTTTTCTTTGGTGGTAAAATGGGCATCAACGGCTGCTTGGATATCTTCATCGGTCTCAAACTTCCTCCCCCGCAAGTCAGATTTCAAGTTTACGAACAAGTAGTGGAGTCCCAAGGTGGGGGCCAAGTCGGTGGGCCGTAAGGTGGGTGAGAGATTTCTTTGAACCCGCATTCCTCCACGGCAGCCTTGGCAATAACGGCTGTGTGCACGGGCACGTTGTCGTGGAGTATAGCCCAACACCCCGAGCCAGTTTTTCCGGTCGTTTCTCCTTGATGGCGTCTCGCAAACGGTGCAGTAGAACCGCGTAGTACTCCACGTTCACAGTGCGGCGGTGTTCCCTTCGTTGTAGTCAATAAGAAAAATTTCTCGGAAATCCCAAAAGATGGTAGCCATAATTTTTTTTGACCGAATGACCCTAAAAGCCTTTCGAGGGGGCACATTCATCGGCGCGGTTTTCTCCATTCTATTGACTCCCTTTTGGACAGGGGATCATATGGTACAGGATCATAGTTTCATCTCCAGTGACACGTGATTCCAAAAATTGTCCTGGGTGGAGATCGTCGTCGTTTACGAGAACTCTCGGCAACAATTTACGCGCGCTCGTTTCTTTGGGGCAGCAGAAAGAAGTCGCGCGCGGAACCCATCTCTCGCACTAATCTTACTCTGGTGTAAATATTGTTTAATGAACCGTGTTAACGGTTGTTTTAGAGAGTTCTTGTCTTGCCGCGATTTCTTCACAGTCTTCAAACGTAGGTCACTGATCAATTCAGCCTCCACAAGATCAATGCGGTTACACCGGAGTGGCGACTCTCACAGGCCGACCGGGGCGAGAATCGTTTTCCAGAGTTTCTCGTCCCAATTTGAATAATTTAACCCATTCTTTCACAGTTGAATACGATGGGGAAAAGTCCCCGTACACCCTATCCAAACGCTTTTTAATTTTCATCTCGATAAAAGACCTTCTTTGCTCAAGATTACTTTGATTACCGTACGCGATACTCGATTTTAAACGTTTGAAAAAACTTGGCGCGACACGTCCACTTTGAATGAAGGTCAAGTCAAAACCAAACCACTTCAAATAGAGATGTGCGGCGATGCACACAATGTGGGTCTGTTTTCTATTGCTGGAAGCTGGAACTGTGCGGCTACACTAATTCAGCGAGTTTATCTTTTTCCTTTCAACGTGGGGTAAAAAAGATAAAACTCTAATAAACTAGAGTGCAGCCAGTTCAGCAACGGAAAACGGACCCCATAAGAGCAGATGTCAGGTCACGCGTGACGGGCCGCAGGGTCAGGTGGTCAGGCCGGAAACTTATGGGCCTTATTACTTATACGTATACAGAGCATAAAAATAAGAAGAGGAATATTCCATCGGGAAATGATAGATTTATCATATTTTCGATACGGATGCTACATTTACTTTTTTAAAATTATTTTCGTTCAAGTTATAGCTATTTAAAAACTGTTTGGAGACTAAAAAGTAGAGCTAAGAAACTGAACTATATATATCGATTTGAGAGAACTCTTCATTGTTATTTTTACACGGTGGTCGGTGGGGAGATTAGTTCAGTAAACGTTGCGATCCGCAACATTGGCAATGCATTTATATTTCCTAGTCTTGATAATTCATATTGGACATTGACGCATTATAATTATACCGTCAATTAATATATTAATCACAATTTATCGGAAACGAATTTTGTTCTACCAATAAGAAGATGCTTGGTTTCCACGCTTTAACAATAAATCTACCATTAAATTCTATTTACTAGATTCTATGATATTTCCGCTGGCATTCTGCCGACCAAATTTGTGTCAGACACCCTTTGGAAAATTTGTTTCCACAGATTTGGCAAAAGTATGATGCCAAAGACATATTTGCCAAATCGCCAGAGAGATATTTGTAATAATATTCTTCATGCTTATTAGCATTAGCAAAACCCGCAACCGCTTCGCGCCACGCGACGCGCATCCGCGCATGAGTGTAGGGCTGGCGGTGCAGGGGTTTCTGCGCGCGAGGCGTCGAGGGTAGGGACACGACACGATACGAGGACGAAAGCACGCGCCTACACGCGACGAGTGCCTCGTCGGGGAGGATAAAGTGCGTGCCGTATACAAAGTCAAAAGTGGCAGTAGTGGCACGGGGCCACGGGGCGACGTGCACGTTCGACGTCTGACAATAGACGTCTGGCACTGTCTGGTACTTGGTAGGATTATGGTGCGACCTGCGAGGGGTCGAGGTCGAATACTCGATACACCATTCGTGGCGGCTACTCTGACGCTGCTCATGATGCTGTTGCTCGATCAAGTAAGAACGGAGAGATACGTCGTACATCCTAACTACGTCCAGTTCGCATTATCGCTTCATCCCGCCGAGGAAACGCGTAATCGCGTGTTACGCGAGAAAGAGCGAGAGAGAGAGAGAGATCCGTTTATTGTCGTTGGATACGCGTTTTATCCGCACCCTCTCGTCCGTTCGGCTCCTTCGCCGCGCTTCCGATCAATACACGCCCGTGCCTGTACTGCCCCGTGCCCCGTCGTCGTGTTTGCCATTCATGCGTAAATCTCTTCCATGCTCCTTTTAACCCATTAACGGTCGGTTTTTTGCACGCGATTTTATTATAAATAGAACAGTTTTTTAATTTTAATAAATATTGTAATAAATAAAGTAACTAACTTCTATTAATAAACAGTTACCTCTTGAGTAATTTATCAATCAAGATATAATATATTGCTGTCAAATGTCAGTACGAATTGCTAAGGGAGCTGGTGCGCTTAAAAGTGACTGAAATACTAAATTCTTTTTCATTTTTCTTTAACATCGTTTTCTTGCATATTTTCGATCATATAAAATGATTTTTGAATGCACCTAAATCTCTAAAAAACGAAACTGAGTAGTCTTTCGGATGATAGAAGAAGCGGATAATAAAAAAATTAAAAAAACTGTTTTAATTTTTTTATTTGATTTGTCACCGTGTGTTGTATAGCTTTGATTTAAAAACAGACACGAAGAAAAGATTCGAGTAGAGAAAGGAAGGAAAAAGAGAAAAAATAACTCATTTTAATCGTGTACTTTGGATTATTAATCTGTAATCGATTCGTTATTTATTATTTAAAAAATGATGATATAACATATGTACGATTATAATTATATATATCTTGTATTGTTTTTTAAGGTGTCATCTCTACTGTGCCCTGGAGGGCATGCGTAAGTATCTTGTTTTATACACCGTGTTACATAATTGAATACAAACGTGAAAAGTGTGGGGCAAACTATAAATAAAAAGATGCAAATCTGTTGCTTTTTAGCTGCTCTCCTCCAAAATCATGCTGTCTCTATGGCTGTTGTTACGATGGCTTTACACCAGCGCATCCTCGCGTTACAGAAATATTAGATTTCATGATTTTGTCTTATTGGTATCTATGGTTGGTATATTTTTTCAATCATTTATGTTATCGAACGACATATAGAGGAGTAAAAAGGAAATAAATTTTTTGTCTTTTTACTCATTACGACTTACAAATTAAGAGATCACTTTTGTAGCATGTACCAGCAGTTTGTTTTAATAAACAAATAAACTTATTTATTTATATATACACACGCGCGTACTGTTTGCCGAACATAATTTTATTTTACGCATACTAATCTTGCGTACTGGTTGTCATAGTTATCATAGTAGTATTATGTGGATCGAGTAACAGCCAAGTATTTTATTTACAGGGTAGCGGCACTCGCGGTCTTGGTTATAGCCGCAACGTGCGGCTTTTGGCTATGGAAACGTCGCCGTTCGGCATTGTCAGAAGACACGTCCTCGGAAAGAACTTCCACAGGACCGTGGTATCCACCTCCTCATTATAGCCGATGTAGTTCCTTTGTTCAGGCGTTACCACCACCGTACAACGAGGTATTTGAAAAACTGTTATTAATTTAACAAAGAATTTTCTAGTAAAAAATGTTTTATATATAAAAAAAATATACATAATTATATACATACAAAATGTCTATATATATGTTTTTTTCTTGTATAATATCTGTCCGTTATATTATAGAAAAAATAATAAGAAGAATAATTTAAAAAATAATTAGAGAAAAATAACGCATTTTTTTTACAAAAAGTAAAATGGCGATTAGATTACACAATATTCTATAAATAATTGTAAAACTTCTGGAGGTCATAAACACACGTAATGGACGGAACCGAGACAGACAAAACGGAGTAAATCATGTATATTCCAACAGCGATTATACAAGAGAAAAAAATATATGAACATATTTTATAGAAAATTATGTAAATTTCTATGTTTTTATATGAAAAACGTTAATTCGAAACTTTTAAATTTAGTACTGGATATTTTGATGATTGATTAATTTAATCAATATCCCAAGATCGTTGAAGAAAATAAATTATCACAATTTACACAGTTTTCCTCCTACGTCATATACGAGTTTATAATTAAATGTTAAATTAAAATTTAATTAACAATTATAAACTATTAAAGCTTTATTATATCAATTTATTTCTCTGAAGCTTTATCTGTGTGTGCAAATAACTCGTCCGTTTCACGTGCTTATAATTTAAATACTATTCGAATCTCGGTATTTTTATTAACGTTAAATTCACTCTAAATTAAAAAAAGATGTAGAATGTTAAAAAGATCTAAAAATATTACTAATATAGCAATATATAATTTACGGTTTTATTTACGGTGATATAAATATTATGTGTGTTTTTCTTATATACTAATACATATAAATTCGAAATCTATACTCTTCGTATACAATTTATGTTTAGGTGACTGCAAAACCAGACCTTTATCCTTTAGTAATTGGTTACGACGATAGTTCAGGCAAAGGTACTTCTGGTTTTGTGATGCGCTACTTCAGATCGTTGTCACACGCAAGTACATTGGATTCATTGAGCTCCAGTTTCATGTGCAATATGGTGAACGAAGCAAATACCATTATTCCACCACCGTACTCCTGTAACAACAGTGTCGACGAATTGTCGGCGACGGAGTGCGAAAGAAGAGAGACGGGCGACGTCGGTTCCATCGTCTCCTTGACAAATCACAGAACAGCTTCTGACATATCAAGCCTTGGTGCTCAATCGCCTTGTTCACCGCCGAGGGCTACCAGCCCAACGATAGAAGTACGCTTGTAATTATATTTCGAAGACTTAAAACCACAGCGTTAAATTTAATTGATGCTAAAACGTCTTTATATATGTATATGCGAGTTATTAATCTTACGATGTTAATTTTTTACGCGTTCATTATTTTCCAGTTACGGGAATTATTGGATAAGATACAGCAACTTCCTCATTTGTCTAACGGGCATTCCACCACCATGCATTGCCAACAGAATCAAGCCCCGATTTTGTACGTAACAAGTAGCGATGGTACTACTCAACAACGGCCTTTAAGTCCCAACGACGTCGGTTCGTACAAAGTCAGGAGGACCAGGGGTAAGCTGTACATGCCATTGGGATTGCCGAATTCGCGAAGCAAAACAAAGCGATGGCTGTCGCGCTCCGCACCAACAACGCCCTCGGGTACGACACCAATGTCCTTCTTGTCGGGACAGAGCAGGAGGCCTTCGGAGACCGACATCAATAATCAGCAGGCGGTGCCGTTGCTTTACGAGCAAGACGAGAACGAAAGCAACAATATGGATCAACCGTCATCGGGTGTTTCATTGCTTGCTGAACAAGAGGAAGAACGACAATCGACATGACACGATGTCTAAATCGTTCGTGCCATTTAATACTCGACATCGCAATGATCTCGCGTAAGAGACGTGCCGATATCCACTACACACATAACACACACAGACCCATACACAGACACATATACACAGATTTAAATATTTTATAATATAACTCTGATACACACACATACACATTCATCATGTATGCCGTATCATATTGATGCAACATGTGAAAAAACCTAAACTTTATTTATATTTAATTAAATTAATATTGTATACACACAGGGACACGTACAAAAATAGATATTAACCAAATACCTAAATCTATGTTATTTGATTAATATCATTATATTTTGTATATGTGTCCCTTTTATTTAATATCTATTTAGTTAATATGTGTGAGTATGCATATGTGTGTGCATACGTGTGTTCTATATTATTTATTTCTTAATATGTTATGCTTAATCTTTTCAATATAGTACAAATTTAGTTATATATATATTCAATTGTTAAATTTAAAAACACTTCCGAATCATAAATATCTAGACATGCATACGCCTTGAAGGTATGCCCCGCGAAGGTGCCTATACTTTACTACGTGATAAGACATACATGATGTTTATTGTACGAGATACTGTGTTAATCGATTTTCCGATTAACCGATAAACGCCGCGCGATCTTTTTAACTAAAAATCTCAAGAAATTTGAAGGGACTTTACGGCGCTGTCTTTGACGAAGTGACTTAAGGCCTTACTCGCAGTTTTAGAATTCGATTCTACCATTCTTGAATTACTTACGATCTTAAACATCAACCATTTAGCTGCGGTACGCTTAAAATAAAAACCGTCCTCTGTGTGCAGAACGATTACACAAGTTACACAAGTCATTGAAACACGATCGATTTTACTAAAAGTAAATAATTGCGTGAATAATTTTAATGCCCCATACAAGACGTTTACGAACGTGTGGTGTTACAAAAGATTGAAAAAAAAAGAAAGTTGCAAACTTGTCATTCTTCTATTGCAAGTGTATATTTTCAGAAAACCTAAAAAAGTAAATAGTAACAATATAGAGTATAAATAAATGTAATACATTTTTAGTTATATTAGATAAGTTATCAAACGTTAACCGATAGTCAAATCTATCAAAAACAGATTTTGTAAAGCATCTATTATATTTACCAACAGAACACCAGTGTAACAGAGAATCTGCTACCAGAATATGATGACAGATTGATTGCAAAGACCGAGCAGAATACACACACACACACATGCACATGTGCGTTTTCCGCAGCTAAAAAGTTAAGAAATTAAGATATTGTGGTAAATAAATATGTGCCGTTTATTTCTCTGACAATGGGAAATATAAAAGAAACAAGTCTCAGACTCCTTCTAGTCCTATGGTTTTCAACTGATGCTGTTGATACTTCTTGCCACTTTACATTTAACGTAAGCTTCGCTTCTTTTCAATAGATATGTATTGCGGATTCGCGTCGTCCCATTTTTTTGCGACGTAAAATTACGATATTGAAAACTGCGTTATGTTAGAATGGGAAATAGAAGATTTTTATCCGAATAGAAATAACGTAAGCAGATTCGTGATGAGGTAGTACAATAGTAGTGAAACTACGAACGAAGTGAGAAGAATGTTTCGTGCTTTACTTACAAAACTAGAAAATATTTTTTATTTTGATTCATAGGATATCAGATTAGCGTGTGTACATCGAAATTTATTGGTGCGTAAATATATTACGAAAATTTCAACAACCGTCTGATTAACATATATATATATATAGATAGATATATATAACTTTTTATTATTATATTTATATAGGTTTCATTGATATACGTAATATTCCATAAAAAAAAAAAACTGATCAGAAAAGAAGGAGTTAGGACAATATCGCGCAATCGTGTAAGAGGACGAACGCTGCGGCAGTAACATATACGAGATACATGAGCCAATAGGCTTCTTCGTTTTAGCTGACCTTCTTGCACAATTCATCTTTCCTCTTTTCTTTTCCACATTGGAAAGAAAAAGAGAAAAGATGAACTGTGCAAGAAGTTTAGCTAAAACGAACAGAATCAATATATAATGCGGATTCCGTCAAGAGGTAACAATATAGATTACAGAAATTAATAGATATAGAAAGATTCGATCTCCGTTTAATTTTGAACAAGCAGACGACGAGACTACCACAATTATAAATACGAATACAAATAATAAAAGCGCAAGAAAGGTACTGGATTAAAGTATAGTTTACATACGTACATCTCTCTGCTATTGGTTATCCAGGCAGACAGATCTGTTAAAAATAGATTTTTTTTTTATGTCTTTTACAATAAATTTTATCGATAGGATATCAGCAAAAAAGATGACAGAATCTGCTAGTAGAATTTGGTGGCAGATTGACAGTAGAAACCGAATATAAAATGATTATACGTTCTGTTTAAATATTCTATTTGCTTTCCACTAGCAATTCTGCCATCAGATTATATTGACGGAACATAAACTTAACATGGACGCAGTTGATTCTGAATCTGCTGCAATATTTTGCTCAAATATAATTATGGTGAAAAAATTCTCACGAGTCATATATAATTATCATAATATTTTTATTATAATATTTCTTATAAGAATTATTCATACATTTTTATGAAGATTTCTGAAAAAAATACCTTATACTTTGTTAAATTTTTCAAGTTTTCTCCGGAAATATTATAGAACAACAAATCCAAG
Organism: Temnothorax americanus; assembly: GCF_048541705.1. Lineage (NCBI taxonomy): Eukaryota > Metazoa > Arthropoda > Insecta > Hymenoptera > Formicidae > Temnothorax > Temnothorax americanus. The sequence goes on from NW_027509442.1 coordinate 7,915,764, forward strand.
AATATTCATTTCAATCCAACAAAATTTTAGAAAAAGATAGACTTTCTCAGCATTTTTGAAAAATATTTCAACTCGAATGAAACATCTAAGGAATTGTTTAAAAAGTTATGAATTTACACAGAAAAATTCTGAAATTTATGCAGAAATCCTGAAAAATTGTATGAAGAATTCTAAGAAAAATTTTCACCATATTGATCTGCTGACAAACTGTTAGCGTACTGCTAATATTTTGCTTGCTTTTGAGTCTCATTGTCAGCAATACATAATACTCATGTTATTGTATAATCGAGAGCAAAGATCATTGCCCTGTTCCGATGTAATAAAATTAAACTGGATCGAGTTTCCTCCTCGATGACCGATCAATCAACCACATGTACCGAAAGAAAACGCGCGGTGAGATTTGAAAAAAAAAAGAAGCTCGGAAAAAGCGCGCAGTTTTACTCTTTACACCCAAATCGAACAGCATTTTGCTCGCCACTGTATTATCGCGCACATTTAAAGTTATCAGAATTATGTGGAATCTTGAATTACATGGAATTCTTAATATTTTTATAATTAATTTTTAGCCTGATATTTTTAAGTCGAATATTGTTTACGTATTTGCATACAAATATAAACATATTTATATCTACGCATATATATACGATACACGATACAAGTAGAACATTTTTCCAAAGTTCTTATTAATTGGAAAATTTGAGAATGTGTTTATATATATTTACCGTTTCGAAAAAAAAACATGGAAAACATTTTTTATGTTTAATCTCAATGTTTATGTATTGTCTTTTGTTTAATCGTTTGCAACACAAGTTGTGTAAGTAGCAGAACACTTTTTAAAGTTAAGTCATTTGCTAAAATATTGAACACACACGTACACACACCTTATTTCATTTTTAGTGTAAGAGAAACATGATAAAAACACCAAACACCTGTGTGGTGCTCTGTAAACTATACTTTTACTCCCTTAAGAAAGATTCTGTTTATGTACAAGATATTAATATAATTATATAGAAATTGTTGAAAGCATTCAATAATTTTAATTCTAACATGTAAAAGCAGTCACACATTTTAATTGTACTAACATTGTTCATGTATATCATGTATTGACATGTATTTTTTTATAAAGCCAGATAAGAATAAATTCAAGCTTTTACAAGGTGTTTTTGCTTCTATCACGCATCCTCTGAATTTTTCCGAATTTTCCCCTTAATACTGAAACCTCTGTCAGATTCTTCGTTCATGTTAGTTATTTTTAATTGTTACGCGATAAGTATCATGAAATACGTGCGCATCGGTAGAGAATTATAAAATAGACTGGTATGTACGTGGTAGAAATAAATGGTTACACAGTTTATATTTCCCGCCAAAAGTATCAGAAGCCTTCTCGGAAGTCTCAATTCATATTTATCGATTTTAAACGCGGGAAGAGCAGGGAAGAAGTCGATACTCGACTCAAATAATCGGCCGACATAATTCGGGATTATCCTCATGATCCACGGTGATCTACGGCGACCACGGCGCCACGGCTACGGGCGGAGTACAAGTTACAAGTTTACTCTGATTTATTCGAAATACGATGCATTTGAGTGGCATCGCGTTTCCGTTGACATCGTCTCGAAGGTCCACTACTTATTTCCGATTAATTTATCTTCGTGTAATCGCAAGGATGTCCGTAAGTTGCAAGACTATATATACCTCTCACTTTTCTATAACTTCGTTGAAAATTGAATCCTCGAATTAACCTCACGATTTTTCTTACAGGCGCCGAAACAGGTAACTCATCGCACGCGTAATTCTGAATTAATCACATTCACCTCTCAGCATACCTTTCCTATTTTTTGTAGCAACAGAATGTCGAGCATAAAGAGAAAAAGAGAAAAGAGAGTATTCTTGATCTGTCCAAGTATCTCGAGAAGAATATAAGGGTGAAGTTCGCCGGTGGGAGAGAAGCCGAAGGTATACTTAAAGGTTATGATCCTTTGCTCAACCTGGTACTCGACAACACAAAGGAATATCTCAGAGGTGATGTGTAATTAATAATAATAATATACCATTTTTAATTTATTAGGGCGATTATAGATTGTGACGTATAACCTTATTTTACATTGTTTTACATTGCATCTGCTTAATGCTTCTTTAGTGTGTATTTTAACATGAGTATAAATATGCATAATCCTTTTATTAACTCTACGTTACTTGCGTGAAGTGTAAGATACACTCCAGCCTTAGAAATCTACTAAATTTACAGAGTAAAACTCTCTTTATCCATTGAATGCTGCACGACGTGCCTTACGATTAACAAACTTTTGCGCTTATCTTTATCTAAAAGATATATAGAATATCATAAATCTTTATTTAATTGTAAATCATCAAAGTGTGACAATGAAAATTGAGATAAAATATTGGGGTGTTTTATACAGATCTTTTTTTTACGTATAATTATATATTATTTTTGATTTTTAATAAATCTTGTAACACAAACAAATTTTCTTTTACGTATGCAGATCCAGATGACCCATATAAATTGAATCAAGACACTCGTATGCTAGGCTTGGTGGTGTGCAGAGGAACATCCGTAGTGCTTATCTGTCCTGTAGATGGCATGGAATCTATTCAGAATCCGTTTATACAACAAGATGGATAGGCGGGGAGGATCTTCACAATCAATATGTGTTACATCTTAGAGGTGAACCATTTAATCTTGAATATTATTTCTATCTTTATAAATAAAAATATAATTTATTTTTTGCATTATAAGGAAGCTTACATATATATAGGAAATAAAACCCATTTTCTTATAAAGATACATGTTTTTATGTCTATGTTTACAATAAATAATAATATGCGTGCACGTCTAAATAAGGTACTATTTGGTGAACTCTCGCGTATATACAAGCAGCTTAGGGTAATAAGTCCTATAGGTCGCTTTTACTATTTTTATTCAATCCCGAATTCATTTCTCAGCCATGGATACTGTTTCGGACATTCAAAACATGTATGTAAATACCTATATGATTTGAGCACTTTACTGGATAATTTGCAACTGTTTGGCAAGTCACAGGCCATCTCATACGGTTCAAAATGTCGCTTCGCGCACTGCCACGGTGCAAACTTTTCGATTTCACTCAGGGGTGTTGGTCTGCGCGTCCATTCCACAATCTGCGTGCTCGTGATGAAGAACACGTCGTCTAGCCGAAGTAGATCGTCGATGAATTTCTAATTACATATGAAATTAAACATTATAGTTTATGATATTTAACAGAAATAACAAAGTTTATCATATTAGGTAAATTATAATAAGTCAAAAAGTAAATTATTAATAATCTTAAATATGCTTTCTTACTGCTATAATTTTTAGTACTCTGTGATTTTTTTTAAATTAATCGCATAAAATTAAATGCATAAAAACGTGATATAGTATAGATATTCTCCTAAAAGTAGAATAACGAATGATAGTATAATAGTACGTGATATATGAGATCAATAATCTTGTTTGTGTTAGTCAATAATGAGTGCACCATCGATTTTAATAATGGTTACGTTCCAAGTCCTACTTACATTGAATGCATAAAAATACATTGGATTTTGAAACCACGATGCATGAAAATGTAGGCCGAAAGGTGCGCGATTAGTGAGATAATGTCTTTTAAAATTCAGCATGAGCATCTTATAAACTTCTTCGCCAGATAAGTCAAGGGGACATGAATCCACAGTGCTGCACGTGTACGCCTAAATAAAAAGTCGATAAATATTGCTTCTATAAAACAAAGATAAAAAAGAGTAGAAACCATAGTAGTCTGATAACGGACAAAAGTATTAGAAAAAGTAATACGTATATTATCGATTACGTATTATTGGGAGTATTTCTTTTATATTTTAGTATTTCTTTTATATCTTAGATCGCTTTCAACGTGGAAAATATATAAAGTTTACAGAAACTAGAATAAAAAGAAAATTTGATAATATCGATTATAAGAACTTTCATCAATCATTCGATCTTTCTACGCACGGCAGAAAGATGAACGTCCATTGTCATAATACATTAACAATCTTATATTATAAAGTAATCTCGGCTTTTTGTCTTTATTTGGTATTTATCGACAAATTTCCATTCAGTCGCGTGTGACTCACGTACATTTGCCAAAAGTTGATTTAGAGGTAGTTCCCAGATACCCGGATAAGAACGAGTAGGGCAGAGTTGTCCTGCACGGACGCACGGATGCGGTGGCCTGTAGTCAAACGTGTAGGGCCAAAAGGGTGGATCGGAAAATGGTGCAACGATTGAGGAATCGTAAACAAAGCCAAACTCAGACATCATCAGAAACTGGCGATTCCACCCGACCTGTAGAAAAGGCGCCCTTACCCCTACGACATACGTAGCGTACTTAGTAATAAATACTCTTATATTCTTTTGAACAAGACCAGATTACGTTGAAAAGATACATGCAATAATTGTTGCAATTCACGTTATACAAATACGCAATAAAAGTATGCATGAAAGTTCTGTCAATACGCGTGACATTGGTCTTTTCTTTCCTTCAAACGTTGATTTTGATATAATATCGAATTAGAAATAAGCGTTCTACCTTTGATATCAGCGATACGAACCGCTGCATATTTCTTAATGATGTTCGCTATTCCGACCATCTCGTCGAACCAGTCCTCAATCGTCGCATTCTTCGACCACCATTCTTCCGGTCCACGATGTCTGAGAAATAATGTCCGATTCATTTTACGTATCGAATCAAACGCTTCTTTATGATTTTCCTTATTACAGCTTCTCTTTTGCTTTATATTTATTATATACTTACGTAACGGAATGTGCGGCTATTTCGTGACCGGCATTCCATAAATATTGCACATCCCTGTAATTCGTGTATTGATGACTAATATAGAAAGTACCTCTTATAGGACAGCCATTGGGATTTTTTCTGTCATCCGTAAAAATTTCTGTAAATGATCCAACGATTATTTTCTATATAATAATCTTTTCCTTTGCGAAAAAAATTCTCTATTATTATGAGATAAGGATACAAATATTAACATTAATATACTGACGTATTGTATTATCTCTGGACAATTCTGTGTTGACTCTTAAAGTTATTGCAGATTTATATTCAGATCTTTTAAATAAAAAACAGAAAAGAGAGAAATGAAAAGAGGAACGGATGTGAATACGTTACGTTAGTCGCGAACTTCTTATTAACTTACTTGAATAGAGTTCGAAATTTTCAGCATTTACAGCGTCATCGAAAGTGATTGTTATCATTTGTGGAGTGGCGAGTGCAGTAAGATTTCCTGGAATTTGAATCCCTTCCTTAGAACACCAACAATTTGGTAACTGGCATTTCTGCGTGTCGCAAACTGGTGCGGCATTGATATCGTGTCGCATGTCTGTAACAGATTGATATTTTTATTAACAGCTGACATGCATAATGTCATTTTATTTTCATAGTGTGATTGAAAACTAAGAGTGCCATTTTTCATGTATCTTCCAATTTATGAACAAAAGCACATTTTCAAGATTCGAACGTACTTCACTAAATAATATAATTTGAGAAATTATAAAATACTAAACTTTTTCCGTTTGATCATTTTTTTATGTATCGACAAACATATAATTTTAGTTTTTCTATATTTAAACATTTAATTTTACCGTAATATTAAATTTTTATCTCAATAAAATTGTCTATAAATAAAATCATTAATCATTGAGAAGAATCTGCTGGTTGAAGTAAATGCGCTCAGTGAAGAACGTCTTTTATAGGTGCCAATAAAGAGCTCGATATAACATATGTTTGCGCATTCTTCGAATTTCTTACCGCACCATCCTTCGTCGGAACCATCGGGACAATCGACACTCCCATCGCAAAAATATAGAGCCGGAAGACACGTGCCATCTCCGCAAGCCAACGTGTCCTCGTCACACTCGCCATCCTTGAGCAGCGGCTTCGCCGGTTGGGCATCTACGAGAAACTTTGAAAACTTCACATCACCATTCGGTACATAGTTGATAGTAACTATACTTCTTTAAATTACGAACATAAAACATAACGCGAAGACAGTCCTTTTACGAGAGAGGGTTTAATTTTACTAAAAGATTAAAGCAAGAATTATGTAGGTATGTGTGTTGTGTATATTTTACTTGTAGAAAAGTTAAAATATGCGTGTTTGTATTTGATGTACATACATTTGCATCTGTGGCTATAATACCGTTATTTGCATTAAATGTCTAAGCTGTTTAAAGATACTCTAATGACACATATGTTTCAAATTGGAATTTCCAATAAGAGATTACTTGTCACCGTTGTGTGATTTTCCGGGTGAAAGTATTGCGTGTATAACACTCGATCGCTTTCTTAAGAGTAGAAATCGGCATAAAGTTTGCCAGCGTTTGTTTGTAGTTGCAGGGCCTTCTCAGAGCCTTTCGTTCGTGCGTGTTTCCACAGTAGATTTAGCATAAATATCTAAAATGTACCTGAAGTTACGTCGCAATTATCGACGTTTGTCTTAAAATCACAGATCTGCCTAGAGACATCGAAAAGAAGTCCTTGCGAGCACTTGAATTCGAACACTTCGTCATCTGAAACACGATTTAACGATGTAGCAGATGCGTATATCAAAATTTTTTCTATTTTATTATATATATATATATATGCAATATAAACTTGTTTAATATAATTTTTCATAAACTTAACAAACAATAAAAATAATATAATAAATAAAATAATAGAAATAACTATGAATAACAAGACATATTAATGTGATTGCATTTGTAATTGCAAGTATTGTATCCATAAGTCTTCGTGTGTGTATTAAAAGAACGTTTTAAATAAAAGAAAGAAGAAGACTTTTAATTAACTCAAATGCTCATTTTTACAATGAGCACGGACAGTAACTTCTTTCTCATATTAAGAATATCTTGCAATTTTAATGTAAACTTATACAGAAATGTAAGATTAGATGTTTTATCTCAAAATATTTTAACTGTGTGTTTTTTTAAATATAATGCCCTTTTTAGAAGAGGATTTATCGAAGAAATCGATATAAAAAGCATAGTCGTTTTCTTAATTCTAGTTTTACGTGGAGACGATTAATAAAACTTAATTGGTAATTTAAATGGATTTTTCTTTTTGTGATCTATAATTACCTAAGCAGAGAAAATATTTAGCACATTCCGTAGGTGACCAGACGCTGTGAGATGGTGCATTAGGATTACGATAGAACTTGTTGTCGTCTATACAAGGAACTTCTCCAGATTTTCCTTTCTCCGCCGCGGTATTTGCTGAAAACATCACGATGTGGAGGTATGAGTCGTGTGTGACCCACATTTTCCTCGTTTTTGCATATTTAAAAGTCAATAAGCCTTTTTTTATAAATTAATAAATAATAACAAAATATTATTATAAATTGCGCGTTAGAACTTTCACCTAAAGTACTTGTCCAGCCATACGCCATACGCATGATACTACTGAAAAAATATCAATTGCTCGTCGCGAAATTAGTCTAGGTTTAACAATAATTTATTGCGACATGAATAGCTTGTCATTTCAATTATTTGTAAAGGCAGTTTTTTTACATACTTTTTACAAATTCCTTCCCGGTTTCTTTCGGCAACATTTGAAGACATTTTATTATTTTTCTTTTTTCTACTTTAAATTAAAATCTTAAATTACCTTTTAAATTGTACATTTTATAATAAGACGGAATTAAAATTAAAAATTTGTTCTATGAAGAAAAAGTCGATTTCAGATTTTTAAACTAGGGACAGGAAACTTTATAATTAAAAGATACGTCACAGACATCGTCCACGATACGTCACAGACATCCTGTACAGTTTATGAAAAAAAAAATTTACTCTTTTATTGAAGTGAATAATAATTAAAAAAAAAAACAATTTTTAAGAAGAGTAAATATTATCGAAGATTGAAACGATTTTTATGTCCCACGGTTACGAGATTATCTTTAGGCGCGCGGTACTTTCACGTTCCGTCTGGCTTCAGAAACGGATATCTGTAGCGTGTGATGTACACTTGTTCGAAGAGAAATCTCATGCGATTAGCGCCATCGTTTTCACCCGAATGCAAAAACGGAAATGAAACTTTCGGCCTGCATCATTGTTCAAAGCAAAATTCCAAATCTAATTTGTCCTTTTTCTCGTTCCGCTTATATTTTATTTCGTGATAAACCAAAATTGAAATTGATACAATTTTATGACATTATTTTTCAGTAAATAGAGAGAGAGAGAGAGAGAGAGAGAGAGAGAGAGAGAGAGAGAGAGAGAACTTTTGTCTCTCTACACAAAAATACATTACATTATTTTCTGATCCCACTGATCTCTGACATGATTAAAGAAAGGGTCTAATTATATAGTTGATCCTCTTTTTCTCTCTCTCTCTCTCTCTCTCTCTCTCTCTCTCTCTCTCTCTCTCTCTGTAAAAGATTATAAATTTAAATACATTTACTTTACCATTCCCGTTTACTTAAGTAAAAACTTTTACTTAAGTTTTGAAGTTATGTACATTTTTTACAGTTTGCTTTTTTCTTTTTATACTAGAATTACATGTATAATCAGCAGATAAAGTGCGACCTCTGATTATATACCAATTAACTTAAAAATTTTGCTTATCTAATATTTAAATTATTAAGTCTATACTTGGATTAATAAACTTACATTATTTTTCAAGGGTATATACTTTCTCATATAATATCATATAATATAATATAAGTAGTAACACAGATAGTTTTCACCTTTCCATCAAGCATCAAAAGCTGAACCCATTGAGATGTCATAACAATATATTTGTTAATAAATAAACATTTTTTAAATTCTTGGTATTATTTAATTTTAATTAAGCTATCCACATTACAAAATTAACAAAACTTGACCACTTGATTAAAAGAATGGATGTAAACAGTTTTGAATAGATTAATGTTTTATAGAAACGTTGTTACAAGTTTGTCTCGATAAGATTTATGCCAACATCTCGAAAATGTCTATAAGAATATACGCACATATAACGTATTTGTTGTTAAAAGTTAACACGCGCGTGCAGTACAGGGTTGAAAATTATTTCTTTTTACAAAATGTTCTTTTTTTTTGCCAATATTTATTTAAACAAGAGCCATATAACGTTACGGCATTAGAAATAGAACTTCTGTATTGCTTTTAAATTTAACGCTTTTCTCGAGACTTTGATTGACGTTTGATAAACAGGTTGGTGCGCTATTCAAAGTGAAAAAAAAAACTTGCACTCACGAATACTTTTGAAATTGCGAAACTCACCGGAAACGGCGAGCAACGTGATCAGCGCAAAACGAAGTCTCCACCACATGTCGATCTTTTGTGCGCGGATTTGTACCGGTTCCACACGCGACAGCTCACACTTTCAAACTGACGGCTGCCTACGAAGGCATGCCTTATATGACGAGTATCTGCTTCATCGCGCTTAATCACGCGGATCTCTTCCAGACCGGCTATTTTCACTCGTCTCTAACAATCGCATTGCAATACAACTACTTCGAAGACCGTATAATATATTCCTCGATCACGTTGATCGATCAATGGAAATATCGAGTTATCATCGCCGGCTTATTTAACATTACATATACTCTTATAACTAACAATAAACTTTAAATTTTCAAACGTTGCGAAAGTAAAGTCTATTTGAGATTAATAAGAACACTATAATTTTGTTATCTTTTACACTCTTGAAACTTAAGCGGGGAGCACGCACACTTCTGCACAACGCATACGGCGTAAGCAAAGAAAATTGATTGGTCTATTTCCTTATGCACATGTGTATGAACCACGCAATTTTCTTATGCTTACGCCGTATGCGTTATGCAGAAGTGTATATGTTCCCCGCTTTAGTATAAGATCCTCATCTTTAATCGCTACATAACTACTAAAAAAGAAAAAACACGCATTCGTTGAATAGCTAATTTAACATTAATTAATTGCATCAGATAAATCAGATAATTTACTACCTAAAGAACCAATTCTCTTCGAATGATTTTGCTATTTCAAATTTGAATATGCGTTACAAGAAATATAACAGAAAACTAATTGTTTTAAGTTAGTTTATTATACGTATTATATATACGTTTATTATATATACAAAAATTATGTGTAATTCTAACAAATTTTGGCATATTATAATACATAAAAAAGTCCTTCTATTAAATAAAACATTAAATTATTCAAGACACTACAAATTTTCAACTGTCTGCTATTGTCTTTAGCAATATTCAAAATGATTTATAATATAATAAAACGTTTATACACAATACTATAAAATTAAAACAAGATTAACTTTCCAAGATTGAGTACGTGGAATGCTGCAGTGTTGGATGAAGTTAATTGTCGTATTTATAATTTATTGAGCAACCTTTGGGCTCGGTTTACGAATATTTGGGAGAATTTCAATACCAACCGTTACTCTGAACCAAATGAAACTCGAGATCAAGTTTAACGGATTCTTCAAGATATAGAAGTAGCTGCCAATTATCTATAAAATCTGCTCGGAGAATTGGATTAAGATCCGGTATAACGGTATATTAATTATATCAATCAATTTCATTTTTTTTTCTTGTATAAGCGTAATTCTTATATGAGTATCGAGGCGTGTTTATACAAGTAGAGCGGAATGCAATGATTCTCTTTATTGAAGATTTCAGTTTAATTTCTTAATACATCGACAAAATATTATTAAAACTTCCGTTTCCGCGTATGGATTTGAAAAATATTTTTTTATTCTTTAACAGCTATTTAATTCTTATTTATATTTACGAGAAATGTGCATCGTAAAAATAATCTTTCTCATAAATAGGCATATATCATAAATGTGTTACAAGTTAGACATTATATTTTAAATGTATCGATAGAATTGTATGAAAAAACATGATATGTCTTTGACTTTTAACATGTTAATCAAATCATAAAACGTCAATCAAATAAATATGAAAATATTATAAAGAATATATTACAGTGTAATTATATAATATAATATATAATGTTATGATATTATGAAATATATAAAATATCAAATATTATAATGTACAAAATACTTTCTAAAAAATATCAGAGAGTTTTCGAAATTATATTTAATATAAAACAGCTAAAAATGTGTGTCAAGTTATTAATAATTTAACTTAAAATATATAACGAAACATTAAATCTTAGTTTTAAGCATTCAGCTTTCGAAGAAATGTCGCGAATTATTGTACATATGTACAAACAATATTTGACCAATAATTGCAAATCTTTTCCGGTGCTCAGTTACAAAGGAGAAGCGTGGTTTTGCATGGTTCTCGTCACGGTACAATAAATTTCTGACACAAAGAGTTAATTATGCAGCACTGAGACATCTTCGAAAAGTGATGATGTACTCGAGCTAATTAATTATCTCCTCGCGGGATGAATCGCGCATTTATCACTCTCGCGTTTACATAGTTTTTGGAAGCGGATCTGGGCGTAATTATTACCGGGCTGGGCAGGTCGCCAAATAACCGTAAGCCCGATCATACGTGCGCGAAAAGTCATCCATAGCGACGTTTGGTTTGGCAGCCCGCTCTAATTTGCCGTGCAAGTTAATTCGAAAGTATCTTTTAACGTAGCATACGTATCCGATGAATTATCTTGACGTGCATCATGGCTACGAAAGATAAATTTGTCTTCAGAGTTTTCAATAATTAGCGACAAATCATAAAAGCGCTTTTGGATGCAGAATCAATCTTCGAATGTATATAATCTATTGTTTTATTATTAATTTAAAGAACAATATTCCTTCAATATTTTTTCAACAAAAATAGTGGGATGTTAATGCCCTCGAAATTGTCTGCAAGTGTAAATGCATATTCTTTACGATTTGCGCAAATCGAATATCAGTGATGGAAGTAGATAATAAAACTATATTTTTATTGTCTAATGATACTACATACGAATGGAAGATGGCTATGAAAATCCTAATCTCGAATAATAAAAAGTTGGGCAGAGTCAACATTAAATCTTCCTAGAGATCTATTCGAATTTTAAGTGAAAAAAATTGATTTTAAATTATTTAAGTGACTGCAATGGTCTTCTTACCGGTTAAAATTATAAACAGAAAATCCACTATTTTTTCGTTCTCTCGTATCATTATTACTGTATTATTTTTACGGGTAATGAAGTGAGACACGGATGAAAAATAAAACAATGCGTTTATATTCTATAGATACAGTTGTTGTCTTGCCAAGAATTACTTCACTTTCCTAGCCGTTACGACCGTGCCGTTATAATCATTCCTGAACATCTTATTCTTATATTGTTAGCAAACTAAACCGTGATTAGAACGTACATCAAAATCCAAAGAACGACATTTGAAGAGAAATTTTAGAAAAGAAGATTAGTATATTTTTTGTATATCTGAATTGTATGAATGTATAGTATATGTATTTGAATAAAAATATGTTAAAGTAAGAAACACACATTGAACGATAGAAAAATGGAAACACTAGATTTTGTAATTTAAAAAATAATCTGCCCATTTATCTATTTTTTATCGTACCTGATGTTATATAGAGTTTTGGTAATAAACGTAATCGAAACCACACACATATATAGGCTCGTGATGTCACATATATTTCCGGCCTGAAGATGTTCTCTCTCGAAGCTACCGTCAAATGCACAAATACCTACTCCCAATTCTGACACGTGAGCTTATTTACACGCTATCGGCAACAAAGAGCGTGATCACGCGTGTTTCGTGACGATCCACTGTGTCCACCGAGGACAGACCCATGTACGAAAATACATTTACGTGGAGCAAGGAGCGAGAAGATAAATCGAGGTGGCGGCGAGAGAGGCAGTCGTTGCTTCGTTGACCTCCGTTCAAATTAGAATAATGCCGAAGAGAACACCGATAGAGATGAACTGCCTGGCGGAACACGGTGGGAAGTTTTCCTGCAAAGATATGGTTAAAATGTCAAAATATAAAGTTTATACTTACAAATTTCCATTGTTATTTTAATCACAAATTATCTACCTGTAATACATTAGTATTTGAATATAATTGTAGTTGCACCTTCCGTTCACGTTTTTATTCATACATCACGATCACGAATGTGCGAATACATATTATTTTCTTTTTTTTTATCCCAAAGTTGTATTTTTATTCGCGTATTTATATTATTGTTTCTTATTTTTATTTGCGCGTATTGTTTTTTATTTCCATTTTTTTTCAACCGTTCTACTGCTGGCATCTCGTCTCTCAGAGCTCGAGGTTGTCTCATCTCAGGAATAATTGCCAAGCATCGAGAAAACGTACGTAGGTATATCTCCTGACAGCCGTGTCATACGTCGCGTGCGACATACGGCATAGCACGAGGAAAGTTCTCGGTCGAGTCCGATTTCAGCGAGACTCGAGTTAAATTCGGACTTCTTCTTTTCCTCCGATCCGTATAGGCCAGCTTATTTAGAATTTAGGTTTGCGACGGTCAACGGCACTTGGAAAGGCGGAAATAGAGCGCGGTACCAAACATTTCGTTCCGCGACCTGTACGATGCAAACGAGGAAAATATAATAGGCGGTAATTGATAGTTTTCCCTATTGTGTCATTGGAGAATATTTCCAGAAGAGTCAACAGAGTTAAGGAATAGGCTGCCATTGACCCTTTTTAAATTTCATGAAAGCCACATTTCTCTGCATGTCTATCGTGTGCACGTACATTTATTTTTAATCTTTATTGATTAAGATAAAATTAATATATATTTTACAGTATAGTGTGTATACTGAGAGAATCTGCTGACAGAATATAACGGCAGATTGGCTGTAGAACCTGAGCATAATCTATCGTTTCGTAACACTATTCAAATAGTGTGTTCCATTCAAATGTATACGAAATGACAGATTCTATTCGTTTTCTGACAACCTGCTGTCCAGATTATATCAGAGTAGACTCCGCCCGCGCCGGCAAATACGATCGAGTTTAATGCAGACAACGGATGATACCGGATCTGTTGTAATATCTGCTGCTAATCTATTGTCATATACTGCGGATAGTTTGCTTACTGGGTTCATGATACAAGATATAAGATTAAAAAAAAAAATAAGACGATTTATATTATATAAACAAAATATATTTCTTTTACGAATATGTAATTGCACGTTGCAATTGCACTTTTTTTACAATTAGTGGCAAAATTATGCGCTTTTTTTTGATAGATCTACAGACAATTGAAAGGTTTTTTTTTTATTAGACCCTTGAACAAATTCTAGGAGAGAGTTCTACAGAAAAATTGCGCTGTACACACCGTAATGGGAAGATTGTTAGGAAATGCGACAATAAGTTGGTGGTATTCGAGTTTAAATAGACAAGAGCTTCTATAAGAAACAGAGTGTTATAGAACAACTGAGATGAACGAATGTTTCATAGGACAAATTCGATGGATGTAGTAACGCCCGATACAAATTTCACCGCCGTTGTTATCATTGTTATCATCGTCACCACTACCACCACCACCACCACCACCACCACCAGCACCGCCGCCGTCACCACCAAAGTCGGAGTTTCTTTCCCGTGCAACATCATGGCCTTTGTACCCTTCCCTCAGAGGGGGTAGCCTAAGTTTAGACCCGGCGAGACTCTGGCCGAGTTCAGTATGAAATCACCATCCTCTAGAATCACTTTCTTCGCGCCAGACGTGCTTTCCGCGTGGAAGTTTCATCGCGTGCGCGTTTCAACCGGCGAGGAAGCTCGTCGTGCGCTTTAGAAAGGATTCCGTTTTTTCGGATCCTAGTGTCCAAGAATTTTACATCTCGCGAAGAAAACTAGAAAGGGAATCTGAGAGAGAAAGATTATCGCGATCACGATGGCGTACAGCTGGGATAATCGTGTTAATTTCATAGTGAAATTTCTGTACGGTTAGTAGCAGATGCAGAGGATATTGCAAGGGTAGTCAGGATAGATTCAGGGGAGGACAACAATTAGATAGACGATGTGATTGTATACGAAAAAGCCTGCACACATATACGCGCTACGAAATCGCGATATCGAAAATTAAAAATTAATGGTGATTTTTTTTGCAAAAAATAAATTAAAAAAATTTTAAATAAACAATTTTTTTTCGTATAAAGCTTTTTTTGGTGCGAAAAAATTATAAAATTTCTATATACGGTATTTATAACAAAGTAAATCGATTGTTTTCAGTCTATTAATTAATGAAATGTTCCTCTGTTAAATATATCAAATATATGTGTCGTGCAAATGCGTCCTCTTGCATTGTCTTATCTCGTCATATCTCGCGTGTTCTCCCTTTCGTCGTGTGTGTAAATCTCGTGAAATGGCAACTGGTGGTAATACAATATATATGCGTACAAGGGGTGTCTCCTAATAAGTATAAAATAAATGTATCTCGATACAATTGACAGAAAGAAGAAAGTGTAAAATGTGATTTTTTTATTATTTGTCACATAGACTGTAATGATAGATGATGTATAATAATGATTAAAAAGAAAATATCTGTTTTAATTTTTCAAGATGTGTTTTAATTCTATAGAAATCGATTGTTTTATAATTTCTTTTCTATGCAGAATGACGGAAAGAAAATAATTTTTAAGTAATCTGTAGAAAAATGTTTTAAAAACACCTTTTCGTTTATCATTATTATTACATAGAAATGTGGCAAAAAATTTTTCTGTTATATTTTTTCTTCTACTGTTAAACAATTATTTTATATTAAGTTTATATTTGTCGTGAACAAAATAAGACATCATCGTATTATTTAAAATATAGTACAGAGATAATATAAGCTTATTGTGATTAAGAAAAAGTCGACTGCAAATTGATCGGGCACGGTATACAATGCGGTAAAAGTGGGACACTTCTGTTTGTAAAAATCCAACGATCCACAATAAGTGCGTTTAGTGAGAGGAACATCCTGTATGTAACTGCAGATATTGATAACAACGGATATTTGGATAAGCACGATTTCGAGTGCATGGCACTAAGAATGACGCTGATCGAAGGCAAGGGCGAGTTCAATTACAGCCGGTACCAAGAAAATCTTCACATTATGCTCTCTTTGTGGGAGGAAATAGCCGATTTGGCAGATTTTGATAAGGTATGTCACAAGATAATGTTTCTGTATAACAAAACGGATTAACTATTTTTCTTGGCACAATTTAGGTCTTGCACCGGTTTCAAATTCTTCGAATTCTAAGAGCCGCTCAAGACTGTAACTCGAGATCATTCGCAATCTTTGTTACGAATTTTCTTACGTTCCAAGACAATTATCTAACGATCTATTAAAATCCACGTATTTTGCTTCGGTAATTTTGCGAAAATCATGTTTGATATTTGGCGAGCGCTTTCTTGGTGAAAAAATAGGTATTCAATTTTTTTTAAATAGAAAATTGACAGTTTAGATTTCACATTCAATTTTTATCGAAGATTAATTTGAAAGGTAAAACAAAGGTTACGAAAAATCGCAAAACTGGATATACAAGTACTTAAATGATTAATTGGACTTGAACGTGCGATTGATTTTATTAATTTTAAATTTACTTAATATAAAAAAAAACAAAAATAAAAGATAAAGAATTTGTAAATATAATAATTACGTTAAATAAAAAAAATTGAACTATTATACTTATATAATAATTGAAATAATTATGATAATTAAAAATATCTTTCAAATTCTGATTCGTGTATTGTTGATATATATCAATAAAAAATAGAAAGTGCTAATATTTCGTATAATATACATATTAAAAGAGAGATAAGCATTTATTTATATTATTCGCCTTCTAGGACGGCGTAGTAACGATAGAAGAATTCAAAAAGGCTGTGCAAAGTAGCTGTGTTGGTCGTTCTTATAATGATTTTCCTCAAGCGATGAAGATGTTCATCGATACCCACTTCAAAATACTTGACATGAATGGTATTGTGTAATATTTACAAACGTAAGAGATACACACACACACATTGTGTAGAATAGTGAATAAATCATAATTTTTTTCTACAAAATTAGATTAATTGAAAAAATTGACAACGAAAATTATTTGTTGAAATAACGGAGATTTTTAATTTTTATAATGTCTGTTCCAGAGGATGGCGTAATTGGTGCCGAAGAATTTCGATATGATTGTGTTTCAAGGATTGCTGTGGATAATATAGACGTCCTTGATAAAGCTTATCAAAGTCTCTTGAACGTAAGTTCAAAGAAATAAATTGATCATTTGATAAAATAAAATAACTACTTTTTTCACCTTCCCTCTTAAATCTGTGAATGAATCAAGCTTTGATATTTAAAAACTGATGCTATAAAGCAGTAGCTGTTGACCAATTTTAAATCTCAAAACATCGCAATTCAAATACACTTCATTGGAAGATGCCCATTTTTTTATTTTATGGGTAAATAAAAGATGCGCAAAATAATGATGAGGAATTATGTCAGTACAATTGTTGATTCACCAAAAAACGTTGTATTATATATATCTCATTCCATAATCATTTTAGTAAAAATATTTTAGTAAAATAAAATCTTCCAAGGCATAAAAATACATTAAAAGAAAAAATAATTACTTCAAAGTGATCATTATGTTAACAGGACGACGACAGAAAACGCGGTGGATTGACCTTATCACGTTATCAGGAATTATACGCGCAATTTCTCGGTAACCCCGACGACAACTGTCCAGCGATCTACCTCTTTGGGCCAATAGGACAAGAATCATAACTGAAATATTTGTCATTTCGAAGCGGCACGAATCTTTATATCATTGCATGTACAAAAAGATACACACACAAAAAATATATTTAACTCAATATCTGTATTAATCCTTGTAAAAATTATTGTAATAAATCGAATATTTCATTGTAATGAAAAATTTTTGCATACCATACTTCGCGTATGATAAACATTAAAACCTTAATGTTAAATTGTCTTCTTTGCAATATCACATATCGATTAATCGCTGTTTCTCCGTTATCAAGTCTTTTAACATTCATAGTAGCAATTATATAGCAATGACAAAAATTCAGAATGCAGACTATAAAGAAATATATATTAATCATGTCTTTCTGGAATAATTCCTTTTCTTGAAAACTGTGATAATGTATTTCCAGATCGATAATTAGAATTTTTAAATCATAATGTGTGTGTGTGTGTGTGTGTGTGTGTGTGTGTGTGTGTGTGTGTGTGTGTGTGTGTGTGTGTGTGTGTGTGCGCGCGCGCGTGTGTGTGTGCGTGCGTGCGTGTGTTGTGTAAGCACAAAACTGCAAATTACGATAAACAGTATATATAGATTTTCTGAAATATAATTGAACAAAATAATATAATGCAATTATATGGTACAAACAAGAGAAAATTTATTTCTATTTATGTGACAACACACAATACGCTTTGCATGCTACTTGAGATGCTTCTCTGAGTTTTCTTTTCTTTCATTTTCCGTTTATCCATCATAACATTATAATTTAATTTGACGCTTACACTTTTTCACTCCTTCACAATATTTCATATTTATATCGAAGCTTCTATTGATATGCATTTCGTCATATACATAGTGCAGTGTAAATCGAAGATCATTTACGATTAGTACTCTTCGAACAAACCAGTATAATATACATTAATTTAACGAAAGATATCGCTTCATACGTATATCGAACACACGCGTATGTCTGCCAGACAATAAACTTGTACATACATTTCACGACATATTTTTTTGTATACCATTTATAACATTTAACGCAGCCATCGCTCTTTTTCGTGTCTTATACATTCATCTGCACGCAAATACATACATCGCAATAACAACTTGAGAAATATTAACAACTTCGTGTGTATCTAGCGAGTTCCTTTCTTTTGTAATTGTATGTACTGCTTGACGATTGGTATAAAAGTTACACTCTATATAAAACGCTCCGAATCCATAAGTTCTTTCAAACAGGAAGTAAGCATCAGGCATTTAGAAAAACATATTGAGATTAATTTACCCGCTAAAGTTTTTGTTATGTATACAAACAAAAGACACTGTTGCAAAATTTGTTACATATACATCGAACAAAAACGTCGTATTTCATAAAGAACTTACGTCGACAAAGCGCACTAATGCGATAAGATTAGCGAATCTACTCCGCATTGGAAACCTAGCAATTGAATGTAATATAAACTATTCCATTCTATTTCATTCGACCAAAACCTTACATAATTCTAAATATTCGACTAAATTATAATAAATTCGTGCCTAAATAATCAACCAGTAATCAAACTTCTTGTTGGAATAATAGAATACAGTCAGCAAAGCCTGAGATTGCAAAGCTTAGCAAAGAAAAATGTACTTGAATACATATTTTGCGATTCTCTCAATTAGTTTTAATCATTCAAATATAACACAAGTATATTTTGAACAGGTCGATTGTTAGGATTGATAAGATTCGTCGTTCGTTTCTTTGAGGTTTTTGCTTACTAAGGATCACAAAATCAATTCTTGTACAATTTATATAAGTATATAACGTGTGATAGAGCTTTTTATCTGCAATGCTTTTTAAATCTTTTATTGCATGTAGCAATAAGAAACTTAGACATTTTTAAACTAATGTATGATCCATGCTACGTGAGATTCTAAGCTATATTTGTATTAGTTGTTTCATGTAATTTATTTATTTAACTTCTAGCGTAAAAGAGAGAGATAATTCATGCGTTTATTTCCTCATTTTCGTAATTAAGTAATGACTTAATCCCATCGATGATTATTTTCGAGCTCGATTTGATGCTTCTGCTGAAGTAATTTACCACTTTATAATTTCTACAACAAACTCAATTTATTTCCAGTCATTCAGGTGTACCCATACATTTATAATATTTATAAAGTTTTCAAATTTCATTACTTTATTCTTCTTTTTCATGAAAAAGACAAATACATTCTCCGTTATATTGAAATATGGTACAATTTTTCATGTGTACTTCTTGTAGCCTGTTTTCAATGTAGCCTGTTTACAAATTAGCTTGCCTAATTTTCTGCATTGTAGGGTTAGAGAACGAATGCTTTAATAAAAAGCAACAGAGAAACAGCTATCTCCTGAAAATAGTTATATACAAATAACACAAAATTTTAGCCAATCAAAACGAAACAAAACGATATTTAAAAGAGCATCTTAAAGATTCATATTTTACGTCTCTTTACACGTCTCTCAGATATTTATGTTGCCTGAACATCTAATAATTATATGGAATAGAAAAGAAATCGGACATTCTCTCTCGAATTGTGAGGATTATCGCTAAAGTTTTCAAAAAATAATCTCAAAAAACAGCATAATAAAAATAATGTGAAAAATATTTGAATCTTACAATTAGAAATAATGTTCTCTATTGATCCATAGTAAGCTAGCGACAAGGAAACTATTACTTTGCCTGGCCTTAATTTAATATCTTAACATGTCATAAAATCGGAACTTGGTAATAAAGCAGGATATTTACCTAAGAAATAGACAAAACATACTTAAATCTAACCAACAATACTGATAATTATACATTTTACGACGGAAATTTAATCTTTAAGTAACATGGTGAAGATTTACAACATTCATACCATTTATGCCAAGAATATATATTCACATACGCGTAATGATACCAATGATTAGTATGTAATAAATTAGTATGTAATAAATTCTCTGATGATTTTTTATTATCGAACATTCATTAACGGAATTCTTACAAAGGTAATCTGAAGCCAAAGGTAATCAGTGTGAAAAATCCAAAATAATTTCAGATGTACTGATGTAGCAAGATAATCGAATGATCTGTTAAGATTCAGAATAATTGTTGGACTTGGATGGATGGCTTCACCATGGAACTTATGGATTATTGTAAGACTTGAAAACTTAAATCCTGATATAGATATCATCTCTATTTGCGACTATCAAAATTGATTGTATGCGTTTCATGCATCACTCAACTTGTATACTGACTATGGACGGCATATAGAACAATTATATTTAGTTAATGACTAATTTAACCATAGTTCCAAATATATGAAATCTTGAAGTGTAATATTATTTTTGATATTATCACTAAAATAAACCACGGCAATGGTTATTTTACAAATGATACCAACCTCTCTTAGATAATTTATACATTAATAAATTCAATATCGTTTTAACTGTCAATATTTTAATGTCATAATTATGTAAGTAATAACTGGATATCGATATCAGAAAAAAAGATTCATGTCAATTGAGAAATGCATTAAACAAAAAAAAATGCATTTTATATCCGTCACGTTTTCATCACCATTCTCAATAAATTTGTTTAATGAGTAGTAAGAAAACAAAAATTCTTCATTCTCTAGATAAATTATATTCTACTTAAAATCGATCACGCATATGATTAAGCGTTCGCACGTGCGAAATATTTTAATTTCGAACAGTCTGTGAGAATCTATAATATTACATTAAAAAAGAAAAGAAAGCCTTGCCCGAAATAAATATGCTAAAAATGACGAAGACTTAGAACTATACAAATTTATTTATCGCTAAAATATAATGCCAGATATGAACGTAGATGGACATGTTCACCAGTCTCGAAGAATTTCGTAGAAACAGTTCGTTTTAAACTTTGTATATTTCGGAGGAGAGATTTCGTGAAAGAGAGAGAACTCTCTCAGTTCACAATGGCTCAAGATAAACGATTCTATTGACACTTATTTAATAGATTCACTTCGGTCCTTCTAAGTACAAAAATTGCATCCGATTAAATCGGTGGTTAATTCTTCGTTAGAATATTACATGGTGATCAGTCGCATCGATGGAGTTCACACTGGCGTAGGAAGTGGACGCGCGTTGATAGTTGTCGTTTTGGAGTAGAGGAGAATCCGGCTTGTCACGTTCGTGACGCCTAGCTTCACTTCCGCTCGCGAGTTCGCGGGCTCTTCTACGCCCTCGGCGCGACATCACGCCTGAAATAACAAAAAAGCACACTTTAAGCATCTTAAATATTTATCCCATCTAGCGTAATCTCCCATCGCACTGTGTGATTACATTAAAATTGTATGATTAAGATTGTGCTGTTGTATGATAACATTGCTCAATACCTATGACTTTTTTTTGTGTACATATAATTTTCTACGTGTCTGTAACATTTCTATTTCTATTTATATATACAGGATATATACAAGAGAAGCAACTCATTAAATATAACACAATATAATATTTCATGCAACTACAAATATGCTCACATTCTTGTAAAAAATAATACTAAATCTTCAAACATTTCTTCAAGTAGGCGAAATAATGTACACGCATTTACAAAATATAACACATATAACATTACAAAATTTCGAGAATCTCTCTTTGAAGAAAACAATTTTTTCCCTTATTTTTTTTAGATATTAGCACAAATTAACTATAAATTAAAATACATATTGGCATTTACCAATATATACTGAAAATCGTGCAATTACAAAATAAATTTACTATAAAATAAATTTTTAAAATTTTAATCATTAACAGGAGTTTTTCATATATTGCCGTTTATTATGACATTTTGATAAAAATGATATATAATATTTATCCATATATAGTCAGCAGAAAAATGTAAGTTTTAATTCAAAATTGTAAAACGTGAGAGTTATAGATTTAAATGTTATAGAAATTTATATGAACATTTTCACTATTTAATTTATTCATGTATTCTTGACAATTTTTTTATGTAATTTATGTAATTTATCTATCTAACTTAACTCTCTCAGATTGAAAATGTTTTTAATTATACTTCGTTATTCATGTCAAATTATCTTCTACTAATTTCATATTTATTATATTTTTACAATATTATACGATAGATGAAAAGTTGTTATGTTGTCATATTGACAAATACAATATTCATATCTACCACGGATATCTTTTACAATTAGAGCAAGACATTAAAAAAGTATACAACGATTATCTTAAATAACAGATTAACCCCTATAAAAGATATATATTGAAAAAGTTTTAATATATGAGATCTAAAAATAATTTGTGACATTATATGGAAAAAGGATAAAATTGCAATGTGTGAGCACCACATGTGTGTGATCTTATTCTACACATTTTTCTTTTTCACCAGTGATAATATTTTTGGATTTTCATATCTCTGTAATCAATAATTTTATAGCAGCATAAAATCAATCTATATTTACTAGGAATTTGATTTCAAAATTCGACAAAGAACTATTCAATTATTGGTCAATGCATAATCTCAGAGATTATACAGGATGAGTTTTATTTCGTGTGCCAATTATCTCTGCCAACCATCTCAGAAAATATTGATTTCGTGGAAAAATGTTTCAGATAGAAGTTGGAGGATTCAGAGGGCCCGTGTCGGGCCCGGTAGGGTCCAAAATCTTTAGATCGTTTATTGGCCTCCTCTGAATCCTCCAACTTATATCGGAAACATTTTTCCACGAAATCAATATTTTCTGAAATAATTGGCAGAGATGTTTGGCACACGAAACAAAACTCACTCTGTATATGTTGCAATACATATGTAATTGCATGATGCTATGCAATATATGTACGGTTACGTTATAGAAAATATACTGATAAAGCAACATTTTTTTTTTATGTATTAAGATACATTGCATTAACCAAATAGTGACAGGCACAAAAACATGACGCATAAAGGCACTAACATATATGTAAGGTAAAAACTATAATTATCTTTAATATTTCTGAAAAAGTAAGATTTAAAAAAAATTTGTTCAACAAAAATTGTATGGTACACAAGAGAGCATCGTATGGCGGTAACACTTGTATTCTAGAATGCATCAAATTAATTCCTAGATCAAAAGCACTTTTTTAAATTAAATGTTATAGTTTTGTGTTTATTTTCTATAATAACATCTATTAAAATAAATATAATAGCCTATGACATAAGATCATTAATGAAGATCATTTGTGACAAAAATATTTTGGAATGTACTCCAATATTATAACTCTTAACTGGTGATTCAGTCATATACATTTAAGGAATCTATAGAGAGAAACACAGGAATCTATTGAATATTTACTATATTGCAAAATATTAACTGGTAATTTAGTCAAAATTAAGAAGTTTAGTGAAGCACAATAATATTTACTATTAGAATATATCAGAAATTTAATACATAGATTACCTACTGCTTTATAATACTGCTTCTGTATATCGCACAATTTTTGTTAGATTTCTTTCTCCCATTTTTTAAGGTATTGAAGACCGTCGGCGTAGTCTTCGCACACCATGTATAATAATAATTAGAATAATATACAAAAATAACTCATCATTTAACATCATAAAGTGAACGTAGCATGTTTTTAAAAAGCTTTTCCATCCCACACTCATTAATATGGTTAGAAACATCTCGAATACAAACTTTAAATG
Organism: Temnothorax americanus; assembly: GCF_048541705.1. Taxonomy (NCBI): domain Eukaryota; kingdom Metazoa; phylum Arthropoda; class Insecta; order Hymenoptera; family Formicidae; genus Temnothorax; species Temnothorax americanus. The sequence continues at coordinate 7,940,145 of NW_027509442.1, forward strand.
CATGATATAACTAGAACAATCTTAACGATCACAATTAATAAGTTACTCAAATTAAAGTGTCAGCTAATATACAGGGTGATTATAAATCTTTGTCTAGCTTTAGGTGTTCATAACTTCCGTTCTAATAAAATTAATCTAAAAAACATTAGAATACAAGTTTAGTGAAGCTTCATATGCACATTAAGATTGATCTATTAATAAAAATTTTTCTATCTGATTTTTTTACACATTAATTTTATTATAGGTGGATGTATATAGACCGAAGCATGCACGTATATGATTGTATATAGACTGTAAGTTATGAATACAAAATAAATTCTTATAGCTATTTAGGCTGCGTTTAGAAACATCACCCGAGTGCCGAAAATCTATAGTGCACGTAACATACGCTGTAGGATTTTCAGCAATCGGGTGATGTTTCTGAACGCACCCCTAATATAGTGGAATCGGTTAGACTGAGAATACGCGTTTATAATTTAAACAAGGTTATACATATGTTATTTACTGTCGTATCAGCAGCATTATTTTGTTATGCATAAGACGGCGTTAATGCAATATTTTCCTATAAAATTTTGTCAAGACTCTCTTTAAATTTTGACCTTCGAGATTGGAAGATTGCACACACACACACACACATTTTCTTCCATATATAAATAAATTAAATTAAAAATAAGAGAAAAACACTACATTGACGCAAAAAGTGCAATTACATACTTTTTGAATTTGTTTATCGTACAAATTCTTACTATTTAATATTGTAAATATTATATGTTAAATATATGTTATATATATGTTAAAAATATGTTAAAATGAATTGAAAGTTATATATACATGTTTAAATAATAATATAATACATATTTTGAATAATTCTTAAAGTTTTCGCATATGTGTATGAAATTAAAATAACGTGCTTGAGACTCTTGTGATTTTAAAATAGGTTTACAAAAAGAACATATCAGATAGTTTCACAAACTTATGTAAATTGGGAAAAAATATAATATCATTTTAGTCTCCCAACCTATTATATTTAAATCCAAAATAAGAGAGCAATAATCTGTAATATTAAAAAGAATTGCACTTTCTGGGGATGCATATTCACATGTGCTAAATAACGATAATGTTAAATCGACAATATTAAATAATATTGTACTTTGAAAACTCAGTCTATCTGTGCAAAATAAACAACACGAAAATACGATGACAGATTTTGGACATAGAAGAAAAAAATACTAAGAAATTTTACCACATGTCAAAACGTGGACGTTCCTTTTTTATATTCAGATGCTCTGCATACCTATCTGTCACATTCAAGCACTTTGAACGTAGGTGTGGTTGTAGTGGGTGTGGGAGAATTGTGTTTGCTTACACGATGATTCAAGGATGTCTCTTGCACGTTGTCCAGATTTCCATGCATCGCTCTCTTGTGATTCGCCAATTTCTCTTTGTTCATGGGTGAGCCTAAAACCACCAGGGGCCATGGTGCCAGTCCGCATTACTCAAAAAATGTATATTTAAAGAACACGTTTCTTCTCAATGAAGAAGACTAAGCGCAGACGTTAGTAAAGAAATTTGACATAGAAATATTTCAATTTGTTACTCTTTGTCGAATTTGAAAAGCTGCTCGTATTAATTACATACATGAAAGGCTGAAGGTTTTTGCAATACACATAGGGATATGAAAATGAAATTTTAATTAATATAACACTGGTGAATCCAAATAAAAATGATTGTTTAACCATTCTATTTCCTTCCTAAGCGTTAAAATGCTTCTAATGCTTTTTAAAACTGTAGTGACTAGACTATCAAGTGTATCTAGCAATAAAATCTGAATTTACACAAAATATGCCTCATGCAACATAAAGTGTTAATAATACATGTGAACAACATATATTTGAATATATAAAATTATTAAAATTTTGGAAACATATACAAAACATATTTTTCAAAGAGAGAAATTAAAAAATCATTTTTAGCCAAAATATCAAAATTTGTCTACCAGATCCCAATATTATATATTAAAGAGAAAAACAAAGAAAAAACTAGATTTTGTCTCAGATCAAATATTTGGGAGTTATGTTGTAACTCAGTCCAAAATGCAGAAACTCATATTTCAATAAATGTTTTACACGCAGAAAATATTAAAAATTTGAAAATTTATCCTTATCTTCAATAATTTTTCAGATACATAAAACGATATAAAACACGTCAAAATATTTTCAAAGTTATATTTTCTCATCAAACACACAGTTGAATAAACTTTAATAAATACAAAATAGTATATGCTGATAAGCATGTGATGAGAATCAGAAGACTTGAGTTACCGAAGAATGTAACATAGACTTTTCTGGCATACATGTAGATATACCAACAAAAAATTGTATATATAATAGTTGTCATAATTATGACAACACTATCTTACCTATATAACTTAGCAGTACCGGCAAAAAGATGAGACCATGTGCCGCTCCAAATAGTACAATGCCCAAATACATTCTGAAGTAAAATACCTGCAAATATCTCTTAGCTGAGTAATTCCGAGTAATTTTATACAATTGAAATATGAACAAACAGAACACCAATTATCTACGTTATAATCATGATTGATTGATAATAATATTACAAGTACTTAAAATCATTTTAAAAGGATCGAGAGAAGCTGCTATTAAAAAATCAATAAATATAAATACTTTAATATTTCAAATTACTTTTAAACTAAAAGCCGAGTATGTTTCTTGATCGCAATGATTGATAATTTAAATATTAGACAATTGGCGTTCTATTTAATGTTATAATAGAACAAAGACAAACCTGGAAAATTTGACTTTTTGCAAAGCCCAGTACTATAATACCGCCAAACTTTGTCAGCGTAATACCGCTAAATACTGAGCTTCCCATATTTGTCAATGCATCTGCGACTCTTTCAACTCTAGTTGCTTGAACTGACACAGAGAAAGAATGTACCAGATGACTGCAAAACTCGACGGCTATACCAACTGCCTATAATAAAAATCAACATTGAACGATACATTTTCCACAACTGTTACATAGTAGATTTTTCTGAACTACTTTTTAGCTGTATTTATTTAATTTTTATATTTTTTTTGTCACTTTCTTTGTTCTCGCAGTACATTAATATCATAAAAACATAGAAATATAATTATATAATAAATATATATTTGAATTACACAAATGAGATATAAAGTTCCTTAAAAAAAGAGCATTCATAGCAATAATATATGAAATGTTATCCATTTATTTTAATATTAACGAAAAAAACATATTTATGTCTTGAAAATATAAGCAGAAATAATTTAAAATAATTGAAAATAAAATATGGAAAAGAAATCAACAAATTTTTATAATATAAACATTTCATTATTCTATTTAATAATATATATCCCATCTTGAATTTTTTTAAATATACAACTATAAAAAATGTCCAGATACCAATAGATCGATTTATATAACAATGTGTACTAAAATCCACTGTTCTTGCAATAATCAACTTACCATGACAAGATTCACCAGAGATACTGCATTCAAAGTTATATGCCACCAATACATTAAACCACCAATATTAACGACGATCATTGTGATTGTAATTAGAACCACAAGTGATGAGAAGATATCCAAACCCATTAGCAAGAAAGTAACCACAAATATAGCAAGCAATGAGATTCCTATGCTCTGCAACGTGTCGGGCCACATAGTCAGATACTGCTCGTAAAATACATAGAAAACACTGTAGGGAAAAACTTCTACGGTAGTGTTTTTACTGAGCCTTCTCAAGTTACAGTTGAGCATGTTTGTAATATTCGCCGCCACTACTCTGGCTGCTCTCATCGATTCATAATAATCGGCCGATGTCTTGAGAATAGTGTGATAAGCCATGAAATAAGAAGCACCGACTGTCGACATTCCCGTGTTAGGATCGGTAATGTAATTCACACCATGTCCGTAAGCTGCATGACCCCCTTTAGCACATGTCTCGTCGGGATTGTCTTGTAGGAAGAACGATACATATTTGTTGAAGTCAACGGGCACTGGTCTGTTGTATTCGTTCAAAGTGGCATTACAAAGAGAACAGTGCCGATCTGCAATCCAAAAATATGTGAAAAATAACTCGATTAAAATAGGAAAATATAACATACGTGATTATATCAATTTCTTAAAGAAAAATACGTACCGGTATGCGGACAAAATGAATTGTTCGTAGGAAAATATCTGCAACAACCGTATAATCCCGACCAATCGATATAATCATCCATCCAAGATGAAGCAGGCTTAGCTATGTAAGTTCTATTAAAAAAAAGAGAAAAAAATTGATAATATTTTTCAGTAAAATCTAAAGACACGTAAACATGAAATTAGATTTATTCGTGAAATTTTCTGTTTCTTATAGCAATATACCTATTTGGTTGTTTAGATGCACTAAATATTTGCGTCGACACTGAATCGCTATTACAATACTGTCCACCGCACACTAAGTTTTGCATTTTCGTATCTGAATAATTTAGGCCATCTTTAACAACAAAATACATTGGCGGCCCGATAGATAAGTAATTATTCAAGAACTGAAAAAAGCAAAAATTTCAATTTTTGTATAATTTTTTATAATTCGTATTCAGCTTGATATTTTTGCTTTATCGATTACATACCTGGAAATATTTAAGCACAAAACTATCTTCGGGCATAGAAAGTTCCTGATCTAGGCCAATTTCGATATGCGGTATTACGGCAATACTGCTGCAGAGCCAACCGAAAAACACAACCATCACAATTGCGCGAACCCATTTTTGCAGCAATAATGGGACGTATCCAACTTTGAAAATTTTATACAGTACTCCATCTACCACTTCTTCCCCATCATCTCGCTTGGAGCGAATAAAGCAACATACATCTAGCCTATTATTCTAAAATCATAAAAAGATATCTTGATCATTTAGTGTGATCATGAATATGTGAATATGTAAAATTTACGTGAGCGAGAAAGAGAGGGAGAGAAAAGGATCTCTCTTATAAAATTGCAATAAAAGTTAAATCACTACAAAGTCTTGTTGACAAAAAAAAACGTTGAATGGATTAGAATAATTAAAGTATTAACATAAATTGTCTTGTATAAAACATACCGCGTGCCGAATTGTGTCAAGTGCTAAAAGACTGACAAAACATGTGATTTGTAATATGAAATCTACTAATAATGCCATTCCAGCATAGAGGGCAAACGCTTTCACGGCAGGCATATCAGAGAGGCCACCTGTAGACAAAAAGAAATATTAATTGCAACAACTTCGTCGCATACAATTTTCGTGTATGTTTACAATATCTTATGCTGACACATACCAAGGAAGAAACAACAGCTTTCCGACACACTTGTGAGTAACATACTAGGACCAACTTGACCTAATGTACGACCGATATGTTCCGGGATCGATTCATTCGGGCGTCTGCCTTCTCTCTGATGAGTTTGAACGAGAATAAAAATATTATCTACTCCGACTGCCAGCACCAAGAATGGAATGACCTCAATGATGATTAGTGTAGCTGGTATACCAATAAAACCGAACAATCCAACCGAACAAATCACAGACGCCAACACTATAAGTACACCTCCAAGTCCAAGAGTAATCTTAGAATCGTGCTAAAATGTAAATTGATTATATATTAAAATATTAGTAATATTAAATAAGATGCGAAAGGAAAAGAAAGCACGTGGCATAAGATTCTCACCAAAAGACGGGAACACGATCTAATTTGGCCAAGAGACACCGCAATATATCCAAACATAATGATATATGATACCAGAATGGTTACAATGTCCGATTGAGATTCACGATTCAGTTCATCCTCGATAGAACGTTCGGACGTAAACGCTATGTTCATAAATGCCGGTTTTCTTGTTGCCGTCCAATTTTTCATAAAGTTGATATAGCTGAAATTTGGATATAAATGAAATATAATCTATAAGATAAGATTTCGAATTTGCCGCGTAAATTTACCTTTCTTCCCATTCCATAGCGGGTAACAACTTGGCTTTGTTGTGATAATTGTTTACGAGAAAAGTAAGGATTATAGCAGTTGCCTTTTCATATGGTGGATTGTGAAGATCTTGCCCCGGAGACAAAAATCCACCTACTGCAATTGCTGGCTCTACAGGACCGCCATAAAGTGCGAGGCATTCAGGATTATATGCATTTCTGAAAGAAAAATACATAAACGTAATATATATATATATATATATATATATATATATATATCTCAAGAGATATTACACTTATATTTCCCAGATACTTGATATTTATTATAACATATCAACAGTAATTCTCATCAACTTTTGTTATATTTTTTAAAAAATTGATCTTAAAAGTGTCAAGTTCATATCGTAATTTTTCACTTTTTTATATCAATATAAAAAAAATTATCTAAAGTAGATCCTATCATTAGAATACATAGTTTTCTTTCTAATAATAATATAAATTCTTCATATATATATATATATATATATATATATAAACATATTACATTTTCAAATTTTATTACTTTTATGTGTGTCTCTATGATTTTTGTTATTTTGCTTATATTTTATTTCTATATATAATATAATAAATATAAATAAATAAATATGGGATGACGCGTAGTTCTGTGTGAGACGAATCGACTCATAGTCGGTGCGTTCGACTCTCGCACACGTCATGCCTGTGAACTTTGTACATACAAGATTGATTGAAGAGTTTAAGGTTGTCAGTGAAGGAATATGAGGTAAACTTGTATGAGTAACTTGATTCGAGAACTCGCATAGTTCAAGAAACAGGAGTTTAAATAAATAAATATTACATTAAATATACAATTTTTTTTGCTTCCATCACTTACTGCGAGCAAACTCTGAAGTGGTCCAAATAGTTCACTGTGTAATTCCCTTCTTCGTCTGAATCTTCAAACTTTTCTAAATCGTCTTGCCAGTAACCCCAAATACTTTGAATAGCGCATTGCGAAACAGTCGTCGGACCAGTAAATGGTCCAGTTAAAGGAGCAAAACATATATTCGCTAATGTATAGTTGTTAGGAGTAATTATACTCTTAATACCTTCTTGCAATTCAAAGACTGTTTTTAGAAAAGTGTTATTAAACACAGGACCAAATACAATTGGGCCATCAGAGGTCTTGTGTACGATCTGTAATTAATATTAGACAATTATACATACAGAATAATAAAAAAACAATTACAGTAGCGCTTTTCTTATTTCGTAAAATATGTATTAAGAATATAACTTGTTCTCTATGCAAAGATAATAGTCTAATATATTTCTGTAATACATACATTCGGTAAGCCAACGGAAGTAATAATAATTTGTTCAGTTCGATAAAAGGGTTCAAAATGTTTATCGAAATATTCCCTTTCGACGCGCGATCGGGAATGCGGGGATGCCCATAATTCCACAGGATCTGTAGTAATTTGCATGTATTTTATGCCATGTCCCAAGGCAACAATCAATAGAAAGCCAAGGAAAAGTATTAACCAAGGTCGAGAAGCGCAAACTACAAAAGAATATTAGTCGTTGTAAGCAAATATAGAGCAATATTATAATCGAATTTTGTGTAAACTATATCACAAAATGTAAAAAAATTAACTATTTTACTTACCTGTTCCCCACTTGCAGAAGAATTCTTGCAAAAATTTGTCAGTATTTGCTCCAAGCTTCTCAATAAACGTGGATTGTTCTTCGTCAAATTCAGCTGGCAACTCATCGCTAGATATGACACCTAAAAACATTTATATAAAGTATAATAAATTTTCAAAACTTATAAATTCCAATTAAGCACCATTATGCGGTTTAAGCAATCTTGAGTGCACGTGCTGTAAACAATTAACATTCTATCATCCATAATGAATATAATAATGCTATAAGTAACTAATAATTTCTTATACAAGACAGTATAAAAATATTCTATAAAAAACGTTAAAATGTTCCTAAAATAAGTAATCTTTACGAGATTAACAATAATAAAAAGTACAGTGCCTTAAACATAATTATAATTAACAATGTTGAGACAATATTACATTTAAAAAAGTTAAATTTCTTATATATATAAATATAATTCTTTAATTAATTAACTTTACTTAAAAATACACAACAAATTAAAATTTTTTTACATTACTGAAATTACTAATCTTGTTAACTTACAAGAAAATGACGTTTAACATTTAACAGTAATATAGAATATGTACAATTTAGAATAGTTACGACTAATTATAAATGTTAAAATATAAAGAAGTCTCCTCAATAATATTAAAGATTTCATTTCATTAATTTTACAAGAAATAATAAAATATAATTTGTGCTTAAAGTGCTTTAAATTTTTATTTTGATAATTTCCAAAAATTATAGGGATCTTCTATTTGAATGTGCCATATCTTGCACATGAAGTGACATGTACATATACAAAATATTAGACAATAAAGCTTCATTGCGCTTTATAATTCATTTTTCACAGAAATTATTTTCCAACGCTATTATGGGGAATTTTTTCTTGATTAAGCTTATATACGGCACATTTTCCTCATCTTAAAATTATCTATTTAAAGCAGTGCCGCCTATCACATACACGTAACATTTTGTACCAAACATGCAAAATATTAAGTATTGTGTGTGTGTATGTGCGTGTGTGTGTGTGTGCGCGCGCGCGCGCGCGCGCGCGCGTGTGTGTGCATATATATATATTTTATATATATATATATATATATATACATACATATATATATATGTATGTATATAAAATTTAAACGCAACATTAAAACACAAAACATATGAAATACTTATACAACACAATTTTTGTGAGCAGAAAAATACATTTATATAAATATTTTCAATTATAGAGATTTTTTAAGAAAATCTATACTTCCTTATGAAACTTCTTTATAAAAATATTCTTAAAGTTATTTATGAAAAAAAGAGTATTTATATCATATACAAATCATAATGAAATTGTTATGCAATGTAATAGATTATCCGAATATATCTCGTCAAGTTCATGCATTTTATGAATTTTTTACTATAATTATATAAAATGCAAACTTTTTTTTTCAAGCGTCACTCTTAAGCATTTAGACTTTTAGTGCAATTGTATAGTTACGTATCATAATTTATCATGTAAATTGCATTGCAAAAGAAATATAAGTTATGTACAGCTTAACGCTATAAACAGAACATTTAATAAATCCAAATGTAGACAATTGGGAAAATAAGTGGGAAAATTTGTCTAATACGCAATTGACATCCTGGCAGGCATAATCAGCAAAGGCTGAAAATAAAGCGAAAGACAGAAAAGCTATGAAGCAACAGAAAAGCTAAAACAGTAATGACGAATACATCGAAGCTCTTTAGAATCGAAAAAACCTACTAGAACGCTTAGACTGAAGTGGACTGTCTTCTTGGTCAGCGGCAAGGGCAATACGAGCACCATCTCCTGGGTGTAATCCGGCAGCTAGCCGTCTACCCACCTGTCTTCCTACCTCCTCTCCTCGTGCAACTATACATATGCGCACACCATACATACACAACCTATAGTCTGTACTCATTTGTATGATATACTCAAGTATTATATGAAAATCATATGTGCTTCAAATAGTTGACATAACAAAGTAAAAACTCGTTCCGCACACGACAAAAGTTATTTGAGTCACACTTGATACAACCTAAATGATACCACGATAATATTACATATGCGTTAATTCATAAAGTAACAAAAAAAAGTAAAAAGTAGTGCAAATGTTAACAATAACAGACTTGTAAGAAAAATATTCTATAAGAACGTGTGCAGCGAATGTTTCATAAACTAAAGTGTAAACATACCATCGTTATAAAAGGTTATTTAAGAGATTATTTTCTTCTAATCTTGAAGATTTTGTATAGCTTTATGTATGTGTAAACATGATTATCTTTATATTAATTTAAAAAATACAACTATATTTGCGAAACTGTAGATGGAACAATAATACGTATTATCATTCAATACGTCTCTTGATACTTTTCACAAAAATAATGTTTGTTTTTTAACGTATTTGTAAATAAGAAACCAAGATTTCACGGTGTTATTATACATGTCTTTCGAACGTTCAAATGAAATAAATCAAGTGCAAGAAAAAAAATCTCACCAAAAAACCAAAAAAAATTCCAGCAATAAAAAACATCCAAGAATCGTTAGAATAAATTAATCATATAATCAACTTTTCACTACACTTCCACACTTGATTTATATCGTCACTAAGAGATAATTAATAATAATAATAACCCAAGTTAACATTACAACTACAATTAGTCAACATGTTTAATAACGTATATGCAAAATATAATTAAAAAAAAAATAGCTTCACGTGAAAAAGACACATGCATTTTCCATTTCCTTAATTTGTTGCAATATTTAGTAATAATTTTTAAAATGTTTTAATCATGTTGTAGGATAATTAATTTATTTTTATCATCTGAAATATCTCTTTGTGTTTTTAAGAATAGTCTGCAAGTCTAAAGCACGTATTTCAAGCATCAGTTGTAATACCAACAATAGTACGTGAGTGCTTCTTCAGACCGTGCATTATAAATCCTATATTGTTTATAATAAAAGATAATCTTTAATGACAAGAAATATCCTTCATCTATGAAAAATGTTGAACGTGATGTAAATGCAAATTTTCAAAGTCATTTAAAGTTGTATAAATTTACATTGCAAATTTATCAAGTTAATTATAACATTGTGTAAAAAAAATAATTATAAAATAATTTTAAAATTTCGAAAAAAATTGAGAAAGATAATATATGCCAAACGGAATAATCTTGTCTTTAGACATTTTCTTTCCTATTCTTAAGAGCAAAAAGATATATATATTAAGTAGAGATATTTTAAATAATAAAGATTATAATGGACCTCCCTATACATATTTAAAGAATATATACTTTTGAAATGCACAAACAGGGTTAAATTTCTTACCTATACGCTTCCTATGACTGAAACACATCATTAACAGAAGGAAAAGGCAGGTGCCACATATAAAAATAATTGTCATTATAACTTCGTAACCATCGTAACCAAATATTGAGAACGGTTTTGGTAGTGGAGGCATCGGTGGTGGTACTGGACAACTTTGTTCACAATCGACGCAACTGCAAGCTGGAGTATTTTTCTATAAAAAAGTTAAAACATAAATTTTTGTAATCATCAATCTCTTTTGTTATACCGTCTTGTTTGCATATTTCATTCGTGTCTTATAATAAAAAAAAAAAACAATTTACATAGATGCTCTTTGAATCTCTTTTTTACTGAATGACAATAATAGAGTGGTCCGATATTCACCGTCAGTACTGAAAATCTATAATATACGTCAGTATTTGCAGTAAATATCGGAACGCAGTCTCAATACAGAATGCTTTTAAATTAAATAATACTAAAAATATTGTATATAATATACAATTTAAAATGTCCTAAACACGTCTAACGCATCACGTTTTAAACAACTTGGATGATTTTTCATTTTAGTGTCATTCGATGTAAGAAAAATATATTCCTTTTCCATTTTAAAATAGCATATTTATAATTTTAAAAACAATAATTTTGAAGAACGTTTTATCGCATCATATTTATTTTTTGAAACAAAGTCCAACATTTTTTTCGTATATGAAATAATAGGCAAATTATATTTAGATTTTCAACTTTTGGATCCTATAGTACATACACATAAAAAAGTATATCTTATATATATTAATTTTAATCATGCATATGCTTTATTACAAAAATTAAATAAATAAAATATTATATATTATAATTCCGTGGAAATATAAAATAAACTAATCTATTTATCTTAACTCTCATGAATATTACATGAGTTGTTAAGAACTCGTTATTCTTGATCACCTGCTTTTGACTACCATTAAATTGCAGACTGATAAAAAGTATGATTGTGTGTGCATTAATCAGCAAAAAATCTAACCACTCACAGTCTTGTTCTTTTTCTGTTACTTATTCATTACATTTGTCATGTATAACGCAAAGTAAGAGTCGTTCAGAAAACTCGTGTGTGAAGCAAAGAAAAAAGTGATTTATCAGTACTTGACAGATTCTTATAGGAGAAATATGTGTAGGTACGGAATGCCGTATGCACTTTGCGCTATACACTTGTTTTATTAAAAAGTTTTACGCTGTCAATGACGTTTATAGATTTAAAAGAGCATTCGTGCGACATACATTTTTGTACGTCGTGTTCACGCGGAAAGTTAACGTTGTATATTTTATACGCATATACATTTCTGAGATAAAAAAAATTCTATTAAAAAAATAATACTAACGTTTAGCGCCGTACTGCATGGTGTGATTGGAGGGTCTAATGGCACAAATGATCCGACAGGTTTGTCAGTATTCACATATGTGATTTGGAAAGGTACGTAAACATTATTCTCCGCATCACCCATATAGTGAAACCATTTCAAAGGAGTACATCTACTTGCACCCCACTCTCCGCACATTAAATCCAATGCTAACTGCCCCGTACTCGGCACTGACACCTTATTACACGAGTTAAACGTGCCGTCAAGATATTTATTTGTCACGTATATCGCTATCCCGTTAATATATTCTACACCTGGAAAGAGATTCAAAATAGTGAACGGCGTATCAAAATGTTATAAACATAAAATATTAAATCTTAAACATATTAAATGATGAAATATAATACGTACCATTTGCTTCGCCTTTCTCCGTAATGTTGATAAATTTGCTTTGGTTAACAGCGCATGTAAAATCGCAAAAATGTTTCACTAAATTATCTAAGCAACTAGGGCATCTTTTTAGAAAATTTGACGCAAGCTTGATATTTGAGTCTAACGTAGCAAGCTGAGTCGTATCGCAGCAGGTATTAATTCCTTTGCCGTCATCCACCAACAAATGTGGACAATGCTTAGCCAACAATTTTTGCCCTTCAGACGCCAATGGCTTCGGTGGTCCATCGTAAGGACAATACTTTTTGTGCATAGCTGCATCCGTGTAACATACTCCATACCATATACAACGATCATTTTCTTGACTGACAACCTGTTTGGAAATATAAACATGTTTAGACTTTCATTAAATAATCTACTCTTTCGCGAAACAAAACAGCGCGCGCGATAGACGTAGCTTGAACTCGTTGCGACGTAAGATATTTTTCTCATGTTACCGTATCTAACGTATTACTAACGTGTATTAGTATCTGTAACGGATTAAATATCGTCGTCGTCGATGGGTGTCAAATTTTACTGGCCACGCTCATGCAGGCATACTATATAAGAATATATAGAGTATTATACACATAAGGCCGTTCCTACGCGAGTTCTTCATGACCCGCGCATTAAAGTCTGATGAGATTTATAAGAGTCAACGAGCTGAATTAATGATTTAATTCACCTAATATAAAACACACGATCGAATAAAGAACTTTAACAAAGGAATGATATATATTTCGTTTCTCATTATAAATGATATTTCTATATACAGCGAGGTACACCACGACTAGCAATGGTAATAATATTGTCTAAAACACGTACTCGATCGTTCCAAATTAATTCCAAGTTTATTCAAGTAGTATATTAATTTATTAGACGTATCGTTTACTTCCGCGAGAGACATATTTATTCTCTCTTCTGGTTACGACGTTTTATATTTTATTTAAAACAAATATTCGTTTGAATTTATTTCTGTTACAAGTTATAACGTCTGTTAGAAGAAGAAAGAAAAGAAAGATAGGGTTAGATAAGCGATATGAGCAAGGGCGCTATCTTACGCGCATGAGAGTGTAAGACAGCGCTCTTGTTAATTTCACATTAGGAATCTTCCCTGGAAGGTCTCTATTTCGCGTGGCTACAACAACGATATAACTAAAAAAAATTATCATTTTTTTACGCGTTTGCAAAAAACGGCTTAAAGAATTCAACAAACTAAATGAAGAGCTAACGTAATGTAGTTGGATACTTTTATTCCTCTAATATGTAGCTAGATACATTTCGTTCTCTACAATCAATTCGTACACCGAACGATGTATTAGAAAATAATATTATATCAAATTTTAATAATTCAAAACATTCAAACTCATTTACTGGAAAACTTAATTTTTTGACGTACGTTATCGTTACAGCAATAAATGAGCGATATATTACACGAGAAACTATATATACGTTCGGTATCAGCTCTTCGTATATGAGTCACCCGTTTATAAGGAGGTATAAGTCACGCAATGGGCGTTATACTTTGGATTATGCCCGGCACGAACCGTAGAACGTTTTCAATCGTTTTTACAAATATTTCGTGATAAAACACGAAAAGAAAAAAAAACGCGCACGTTACACAATCTTATCGGATTTTAACAACCTAGCGAAAAAACTTCCATTCGCAGGCATAGCATATTTCACGGATAATTTAACTTCTGTCATGCGTGCGCATATGAAAATCTAACTGACGAGACGTCTGATGCGAAGAACGGTAGGAAATAATATCTATTATATCTATTACATCAAAAACAATTCTTTAATATTTATTCTATTTACACGTTATCACATTGCAATTAAATGCATCTAGATAAGTCTCGAGTCTCAAGTAGATATACCATGACGTAAGACGGAATCTTTAAGCAGAATTACTGGCATTAACAATAGCCTTGTTTCTAGCTGCACTCGTTAACTCTTTCCCGTCGCGACGCGAACAGACAACCGCGCTGAGAAATCAGGGTAACGACTCTCGACGCGAGAACGTGGCACGATATACATAATATTACACTTAATAAATAACAATTATTTATGTATCTGAACTCGTTAATTAAGCAGACGTAGCGAGCGGTCGTATAGGTATACTTCTTAAAAAAACCTAATAAATTTCTACCATCTGATTTAGAACTAAAATTCGTGGAATTCTGACGTATTTTATAATAAAAAAAAAAAGAGTACGAACTAGTTTAAGTCTAAAATCCGTAGTCCAAAAAGTATATTACAACTGAAGAGATAAAAGCTCAATCTCTCTCTCTTTCGTTTTGAGGTACAGAAAATAATTGTATAGAAAAAAATAAATTGTATCAAATTACGTCTGTTCTCTCTTACACTTTTCACAAGCACAGACATGGTTCTATCAGTTTTGCGTTAATTAATTAAATATCTATAGGTATATATATATATAGACTCAATATATTTATTCTTTCTTTTCCCTTATTATTTTCAAAGTGCACTTTTATATATGTATACGCATAGTCATCTTATATTTTAAACAAGAAAATATAGATAAAGCTAAATGGAACACAGTTGTTGCGTGACGTAGATATATAGAGATGCTTCGTGTGTGCGTGTGCTTCGCAATCCTACATTCTTTGTTCGATGGTATAAATGGTCAACAACTATCGCTATCGTCGTTTAGCGAAAACGAACCGACTTTCTTTCCTCGGTATTACAAATACCTACATGTTGGCGAAGGATCTAAAAACGGGAAACGCGCGCGCGCGCGCGTAAATTAACGGAGGTCGCGAGTCGCGACATAAACGGGCAAAAGCTATTCTAGAATATTTGTCTCGTTGACGGATACGAGGATGCAAGTTGGCTCGTTGGCTAGCTCGCGAAATCAGCCTGTCAAAAACATTTCTCGTCGGCCTCGACTGGCCTCGACCCACAAACGCGAAAACATGTTGCGCGCGTTGTTATTCAAGACACCTGGCTTTTCCAGGCTTTTCTCGGAGTTTGGACGGCGGTCGAAAGTCCGCGCTCCGCAGGAACGAGTCGAATCGAATTTCTCGGAAGACGGGAAAGGCAGTTATAGGCTTTCACGGCGATCAGCCGAGGTGACGTCACGCGTCGCGTAAGCGCCCCGTCGATCCTACTTTGCTGGGGTGTGGACAGTGTACGGCAGTTAGCACGGTATAGAATAGAGACAGGTAGGGAAAGATGTACATACATCGTGGTGTGTGCGCGTGTGTGTGCTGCTTCGTACTCCCGTCACCCGTGCGAGAGACGGGAGAGACGAGGGAACGGGAAGCGGGAAAGAGAGAGAGAACGAGAGCGTTGACGCGACGCACGCGCGTCGCGCGTGGAGCACGAGCGTCGCAAAAAGGATACGCGACGCATATACCTGACACCTGACTTGACCGTCGTCGCGTACCTTGTACGCGGAACGCGGATTACTCACCGGACTCGCGAGGCTGGACAAGGTCAGCAGAAACAGCAACAGAGACCGAAGAACGTCGTTGCGCGTCACGGACGCGCCTATCAAAGTCCGATGGACGGCCGCGGCCGCGGCCGCGCTCGTTAAACTAGTCCTGTGCATCGCGTGGCGTTTGGCGTTTGGCCCCGCTCAATCTCGCTCGAGCTCTGCCGGATACGCGCGACGTATCACAAGGCGAACATCGCACGCGGAAACACCTTCGGGCCTCCTTCGATGGACCTCGACTCCGTCCTCCGTCTTGCGAACGATCGACCACACTGCTCGAGCGTCACTGCCGACAATGCCGATATTGCCGATCGCCAACTGCTCACGACTCACCGCGACTCACGACTGGCCACGACCACGACCTGGCACCAGGCACGACTCAGCAGACTCAGCACGACTGCTGCTGCGGTGCGCGGTGCTGCCGCTGCCCGCTCCCGCTCTGCCCGCGTTCGTCAACGTCAATCGCCGCGCTCGGCCGCGCTCGGCCACGCTCGGCTCACTCGGCTGTCGGCCAACCCCGCCACGCCGCGCCGCTGCGAGCGCCCCTAGCGGCGCCCGGCTGTTATTAATATTAATCCGGTGACCGGTGACCCGCCGTGACTCGAATCACCTCGAATCGCACAAATCACGCGAAGCAGCTGCGTATCTCATAAATCTCATTACTTACCTCTTGATGCGCTCGGATAAGAGTCAAGAGTGCGCAAGACGTTTCGAGGCTTTAATAGTTGGCGCGATCGGCGCGATGGCGAGCTACGTACCGCGCAAACATCGCCATCGCGCAAAAAGCAAGCAATAATAACAGCTTATACATGCATGAGTTTCGCGTGGCGCTTCATACTGATTAATCACGTGATCGCGATTACCTTTGAGTCTTTCTCGGCACGATGCCAAATTTCGCTATGCGAATCCAACATAATAACGACAACGCGTTAGCGTAAAGCCATGAAAGAAGTACACGTGGAAACCAGTAGGAAATCCTGCGGTTGCAAAGCTTCAGTTTTGAAAGTCTCGCTAATATATTGATAAAAATTCCAGTTAGTTTGCGTTTGTACTTCGTTGGGAGATCCATATAGACGAAAACCGCTCTTCTACTTTCAAAGCGAATCGTCCGCGCGTAATACAAACAAATTATCCCTGCTTCTCTTCGGAAAGTAAGAATTGAAAAATTAACGGAACGTTGTATCAAACAATAATGCGTTTTCTATCTTGAAAACTAGGCCTTTGTCCATTGACTTGTGCATATTCCTCTATATTCTTATCTATATAATAATATCCACTTCGCAGCTTCCGTCGAGAAGCGATATGAGTAATTGCGACGAACACAATGAATCGTTCGCTCTCCAGAAATGAAATAGTATATATCCAAATGGATTTCAAATCTGACGTGTACGTTCTAAATAATAAATAAAGTCAATACGCGCGTAGGGGATTTATAAAAGAAATGCTTAAAGAGAGGGAAACAAGTGACAGATTTAGAACGCGCCGTGCTTTTTAATCGAAAACCTTGATCTCGTGCAATGTTATTCATATAGAGATAAATTTCTTTATATACAAGGTTATCCGTACATCCGGGACATTCGGGACATCCGTGTTATGTATCGATAATCGGAGAAAAAGCAACATCTTACGAACCTTCTATTAGAAAGTCAAATGTTTAAAATGTGAAAATTAGTGTTGATAAAGTTTATTGAGCTTGTAAACTTTCAAAAAAGTATTTAAAATTAACCCTAGCTCGCCACGCTTCGGTCCAGTGGACCGCTCAAGATTTTTCGGTTTTCTAATAGTTCTCACATATAATAACAAAATTTTCTAACAGTTTCCTTACGATATAAGTTCGGTTTAAATTCAAATCCATTTTCTTGGCCTGATATTATCACACAAACGTCTTATTCAAAGTCCGTATTTCCATATTTCTACGGTACAAGCTTAAAAATATTAATTAGAATGAAAATGACGATGCGCGACAAAGTCGAGCGGTCTCACGGACCCGCGGACCGGAGCGTGGCGAATTGAGGGACTCGAAAATAAGCGTGGCTATTGAGCTAGGGTTAAATTTATTAATTAAATCTTAAAGAATCAAATCCCTGTTTTTAAGGAGCACGTTCATTGTGCGCTTTCGATTTGTAATGTAAGAGCATGTGCGCGAATCACCTTGTGTATAAAATATTGTCGCAGAATATTCTTGGATCTCATAAACACGAATCGTTTCGTATTAGGATTGAATCACGAGATAGGAATGCGTCACGATCGATGTGAGATACATACCGATAGGTATATTTTATATTAGTGTCTAAAATACAGGGAGGGGCATTAAATGTTGCTTCGTTAAAATATTGTTTAGCTGGAGCTGCCATATTAGCAATCGTGTGTATAAATAAAATTTTATAAATATACGCATGATTCGTCATAAAACTTAAATGTTAAAAGACACATATTACTAGAGCTTAAAATATTTACGCGATTTAATCTAACGATTTATCTTGATTACTAACTTTATTGTAAATTTGAGACCTTGAATAATTTTATTATATATCATCTTTTGTTATCGTACTATCCATATATGATCAGCGACACTATATATATATATATATGTATCTATATAGCACGTCTTTCATAGACTGTATTAGTGTTAGATAAAATAAAATTACATAAAAGATTAGTTAATATGATTGCGGATGTTATATATTTTGTCCAGCAGCGTCAAAAGTTTCTTTTCTCGTTGAGTTGATTTCATTGTATATACCCATTAGCTTGAAGTCAATAAATTAAGAAATATGAATATTTCTATAATTTACTATGTAATAAACCTCAAACAAAACAAATAATCATATCGCTTTAACGTCATCCTTGACCTCTGTTCTCCTTGGGATGTTGCTTCGAATGATCGGTGAATCTACAAAAATGCGGTAACACAACTGTTAGGTCAACGTGCACGTATCAAGTATAACGTGAAAATGCTAAACATTCTCGTGTTATCACGTCGTATATTTAACGTCACGATTTAACGTATCGGATAAGAAAAGGTAGAACTCTGCGCGCTCTCATGAATTATTTTATCTCTTTTCGAAAGATACGTACATAATTCAAGCGCCTGTAAAAAAATAGTAGGCATACCAATGCGGCCACACTATTGTCAGGTCAAGGCTAGCGGAACGATTCAGGACATTCGGAAAAAGGTAAATAAAAAACGAGAGCTTACGTATAATACAAGTAATTTTGCTTAAAAGGCGCGCGCGCATAATTTTACTTATAATGTAGATTTATATAAATATTAAGAAATGTAATACGTCAGAGGACGTGAGTGATAAAAAGGTATTAAATATTACAAAAAATTCGTTTAATAAAATGAATTAGGAACGTATAATATGCGCTTGACGACAACCTAACTTAAACGGCCTAATTTCATCGCCCACTTGAGAAAAATAAAAAAAGATTATCGTGAATTATAGAACCGGTAAATATATATGTACTCTCGATTAAATTTGCCTTCGTGTTACGTCACCGCCAGTCACCGGTATTATACGTCGATTTTTTTCGAACCTTAGAATGATACACGTATGTGTTGTGTGCAACTTGCAAATAAGAAATAGCAATAAATCAATCGGCCGTACCGGTACTAATAATCATGCAATAATAATCATACAATAATTCAGACTTCTCTTTCTTAATGGAACGACAATGTTAGAATTATATTTATTATTATCACAAACTTTTTTGCTTGCACCGTAAAATGATATATAAATCAAATTTTTCTAAATTTTATCATAAACATATCCATAAATTGATAAAATGTCCTTCCTTTTATATTACCATGTATTAGTAAATGCACGTGTGTACAATGTATTGGCCTGTATCCTATATTTCTAACAAAAATGGCACGAACTGATTAAAATTTATGATTATTCACATATATTTTGCATGCCAATCTATAACATTAATTATGCGTGTGACACATAAAAATGAATTTATTTCAACATATAGCATAAGGAAAAATTTATCATATATACGTATCCATAATTTCTGATGATAATTCAATACATTTAAAGAAACAGAAGTTTTAGGGTTAAATCAGTATATATAACAGTTCCAAATAAAAATATCTTTCAAAATTAAAAAAATTACATCTAACTGCATCTACAAAAAAATACATTTAATATAAACTCACATTTTCTTATTAAAAAAATTAATTTTATATACAAATTACGTGTATAAATGTAAAATTAATCGTATAAATGTTTAAAATAAATTGTCAATTAAATTAAAGAATGTAGTTTCGAAAAAGAATTTAAGTATCTCAACGCGTTATTTTTTAAATTATAAAAAGAATTATAAAAACTTTTTCTAATCAGATATTTTCGGCTGTATAACATTTTTTCTTCAGTCATTATAGCTGCCTCTTTAAATATTTTTTGCTGCTACAACAATTTTTTATTTGCACGTGCGTTCTGTACTTGCAGTTTTTAACGAATTCGATACGATGAGTTTTGATTTCTCAGGACTTTTACACATTTTTATCGATGGATTTATGGGGGTATTTGCTGTGTTTAATATCCTTAAGATCTTTATCTGGGAAAAAAAAACGTGTAACATTGTCAACTATTCTTCGATAATAAAATACGATTAAACATCATATTTTTAAGACCGTTTTTTATTAGGTTTCACGCTAAAGTTTTTGCTATTATTTGTGTTAATTCAATTCTAAATTTTATTAGTGTAAATTGATTACGCGCTACATCGTTATATTTTTCAATTTTTTTGTACTAACTTTGCCTGCTGCCAAGAATATAATAATACTGTTCCTTATAAAAAACAGCTATGGCTCTTCATCAGAATTTCTGTGAAAAAACGTGATAAATAGCATTTGAAAATTTTGTACGAAACTATTATTTCTATGTATTGCAAAATTATAATAAATATTAAATTATAAAGGTATCTCTTTAATTAGTCTATTCTTTCTGCCGAGAAATTTTTCTGCACGTACGAGATCCTATTCATTTTCGTACGTAATAAATTTTTTCTTTATATAATTATTAAATTTACGCCTGATTTAGAAATTACAGGAGATAAACAATAGTAAAAAAAAAAGATTAAACGGCTTATTTTTTATCACGCAATAAATACTTGGACATAATTATATTACAAAAGTTGTATATATTCGTATAGCTTTCTTAACTCGACACAACAAGCATTTTCTCTAATACGAATAAAAGTTAAATAATTTGTTTTTTTTTTTAATAAAAATTAACTTTGTCTTTCTATGCCGATTTAATCCTTTAATTCGTATATTTACGTATTCGTTACATCGCGTACAATATGTATACATGTGCATAATCACCTAGTGCAAAGCGTCTCTTGTGCACTACCGGAAATAGCATTGGCCTGTACGCGTATCTTATATTTACGTTAAACTGACCATGCAATCGTCTTGTTTACGAAGAGATAAGTAGTTTTTAGTTACGAATTTCGTGCATGAAAAATACGTTAATTATAATAAGCAATTAGTTCTCAAATAGTTATAATATGTATATCAGATTGTAACGTTATATTGTTGCGTTAAATGCACTATAAAACGAAAAGGCTACGATGATAAAAATAAAATCGTCGATATATAATGTTAACATATATAATGTTTTAGTTTTAGTTAAAGCCCCATTAATATGAATGATTGATATGCGACAAGATAAAGCACAAGAAATTGCGCCTCCAGCATACTTTTTTATTGGTGACTTGCAAATCATGAGTAGAAATACGTAGATCGGTTGAAGCAGCCACGCGTATGGCTCATAAGCTTCTTCGAGACGCAAGCATTAATTTGCTCGATAGATAGTTAACTCTTGCACGCGAGAATCATGCTTTTGAAGTCTCTCTTCCTGTTTTTCTCCGTTTTCAGAAAATAGAGAGAACCGTGGTATCTATTCCTAATGTGTGGTATTTGTTAAAAACAAGATGACCACATTCGCACAATTTAGAATCTATTTCGATGCCTATTTATTCAAAGTGGACATTTCGTACGATTTATTCGTTAAAGATAGGACGTGATACGACAGAAAATGGAAATTACAAATTATTGTTTCGTTACGACAAAATACGTGGGGGATAACAGTTTCTATTATATATAAAAGAATGCTTAAATTTAAATATATCTTTTATCAAATTTTCAAATTTTGAAGTTTTTCAGATTTTTAAAATCACATATCGTATCGTATGTGTCAAAACGAAATTACCGATGCAATTCTTTAATTTATCGACTATTAATGAAACATCGTGAGTATAAAATGAATTGATTCCGAATGGAGCAATGTCGCAATATATGTAATTAGTATATAAATATAGATTGGCGAACGAGTTGAGATATAACTTACTTGCCGAGACTAAAAATATAAGTACGCGTGTTAAAATTTCGTATAGTGCACAATTCTTTATATATTCTTCCTTATTGTGTTGTGTATTTATTATAACCACTACGTAATAAAACCGAAATTTTGAATATTTGTGTCAAATGTATATCAAAAACCATACGTTGATCGTTGATCAAGAGATGCAAATATTAATTAATATCCTCACCTCTGTAACCCAGCGGAGTGACGTCAAATGACGTATTAATTCCGTTTCAATGATCTCTAATGTCAATATAATACGTCATTCTTCTTCTTCTTTCGATAAATGGCACCTGCCTCTTGTCAGAGATCAATACGGCCAGTAATAATACGTCATTATAAGACATTTATTTAGATGTCATATCCTGCTACCTGGGGACATACAGAGGTGATCGAGATCAAGATCAAAAGCGTATTTTATTATCGTACTGTAAATCCTAAATAAAGTTATTAAAAATTGAATTTCTATTTAAGAAATAAACTATTTTCAAATCCCCCGAACATGCGTAACTAATGGAGGATTCACACTGCGTCCAATGTCCGATTACGTACGACGTTCGATATCCAATAGAGAAGAGTTCGTTTTCTAGAAACTCTAGAGAAACTCCCACAGTCTCTAGACAACGAACTCTTCTATTGGACATCGGACGCAGCGTAAATCCTCCATAAGGCAGTGACCAATGACGTATATACGTCATTAAGCACCACGCATACGATGAAAAATCGTACATACCTTCTGCCAAATCGTCATTAAAATTTTTAAAGCTGAATTTCTCTCGCACAGTTCACCTTTTCTCTTAAATAAGAGATAATTTGTCTTTTTACGTTGGAAAGCAAACGTTAGCACGTTAGATGCAACTTTTAGCCCCATATTTCTTATCAATGCTAATTATCTTCTTTTTGCTGTTTTTGCTGACAACGAATTACCTAAGTGTCTAAACACAGCTAGACTTCTGTATACCGTTTAGAGGTTTAGACCGCACACCATGGACGTAGATCTGAACGGAGCGTAAAGTATTATTCCTTTAGATGGGAGAAGTGAAACTTTGAGGGGTGAAGGGAAAATCCATTGGGACCATCTTGATTGATCAGATTTTGCATATACGACGTATCTATTTTAACGTCCCATTGACGTAATTTTAACCGTAGTTTTAATCGCTGCGATACAAAGTTATGTATTCCGTAATTAAAGAAGTGGAAGCGTAAATATAAAGTAAAACACATACCTTGTGATTAACCGTCACTACCATTTTAATTGATCGCAATTAAGATTCATATCCCACAGAAATATGTTCGGTCCAACGAGATTACTAAAAGCACAATTGTTTATTTTACTTGACTCCATCTAAAACGAGATCTTATATATTCCGGTGTTGGAAAAATTCCTTGTTCTTTTTTTCTCCGCAAGGTCTATACACGGATTATCTGGAGAGTGCAAGCTGTGCAAGTAAAAGAAAAAGAAGTCGTCCACTCATGGCGGAAGAATACTGAGTCTACTAATGTGTCGTGTGTCGTGTCGTAATAGCGAAGTTTGGAGCGCGCGGGAGAACGTTCTCGTTCTCGTTCTCGTTTCAATATCGGCCACGGATTGTCGCCATTATCGGAGATCATCGGACGATCGGACTATCGGAGCGTTCCGAAATTCATCGAAAGACAGCGAACAGCGAGTGAACCTTACCGTCCGCGAACGTTACGTCGGGGTACAAATTGGCACGGATGCGTGTCGCTTTCGAGATGCAAGATTCAACGGCTCTCGTATCGTATTTTTACCGTGCGTGGTGTTGCGCGACACGGCCGACACGATCGCGATACTCGCGATGCACTCGATCGTGAAGCGTCGTGATCGTGAACGCTTGCGGATTGCGGAGGGTGGCGCCGTGGCGACTGGCGAGTGGCGACGGCGCACCGCCGCGGGCACGCGGGCGCACGACCAGGATTACGTGATTCCAACCAATCTAACCTCAGTCGAGTTGGAGACGTGAGACGTGACGACAGCGTTGAGCGTAGTAGCGGTAGTAGTAGTTGACAGGTATCAGCTGTTCCAGTAAATAAACCGCCGCTCGTCGACGATGGACGACGTCGACGTCGACGTCGACGTCGAGGATGTCGCGCGGGCCGACCGAACGTCCGACGAGGACGTCAGCGTCGGCGAGTCGGACGACGGCAGCGAGTACTCGTCGCGTAGCGAAGGTGACTTGACGTGGTACGTCATGTCGGATTCGATTCTCCTGAGCATCTTCCAGTACCTGTCGCCGAGGGAGCTGATGACCGCGGGCGCGGTGTGTCGTTCGTGGTACAGGGTGTCGCGCGACGAGTTCCTCTGGAAGTATTTATTTTATCGGACGTACAAGATAGATCCGGATGTCGGCATCGTGCCAGGTACGTCCCGCCACGAGCCACGAGTGTATTCGCGCTTCTTCGCGATCCGCGATCGAAAATAACATTGTCCGCCATTTCCACGTGCATTAGAAAAGTATATATATGTAACGTTATACCGCGTTTACTTTCCGACCGAGATCGATTCAAGCTCGGAGCAAGCTGCTAGATCAACTGACAATGAATCGGATAACGATTCTACATATGGCAAATGAGAAAGCAATAATAGTGGAAGATAATAACAAAGCAGTATTTAAAGAGAGTGATATGCTTATTCAAATAACATTCAGTAAATTCAAATAAGTTTTGTAATCAATTTATTGTAAATTTCTAATTATTGAGATTAGTAGCACGGTTCATTGTCTCTGAGATTATTCCTTTCTTATTAACGATAATGTACATATAATTTTAATATCTTTCAAGGGGTTTTTCCGATATTCTAGAAAAACTTTTTTATGTACATATAGAACGCTCGCATTAATTTATTTATTTATTTCTATATGTATATGTATATACATATTTTATCAATATATCTTATATTCTTTTTTTTTTTTGCAGGAAAAACCTCCTGGTTGGGAGAATTCAAACGTTTGGCATATCACACTCCGTTGATAGAAACTGAAGTTCTTAAAGAACATTCGCATCAGGTCTTACACGTGAGCTTTTCTCACAATGGCAAAATGTTTGCAACCTGTTCAAAAGATGGATATATTCTTGTAAGCTTGTCTCTCATCTTGCAGTTATTATTTTCTCTCGTGCTACAAATTACATTTGTCACTCGCATGCTTTTGTTTCAGGTATGGCAAAGTCAGTATCCCGTCGCCATAAAATATTTGCACGATATGAAGACATTTAGTTGGAAGTATACACAATTTTCTCAGTTTAATTGTACAGATACGTTGCTTCTTGTGTCTGGTGTCCATTTTGGTACACCCCACAGTACTTCGGGAGAAATAGCAGTATTCAGAGTAGCACGTAAGTGCAAACGAGAGATTAAGATCTTCGACGTATCAATAAAATAAAGATTTATACGATCCAGACAGATAAATGTTAAACGGGGAATCAACAAAAATTATCTGACGATACAACGTTTGACGAAAGAAATCAGTTATCTTGTTCAAATGACGGCTTATATGTTTTCTGTTTATTTGTAGCTGGCTTTGACCTTCAATGTAGAGTAGTGAATAAGCCGTATGACATATTTGGCACATGGTACAGTGAACGTTACCTTTTGAGTGGAAATCTGCATTGGCTGGCACATTTGGTCAGTACTAGCGTAGTTTGGCTCAATAAGGCAAACCAAGAATCAGCTAGCGAACACGTGCCCATTATGACGCAGCTCTTTAGGTAAAGTAACAACTCGGTATATCTTTTTAATCGACCACGTTAACTTCCTGTTAAAAACGTAAGCAAACTTTTTTAATTGGCGTGTAATATTTTTTTTTTATAATGTAACGAGTTTCAGATTCTATAATGGAAATGCTTCCTCGATTAGGGCAATTATGGTTGCAAATTGTTTAGCACCTGCTCCAGCTGAATCCACCGAACAACAGAGCCAACCATCTTCCTCGAACACAAAGGAAGAAAAAGGAAACCCACCGAGTCACAAGGATTTGTCGTCGCCTTCGGGCGAGTCTAATAGCTCGCAGAATCAGGAGGAGCCGGTATACTACATTACGTCATCGAGAATACAGTATGAATTTCTTTTTTAATGTATATATAACTTGTGTATCATGTAACTCTTATTAGCACGTAACATTATATATATACATATATATAATGTTACGTGCTAATAATATATATAAACACATGATAGATATAGTAAATTAGAGGGTGCATTTTCGAATTGGAGAAAACTTGGTGATGGTTTTGAATATGCTAGTCCTATACAGTACAATCAGGAATATAGGCAGGTTGAGATGCAAAAGAAGGCGCATAGCGAAAGCGATAGCGAAAGTGAGAATCCACAGTGGGAAGAAGAAAGCGAGTCTGGAGGTAGGAAACGTACATGCGTACGGCATGACGCGAAGAAACTGTAACCGGTCCGTCTAATCACTGTAGGACATGATGAAAAAAAAAAGTGTTTACAGAATCTTCAATAACCGAAGAATGTGATACAGACGAGTTAGCCAATAATCCTGAGAAACTTCTTATTTTTACAACTGGCTCAAAAACATATACTCCGCATAAAGTTGGCTTTAAGAGGATCAACGTAGTCACTTTTCCACGAAGATTGGATCCAGGACCGTCGCTGCGCGAGAGAATAGCGCAACAAAAGAGGGAACGAGAGAGACAGAATACTCCGCCGATGGAAGATTGGTTAAATTATGAATCTGTGGCGGACAAATTCGATAAAATAGATCATCTAATTGATCTTCATGGTCATATTATTGGAATGGGACTTTCTCCCGATCATAGGTCAGTTCGCGACGTCGATACGTAAGAAAGGTAAAGTGAAACGTGAGATGTGTGTGTGTGTACGACTCGTTATGCATGTCTCCAGGTATCTTTATGTAAATACAAGGCCGTGGCCGAAGGGTTACGTTATTACCAATCCTTTACAACCACCGCCAATAGCTCAAGAAATTGATATCCATGTGATCGACTTGGTAACGTTAAAACAAGTTGGCACGATGTTAAGAGCCCACAAAGCATATACGCCTAATAACGAATGTTTCTTTATATTTCTGGATGTATGTAACGAATACGTAGCGAGGTAAATTATTACGGTTGTATTTAATTTGTTATTATACTTTAACTTGATATAAAATCTTATGTTCGAAATATAAAACATCGTTATAAAATATCTTTGTTTGCAGTGGTGCGGAAGATAAACATGGTTACTTATGGGATAGACATTATGGAATTTGCTTAGCAAAGTTTCCCCACAGTGACGTAGTCAATTCAGTAGCTTTTAATCCACGCGATCCTGAGATGTTAGTTACAACCAGTGACGACTATACAGTTAAAATATGGCGGAGCCGAGCTACGGTGAAGGCTTTAGGTTTAGATGAAAAGTCCTATCGTAGGGGGATGGAAGTGCGAAAGAGACATAAGTTTCAGAAAAGTGGTACTAACATTGACTGACTAAAAACTATTAAATTTCCGATTTAAACATTTATTTTTACAAGATCCTTAGAGATATATATTTTACACTTAAGTTATACTATACAAAATCGTCCAGAATTATTAATACTATTATTGCGTAAAAGCACAAATATAATGAGAATATATTTTTTGATTATCTGGAGTTATACAAATGCATATGCAGACTTTCATTTCTTGGTAATATGATATAGATAATATGATAATCTCATTAGATGAGTGCTTCTATTTTGGGAAAAAAAAAAGTAAAAATGACTAAGAACGTTGTTAAGAAAATGACGATCATAAAAATATATTGTTGACGTGTCTGTTACAATGCAAAATCAGAAAATATCTAACGAAAGATTAAAAAATTACATACGTCGCTTAAAGATTACTATAAGACTATTTTTTAATTTTCAAAACTCACAACGTAATATTAGAGTAGTGTGATCTGTTTATTTCCACCAACGTAGATTAACTTTAATCTCGGTGTAACTTGCTTTTTATCTTTTTCTAGTTCTTCGAATTAAAAGATAAAAAGTAAGTTAAACCGATATTAAAGTTAATCTACGTTGGTAGAAATGGAACGTAATGATCAAAAATTGTTCTACCTATTCCATATGGCATATTGTATATACATTGATTATTTCTCAAGATATTTTTAAATATCTCAAATATGTCAGCTTAAAATTTATCCACAGAGTCTCCATATATATATTATATATATATATATATATATATATATTGGAACTAGTTGTTAAATTTTATCTCAACGAAATTTAAAATAAAAACTCAATGAAAGTGTGCAATGAATATTAAGTTTCTTTCTGGTTATAATTCTTTTCACGTATGACCTAATAACGGATTCTCTTATTTATTCTGTTTGGTTTTTATGTATATTTGAAATATTTACAAATTTCATTTACCTACGCTTAGATAGAGGAAACAAGGAATATATGTAAAAATGTACATTATTTTCTATCTTTTTTTGTCTTTAACGTATGTAATGCGACATACGTAATTATAATTATAATTGTACGACAATACATGCCGTACGTCGTAATACATTATTTCAATTTTTTGAGCTTGTATTATAGAGAGTACGTGCATTATAAGATTATAAATGTAATAAATCTCTCAAACAAAAATTGGATTTCGACATGTTCCTAATCTTTGTATCAGAAAATGATTTCAAACTTGGTCTAGTAATAATGAGATATATGAACTAATCCTATCGTAATTAACGTGTTGATACAAGTCACAAAATAACAATACATTCATATTTTTCTAGCGCATAAAATCTAGATCTCTATTAGATTAGTAAATAACACAAATGGTACTATGAAGAAAATCTATGGAGATAAACATATAAGGAATGACAAAGTTATTTTCCAAAGACTGTGTTGAGTAATTTACTCGTCGCAAGATATTATGACTTGTGTAACAATTAACAATATGAACAACACTTAATAATCTTCCGTGCGACACTGTAATATAAATATATGTAACAGCGCAAAATCATACTTAAAGTTTGCGTACCTAAAACGACAACGCAACATGATATCTACGTTATATTTTGATATATTTTCTCGATTATTGTATGTTTTATATAATACATATTATTACTCACCTACAGTCCGTCATCTTTTTCCGTACGACACTGACTCGAGAAATAGCATAAAGGAATTTATTTTCCATTTAGGGAAAAGTTGTCAATAAGCATAAAAACACTTATGTTGAACCTGTTGCGATCGGTTCTATAAGAAGAAAACATGAGATAAGGATATGTTAACTGGTTAACAGAGATACAAATGCATACTTAATTTACTATGAAAAGTTTACCAGGATGTGATGACCGTCCTTCTCGCGCAGGATCACCAGCTTTAGGTAAGACTTTCTTATGAGCATCCTTATGTCCATGACAATGTTCGCATTCATCGTCGCTATCTTCAGAGCTACTTTCACCGAAAGTTTTTGGTTTCTCATAAATACAACAACCTGTAAATAAAACATCGTGTAATAACTTAACTCTTTCTGCCAAACAAACCTAAAAGAGAGAGAGAGAGAGAGAGAGAGAGAGAGAGAGAGAGAGAGAGAGAGAGAGAGAGAGAGAGAGAGAGAGAGAGAGAGAGAGATTGCACGAAGATAATAAATAAATACCTACATTTTGATTTCTTTTTATTTAGATTTTCATTATCTACAGTTCCCTGAGTCCATTGGACTTTTTTATTCGATTTCGGCTTTCGTAGACGTAATCGTACAGTAGGTACATCCTATAAAAAAATTGACAATTTTAATAACGTAATAAACGTCCGTAATAAAAAAATCCGTAATCACATTTTAAATTCGAAGTAGTACGTGTTGAACAGATATTTATTATAATAAACATAATAAAAAAATGTGTTAATGTAAAACTGGAGGTACACACAAATAACATTTACAAGTTTTTATTCATTACTATTTATTGTAACGTAATATATCTTCAAATTTTTCAATATGTGATATATATTTTATATGTGAAATATATTATATATATATATATATATATATACACACTCACACACACATGATAAAATACAAATCTTGAAATATATAATATACACATAATATAATACAAAAAATATATCTTAATATAATAATCTTATACACGCATTATATTATCAAAACCCGTTTCTAAAAACTTTGTTTCACTATAAAATTTGATTAAATAGCGTGAGATTTGTTATCTGACGTTTATATAAAAGTACATGAAACTAATGTATAAAAGTGAACTACTTTTTAAAAGCATTAGGAAAAGTTTTAATAAAGCAGGCTCATATTTATTTAATAAACGTGAGATTTCTCATCTGTCTGCTGTATATATAGATAAAAAGGGACTCTCTCGTGTCATCATTAATTATCGTACGACTTTGTGTGTTATTAACGTGTCTATTTTATCATCAGAATAGTTTAATATCGTTCTTAAAACTTCCAATGTATGTTGTCCTAATGTCGGTGGTGGGGCGCGCACTATATTGGTAGCGTAGCTATATGTCACAGGTGGTCCAACAAGTTTTACTTTGCCTGTACGCGGATGATCCACTTCTTGAACCAACTTTATGTGTTTTACATGGGGATCGTCGAATACCTGAAATATACGCGCCAAGTTCAAGAAAATGAAATTTATTATGCGTTGTTACGAACGCATCGAGATCAGTTCAGATTGATTACGTCACCTCTCTTATAGCATTTACTGCTCCGTAAGGAAACAAAGCCCCTTCAAATATTACAGACCATTCCTGCGTTGTCTTCTTTCGAAGTGCATCTCTAATAATTTGAAGCAGCTCCGTTCTGTTTTTAACTCGAGCTACGTTACTCTCAAACTTGTCGTCAGTGGCGAGTTCCGGTATTTGTAATCTTTTGACCAATTCGCGAAATTGCGCGTCGCTTCCCGCCCCGATCGTCATGTATCCATTTTTTGTGGGAAAGGCTTCGTAAGGAACTATGCTCTCGTGTTCAGATCCCCATCTCGTCGCCTCCTTATTACCATTCAAGTAATTTGAAGCAATGTTTATCAGACTCGCGACTTGAGTCGACAAGAGATCGCACTGTATCCATTGGCCTCTGTCGGTCTTGGATCTTTGCAGCAAAGCTGCCATAATCGCTCCGTGAGCGTAGAGACCCGTCGCCAGATCGGTCATCGCTACGCCGACCTTGCACGGTGGTCCGTCTTTGGGCCCGGTGATGTGTAAGAGGCCGCCCAAGGAAGCGGCGATGACATCGTAACCGGGTCTATTTGCGTACGGGCCATGGAATCCGTAACCGGTCAACGAGCAATATACGAGACGCGGTGCTATCTTGGCCATATCCTCGTATCCTAAGCCCATGCCGTTCAGCTTTCCCGGCACGTAATTTTCCACCAGGACGTCGCACATCTGCGCCAGCTCGTAAATGATATCTTTACCCTTCTTCAAGTCGACGCAAACGCTCTTTTTGTTTCTGTTGACGCTCGCGAAGTAAATCGACTCTTGCGTTCCTCGGAAGAACGGCGGGCCCCACTTGCGCGACTCGTCCCCGCCGTCGGGTCGTTCGATCTTCAAGATCTCCGCGCCTAGATCACCCAGGATCATCGTGCAGTAAGGACCGGCCACGATCCGCGTCAGATCCAAAACTCGTATCCCGTTTAGCGGCGAACGACTGTCTTCAGGATCTTCGACTTCGACTTCGACGGCCGTGCAAAATTCACGTCCGCAGCTCTTCGGATTCCGTACACTCGAGTTCGAGAGAAACATCTTTCGCCCGCAAGTCGCGAGTACTCCGCGTATCATATCGACAGTTTCTAAAACGAGGCTGGAAACTGTTACGCGCCGGACCGGACGCGACGTATTATTTTAAAACGTAGAAACACTGACTTACTCCAAGGTTTACGATTATATTTGACTCGTAATAACGTGCGAGTCGAAGCTTATTCGCTACGAGTTGCAGTTAAAAATTCAAACAGCTCCAAGATCTTTGCTCATGTTGAAACAGAACTTTGTTAGATGGATAACCAATATAAGGATTGACCTGGAAAAAGAAAAACTAGAACCTAGAATTATGAGAAAAAATAAAAACAGGGTAAAACGAAGATAAAATCACAATTCAAACATACCCAGTTATATGAGCGATAGGCGTTGGCACCTAGATTTTTTTCTTTTTAAAATATAAAAGATTGCAACGCGCGCAGATTACGAGATAAAGGCTCAATAGGACATTGCATATTAGGCACTGTTTGCTGAAAAACTATTTGAGAGAATGGCACGTAACAGAGCGCGTAACCCTCGTCACAGTTATACCGATATGACCGATGTGAGTGATATGACGCGGCGGTCGGCGGTTTCTGCGAACCGTCGGGCTCAGTCGGGCTGTCAGATAAATGACGTGAGTGACGAAAGTTGTATGCACGACCTACTGCCGCGACGCGCGACGATGCAAAACTCTTATCGCGTCAAGGCCGAAAACACCTCGTGACTCGTGACGTTTCGGGCCAACCGGGCCCTACAAGTCGCGAGTGCGACAAATATGCGTAGATACCTGCGATCCGGAATCGGTGACGTCCGCCTCGGAGATCGTTTCCGTTTGCGTCTGCGAAGCCGCTTGCTCCGACATCGTTCTTTCCATGTGTCGCGGTTGACGCGCGAAGGACACGCACGATATCGATATCGCCGATCGCCGCTGATCGCCGCGTCAAACGTAACCTCCCATCAGCTCCCGCTCCCACGCGCTACGCGCAACCCTGCCCAGTCTGCCCCTCCAGCCCCTCTGCCCGGGCTCGGGCTCGGGGCTGCCGCCGCCCTAGTCCCCATTGCCGCAGTGCTGCCAAATTGGCAGTGTAAATATTCTTTTTCTTTTTAAGGTGCATTTTCACGTGCCGCTGAAACTGATCGTTTGAGCGACAAAAATGATCACGTGACGACTTTTGTCGCTGAATTAAACAGCGATAATTTTTGTACATGAAAAGGGTAGCAGGGCGACAGAATTGAAAGTTGAGAGACAGATTTTGCGTCGTTTGTGTAATCAGTTAAAAACAAATTTTGCACTATTTGTGTAACCAGTTATATTAACTTATATATTACGCGATGGCTTCTAGAAAACAAAAATATTACAATTGGCTACTAAATTGTAATCGTATGATTCAAGAAAGTGAAATAAAATATAACAATGATATTATTTTTGCCATTACTTTGCTGTTGACAAATCAAACTAAAAAAAGATATTATTCTAAAAAAAGTTTTGGGTTGCACCGCTGTTTCAAAATCGTAACGAGCATGGCTTTTATAAAGCTACCTTACCATATATAAGATTAGAAAGTGCAAGATTTATTAATTACTTTCGCATGTCATCAACACAATTGGAAGATTTGTTACAAATTATTGCACTAAAACTCCAGAAGCAGACATTTATAAGAGAGCCTGTCAGTGCTGAAGAACGTTTGTGTTTAACTTTAAGGTTTGTTTTATTACATTTTTTAAATAAACAAAAATATAAAAGCGACATATAGACAACTGATTATATGGATAATTTAAAATTTATTACTAACACACTATTGTCTTTTATTTATAGATATTTGGCTTCTGGCGACTCAATGATATCAATATAGTGCTGCCACTTGCTTTTCTTAGTAGGTCTTTCCGATCCACTTGCTAATGATTCAGTGTTGATGATTCTTCTATATGCATCATGTAATGACTTGAATTTTGCTTTTGCTTCAGTTTCTGATAATTTTCCTAGAAAATCATTTTATTAATAGATTTATATTTAAGAGTTGCATACTGTTCTTGTAATAATTTTGTTATTCATTGAATATATACTTTGCTTACCATTCAAAGCTTCGGAGACTTCTTTCCACAATTGTGCAATAGCTTTTTACTACGAAGTGGTAGCTCAATTTGTGGATTCCACAAAGGTTCGCGTGCATGTACTTCAAAAATTAGTTGCTCTTCCAGTTCAAGCAATTTCTGTTTTTCATCGACATTCAATTTCTTTCTTATATTTTTTCTTTTATTTGTTAGTATTGATGATGGGTTTTCTTGAACTGTTAGCTCTTGATTATTAATTAAACTTCGTCGTAATATACTTCCATCTTCTACAAATTGTAACAAAATAAAATATTATTTTTAAATATTATTTTAAACAGATAATAGATATTAATTTATATTACTTTCACATACCACACACGGGATAAAAATAACAAGTATTCTCATCCATAAAATATTCAGTATACCCTTGAAGGCACTCGTGTTTCGTGACGTTATCTGCTTCGCATATAACCTCACATAGTCCACATGTCATGACTGGCACCAATGTCTATAGCATTAAAAATACATTTACACTTCATAATTATACATATATGTTTAGAAATATTGACTTTTTTTGGTTTACGTTTAAAGATGTAAATGGCTTTATTATTTTATTTTAAAACAAAATATTCACATAACATATATCTATTACAAGTTATTTCAATCAAGCACAATTGTTTCTTTTAAACACCATTATAAAAATAGCTTGTTTTATGTATATATACTTACTTCTTCATGTTCATTTTCCTCGAATGAATTCATCTTTGCATATTTGTGGTTATGTTTTCTTTAGTATACACGCTGTATACACGACACTATCGACTATCAACTGCTCAACTGCGTTTGAGCAGTAAATGCTTTGTAGTTGAACTGATTCAAACTACAAAATTGTTGGCGCTGGAATACGAGCGACAAATTTGTCGCTTCAATCGCTTGTTTTAGCGGCACGTGAAATTGCGCCTTTATGGTCAAATAGGCGGCTCTAACCTTTTTTCCCCGCTCTTTTTTCGCAGCCTTATGCTCACGGCCCGAGACACTAATGGGGAAATGCATACGTCTCATTTTTCCTTTTTTTTTCTCTCCGATGTCTAATTGCATTCTCTTATTTTAAGTATAGAAAATATATGATGTAGCGTAGCTCAGACT
This sequence comes from Temnothorax americanus, assembly GCF_048541705.1. Classification (NCBI taxonomy): domain Eukaryota; kingdom Metazoa; phylum Arthropoda; class Insecta; order Hymenoptera; family Formicidae; genus Temnothorax; species Temnothorax americanus. Next base: position 7,975,651 of record NW_027509442.1, read on the forward strand.
TCAATACTCACAATTTAGATTTAAGGTTTCATTTGCAATTTACGTTTTGATTATTTAACGTCTGAAGTTTAAAGTGCGTTTTAGATGCAACATTGACGTCCGGACAATGTATTGTTGGAAATTCCGGAAAATAGTTCTACATACAATATATAAATCTCAAATAAACCATATGATCCATTGCCATGAACATACTCCAAAACTGATCTCATTTATGTTCAATATCGATATCTTATGCTTTTTAATAGGAATATGTTAATATTACTATCAAAAGTATCAAACATCAATTTCTCCAAACAATTCAACAAACTTTGATCGCATTTTTACGTGTTTTCGAGAAGATTCAAAAGAATTATTTCCATCTGCTGGGGGATGTGCAAAAAACATATACGAAATAAAATATTGGATTATGTAGATATAAATATATTCATTTCAAGAACGTTGTGTGCCAGATGTTACGCAATCTCCATTTTTTTGCTGTTAATTTAATCTCAGGATGTTGGCGTAGAAATCATGGTGATTCACCCGTGAATTGCTCGTACTAATTCCTATATTATATTTAATCCAGCTGTAAAACAAAGAAGACATATTTAGCTGTGTTAGATCCCTTGTGTCTACATCGTAATGCATCAAAAAGACAGGGATATATATATTTACTTTCTTGAAACCAATATCGGCTGCATATTCCCTGAAGCACTGTCGGCAGATGTTCAGGCCGTATTTACGAATAAGCCCATGTCTGTTTGCACAGGCGCGGCTGCAACAAAATCGATTTTATTCAGATCGCACAATACATACATTTGCACACCTAATACATATAATATAATGAATCATATATAATAAACGTCATCTTGATTCGAGATTGATATATTTATCTGCAATTATTTTATTTTCTGCATTTAAAACATTTTGGAGCCAAGAAAGAAAAATTAACAATTTTTTTTTTGGTTTAACCAAAACAGATATTTGAATAACATTTTCTTTACGTCTCTCCGGTTGGCGAGGACTAAAGCGTCTTTCAACCTTCCGTTAGATTATATAGCCCATTTATTGTATTTAATCCACTATACGAGTATAATTTTCTAAATCTAAATTATTCTTCGTGTCTTTTCATTCAACAACGTGCATTTTTGAGGTTAGACTGCTTGTAGCTTGCCCAGGCGATAGTAATCGACGATACATACATATATATACCACAATTATTTAGAATTTTAATTATTACACATCAAATGATTCGCTTTAAATCGAGTCTTGGTGATTGATACTATGCGGCAACGTTCGGAACGACGCCATACGAACGTCCTACGGGATCGATCACTTGATTCTGCGACGCGTTATTTATCGAGCGAAAGTACTTGATTGCTAATAAAAGTTGGCGAGAACGAGAAGAGCGTTATACTAACCAGGACCTAGATCCTTGACCGTATTTTCGTGGGTGTGAGTACCAAATATTTTGAAAACCCATGTTCGCACGTGTCACTACGTTTCTCCTGCGACGAACTCACGAACGTGTCGAACGTGAAAGACAGGAAATTGCGGGAAATGACCGAGGAAGCGAGGAATGTGGCAGAAGAATCGATGAAACAGAGCGAACTCCACCGTGCGGCAACTTTTAGAAATCCAATCTGACCTAACCTTCATGCCCGGTCACGTGAGCACGTTTCATAAACGGAAGGCGCTTATTTAGAACGCGTATAAATTTTCCACGTTTTTTTTCCAACTTACATCAATGACACGGGAAATATAATGTTATAAAGTTCAGATTTTAATATAAAATGTTATAATGTTAAGATTTTATTGTAGAATGAGTATATTTTGTATATCAATAACGCAAGATGTTTATAAAAAATTACTATGTATTTTTGAAATATAAATCGATTTTATATAAAAAAATATCAACATATTAGTGACATTTATGTAAATACATAAAAAATGTACAAATTATTTATTTTTGCATTTACTTACATTTAATATTAGATTTCTTTTAGACTTTTTAAAATTTTATAATAAATATGGAATTTAATTTTCAGGAGAAACGGTGTATTTATTGGACTTTCTCGCATAAAATTCATTATTCATTAGAGAGAATATATTATCATTATGAGAATAATAATTCATTATTAGAAAGACTATTATTAATAGAGAGAAATTTTATTAGATATTGGAGAGAAATTCTCTCGTCAGAAAATTTCATAGATCCTAAACTAAATATGAAATATTTAAAAATTGCAGATATTGATGAAGCACACGTGGAAAGTAATCATTAAATTCTTTTCTCGTGATTTTTTTCGGATTTCAGTCTTTAGGATAAACGTCATACGTCGTGTCCCGAAGAGATTGCAGCTCCTCATTGTAGTCGTAAATAAGAGAAACCGGTTTTTCACGGACTCTCCCACGTGGAAGGCAGTTGGTGGAGCGGGGATAAGTTACAACGGTACATACTTTCACGCGATGTGCATTTCAAAAGCAAACTCATTGCGGACTGAACGATTGAGTTAATTCTAGTCCCGTTTAAATCAAAATACTGCTATGTCAAACGAAAAGAAGCGTGGAAAAGAGCAAGACAAAAAGGTATGAGATGCAAAAATTATTTAGAAACTATTTTTGCACTACACAATAACGATTTGATATTTAGGTCAATGCTGTAGAACAGTAACTAAAAATTTTAATCAATTCTATTTTTTTTATTAGAAGATATTTAAAGATATTTTAACGTTTACTAAAATTATTATTAGTAGAATAAAATATTAAATTTTATTTTTTCCTCGCTTTATCTTTAATTAGATTTAAAAAAGTTCCAACTGAGAGAGAGAGAGAGATAATACTATTATATTAACAGAAAACACTATGTGCCATGGAAAGACATATCGTGAATCTGAAGGTGAAGACAGCGCTGAAGATTATTTTATCTTCTATAGTGGGTCCTCTGATTCTTTACGGCATATTTTTCGTATGTCTGCGTTATGAGATACGCTTAAGGCATCTGATCGAGAGACCGATAATAATAAACGAGGTTCGACCAAAATTCTGGATTTACGCCAAGAGCAACAACACCGGTTACCTGAAACACGTGTACGCGGTGCTCCATCGACTCGGCTTCCAGGAGAGTAATAACGAATCTGACTGGGATCTATTGTGGGCCCACGATTATCCGTTTCGCGTGTTGTCCGCGAGCTTGAATAAATTGCAACGGCATCAGCGAGTGAATCATTTCCCTGGTTGTGGCTACATCACGAATAAGGTCGAACTGTCGACGTCGCGTGGCGGCCGGTACATCCCGGCGGCGTTCAAGATGCCCGAGGATCGGAAAGCCTTCCTCGATTATGCTAAATTGAATCCAGCGAAGCGGTTCGTACAAAAGTTAAATGATCATCGGGGCATTCGCATTTGCAGCAGCAGTGACGCAAACTTCACCGCCGGCACATTCATTCAGGAGTTCATCGAGCGGCCGTTTCTTGTGAATGGTTATAAGTTCGACATAGGCGTGTACACCGTCGTCACGTCCGTGGATCCGCTGCGGGTGTACATTTATAAGGGCGACGTGCTATTTCGCTTTTGTCCAATTGAATATTACCCATTCGACCCAAAGATTTTGGACAAGTACGTGGTTGGCGATGATTATCTGCCGATTTGGAACGTGCCATCTTTGAAGAGATACTATACCGAACTCGGGCACTCGATGAAGGACTCATTCGACGCATACGTCAGGGAGCAAGGAAAAAATCCAGCGGAAATGTGGGACCGGGTGTACGACGCTATTCGAGAGGTCGCTCTGATGAAGGAGGCGCAGATCAAAGAGGTCTCCAACCGTTTCGGCAACGGCAGAAATTTCTTCGAGCTTGTGAGATTCGACTTGGTTCTCGACGAGGATCTGAACGTCTACACGATGGAAGCGAATATGTCGCCAAATCTGTCCTCTGCGCATTATCCTCCGAATCAGTTACTCTATGAGCAGGTCATATTCAATACATTCGCGCTAGTCGGTATCGCCAAGAGGACTAGAAAAGAATCCTTGAAAATAAGGTAAGTAGCACAAAGATCGATATATCAAGATTTCAAGAAATATAAATATTTCTAATAATGTAACTCTAGCCACCTAAAAAGTACACGGTAGAATTATTTATATAAAAAATATTTATATTATTGGTGTATCAATGTTACAGTAATAAAAAGGAGGAAGAGATGGAAATAGCGAACAAGAATATCGTAGTGTTGCCAGAACTCTGTAAAAATTGCGACAATGACTGTTTTCGCGTAGAATGCCACGTGTGCCGACCATGCTTCACGTCGGAAACAAAACTTATTTTGACGCAGAGTTATCTCGAACATCAGAACCGGATGGATTTTCAAAGAATTTTCCCGCCGCCGATAGTAAGTCATGGTTTTTTTTCGTATAGTCAGTCGTCTAAATTCTAATCGGATGTATTTTTTATAGACGAGAGATACGATGCTGAAGAATTACACACTGAGAAATCAATTGCTTATTAGATGGTACCAAGGAAAATGCGACGTAGACGAGACATGGTGCAGTTGATCACGAAATCAAAAGTATATCGCGAGTCCTACGCAATTATTATTTCAAAAACGCGCGAATATCGAAGTTAATAATATTAGTACTGGGTTCTAATGGTTGTACATTGTACATATAGAATATAAGACCATGAAAATTATATGCTGGAGCACAGCGTATTATGTAACGACTGGAAATATATTTTATATTCGTGTAACGTATACCAAATGAGAATGTACAAAAATGTTTCACATAAATTCAGAATTAAAAAAGCTGTTGCTCTCCGTTGACGAAGTTCCTTCAGCGTTACGTCCTTTTTTGACTTTTGGTTCAGGCGCGTTTGGATTGACGCCTTTATAAAAATTTTGGAGCAACCTCATGGCCTCCTCTCCTTTAACGTTTCCACGTATCACTATTTTCGGATCGTAAAACTTTGGTACTTCGAGAACACTGACGCAACCGCCAAATCGGTCGTTCGCACAACCGTACGCAATACCGCGTACTTGTAGTTGAAGCAATGCCGACGCACACATTACGCACGGCTCTACCGTGACAATTACATCTAAATTGTGAAACACCGTTTCCCACGCCAAATGTTTCTCCGTACAGAACTTTAAGACTTGGTCGATGCAATTTATCTCGGCGTGACGAGTTGCATTACAAGTTTCGTTTACCGTATTATTGCCCGTTGCAATCACTTCGTTATTATATATAAATAAACAACCAACCGGGACTTCACCGGCTCTCAAAGATTCTTCAGCTTTTTGTAACGCACGGTCCATCCACGCCAAAATATCCATAATAAGTACTATTAAATATTATACTATATGGCGAGTTTGAGATATTTGAAAAAATCAATACACGAAGAAAGTTATTTTTTTTTTTTTTTAATAAAACTCACGTCATTCGTGAATTATTCTCTATAAAAAATATAAATGTTTTCTTAAACGAAATAAACAAAAATATCTATCGTCTGAAGTTTATACGTTGAAAAATACGTGTACCTTACGCGAGAGAAAGTTTAAACAGTAGTACTTGCTTTTTCAAAGTATTTCAGTAATTTCAATTCGTTTAGTCGTCGCATAGCCATTTCATTCCAATTTTGATTACCTACAGCTCTTGGACTGGGGTGTCGCAGGACCGTTACCTGAAAAGACCCGTTTATGAGCGAGTATAAATTTTGTATTACGATTACTATTAAAATAACTTGCACACGTTACCTGTACCGAAAGACCTCCAGTCTGGACCGCAATCCGTGCTCTTTTTTCGGCGTAGTTGCCAATGCCAACAACGATCTCTGCTTTCAGGAGTTGTATTATATCTATCAGGGATTTGTCGCACAGCTCGTGTAAAATCCTTTGTCCTTCGCCCTGCAAAATACAGATGGTTCAGCATAAGAAAAGAGAAACGGAACGGGACAAATATTGCCTTGATTTCCGCAGGGGTGACGTTCCTAGCTTTGCCATCCATGAACGCGACGGGGCAGTAATTGTGTACGTATGCCGCGCGGAAAAAGTTCTCGGGAGTTTCACACAAGTCTCGGAAGAGGCCCCACAACCTTAGTCCGCTGATCTCGCTGCGCGTACATTGGAATCCTATCACCTTTCGCGCAGGATGTTCCTTCGAGGGTTTGCCAACGGGACCGGAGATTTCGAGCCAATCTCTCACCATACTTATTTCTCCGAATGGCACTCCGGTTTGCGACATGCCCCATGGTCCGGGATTCATACCGACGAACAAAATCTTCTTTGTACCAGTACAGTACTTGCGTACATACGTGGCATGCGTTTCAACGGCATACTCAAGCGGCGTGTAAATATATTCGATGGACGCGGGAAAAGAAACCTGTCGCAATTTGATACAAAGCTCCCGTTCAATCGATAACAATCTATCGGAGACAGATGTGGATGTGGATGTGGATGTTGCAGACATGTGCTCAACTGCATTTCCATTTTCTCCCGTGTCAGAAGACGGAGCAGGTACTAGAGAGGTATCCTCGGTTGTATCTTCTTTCGCTTCTGTATCAGAAACAGGTGCCGGCCGTGCAGATGTACGTTTCTTTTTTCCATTTTCCGCTGCATCTTGTTTACGTCCCAAAGTCGTTTGTATTTGGCTCATATAATCTACGACCGTTGACGTTGCGCGTTTGAGTTTTTTTTCGCTCGGCAACGCGTTACTTTTCGCTCTGGTTTTCTTCGCACGAGGCATAATTATTCACGAGAGTCCGATGGAGCTATATAAGCTCGAAAGATACGTATTTAAATATTATTTAAAACGTCACACGTCTTTTTTCGTAACTTACGCTGCGCAGATTAAAACTGATAAACATCACCGCGTACTACATACAAGTGCAAGAAACCAAAGAAACCTTACTCGTGTCTCGTGTGCCTCGTGTGTAGGACGGCACAGGATCGCAGTTCCAATATCTTTCTCTCTCTCTCTCACTCTCTCTCTCTGATCGCTCGTCGTTTCGTTTAGTCCGCGAAACGCATCCGAATTTTCCGAAAATATTTGCCGTTACGCAGGTATACGAGGAAGCCTTTACTCACCTGTGTTATCCCGTCACGGTCATGAATAGTATGTATGTATGTTATGTATACGCATACCGTGGAATCGGTGGAATTGACACGTCGTAGCTTGCACCTTCTGTATCTCGCTTTTCCCGCCTTTCGGAATCTGGCTGCACTAGTTCAGAGTTTATCTTTTTTACTCCACCGTGGAAGGAAAAAGATAAACTCTGAACTAGTGCAGCCAGTTCAGCACGGGAAAACTAACCCTAGATACGCATCCGACCGTCATCTCAGTTTGAGTGCAGGAAGCAGGAAGTGTAGTAGTGTATGTACGAAGGTACATAAGCTATATCCACACAAACTTGCATAAGCCCATAAACGAGAGAGAGAGAGAGCCCTGTGTTCCTTTTTTACTGCCAGTACTGAAAATCTATAGTTGGCGTCACGTATACTATAGATTTTCCACAGATTTTCAGTACTGGCAGTAAAAAAGGAACACACCCATATATATATATATATATATATATATAATTAAACAAATTAAAATTATTATTTATTTATTATGTAAACAAATTGAAAGTATATCAATGTATCTCAAGAACTTACGGTTAGCTTTTCTGACAAAATTTGTTTATTTCTAAAAAGTTTCTGTATTTTGTTGCTCCAATCCCCAATCCTGCGCAAAGAGTTGTGTCATATATACATGAAAAAACTAATTGCGGGCGCTACTCATCATAATCTGATCGTTTAAATACGATTTTGAAATACTAGTTGGTTGAATGAGATCTTAAGATGACTTAATAAAGCCTACTGACTATTAATTAAAGCGCAGTCGACTTAAATCATTTTGAAACATAAAATCGGAATATAAATACTGCACTGCGTAATCCCTTGATGAAAGACGTACGTCGTACTGCTGTGTTTTTCAAATTCTAAATAATGATTGGGGCTGATTTCGGCGATTGACGAGAGTATATACGTTTTACAATTCTGCAAATTCATGAATAGACTTTATATTCGTAGTAGTATTTTGTGTACACATAATTTATAAATGTGTGTGCGCGCGCGTGTGTATGTTTATATGGGCACTGCCGGCACTGGGCAGATTCCAGAAATGGCGTCCGATAGACGAGGTGCTCAGTTGAAACGGAAATTGGTTGATACTGGGAGCGACTCGGATAACGAAACGGAAAGTGAGTGTGTGCAGTTTTGCACGATGAAGTATTATTAGTGATTTAAACTAATACGTTCTAGATGCACATCGCGGCTTTAATAAAATACAAGAAAGTGCTGTTTACACAGCACGCGTTGAGGTTAAATATAACGTTTGCCATGGTTTTCCTTGCCTTTACAAGAATTTTTATAATATTAATTAATATTTATTGATACGTGAAAAAGTAAAACAACCGATAGCGTCACGTATTTACTCTGTGTTTACGTATTTGTAACACGTAGATCGTAGTTGAAAATATAACCTAAGATATCTCACAGGTGTATACTTTTTTTCTGTCGCAGGAAATGCAAAGCATGTGAAAACGAAATCGGAGGCACCGCGACTGTGTCCGTACTTGGATACGATTAATCGGCAATTTTTGGATTTTGATTTTGAAAAATTATGCTCCGTATCACTGTCCAGGATCAATGTATACGCTTGTCTGGTTTGTGGCAAATACTTCCAAGGCAGGGGAACCAATACCCACGCTTACACACACAGCGTGGCGGAGAGTCATCACGTCTTTCTTAATTTACACACGCTCAAATTTTATTGTTTACCAGATAATTACGAGATAGTGGGTAAGTAAACCTATATTTCGTTCCTCCGTCTTTGTTCTTCGGCGACTAAAATTTCAATCGTTTATCAGATTCGTCCTTGGATGATATCAAATATGTGTTAAATCCAACCTTCGACAAAATGCAGATAGCCCAATTAGACAAGAGCGATAAGCAGTCTAGAGCGATCGACGGCTCTATGTATTCGCCTGGAATAGTAGGCACGAATAACATAAAAGCGAACGATTACTGCAACGTCATTTTACAAGTAATTTACAATTAAATAAATGCGAGTATTTGTCGATATCGATATTCCGTGACGGCATTTCGCGACGTCGATATTTTATAGGCGCTTTCGCACGTGACACCTCTGAGAGATTTCTTTTTACGAGAGTCCAACTATTTCCACGTAAGGAGACCACCCGGTGATTCGTCGTATCTTTTGGTACAAAGGTTCGGAGAGCTTATGCGCAAATTGTGGAACCCACGTAATTTCAAAGCGCACGTAAGTCCTCACGAAATGCTGCAAGCGGTAGTTTTGTGGAGTAAAAAAAGATTTCAGTTCACGGAGCAAGGTGCGTAGCGAAATTTATCAACCGATACCAATACTTTTCGACGACGATACATTTAAACTCCTATTGTTTTTACCGATAAGTCACTGTTTAGGCGATCCGGTGGATTTTTTATCGTGGTTCCTAAATGCTCTCCATCTGGCGTTGAACGGTACGAAGAAGCGTGATTCCAGCATAATATATAAAACATTTTTGGGTCATATGCGGATATATACGCGGAAGATTCCGCCGTTGGAATTGGAAGAGAGCCAAAGAAGCGAATTATTGAACACGGTGGAGTATGGCGAGACTGTGACGGAAAGTCCATTTTTATATCTCACTTGCGATCTTCCGCCACCTCCATTATTTAAAGATCAATTTACGGAGAATATTATTCCACAGGTCGGTATATTCTATCCAGGAATATCGATCGCGTAAATAGAACGTAGAAAAAAAATTAAAATTCACCTTTCACCTTTTATTTACCCAGGTAAATCTGTACACGCTTTTGAACAAATTTAACGCCGTCACTGAGAAAGAATATAAAACTTACAAGGAAAATTTCATGAAAAGATTTGAGATTACCGAGCTGCCACCATATCTCATACTTTACATAAAAGTAAGCGCCGCTTCGCGTGCCGTCAGGATGGATATATATTTTGCGTCATCTGATAATTGTTTCGTTGGTTTCAGAGATTCACAAAAAATACATTTTTTGTTGAAAAAAATCCAACAATTGTGAATTTCCCCGTTAAGTGAGTATATATGATATTTTTTGCTTTATGGACTTTTATACATATATTAAAAAAAAAATTCGCGTTAACGGTGTTTCAGTTATAAATCCTGGTTACGTTGTGTTGCAGAAATGTCGATTTCGGAGATATTTTAACACCGGAAGTAAAAGCCAAGCATCCGTATACAACGTACGATCTAGTAGCCAATATAGTACACGATGGCGAACCTGGTCAAGGAACGTATAGAGTCCATATTTTGCACAGAGCCACTGGTCAATGGTACGAACTGCAAGATTTGCACGTCACTCAAATTTTGCCCCAAATGATCACTCTCACCGAAGCATACATACAGGTGAATAAACCGAGAGAGCACTTGCTTTTTTTTTTGCAATTTACGATATTTAAATAACCACTTGTACTTTCTTTTTACAGATTTATGAATTAAAGAAAGACGCGCACATGGAAAACGGAGATAATAAAAATAAAAAAACTACGTGATACGCTTAAAGTTGGAAAATATGAAAATAAAAATTTACATTTTATCTACGCAGACTTCACCTTGATTTTTTGATATCTCCATAATAAACTCGCAATTTTTTTGTTACTTTCATTTTTCTCAATTGTCTCCATTATCATGTCTATTACATATAGACAATCCTCGACAGTGAGTTTTTTTATCCGAATTCTTTATTTATTAATAAATTTTCTCTTTTCATAATAATTTGTCAACAAATTAAGTTATTACAATTATATATTCAATTTCTCAATATCGAAAGGATCTTGCTTTTAATTTTGTAATAATAAAGGACGAGTTATATATATATACGATAAATAACCTTAAAATCATTAATATTATTTTACATTATGAAAACGTTCAACTCACAATTATAGTACATAAAAGATAGCATTTTTCCTTCTGTAAAATTTAAACAGAGACATTCGCTCGGCTCGCAGTTTGAATTGCGGCCGAGCGGCGCCGAGCGATACCGAATAACCGAATATGCCGAATGGCTTGACGACGTAGGAGGGAGACGGGGAGAGGCGGAGCCGCACGGAGAATCCCGAGTCCGAGCGAGCGTCGTCGAACGTCGAAGTCGAATAGTCTGCTCGTGAGTCGCGAGTCTGCCGGAGCCGGAGTTGGTGACGGAGCGGAGCCGCGAGCCGCGAGTGCCGCGACCGGCCGTGCGAAGCGATCCGTGAGTGAACGTGTGTCGCGCGCGTCGCGTTCCCCGCGCTTTTCGTACGTCGAGACGCGCCACTCTCTTCTCTCATTTTCTCGTTGCTTCGCTCGTTGGGTTGGCGTCGCGTAGGATCGCGCGGCGCGGCGTCCGCGGCAACACGATTCGCGCGCGCGCGCCGTTACGAGCGGGCCGGGGCCGACTCGCCGAGTGTTCCGCGCGAGTGTTGATCGCTTTGTAACATTCATCCTCGTTGCATCCGTCACGTGGATTATCGCCGGCCCGACGAGACGGAGGACCGAGGATCACGCCGGGGGACCTTCGCTCGACCGCGCGTCACGCACGCCGTACGCCCCGCGCACGGTGAGTCTACATTCTATTCTTGCGACGAAAGGCGAGGAGAGGCGACGACCGACGACATTTCGAACGGGCGCCTCGCGCCTCGCGCTCTATCGTATATTCCTATCCGCTGACCGCTAATTCCGCTATCCGTCTTTCGCGATGGCGTTTTCCGTCGATCCCCGTCCCGCGCGAACACGCAGAAGCGAAAAAGACGTTTGAAACTCGCTGCCCGCCACTGCCCGCGGCGGTGGCAACGGCAACGGCTGCGTCGCGTCGGCTGTGTCCTTCTCGCGTTCGTGCCCGGGCCCGACCTTCCCGCGGTGCATTCCGCAACGTCGTCGGTCGTCCGCGCCTTCCCTCTTGCTCCTTTTTCTTTTTCCGGGAATTTCTCGGCTCTGCGTTTTCATGTTTTATTCCCGCGCGGCGCGGCGCGGCGCAACTCGGTGACGGCGACGCACCGAGCGAGGATACTTTTACTTAACCTACCTGTCCATTCCCCCTCGCCTCCTCGCCGTCGCGCGCGACGTCGAATGTCGAATGTCGATTGTCGAATACCGAATACCTGTTTCGCGCGATGCTCGAAAAAACTGTTCGGCGAGGATTGCGAGGAGGGCGGGTGGCGGGTGGCGGGTGGGAGCCGGGAGGGGAGGCGGTCCGTTGACTCTCGCGGAAGGCGCCCGGCGCCGTACGTCGCGCTCGCGTAAACTCGTTTCTGCGCGCGAAACGATCGCGCGGATGACGAATAAATTAAATTGAACAATCCACGTCTGTTGTTTCGTACGTGCCTGCATCTAATTGTAAGATTTCGGAGTCGCAGCGCGCGGTCTCGGAAAACCTGGATTCTCTTGCACGTGCATCTCTCGAGAGTCGAGACTCATTGTCAGGGTTAAAGGCGTGACTATGTGGACGGGACGACTTATTGCTGCCCGAGGTTGCACGATGTTGCTTCGATGTTGGAATTTGTCGACTTGAGCTAGAAAGTATTGAGTATTCTACGTCCTTGTGCGAAATAATTGTTGGTTGTTGGTTGTCGTATGGCGATCTTCACCTTCGTCGTACGTTGGCTTGATGCTAAATCTTAGCGTCTACCACGTGCGAGATGCGCCGTTGTGAAAAAATCTGCAAAATGATATCGCTGGTACTCGCGATGTGCGACCCGAACGGCACTGTTGTTACACAATCTAGAGATTTACAATTTACATTGTATAGCGCTTAGAAAGAATTGAAAAATGTCAGATATCAATGTTAAACAGATACTTATTCGAATAACGGGTAGCGACATGGAACAAAAATACGATACGATTACGCGAAATTAGAAGTTGCGTTAAGAATAGCGTATACAAGCTGGCCTTGTATACGTTATCTTGGAAAAATGGTTTCGTAAGCTTTAAGTAGGTTCTTATTTTCACTCGTTCGCGATGTGTTTGACTCTTTAGTAAAAATACTTTTATTCTTATCATATTACGTAAATCGAGACGTAAATGAATAATATCATTTATAGTAACGAATAAGAAGATACACGCATTTAATAGTACGGTACAATTGATATTAAAAGTATATGCATAATATATCGAAGATATTAATTTTGTCTATTTCTTGTGTGTGTGGGTGTTTATTACTCAATTAATAATTGATAATATTACGATTGGTCGAGAGAGAGAGAGTTACGGATCGATCTTGAATTAATTATAGGATATACAAAATCCGTTAAAAACTGGTTGAGCTTCTCGAATACAGGTTTGTCTCAAGTCCGAATAATCTTGGCACGTTTCCGAAGGTAAATTTTTACGTGGGTGTGCGGCAATATTGTCCAATCACGCCACGTACGTACGCGAAGATTCGTCATCGCGTGGCATTCGCGGAAATGACGGAGACGTTTTCACGATGGTATAACATTAATCACTCCTGTGTCTTAATAGAAATCCTGATTAATGGAACGATATACGTGTTTAATTGCGTTAAGCGATTTTTTAGTTATTTTTTTCATTTGCAAAAAAAAAATTTGAAGCGATTCAAAAGTTTGTCTAGAATTATTAACTACAAAGAATATTTTTGAATTATTAATTACCAAACATATTGCGATATCTTTTATTACGTGCAAGTTTTAGTCTCTTAAAATTTTATTTGATAAATTTCTCTCTCGTTTAAAGATTTATCGTGATTGTAAACTATAAATTTAAGTCTTTTTCAATGTAAAAGGAAGCGAACGTTTTTAGATGCGTATACCTTTCTGCAGAAGCCAAACTAATCAAAACTGCACTTTTTATCAATTTCTTAATTTTAGTACCAAAGTACACATGGAGAGTCTATAACTTAATTTATAACTTAACTTATAATGCGTAATATTATAAGTTAATATTATAATATTAATTTTTTCTATTTTTTCTATTTTATAAAGTTGATCAAGTTGGCTTCTGAGAATCTCGTATACCTACTTGCTTGATTCGATCGTGCAAATAAGTTGGTGAGAGAATCAAATTAAGAAATGTCGGATGTAACGTAACGCAATACACGAATTTAAATAAGATATAAAGAAGGAAAACAAGGAAGCGTGAGATTTACTCGAGTAGATATATCGCAACGGCAGGTGGCCGGCTATATGCAACGTAGACGTACACGCGTGCGTACCTGGACTACCTGTAATTGAACCTGATACGGTGACGATGCCTCGCGAGGCCGCGAGATACCGGCGACGTGGGTTATCCGAGTCACGGTTCCGTAGAGATTATTACGCGCATGCACAGATGCGTCTCGAGTGTATAGCGATTAACGTAAACTCTAAAGCCGCTGTGAGACGTCTGCTTGAAAGTCACTTATTTTTCGAGAGCGACTTTCCAACGACAGCTTTGTGATATAGACATATGGTATTGACGGCGATACTCGATTATCGCATTCTCAAAAGAGGTTCTTACCGCTGACCGAGAATAAAATTCTCAAGAGAGCATCCGTTTTAAGCGCTGCGGACTGTGTATATAACATTTTGTAATATATAAAATGTTATGATGAAAGAATTAAATGGAAAAAAAAAAAATGTTGCTCAGCACATATTTATTTGATATACTTTTTAATGCAGTTCGTATAATATAAATATTTATTAATTTTTAATCAGATTTTTTGATTATTTAATATACAATATAGTAAAATAGAGATGTAATAGAGAGAAGTTTTAACACGAATTTTTCGTCTAATTTTCGCGAACGCTTTGAATTTTTCCAAGTGACCTAAAACCGTCCGCGAAGCGGAACAAACAAGCGCAAATTGTCTTCCTTAAATTTCGGAATCTAGGGCGATCGTTCATGAAACTGATACCTTTCACAATTCAAGTCCAATCGAATTAACGTTTATTATTCTTCGTTTGGCGAAGAACGTGAAATGTGATCCTCTTGTATCCTTTTCTTTTTTGCGAAAATACTGCGAAACGTACTAATCGAATTATTGAACAGAGAACTAGAATATCTCGTTAATTTTGGTATTTTGCTATTTCTTGGCGCGCATCTAACTTTTACTAAATATAAAATCGTCTACTTATTACTTATCTATACAAATATATACATATATCTGGAGGACTCTTATGGCATCCGGGAGAAGCCCGCGCGTGTCGATAATTTATTTTCTCTTAAGTGCTTTTCCCGCGCATGAAGAGAGAGAGAGAGAGAGAGAGAGAGAGAGAGAGAGAGAGAGAGAGAGAGAGAGAGAGAGAGAGAGAGAGAGAGAGAGAGAGAGATGAGAGAGAAAAAGAGAGAGAGAGAGAGAAGAGTGAGAGAGAGAGAGAGAGAGAGAGACGAGCTAGAGAGAGAGAGAGAGAGAGAGAGACTGAGCGAGAGAGAGAGAGAGAGAGAGAGAGTACCTTACGCGGTGATTAGGAGTTGAAGGGACGTCGTGTTGTGACTCGTTGTGAATTGTATATATACGAGGTACTATGCTCATTTACGTAATGCACTACGGGATGGAAACAATACAGCGCGCGCTACCGTGCCTTGCCTGCAGCTCCTTAGACGCCGAAAAAGAAAAAGAGAGGATTTTTTTCGCGGCTGTCATCGCCGAGTCTGCGTATTTGCTGTTTCGACGAGTCGTTAAATTCGTGACGCTTAGGTGCAACTAAAAGACGCGGATTGCAATGATGCGCGAAGAACGCGCAAAGCTGTTCGTGGGAAGCCTCGCACTCTCATGCTCGATATGAAACGCTATTGCCGAGAAAAATTTCGTGCGATGTCAAGGGACAAATAATCTCTCGCGATTGCACGGCACGTATAATATTGTGATGCGTTTTGATATTTTTTGTTAGATCTCTCGCGTGAGTTGGAGAAATAAAATGCGCCTTAACAATTGATATTCTTGTTATTTTCTTTGAATGTTCGGGAAGTCGTCCCGTTTCTGCTTCAGAAAATCCCGAGGTTACTGAAGCTCCACTTGGCTGAGAGACAAGTCAGGTTTTACGTAACTGTATGGAACACGCAGCGCACAAAACATTTTGATATTTTTAGCTTTTATCTCTAAGAATTTTCAATTTTCAAGCTGAAAATTTCATAATATCTCTCTCTCTTTCCCTCTTTTACTTCTTCTCTGGAAAATATTTTATGTTTAATGTGCGGCCACATCGGTTCTTATTCGCTAGGAAAAGACTGGGGAAAAGACCGTATATTTTCGTCGGGTGAAATTTATAAGAATGACTCCATACTCTATAGTCAAAGCGTTTTCGTTACAGCGTAAGGTTTTCTGGTAGTTTAGAGTCAACGTAAGCGCATGAGTTACGTTAGCCGCGCGTACATTTTTCTGGACGTCAGATTCACGACCCCATCGATAATTCGCGCAACGCGTGCGAAGTAACGATGGAAGATTTCTTTCACGAACAAGGCAAGGGATTACGTTGCTCTTTCGTCGCGGCCCGGAAGACGTTGGGAGATTAAGAACGAGAGCCTGCATAGCGGTAATGGAAAATCGGAGAGAAATGTGTGCACCGCACGTTTGAGCGATGCCGATCGAATAATGAGGTCGGAACGATCGAGGTCCGTGCGGAGTTCCGTTTACAATAAATAAAATATAACAAAATTCACGAACGACATCGTAAAATATTCTCCGTTAATAAATTGACATTTAATATTTTCGTTAAAAAATTTTGACAAATTTTGAAAGAGGAGGTTTTGCAGAAAGGTAATAAATTCCCTTTTTGTCAAATTACAAAAAGGAAAAATAAAATTGAGCAACTCGAAGTATACAAATAACATATTTCGAAATGTAATTATTTTACCGAGGAGCCTATTCTGATAAACGTTAACGATATCGTTACGTGCTTTGCGCAGCTTTTTCTATATGGTATATTATATATCTGGCGCAAAGTATTTGTATGATAATTTTAATCGTCTAACGTTTCTCATGTCGTTATTAAAAATGAATGAATGAACATCGAGTAAAAAACAAAGCTGATCAATTGTAACTTTTCTGTCTCGCTGGTTGTGCTCGCGATGTTTACGCTCCTAAGTGCACCCTGAATTTTATCGTAGCTCGTTGCACTTATGAATGAAGGTAGTCGTCGCGTGGGGAAGCGACGAATGCACCAGATCGATTAACCTTTTATGGCGCGAAGCTCTCTCTTTTTGTTGCGATACTCGTTGGGTATATAAACATACCGAAGTATACGGAGCGAATTTTATCGGTGTACGCGCGCGTTCTGATGTATTTATGAATGGCTGGGGAATAGGCCGGGTGACTTTTGGGTAAATGCCATCGGTCACGTCACATAGTTACTGTTGTTTTGATATACCCGTAATATTTCACCAGGAATATAAATTTAATTTATTAACGTATTGGGATACGCGTGCGGATGATAAATGCGAAACATGCTTCTCTCATCCGAGATACTTTTTTTTTTTTGCGAAAATCTCTTCTAACTAAACTTCTAAATTCTCTGAAATCTCAACAAGTTACTTTAGTAGCAAAATAAGAAAATAATTAAAACTTGCACCGATTTAATCACTTTTTACGAGTCTTCTCGCCGATATTAAAGACGTTGAATTTTGCCTTACATTTTTTCACAAAACTGTATAGTTATCCAAGAATCACATGATTTTTGATCGATCTGCAAAAGAAGGATGCGCCGGAGATCGTAAAGAACCGCGTCTCGATTGAGAACCGATAGTCGAGCGAGAAAACAGCGGCGTCTTTTTCCGCTCGCTTGCTAATACGACCGCGACGTTGCGCGTGGCGTTTTGCGACAAAGTCCTAACTTTACATAAAATACCTACGCGAGACGTATTGGTGGTATCGGTCGCTCAAGTTAGTCAAGTTCGACCGCGTGAATCTTCAAGTAGGCCATAACTCGTCAAGTGCGGCGACCGAATGCGGTCGCTGCATAAGCGCGGCGACTATTGTGACCCACAGCCTGCACTTTCCGTTAGATGTTATTATCCGCACCACCTGTCTTAACGTGCGCTTCCCCTTCTTCCGTTATCTCCCTCCTCGTATCTACATGTCCTTCGCCTTCTCTCGTCTTCTTCCTTCCTTCCTTCGCATCCGCCGTCCGTTTCGCTCTTCCGCCACCGGCACCATATTCGCCTCTACTGTTACACCTGCGGCTTTAGATGGCTCGCGATGATGGTTAGTTATGTTGGAGAGAGCCCCCCCTACCCTCCAGAAGACACACCTTGGCGTGTCAATTATTTAAATCGGCGATCTTTCATTCATGTCTGCATGCTCTCTCATTTTCTTCCGTAATGTTATCTTGATGCGCGTTGTGCCTGTATTAGGTACTTTGTATGAGAAGACTAAGAGGCCTAACCGCGCCACGCTGCATTCCATCACTACATGAATTCGTATGGAACTACATTATGTAGCGGATGCGAATGTTAAATGGGTAATATAAAAGCAGATAGTTTCATGCGTTTTAAAATTCACCAAAGTTTTTCGGCAGAAATATTAGATAATGTATTCAATAATTTAATTTGTATTGTATATATAAACATCAAGGATTTTATTTTACGATATCGCTCGAATTTTGTTGCGTATAAGCTTTACGTTCCGTAGAGTCTCTTTGAAAATAGAAGGTCTCACACGTGATATCCCGCTATATACACCCGCGGGCATCTCAAAATTCCGACCTTCGAATCCTTTTACACGCTGCTAGGTGAAGTTGCGTAAAGGGAACGATCCCACGCGAGGCACGTGCTCAACCTCGTTTGCGCCTGCGACGCAAACGTTGCATATATTTGCAAACGGTTATACGACATGTAAGTATTTGCAAATTACACTTGACGAAAATGGGGCCTGGAAAGTTGCGGCCTTACATCGTAGCGCGGTATATAGTAGCGACTCTCGATAATAACAGTTGCGAAAATCTCCGCAAGTCCATATGTATATGTATATCCTTCGATATACTTTTCCGCGCTACAATTTGAATAAACTTACGTAAATTAGTGGCATTGATTTATGGATATTTAATATACAGTGTTGGCCGCAACTTGTCTTCTTTAATTGAATATTGATGAGCTTATTTATTATTAATATAGTCTCTATTATAGAGACTTTATTAGACGAGTAGGTGTAATAAACAATCAATCGTGAAGATAGAGAAGACATAAATTTTTATTTAATTTCCAACAATTCTTTCCTTTTTATTTAATTTGCTATTATTTCTGTTTTTCCGAATTACATCACATATTTCAAGATATTTTTTATGTAGATATTTATCGCAAATTATTAATTAATTGGCAGTGTCTTAATTTGGTATTTTGAACCTTCGCGGCGCAGGATGTAATTTGAATTAATTTATTGCGAATAATTATTATACGCAATCACGCGAGCATTGTTCCAAATAGGGGATTTGCATGCGCCACACACTTCGCGTTGATTAATGATTTCACGTTAATATTTTTGCAATAAAAGATTTAACGCGCGTAGATCGCTACCTTATTTACTACTGAAATGTTTTATATGAAACAGTCACTAATAATTTCTCTTAATTTTGTTCTATTATTATTAAATCTCCCTGTTTTCCCTCTATATTCGAAAGATTTCAATAAAATGAATATGACGAATATTTAGCATTTTGCATAACGCATAACAAGCATATGCATGGTAATTTTATTCATGTTTAATAATCAATAATAGTAAATATGA
Source organism: Temnothorax americanus (assembly GCF_048541705.1). Lineage (NCBI taxonomy): Eukaryota > Metazoa > Arthropoda > Insecta > Hymenoptera > Formicidae > Temnothorax > Temnothorax americanus. Next base: position 7,995,355 of record NW_027509442.1, read on the forward strand.
CTCCATAATTTTTAGTTACTCTTATTTTAATTAGAACATATCGCGTCAACATGTTGTGACGAACAAATAAAATATTACTGCATGAATATATGTATATCAAAAAATTTAAATTTTAAAGTTCCACTAATGACTTATTATATTATGTTTTTGTACAATATAAATGAAGGTTATTATTATTAAATAATTTTATCAACGGTAGGGTGGTAGGCAAGCAGTGCAAATTGAAAAGTATCACGTCTCGACGAGAAAGCGGATATTCGAGAAGTAAGAGGATTAAGAGATTTTATATATAGTAATCGGTGAGAAATACGATCTTTAGCCTTTGCGTGCAAGACAAAGTCGAAAGTGTAGTACGTCTTTCAGAAAGCAGCAGAGCACGCACAAAAGACAATAGTCGGAGTTGCACAATTCCGTGCCGCTACTGTCGTTGGGCACTCTCTGGAACTGGCAACGTAGTTTAGTAGTAGCGGTAAAACGAGGTCCAGAATAAAAATCGCGAAAGAGCCGTCGCGCGCCGCGAGATCGCGATTCATCCTCGATCTTATCGGGGCGAAAAAAAAAAGAAAATGAAGAAATACCGACCGCACCATCTTCGAAGGGTCATCGCTTCCGGCCAATTGTATCTTGGATTTTTTCCGGTCTCACACGCTTCGCATAACTTCTCGTCGCGCGTCGGTCGGATTATTCTCGTTCGTCCTTCTCTCTCTTTAGCTTTCTCTTTCTCTCTCAGTCCCTTCTTCTCCTCCTCCTCCTAAATTTTATACTTAATTAGATTCTGTTAGTTTTAATAATTGCACGCGTCGTCTTTCATTCACTTTGAATCATGTATATTACTTTATTCTGTTATTCTTTATTATTCTTTTTCAAATAAATGTTCTTTTACATATAAACTGTGACTATAATATAGTACATAAAAAATGAGTAATAATAAGTGTTTTTATGAATTTTGCTGTTTGTGCCCCTTGATGCTGTTTTACAATTACTTTAACTATCGCCAATTTGAAAGATTATTATTTTTCTCATCAAAACATTTTGTATTGCCAACATAGATTTAATTCTGTGATAAATTTTTCTTTTTTTGTCGCATCCGAGCTATTGATTCTTATTCCTTGCATCGTTGTCATCGTGTAAATATTCGAAAATTGTATGGAATTTCATACTTATGCGCCAAAGGCCTCGCCGAGAAATGTGTTAGGAATTTCGGGTTCAGAGTGGAAGGAGCACGAAAATATTTAAATTCATAACTCTCTAAAATGTATTAAGGAAAAATATTTGCGACGACGTAAATTATTTGCACTTGCAAGGGAATTTATTCGCGGAATAAAAGATTGTTTATGCCTATATAATACGATTAAAAATCCACTTTAGTGTGTATTTTTTGTTGAAATTATGAATAAGACAATATTTTATTATTGGCTGATAAATTTGCTTGGCTTAATGTGCGGTTTTTATTTTTGCAGAAATTTTCAAATAAACACGGAGACTGATATTTGCATTCAAATTTTTTATTGGATATTTTATTTGAAGATTAAATTTACGTATTACGGATTTTCAAGTATATTTAATAATAAAGGGAAAAAACAGGATGCAGGGGTTGGTACGATCGATGTCGGGGCGGAAAACGAGAGAGAAGTCAGGCATGAGTTATCTCAAATTTATATTAAAAGCTTTCCCGATGCGAGAAGCCGCGGAAAATGCGTTTATGCGTAGTGGGTGTGACGTGTCAATTTTCGGGCAATTTCGCGGCAATTTCCTGATCCCTCCGTAGATTCCTTCCGCAAGGAAAAAGGAGGGAGAGATCGAGTCGCACGAAGGAAGGAAACGCGTTTAAGAATCAAGCATTTCGTTCTTATATATCGGAGGCATGCGCCGAAAATCAAATTGAAAATTATACTCATATTGAATGCAAAAAACTTTTTGCATTAATTCATTACTCTTTTTAAAGAGAATTAAAACTATTTAGATAGAATTTGATCTTAATCAGAAGCAAGCATCAAATCATTTTTTCTCCCAAAAAAAAAAAAAAAACTTGCGAGAAATATGTTACGATAAATATTTGTCAATATTACGTGCGAAATATATAGTCGCACATACGCACATCATATAGTCGCAATTTTTGCAATATGTGTAAAAACTGCTATAATTCTAGTTAAAATTTCCATTCGGTTGACATAAGAAAATAACCGCTTGTGTGTGTGTTTTTTATTCGCGATAACGAAAATGCGAGCGTTTGCATGAGCTGCACTTTGCGCGTATCTGGCAGTTTCGAAAATGAAACTCACTAATACAGATTTTAATCTCTGGGTAATAACGCGTCTGTCTTTTGCCGTTTTATCATGGTGAGAGCGATAAGTTTCACGTGGAGCAAAGCGGAGCCTTAATCGCCCTCCCGTCCGATCCTTGCGCACGCAATAAACGACTCTCATTAATCCGCATGCCACGTAGCGTGTTTTTTGAGACATGTCCTGGCTGCGGCGCGGCGCGAGGAACCGGAAGTGGTTGTCTGGACACGCATGGCCGCACTTATCGGAAAAGGACGGTTCTTTGTCGCCTGTGCGCAACAACGACCGTTGAAAACCTGTGTGCGAGCGGTATCCGATACATATATTAGCTTCATAAAACACAAATACAAGTTTACTCCTACATTCTCAGATCGACCACAACGCGTGTTCTTCTCTCCCAAAATAATTATCGTTCGCGAAACAGCTTCTATTTCGCACGACTGCGAATCTTTCGAGCGTGAGCTCGAATGCAATCATATCGTGATTGCGCTCGCAATCAGAACGAAAATGTCATCGAACGAGAATGAATTCTTGCGAGCGAACTTACATGGTGCATGCGCGCCGGTACGTTAGGCATGGCAAGGCATTTGTTGCGGCCGATCTGATTCTGATAACGTTGCATTACAGGTGCAACGACGAGCTATATAGAGGTATAGCTCCCTATGAGGGAGCTGGTAATTTAAAGGTATAATAGAATCGATCGTCAGCTATATCTGCAAGTCGTGCTCGCCATTTCTTTGCCTTTAGCAACTTAGTCGTTGATAGAATGTCGTCTCGAACATAATTAAATATCTCTACCGTGTTACTCTAAATATCATTAATTAAATATTTTAATTTAATATCTCGTTAGTTTGCGTAGCTAAATCTTTCGCGTAATCGATAGTCGATGTATACCAAACGATATTACTAATTGTTAATTATTAAACTTTTGTAATACATGAAACTATAGATTTTTTAAACATATTTGTGCTGATACCAGTTGGATATTAAAAATGTAATGCCATGGTTTTTATTCTCCAATATTTACAATAAAAAACTACGTTATCCGTGTCTCTGCATGTGTGACATGCGATTTATAATCCAATAATTTATACTATATCATATACTAATTAAAATATATTTTTGTATACAGATATAAACAGATATGCGAACAACCGATATGAGATGATAGTAAAATATAAGCAGTATGATAATATACTAATTATAAAAATGACTTACAAAATATTATATACATAGGTATATATGTATGTATATATCAGGCAAGTTAGTTTAAATAATTTTATGTCATGTTATGTCATATTATCAAAGAACGAAGAACTACATTAAATTTTCAATCTCCTTTCACACGTGAGAAAGATTTTATATCGCCAATTCTTCTGTGCTACTTTTCCGGTAGAAAACATCGCGCGCGACATCATTTTTATATTTATAAAAAACACATGTCCGTGATGGCCGAGACTGCAATTGACTTTTCGACGGTGCCAGGTGCGCGCGGACTTGGAATTCGATCGCGCAGCAGGTGAGCCGTTCGCTCGCGTGCTACTCTCCGTGATCTCGCGTGCGCGCGTATTAAAGCGTCCGTACTCCGTCGTACTATCGATTCGTTAGGGGAGGTTCAGTGACCATCGAACAACTCGGACTCCTCGAGCTTCGTTGTGTATTGTATGGTCATTGGTATATATAAGCCGTATGCCGTGTCGCGGCTTAACTCCAACTGCAGCGTCGGCATACAAATGTCGCTATCAACAGCATTAGTAAAATACAAAAATAAACAAAGTTAGAAAAGGAAACTAATCATAATATGGGGACATTGACTTAAATTCACTTCATACGTTTAATGTGCAAAATGTGGCGATTTGATATTGAGTTTTATCTGGCTAACGTAAAGATGGCATGCAATGTCAGTGGAAGGTGGGATTTACGCACAGTCACATTTAGCACTGGAGGTGAGAATATACATAGATCGTTCCATCGATCGTTTAAGCTTGAACTTGAAATTTTTTACAAAAAAATTTTGACGATTATATTGTTTAAAAGAATAAAGTAAGAATAATATATATATATATATATATATATATATATAAATAATATATTTATCAATATACTCCGAAAATACTAATTAAAGTTATAGAAAAATTTTGAAGATTAAAACGATATTAATGTATTATTTTGACAGGACAAAATGATTAAATGGTACTTACGTAATTTTGTACATTCCCCTTACGTAATATAAACGTTTTATTACAACTTCATTAAAGTCGAGCTATACGGATAATGGATTAGATGGCGAATTTTCGTCCGTCGTACGTCATGCAGCATTCAGTACTTTCGTGCGTTTTACGAGCGCCTTACCTTTTTGCATTTTGAATTCGGCGAAGGTTTAGAGATGGCCGCGTGATACGTAAAACCTGGGTCCTTGTGCAAAATTGACCACATGTTTCCCAGTTTACGAGTCTTGTGCGATATATATTACGTCTGGAAGAAGGATATTCCTGTTTCTTTCGGATTTTATATACTCCCCGAGAAAGGTAGAACTTATTGCTGTCAACGTAAAAATTAGCAGTTCCTTTAAGCATAAGAAAAAAATCAGTAATGGCATTAAAACAAAAAGAAAGAGAGAGAGAAGAAAACATCATTATATATTCTTTAACATCATCGTCGCGTAAAGCTCAAAGTTATCGATTTTATTCGGTGCACCTGAACAATGATGGCAAAAAATGGTGGCAGGTCTTCAAGTCGGACGGTATAATTTTGTGAGAAGCTTTTGTTATGAGAGCTTTTGGATTTCGGAGAGGCGACGGAAATGAGAGCGAAAGAGAACATAAGAAAGTCGATTATGCTGGGCCAGCAGGTTCTTCGACGACGAGAAACGCAAAAGCAGAGGGCGAAGACAAGCGGATACGGAGAAAGCAGTTTCACTGTGCGTCGGTTGGAATTTCAAGTATTATACGTTGGCGAACGTGGGAGTTACACCGAAAGTACCAGTACTTTGGCTCATTAAGTTTGAGAATTTTTGTTAGGTATTTTATTAGTGACGTACGTGCATAAATGCTAATTATTTATGCTTATTTATTGTTTCTGTCAAATTTTTAACTTATCTAATTCATCTAAATTATATAGGAAATCACGTGCCTTTGTTTTATTTATCTATTGCTAAAATGAACATAGTGAAGATAATATTCCTATTTTTTATGTCATTTTTCGAGAAACAAAAAAAATTTTGAAACTGTGTTGTAACGAAGGTGGGATTACATGCGAACTGAGCATATAACGATTGATGCAGATATTAGGTAATCGTAGATACAGACTTTGTGTCGCGAATGTGCGAGACATAAGCTAGATAAGCTTTTGTAGAATTTCCTATGCGTCATTACTGTACATGTGAGAATTCTGAAGGTGCGCGTAAACTGCGAAACGATTAAGTATGACTAATCGCTCACGGAAGAAACGATGTGCGAAGGCTAAAAGGTATAATAGCGATGATATCGAGATAGTCGATTCCTCGACAGCACGGGGTGCAATGCCTCTTGCGGTTAATCGCTTTTATGAGGACTCGCGTATATAATCGCCAAATGGCAGTCGTTAATTATACGCATGGAACTAGATTAATGGTTCTTTTTTTTATTAAGAATTCTTTTTTAATGAATTGTATATTGCAACATCGTTCGCGCGACGTTATTCATTTAATCGCCTTTTTGTGCGCGCAACGATATTTCGTTCAATCCGATAGAAATTATTTTACGGGGAGTAGAGATATACACTCCAGAAAAATAATATAGAGATCTACATATAACCCGCGCATATTCTTGCAGTAATGAGCCCTTTTAAAATTATCGTTGTCGCAGATAAATTATCTTTTTAACCTTATTCTGGAGACACCTCAGTCTTACGTTGCGAATTATTATGATTACAAATTTTTGAAGATTGTATGGAATTGTAAAGATATCAATTTTTCGAACAAACCAACCAATTTCGAGATAAATAAAATATAACGCTGTGTAATATATAAGAAAAATATTGTTCAAGATATTTTCAATTTTTAATGGCGGAATAATCGCGTTTCAAGTCTCAAGACCAGAGACAACGCGTTGTTTCCGAACAGAAGCCGTATACCATATGCCTGCGGTTGTCATGCAATGGTAACGCACACGCACGCACGCATGTTTGAAATATGACGCGGCACTCGCGAAGCTTCACTCGTGCCCGTCGATTATCCGGACGTAATATCGACTTATTCAACCGTAAATTCGTCCAGTTTCCTCAAAAGAATTGACTTTACGAAAGGAGTTTTTTCAATTACACAAAAATTTGATTCATCGAATATTTATAAATATTGTGTTTTTATTAATGTCTCCAATGCTTTCAATTAACAAATCTATTTTTCGATTTTAAAAAGTTTCTTTCGAAGTTACAATATTTTTGTTTTAAAAAGATTTTAGTTTTACTTACTAATATGATTATAATTCTATAATGATATATAATTGAACAAATTTTATAAATTCCAATATTCTCTTGCACATTCTCTTCAAATACAATATGTATAAAATAATTTGAAAAGAATTTCCCAGATTATATATATATGTGTGTGTGTGTGTGTGTGTGTAAAATTTTTATTTAAATTATTTTAAACAACATTATTTTCAGAGAAATTACTTTGTTTACTTATACTGTAGGAAGATATCTGTAAAGGTTATATTGATAAAATGCTCTATAAGCCAATATTTATATTTCCACGTGTATGCAATTTATTTTAACATTGACAGCTTCACAAAGAGATTCTAGTAACAGAATGGTGTTGGATAAATATGAAATGTGAAACAACAGGAGAGCGCGTTGTGGCACATTTAAAGCCTGCGACAGAATAAACACGTAAAACTCGGTCATAATATCGTGACGTAATATTTGCATGTGGAAAGAGCGCCGCGGTAAAGAAGGACGTGGAAGAGCGGTAAAAAGACGTTTGATTATTATTTTTTTTTGCAAATCTATAACACTTTTGTCGTATAGCGTAATGGAAACCGCTATAGGTACAACGAACTGTGATCGCGCGACACAATCCGCACGCTTGTGTAAATTATTCCGCACACCGCGCCGCTTCCGATATTCGATTTCACGCCGCGCGACGGATCACCTAGATGTGCTCTCGGAAAGACCGAGCTTACATAAGTACGCCGTGATTGTGTTTCCTCAAGGTCGCGCGCGTTGTCAGGAGGGAGAAAGAAACGTGTCGACGCAATCTCCCCTGGTCCGAGTCCGCGAGGACGTTTCTCTCCCTTCTATCCCCGAGATCGGCAGATGGACAAACGGAAACGACTTTTTACCTCGGCACTTGGTGCCGACTGGTGCGTGAGTGCATAAAGGGTATATCCTATTTTTATAGTTAGCCGCTTCCTTTCGTGGAGCTTGTTCGCAAGCCCGCTTCCAATTCGGCCCATTATGTTATTTTTTCCCTTTGTTTTTTGTGTCTCTTGGAGCCCAATTTTCAATTTGCTTAGGTTACGCGAAATGATAAAGCTATCTTAATACAATGAGCTGAGATATACAATTTGTGATGAAGATATCTCTAATATCTCTCTGTTGCTATAATGTCTACTCAAATCAGACTGTTGCACCAATAATATAATTTGATTCAGAATTAATTAAGATTATATATATTCCATGCAGAAGAACACTATATTAAATATATAGTCGAGATTATCATCTCGACACTGCATATTATTAAGTGTTACATGCAGTCTTATCATTTCGAAGCTTACATCCTGCACTTATTGAGAGATTGGATCATCGAAGTTATTATTGTATATAAGATCGATTTCACGATTTCGCGATGGGAACGAATTAACCTTGTACCGAGCGCTTTTGAAATAACGGATTATAACATTTTTGAACATACGTATATACTCTTTGCTTATTTCAAAGTAAATTTTCTTAGCGATATTTTTTGTTGTCGATGATTGAAAATTATCGAAAACGAAAAGCTCTTTGCAAATTAATTATCAAAAATGTAAATGTATATACATTAGAACTCCATACTTTATTCAGCTAAAAGTATTATACTACGTTAAATTGCAATCATGATGCTTCGACTTACTTTAAATTTAAATTTAATTTGGATTTCTCTAAATACATCTTTTCAATAATTGAAGATTTTTAGAGAAAGCCACGTAAAGCCTACGCGTCATTCGATCGCGACTTCGCCGCTGTCTCGGAAACGCCCTGTATGAGCGTATTATGCGAGCATATATACGCGAGCATTTATCGGCTACGTGCGCGGAATGCTTGCGTGCGTACATAGTGCATACAGCCGTCGTCATGGGCGGCGATAATAATGCGATGAGAACTATCCCACGCACCGCGGATACGCACGCAGGAGCAGCGCCATCGGACGTTTTCTAGCTCCGGGGACGCGCGCGGGACTCTACTTTTCCACTTGGTTTTCATCCTTTTTCATTCGCTCCTATGCCGGCATTGCCGGCACCCGGCACACGTATCCGCGCGGAGCGGAACCGCGAGTCGGAGTGCGTATAGAGCGGCTCGAAGGCTCGAATGGCGGGCGAATGGCGGATGGCTGTAGTACTACAAGAAGCGGTTATTACAGCCGGTTCGATGCCATCGTGACGAGCGCATCAGGAGCCTCCGCGCTTCCTTCGTTCCTTCTCCGATCGAGCAAACATCCGCTCCATTCGATCGTTCACTTTACCGCTTCGGTGAGAGATAGGATTTTCACGAGCTCCTTTCGATCGAGCTCTTATACGAGCGTGACATGTCGAAACAAAAATAATTGCAGGCTGTTATATCAAAAGAATTACGTTCTGCAGCTAGGAGAGAACTTTAACTTTTAGATTGAAATCATCTTTTAAAATTTCTTCTTTTAATTCCTCTTCTTCTCATTCTATTGCACATCGCGAGAGAAACGTTATAATTTCAACTTATTTTACGGGTGATACTATCTTATACGAATGCAATCATTAATATCGCGTAGTATTTCGTGAGGTTTAGACTAGATCGGTTTGGTTGCTATTGGATCATTACGATTGTCCCGCAGTGACGAATCAAAAGAGAAATATTATCTCGCGAGAGAAATATTCTAATTTCCCATCGGCTTTTCTCCCAGTAATTCTGGTAGCAGCGACGAGTTTGAAGAGCCGCTCTCCACGCGAACAAAGTAGCCGACGGAGGTACTTTCTGGAGAGAAGTTGGCGGAGAGTGCGTGCGAAATCGGGGCGAAGGAGGGGGACGGGACGGAGGGTCGGCACCCTCGCGAACCCTGTGCCCTGTGCTAGCGTGACGACGGCCACTTCACCGTTTTCCCTCTCGGAAAGTTGCATGCGCGTGCGCTTCGAATTTTCATGTTTGAAAACGCTACTCATATTTTCAAACATTGCTGTACTATTCCTGGACATAGGGTAAACAGTCAATCTCGTCATGCCAATTTCTCATGTGTTAGGTAATACGCTAATAATACAGAAAAAATGGTAGTTTTTTAAATGGCTTTTTATAAAATTTTATATTAAATTGAAAAAATTTAAGATTGGATGTAAATAACCTCGCATCGTGTTTCTTAAATTACTCGGAAACTAAAAAAATATCTGTAATGTTGTATCAGTTATACGTTCCAATTTTTATTGGTTTGTAATAATTAAATAGAACATTATGCATGATACTAAAAATATCTAAATTACGTTAAATATGTTTTTATTAATAGAAATTTCAGACTTGAATGGAAAAATTGTTGAGTACAAAATATCGTATATACCGATCATCGTTAAATCCGTGCCAAATAAGATTCGCGATGGTGTGCCGCATTGTCTATTGTATTTCTAGGGATTATTGCGGCGCTCAGAATTGTTCGGTGTTCGCAAAGTGGCGGTGGACTATGGCAATTGTTATAGAAATGTTCCCAACCGTTTCTCGTTTACTACGTTTTCCAGCGACGTACGCCATTTAAAACTACCTACAGCGCGAACAGTTTTCTCGTATATTCTGTAATCCGCCGCTATATAACCATGGACAAATGCACCCTTTTGGCTGTTGTTCAATAAAATATAAAATTTTTCAGAAGTAAATAGCATTTGTGTTTGAATTTTTTGTGTGATAAGATTATTCTGAAAAAGAAATAGAAATAAATTACTATTTTATTTGTATCACACAAATTGCTCTGCCAAGTCAGGAAAGAAATTATATATATTTATCGTTTTTTATAATTTGTGTGTGTGTGTATGAGTGCATATGGAAAATTACGATTGAATATTATATGTACCTATATATGTACACACATTTATATATATATATATATATATATATATATATATATTAAATTTAGTTCTAAATTATTTTATTAATCTTGTTGGCATAAAATAATTTAGAACTAAATTTTATATTCTTAGTTTTAATGTAACATATATTTTAATAATTTTGTCTCTCTCTCTTTCTCTTTCTCTTTTGATTTTATTTCATTTAAATTTAATATTAAATTCGTTTTTATTGAAGAGAGTTGCTTGCATTCATACACCCACGAACTAGATGTTTTGTCATCACTGCAACGCGCAACGCGCGGCGAGTGCGAGGGTGGGCAAGGCGATTTAATAGAATGTTATATAAAAAAAGTGCGTAGATAAGCGAGCGGGGGACGATCCGGTTGTTTAATGAGGATGTACGCGTATTATGGCGGCGTAGGTCGCACATCGCGCTTCTAATCGTGTCGTAGGGTATGTTAGCGGCGTTAATAATGGTAACGGTAGCGCGGATGTAATATGTTGACGACGGCACGAACGCGCGAGAGTAGGCCAAGGATCTTTAGAAAGGCCGATCATTGGTACTGATTTATCGAAGACGTTCGATAGATCTCATTAAAATACAGTGAAAAAAAAGTCGAATGTGCTGTATCTCGTATTTACGCGAACTTTGATTTCTGTCCATTCGTGGAAACATAGGAAATGTTCTTCAAGCGCGACGCGCGCGTAAGATTTTATATAAAAAATGCTTTAGATTTGTCTATAAGTTATTCGTAGAATATGTCACAAAACGAATGTTAATAATAATAAATTCTTATATCTCGTGCATTTTTGTTAATATACATATATATTGTGGATTATTACATTCTTACCAAGATTTATATTCATGATTTATCTCTGATTAAAGTCATTATTAAAATAAGTATAGCTTAAATAATACCTTATTTGCCTTTGCGGGAAATGCCACGTTAATGTAATATATGTTGCGTTAAAATTTTTTAATTTAGATGTATGTCATCTACTTATCGCGTAACGAATATGGTATATTGTTCTTATTGAGTATACGGATATACGTGCAGACATGATATATACATCGAACGTATGCATGTAGATTGTAACAGGAGTTAGTGTAGCAGGAGACTGCAGTGAAAAATATATGTATGCGAAAAAGGCAACGATCAATAACAGACATCTGATATACTAGACTACCTACTACCAAGCGTCTTTCGTGAAGTCATAGCCGCGAGGAACGACCGATACTCAACTTTCTTAGAAGAACTTGATAAGATCGATAACACCTTTTGACAGCCATGCATCTTTTGCGAGTGACACCAATGAATGAATACGTGCGATCGATGAGACGTATATATACGAGTTATAGAAAAAACCAGGTTTTAGAAAAAGGAGGTCAAGCGAAAAGCATCAGAGCGATATAAATTGTAATCGATTGTTTCACGACCCAAAAAAGGACAGAAACACCAAATACACCATCACCTCTGATCCACCATTATTCGGACGTTTATATGTTCTTTTGCGCCGTGTTGCATGAAGCTGTCAAAGAGAGAAACATATACGTTGGACAAGCCAGCGCGAGATGAAGGGCATTTTACAGGGGCGTGTCGCGCTTTTGACAGACGGCCCTTTGTGATACTGTTGTACACTGTCCGAAACATCGCCGTCAGCATATCTGGATCCAATTTAGCTCGTTCGCCAAACACCGAGTGACAAACGGCCGGCAAACGCTGTTTATCCCATTCTAATCGCACATACGTTGAAATACAGATTTGAAATACAGGATCTCTCGCAAAGCTGCTATCGATCTTGGGAGACCGATACACACGTGATAAAATTTCGCGCCCGAATCTAACGATTTACTGGCTTGGCGCGCGTACACTTTCCAAGCAACGGTAAGCGCGCGTGCTTCTCATTCTCGATTCCAGTTCCCGTTCCATTTCTGCAATGCATCCGCACCTGCAAGCTGCACTCGCGCATTTTGTTTCGCGACGGTCACGGCACGTTTACGCTTACATACGGTGAATCCGCGCACGGTCGCGGGTCGTTTCAACGATCAGCGGTGGTTCGGATTACCTCGAATATATCTTATACCATGGCGTGTAACTTTTCAAGCAGTCTTGGAGCTGTGGCCGCGATATTTTCACCGTGCGTTTAGCACGCGATATTATGCGCTTTTGCCGTTACGATTCTCGCTTTGCGGAGACACGAATCTTACATTATAGGCAAATAAAACAGCTATACGTTTATCGCTAAACGCGCGACGAGGAAATAAGAGCGACTTATCGAGGCGGGGAAATTATTAGCCCGATAATTACATATCGATTTGCCATCGGTACTTCAAGTAATAGCGCACGACATCAACTGTGTTTACAATAACAGCGCGAAACATCAAGCATATACAGAACATTATTGTTATTTATAGTTGATGATAATGATAAATAAAAGAAAGTAAAAACAATAAAATTAAGTCTTATATAGTTTTCTGGACTTAACAAGGCATAGTTGTTATTTAATGGTTGCATAATATAAGAATTATAGATTTAAAACAAATGATAAAAAGCGCCTTGTTTAAAACAATTAAGACGATTGGTTTTCTTATCGTTTTAAAATGTGAAATGTCATCGATATTTTTTTATTAGAAATGACGCTCTAATAGGAATATGTATAAGTTGTTCTTTAGCTATCTAAAATTTAAATTGCATTTACGTGCATTTATCCTCAAGTGATAATTTCCAGCGAAAATGATAATGACAAATAAAGCTAATATACTTAATATATTTATAATAGTAAGGCTCACACATTTTTCTTTGATATTATTATATAATATATTTAATATCGAAGAATAAATAATTTTTTATTACAAATCCTAATCAAATCTTTATTGAAGAAATTTATTATAAATGATCTAAAGAAGCTATTATTAGAATATTTCTATTGTTTTAAAAAGTATTCTTTATAAAAGAGGATTGTTTATTTTCAAAGTTACCAAGCGACTTCTATATATATTAAAATTATACTTTCACGTAAAACTTAATTTTATGGCAATTTAAAATTCATATATTTGGTTCACTTCTGTCGGGTAAAATACCTATAAAGGTTAAATACTGTTGATACATTGTGACGCATGACGATGTAATCTGACCGAAATATAAACGTAATTATGTAAGCCGAGCGTCCGATATTAGAAGGCCCGCAGACTATTTACTTATAGAGCAGGTCTCATTTCACATAGGAAGGCGGCTTTACGAACTGCCCCATATACCGAGGATATTTTTATCGATGAGTCGTTTACGTGCACGGCCGAAGACAGATTTGACTCTTGGACCAACGCGTTGTCTAAGAAAGCATGGCGCTGTAAACAGGCCGTGACGCAGTCTTATTAATAACTGAGTCTCGAATTATCCTTTTTTCATCGATCGAAGTTATCTTCTATAAGCTAATCCTCCGATAAAGATCGATTAATACTAGTGGATATTAGCGAAAATTAAGAGTTGTGCAATTAATTCCATCGCGTTGCAATTTTCGATGAATTGCACTGCGTAAGTTAACTTGACGTATTTTTTCGCAATTCTATATATGTTTGATATATCGTCATTCGGTTATCGTTACGTTCACACCGACATGTCAGACACGTTACTTCTCAATGTTGCATCGCGGCATCTGGATTTCTTATATCCACGCCACGCCTGCCTGTTATTATCAGCTTGTAGATTTTTACATCAGGTTGCTGATATAACAGTCGTTTATAACGTTTGGACACTCAACGACGATCGACCTACATGCGAAGCCACGTTCGTGCGGGGATTGACGATAACTCATTACGGATCCACTGTTGTTCAACCCGGCGTCGATCCGCCCATCCCCTATCGTCAATTACGGATCGTTACGCGTTGGTTCGACGGTCGATGATCGAGCGCGATTACCGCGATTAGTAAATTGATATACGCGCCAGCATTCCCGCGCGGTTTTGTTTAACGGCGTTTCGCTTCGCGGTGCATATAGGCGAGTCGCGAACGAGACGCGGACTCGGCGAGTTTCTTTCACGAAGGGGAGAAACTAGAAAGAAAGAGCCGGTCGGGCCTCGGGCGCGGGAAAAGAAGAAGAAGAAGAATACGACGACGACGACGATGAAGAGGGAAAAACAAGTAGTACGAAGCTAAACAGAAACGATCCGCAAGGCCGACGAATAAGCTCCGCACTCTTCTTCGTACTCTATCCCGTCATACCAGCTCCTTCGAGATGTTCCTTCGCTCGCGTGTTCGGCTTTTATTCCTCTAATAGATTGCTTTCTCTCCCTTGAACATTCGCGTGTGAAAGTTTACGCAACGCGGAAGCTTGTAAACAAGTTTCGGCACATACGCGTAATTCAAATGATAATTTATTTAGACGAAGAAGGAAATTTTTTCTGTTGAATGCGCACAGTGATTCGGAGATTTACTTTAGAAATGATTTTAATGCCTCTGATATTGCTACGTTGTGTGAAAAATGGAGAGTTATATTCAATAATTTGTTTGCCGTCTGCAAACAAGTTATTGAATATAACTCTCCATTTTTCACACAATGTAGCAATGATTTGTCTCTTGTACGTGATAAAATATCTCGGAACCTTGAACTGTTCTGATGGATAATAGATTAATGCGAAGAGAATATTCTCGAACGGCAGAATCGATTGACCGGTGAACAGAGGAATAATGCACGATATATATCGGTGGATTCATTTCGACAGCGCACAGCGCGGTTATTAAGTTCTTTTTTTAGGTGAGATTGTAGGCGGATAGAGGAAATACATGAAACATCAGACTGAGATACGATTGGATATATTCGAGGTCGTGATCGATCTGTCTTGTCCGCGTCCGACGAGTTATTTTTGTCTCCTTTCAATCAAGAAGCGAAATCTTCCACTTGTTCTTGATCATTTGAAAGTCGCTAGTCTCCGCACGTCTAAAATTATCTGCTGCTCACAGCAGTGGACAAACCGGTGCAAAATCTGTTTATGCAAAAATTTTGAGGATGTTTCACATATTTATATAAGGAGTAATTACAGCACGTTTGGCATATAATTATTATGTTTCTGAGAATTCCGAGTGATGTCACGCACGGGCGACGCAAACCTTAATTTAAATATCTCTGTCGCGATAATCAGATAAATTCTCAAGTGCTATACGATCCAATCGAAGCGAAACCCAGTCCCGTTCCTTAAGGATCAAGAACCTCTAAAATGCGTTGTCGGGTGCGTTCATGGGTGCTGAACGCAGCGCCGCGCGCCGAGTACTTGCACGACCTCGACTTACCGCTTTCAAGGTAGTTAAGGTACGTGCCTCGCGTGACGTTACTTATCCAAGGTCAGAAGATGGCTTTGGAAATTGACGATCGCGTAATTCTCTTATCCTTTATATTTTGTATTAAACAATTTTTGGAATCGATTGAATCTAAATTCTCTCTTCGACAGGCAGCAAATGTCTGTCATATTACCAAATAATATTGCTCATATATATAGGTAACACGCAATATTCTTTTTTTAAATTTAACTATTAGGTTGGGTGATACACAAATGTCAATTTATTTATTTTATTTATTTATTATATATATATATATATTTTATTTATTATATATATATATATATATATACACACACACACACACATATATATATACAAATTTGCTCACCAATGCTGTAGTTTATATATATCTTTTTATTTAAATTATCTCGTTATTTAAAAAAAAATTCATTTCAATTATGTATAATAGAAATTTGTCTCATTTTACCGCACGTAACATGTATAAAACATATTACATTTCTATATTTAAGTTAATATTTGATTACACAATTTGATCTAATATCGGAAAGGCCTATGTGATATATTATTATTTATCACATTATTTAAATACTTTTAATATAACACGCACGAGGTTATATACTTACTGAGCGATTTACTGAGCTAAGATTATTAATTCATATGTCAACGGCGTTCTCCAAGTTCCGAGCACAAGCAGACGTAATTTCCACTGATCTTCCTGGCCCTGTAGGAGTTAAAGGTCAACATGCTGACGTTTCCAGTTTGGTCGATACGTGTTGCATCTGCAGGTGTACCTTAACGAGCGACTTCCGATTCGCGACGTTTATAATTCTACCTGCGTGTTTCGTGATTCGTAACGGTGCTTTTATCGTCATTGAGAAATTCAAATCGAGAAAGATTAATCGTATTTTTTGCTACAAAAAAAGGTCGTTAGTCACTTTTTTAAGGAAAGTGCTTATAATTGTTTGAAAAAAATTTGTAAAAAAAATTAAATAAAAGAAAAAAAAATATCTATATACATATATAAAAAATCGAGCGAAAGAGTAAAAAAATAGTGCAAATTAGAAATTTGCACTTGGCTTCCTCATAGAGGAAGTGATGTCTTAAGATCACGGTCTTACATACAGGTCTCTCAACTCTGATGTGTGTATGTGCCAAATTTATCGAAATTTTTATAACTCCAGAACTGATTAACCAAATCTTAACGAATTGTATATGAAATAGGGGTAGAATTTTCCGGGGAGTACTATAGAGTGTATTTTTGTTACTGATTTTCTGGAAATCGTTTTTTTTATTTTTCTAATTCTTGAGTAAAAAAATTAAAAAAATTGGTTTCCAGAAAATAGATAACAAAAAACTATACACTCTATAGTACTCCCCGGAAAATTCTATCCCTATTTCATATATAATTCGTTAAGATTTGGTTAATCAGTTCTGGAGTTATAGAAATTTCGGTAAATTTGGCACATACATACACACATACCGACATTTTTTAAAATAGCGATTTTTCGACGTTTTATTAGAACATTCTAAACACATTGGCAAAAGCAACTAAAAAAAAATTTTTTTTTACGAAAACAGCTTCCTCTATGAGGAAGCAAAAAATAAAATTATAAATAATTGTTCAGCATAAAATGATATATTTCACTCAGTAAAACACAAACGGCATGCCAAAAATTGTGTACGATTTATTTTTTTTATACTTACATTTTCCACCTGTCTTCTGTTACAGATTTCCATATACGATAAACGAAATCGAGAAAGACGCATCGTGATTGTTATTAGATATGCCGAAGATTCAACGAGATATTTTCCCACGGAGATATAATATTCCGCATTCTTCGCGACTCTAAAGTTTACGTATCGCGCGCGATGCAATCGATAATATCCGGAAAGATCGGAAATATCTTTGTGAAAGAAGAACGCAACGCGTCTTATATATGAAGACTGATAAGATGATAGAACGCGCGGCTCGTCTTACAAATGGTTGACGTGATGTCGCACACACATCATTGAAAATCGAAGATTGCTACGGCTCACTTTACAAATGGTTGGATGCGATGTCGCGCGTACATAATTGAAAATCAAAGATTGCTCCTCCGATCGGGGGCGGCGGCGATGTTCAGGAACGAGTATTTAAGCAGGACACGGAACTACGCGAGAGCTGTTAAGAAAAGGATTGTGGTATAGTCTTACCGCCGGCTATTATGACGGATTACTTGGATCCACATTTTGTTCGGGCTCTCTGCCGTGATCCAGAAAGACGAACCCTCCAGGTGAGTAAATAACATTTGTTCCCTATTAGTTGAGTTTTTTTTTTTTAGAGAAAATCGAATCGAATGACACATACCCGTCAATTTTGCGAGCAATTTTATGAGCATAGGTACAGTCTATTTATTCGATATTTGGACGTAGCGTGTGTGTAGAATTATGAGTGTGCAAGTTGGTCGCGCGCGACAATATACACATATACCTTTATCTGCAAACGCGTATGTTCACAACGGCGTAAAGGTTAAAGGGCATCGTCGGCATCTTGAGGCAATACTATCTAAACTTTCAAAACTACCAACTTTCTGTTACTTTTTATTGTTACGTAATTGTGATAACATTTTTCGTGTGAATCTTCCGTAGGCCAATAACTATTTCATATTCATCGAAAAAGAGAATACGATTAAAATATCAATATGGTTAGATATCGAGAGAGCGTTTTATATGAACTAAAAGCACTAAAACGAACATATTTTAATTGTTACGCTTCATCAATGGTAGTAAATGTAATTGATATTAGAGTGATGTAGATTTTGCGTTTTTATTTGTCAAAGTACGCTTCTATATTTTATATAAATGAAAATGAAGGAATATGAAATATTTTGATTGTCGAATAGTTGACAGATCTCTTTTTGCGATGTTTACCCCGTGAATGGTGATTAAAAGTTTATGAAAAATATTTGACTCGTGTTTGTTTAAAAAATATTCCGCGGTTCAAGTTCTACTTCCCTCGAATTTTAATTAATCAAGTATTTGTCTCTTGAATTATATATAGGTAACCGATTCGCGGAGTACCTAGAGCATATTGAATCTTCTTTGATTGCTTTCTCTTTTGTTCGATTTTTCATCGTTCTTTTTCTGTCAATTAATCAATTATCGCGTTTGCGTATCGAATATAATGCACGTGTATCTAACAATAAGTATTGTATGTGTGGTGAAGTGCAGTTTGATATTGATACACACGACAGTATTGTAATCGAGATTTGTTTTCGTCAAATACTATTTGCTTTTTTGATTGGATTCCTGCTTTGATTGTTACCTGCATTTGGAATTTTTAATTAATCAGGGCAATAAAGATATATTATTTATCTATTATTTGTAATATTTTAATCACAACATATTTGTTATTATTTATGGAATTTTATTCTTTGAAAGTGACAAATAGAACGATCGTTTTTTCTGTCTCGTGAAAAACACGGAACGTCTCGTGGTATCGGCATCCTTATAAATCAGTAATCCGAAGAGAGAAACGTGTATCAACGGTACGCGAAGAATGTTTCCGAAGAACGTGCATCGTAGATCGTGTAGACCGATAACAAGTCTTAGAAAGTATAACAGCAATATATATTCTTTGCACTGCTAGGTCGTGAACATCTCAGATAGTATATACGCGTGCGACTAGAGTACAAAGAGAAAGAACACTCTCTTAATTACGAGGTCGGATCCTTGGGAACATCTTCCGATACAAACGCAAACAAACCTTTAGCCACATGTTGCGTTCCTCGGTACGAAATTAATCCGTTCTTTTTTATTACAAATTAAAAATATGTATTTTAAAGAGTAGGAATATACATATATATATTTCTAATTTGTTCTAAAAGAGCATTATAAATTTTTTGGTTGGTACACAAAAGTGCCATTTATCTAGCTGAAATACCAGATAACATTTTTCGGTCTTCTATGAGACTCATTTTATCGGAACGCGGAAATCAATGATTTGTCGTGTTTGTGCAATGCTAATCAATCTAATCATCGTCACGATATGCACGATGCCGGCTAATATACTTTCTCAGCGAGTTTCGACAACACGTTGCGCCATCGTTAATGATCCAAGGAGATTCTTTCGCTAGTGTCGTTCTCCATCGGTGATTTACTTGATATACGTAACCTTTTCACATTTTTCGCAAAAAAAGATATATAGCCGAGTCTTTATCCAAAACAAGCCATTAACTGACAATTGCTAGGCGAGTTTTAAAAATAATCTTGAAAAAAAAGGTTAAAAGAATATCGTATTTTATAATAAAATGTTTTATAACATATATTAGTTCCAAGAATTTTCGTATTTATCGAAACAGTTCGATACAACGAAGAGCTCTATTATAGTCCCCGTTATATTTAATTGTTCAGTTCTTTCGCGAATCTCGTGTTCCCCGTTTATGTCAGCGACACGATAAAATAATTGTTATTCAAATAACACGCTTTATCTCTGTATGCTCGCGTAAAGAGCACTTAATGATAATTTATAGTCTCGGAAATGCTTTATGCGAAGAAAAAGCAGCGTACGTAGATAAGATATAGTGCGTGTTAGCTTTATGCGCTAGCGTTTTCTCCAGACAGTGCCGCATAGCACGAAAATTTCGCAGATAGTATGGTTTCTGATTGTGACGACGCCGCGGTGTGTCATGCCTCATAAACTATGCATAACTTTGCGTAACAGTCGAAAACTTGGTCTACGATGGAGGACGTTTTCGATGACGACAATAATTCAGTTTTATGTTCGTGAGGATTTCCTTCAAAATCTCACGGGACACGGGCTGCGCGTTGTGGCGCATCGTATCCATACGCGAAGATCGTCCGGTGTTCGCTCCACTTTTCGTGCGAAAAAGGAAGAAAGGAGTCCGAGATCGCGCGCTGGCAAAGTCGAGCGAGATAGTCTGTTCCCTTTTGCGTGCGAAACGTTCTCATCAGACTCAGCGGCATCTTCGAGATACTTAGGCGTATATACACGTTCGCATATTTATTATCTCGTTTGGACTCCCTTGGGAGTTTGTCGCGTTACGATGCGCCACATCTGGCGACACTTAATTCTGTCGCGATACGCGGCGATTCTGTATACAGTTGAGGTAATACGAGTAGATCTCAAATTGAAGGTTAAAACGTAAATTGCTAGCGTTTATAATTCAAATTAAGTACGAGTTTGCGGTGTAAAGGCGTTTATTATATGACTTGAATTAATAACTTACTTTAACACATATATTGTTTTCGTTTTTTTTTTTCAGTATTAGTTTAGTAACTGCGATTATATATTTTTATCTTTCTTAAAGCGTTTGTAGGTGTGCATAAGCAAGAATATATATTTTCACGCACAGCATAATATTTTGAGATGAACGCGACTGAAGCGTGCAAAAATCAATTGCAAAGTGCTGATGCAGTGAACGTAAAAATCAGATGTACTGGAAACCGCACTTATATATGTCGCTGCCGTCGCTGTATATGACGCGTGTTTCGAACGTAGTTTCGCATAATTCGTTCGTAATCGCATGGGAAAATGTAATTATTGCGGTGAGGGACATTTTCGGAATTAGTCGAACGAAATTGGTATCGCCGCGCGTTTCGAGTCAACAGCGGCGCGGGCGGTTCGGGTCGGTATATACATAGGTAGTGCTATAACGCTGATTGCGGTTGGCGTTCGCAAACAACCCAGACGAAACGGCGCCGACGAGAGTTTGTCCGAGAGTT
Organism: Temnothorax americanus; assembly: GCF_048541705.1. NCBI lineage: Eukaryota > Metazoa > Arthropoda > Insecta > Hymenoptera > Formicidae > Temnothorax > Temnothorax americanus. Next base: position 8,016,910 of record NW_027509442.1, read on the forward strand.
GGAAACACGCGCATACGTCCCGCTGGGATGGACGGATATAGGCAAGTTCGATCGGCGATCCAGCGTGAAATTGTGCGACGATCCCGCGCGCGTATCCAACGGAGGTGACTCGAGGGTAATTAGATTCGCGATAATTTGGTATACCGATCAAAGTTGCCACGCGTGAACACGAGCGTTATTGCGACTCACAATCAGTCGATATATGTATATAGACATATATACAAGGTGCAGCGCGAGTTTGGACCGTTAATTTCGCCGTCTGACACTTGCGAGTTTTAATCTTAAAATGTTAAAACGTATAACAGGAATTTGGAGAAGCGTTACTGCTCCGGATTATTGTTTATGGCTTTCAATAATTTACTGTACTGTTTACATGATTTATATACTATTTTTCCAAACTAATGTCGTAAAAAGCATTAAAAATCATCATGTTTAATTTGGACGCACGCGTGTATTGATGTGATATTGTTAATTTATACTCTTGACATCAGACGCGGAAGTTAGAAATGCTCCAGAACCAGAACCTTCCGCACAACTTGAAACGGATGGAAATAGCGTGCGGCAAATGCACGGTATACGGGAATTTGTAGATCACTTTTATATACACCGATTTACCGCCGTTAAGTACTGATTTATCCACGATCCGCACCGGCCGACGATTTCCGCGCGGACGCGTTGCGCGTGCCCTATATCACCAATAAATAGATCGCCCTGCGATCGTAACGAGGCAAATTGGGTTCGTGACGATCACTTTATCTCGCGACCGCAATTTTCTGCTAAAGTTAACGCGACGGTCGCGCGGTCGTCGCGGAAGACACGCGCGATGATACCGATTAGGAAAACGTGTGTACAGCAATTCCTTTCACGGGCTTCAATCTCCGAGCGGGATCTTCTCAGACCCAGGCGTCGCACTCACATTTATTTCGTTCCCTCCTCTGTTCCAGGATCTGCAGATCATATACTATGGGCTACTGGGTCTGGAGGCGTTGCGTCCGTGCAGAGACTCCGTTCTCCGCGGACTCTGTAAGATCGTACGTTACGAGAGACACCACGCGAACCATGTCCTATATTAGTAAGTATTACTCCCTAGGCATGTCGCGAGAAACACGAGATTGTTGTATGTATATACGTAAAATTTCAGTTTTACGTCAACGATTTTTAGTCAATTTTCGAAAAAACAAAAAATATATGATATCAATTTTAGGTTAATAATTTTCAGTCGATTTTCACAGAAAAAAATAGATATATATTTGTTTTGTGTTAAAAAAATTATATTAGTTATAAAAAGATATATTTTAACGAAAATATATTGTATTTGGAAAAATCACAAAAATTTCACAAAAATTAAAGCATATTTTTGTGAAAGGAAAAAGACGCTCGTATAATTCAAAATTCTGTTATTGTGGAATTTTACTATAGGATAAAATCTAGGAGAGTTGCCAGTTATTGATTTCTTTATTTACCAGCACATTTCTATTTGCGTTTTATTTTAAAATTAGAGCAACCGATATTTTTGGCTTAAAAGGACCGATACTTTTGATCATCATTTGTAGGTCAATCTTTTTATCTTGAAAGTGAACATTGAAATTGTTTGGGTTAATTTAATTTTAGGCTATATTGATAATTTCGTTAGAAGAATTTAGGTTCGAGTGCTCTTGAATAAAGTGTCGTGGAAGAGTCAAGGATGTCAAACGTATATGTATTTGTGATTGACAACGAAAGTCGCGAATCTATTATTACGCGTGTATTTGAGAATTTTATTTCCAAAAAATTAAATAAACTTAAAATGACAAAACTTGAGTAACTTTAAATTTTTAGTCGGCTTTATTCTTTATTGTTGAAAGCGAGAGATGAGATACGTGAAGTGGGCATTGCATGTCTAAACGTCCAGAGATGCGTATGATTGAATATTTGAGATTTTCGAATCAAACATTGTAAGATATTTATAATTGTAATTTAGAGCGTTCTTAAGAAAACTTTACGAAAAGGAGAATTCACGAAAATTCTGAGATGTCAATTCAAGATTCATGAAATAACTTGTGAACGAAGCTATATGTTGCATGTGCAATTGTATGTACCATGTGTACAAAACGTAATAACTGTAGGCAGTGGCTGCGATATTCATCGTCAGTATTGAAAATCTATAGTTTATGTCACGTCACGTGCACTATAGATTTTCAGTAGTGGCAGTGAACATCGGAACATAAGGTTTATGGTTTATACCTATGGTACATATACCTTCAGATGTAATTTAAATCTCGCGAAGAAATCTTCTTTATCGACAATCTGATGATGCCGCGAAATCCTCTTATCGAGTCGCGATAGTCTCGTGTATCGTGAGAGAAACTTGCAATACAACTACAGATGTCGCTGTAGGTTGCATTACTCTCCGAAAAATAGGCGGGTGAATGATAGGCGAATATAGTCATCGGCGATCGGCGTCGAGTGATGGCAAAAATGATGGCGAATAGAAATGATCGGCAAGTAGAAATAGAATAATCAAATATCCATCGTTTATTTAGACGTGCTATCGCGCAATCTTGTTTCCTGTCAAACAAGAAAAATAGGATAATAGAGATGTACGCAGGAATTACATCAATTTCGAGAATAGGATTGATCGATCGATCTGTGAAAACACCTGCCCTAAACACTTTTTATTTAAAAACGAGAACAAATGGAATGTTATAATTTTCAGCACCGGCGAGTTGGCTGCAAGCTGGTACATACTTCTCTCCGGCTCCGTGTTCATCGATGGATCCATGTTTCTCCCCCGTTCAAGGTAAGATTATATACTAATTTAATATATCACGGAACGATATATATATATTTTCTTATTTTTGTCTCGTGAGACAAAAATCTGTTTTTCTACGTAGAACGATTTTATCTCTCGTTCCCATTTTTTTTCCTACGGTCAAATTCGCGACGTGAAAAACGTGAGAAAGCACGACGATGAACTTTCTCTTGACGGATGCTCGTTTAATTGACTTTTTAACTATTCGTCGGTATTCTGGTCTCACAGTTACGCGCGAGAGCCAAAATATAGGGAGAAAAGGTCACGTATATTTCTAGACGTTCAACTGACATTTCCGTAAAACGAAGACATTCATAATCCGATATAGGTCGCATAATCATGAGAGAATGATTGTTACGGAAGATTTGTTTTCTACAGAAACGCGTGCTGTGGATATTCGTATGCGGCGCACGAAATAGTAGCGTACTTTATTGCGGCCAGATCTTCGTATGTGTGGCATCTTCCCAACGCTGCCATATCTTTTTTTACTTTTTAATATCGTACCGAATATTCGTTTTACGCGAGGAATAGAAATCGATCGTGACTCGCCGCACACATTGTAGCTTCGCGTATACCGCCGGGTGTATTTGACAACCGTGCCAACGTTACGTGTGCGTGTTCTTCAGGAAATTTTTAATAAAATCTTTGAAAGAGAGATCGGATTGTCTTTTGCTTTTATCAAAAAATATTCGACACTTGTTTCACGTTTGAAAAATTGTTTCAATTTTTTCAAATAAAAAATGTTTTTAAATCAAAAAATTGGTAAAGCGGTGAAACTTATTAAACATGTGCTATATATTTGCTCGATTTGATGAAAGAAACTTATAAAATTATAATCTATATTTTAATTAGAAGGTTTTATATCGTTTAGCTACGATAATGTAACGACTAAATATAAAAATTAGATTCAAATTACCATGCACGCACACATTATAGATAACTACAAGTCCGCTTTTCGAAACTTTGTATACGTAATGAATCGTCTCATTATTTCACCGTTCTCCTATTTTCTCCCACGTTAAACTCGACGAGCAAAGTTATAACGAGCGTATAAAGCTTATATCGTCGCGTTTAGGGACGTATACGTCATAATGCAACTCAGCAACTAATGGATTAATGGTCGTGTAATTCGTGCAGCGACGTTATTTCGAGACACAGCGTACGTCGCATGCGGAGCGCTTGTAAATTGGCTATACTCCGTCAGGGCTATGGTCACAATTTTCTTTTTCATACTCAGTATATCCCTTCAACCGCGGGAATTCTCATTAATCGTGCATTCCTAAGGTATACGCAATGAGCGAATAAAATCGAAACGTCTTTTTTGAATTTTCGATATATCGTTTATTTATTCGAGACTTCGAGAGGGCAACGGTTTCTCATTTATCCATGTAATGAATAATTTTTCTCTCTTGCACGAGCGACAAACATTATTCAATTTTTACATACGTACTCGTATATATTTACGAAATAAAAAATGCCCGATCCGTGTAAAATAGAAGGCAATGTCTTGTCTATAATTACTGTAATTACTGATGGCGATTCAAATCTCAAAATTACAGCCTACATTAATTTCTCAAAAAATGTCCCAAGTGTTTTGTAAAAGCAATTCATACAAAATTCAAATTTTGACCGTGATAAATAAGGACTAATAAAGGGTTAATGAAGAAAAGCTGAAACTTCCGCGTTTAGCGTATGGCGGGCTATGATATAACAACTAAATCGATGTTTTATTTTGTTCCTTCCGTTTAAAGAGACTGTTTAAGCGGAAGGCACACGCTCGCTCGTGCACGATGTGGGCGCTCTTCTTTACTGACGCGCGATGCCGCTCGCGGAAAAAAGGGAATGTGGAGCGCTTATTATCCGCGGTCATCACACGCTCGGTTGCCGCTTGGTGGAACGGGACGTTCTTTCGCGTTGCACGCATCTGATGTGCATAGACGAGCGGACGACGGCGACTGGCGACAGAGACGCGGCCAGTCGCGGCCGACCGCGCGCGCGAGTACTATCGTAAGAGAAGCGTACAGTGCCCAATTCCAACAAATTAATCTCTGTACGACCGTTTTGATATGTCGTTTCCTCGTTCCTCCGTTCCCTCCCGCTTCCCTGGGATCCTCTCGATGATAGAGCGGACGCGACGTCGCTCTAGCGTGTCCGCAAGACCGCGGCGCGACATACTTCCGAGGGGAGGAAATTCTAGGCGACGTTCTGTCAGTTCTGTGTATGCGTACGCGCATATATGTGCATGTGCATTTCCACCTTGGTTAGAGGAAAGAGAGAGAAAGAGAGAGATACGTTTCACACGGTGCAAACTGCAAACGGGCGGGCCGCACTCTGGCGTCCCGCATATGGGTTTTGCCTCGACGTTCCCCTTCTCCGTCCTCGATCCGCATGTAAAAATCTGTCGGCGAACGTGGGGCGTGGTTACGTGGGAGAACCTTCCCCTCTCGTTCGCTCGTTCCCTATCTATCTCTCTTTCGCATTTTAACTCCGCTCTTTCCCATCGTCTTCGTCTCTTACCTCCTTTCTCCATCTCCTTTCCATTACCGGTGTCACCATTTCTCGCCTCTCTACGATGATGAAATGACACTTCTCTCGTTGTTGTTTCTTAATCTCGTGTCTTTTTCTTTCTGTCTGCGTGTTCATTCATTTTGCCTTATTGTATATCCGCGCGTTTATTTTTTATTTATTTATCTCGCAATCGCGCAACACATTAAGAAACTATATATTCTAATAGGATATATACATGCAGATAATAAACTTTATTATTCCTTTTCCAATTTTTAATTTATCACTTTCGTGAACAATCTTTTCGCGCTGTTCTGTCGTTTTTTTTAGCTGTATTTAATTACATTTTTACAACTTGTGTTTTTTCTGCCTTTTCTGCCTTCATCCCTTCTTTATAGTGTTTACGTTATTTAATAGTTCTTAATTCTCATTGTGTCTTTTTTTTCTCTCTCGTCTTTCTTTCTTTCCTGCTCCGTAGCCTCTCATTTCGCTGGTCTTCTCTCTGTCGTTCGTGCCGAAAATTTACGAACTCGCCCGAGAGGTACTTCGGTATAAATGGCAGAGAAGAGATCGGCCAGGTTGAAGAGGATGAAAGGGGGAATGACGAGGACATCCTACTTAAAGCGAGTAGTTTGGTGCAACAGAGACGGAATTAGAGAGCGAAGTAAATTGAGAGAGAAAAAGCGAGAGAGAAAGAAGGATAAAGAGCGAGAAAGCGATAGAGTGAGAAAGGTTGGATGCAGGGCTGTATACGCTACTCATCTGGGTCCGTACCATCGATACTAAATTTCGCAATTAAATCAAGGTATAATAATCAGCAAAACTGAAATATTTTATTTTGCGAAAGCTCTCGTAGCTCTTGAAATCGATTATGTTTTCTATCATTATCTCATATTATATGAACTACAATATCTCGCAATCACGCGATAGTTACTATAAAACGATATCTCAAATTTAATCATTGTTAGTATAATTTCTTCTTTATCACTGTATTCACCAGTATATCTGCGCTATAGTTAACATTTTTTACAATTGGAATGCAAGTGTGCGTTATGAATAAGATATAACTCGCCCGTTATAATGTCACATCGACGCAATTTGAATCGGTCAACTGATATAAAAACAACACGTAACACGATCGCTATAGTATAGCATCGACGCAATTTTAATTGGCATGTCACATCGAATAAACTGCGCCGTGCAATGTTCTGCGTTACAAGCAGCTCGAAAATAGTGTTGGTCGAAATAAAACTGTGTTATGTCAACGAAGTTTTCAGTAATATCCATCACGTTACACAAAAGCACGCAATACTCTGACAATGATGCTCTGACCCGTTGATGCGATTTCGGTTAATTATGCACGATCCGATGCATCTCATACGAAACATAACCATTGCGTAATATGTTTCAATGTCGTAACGATTTAATCACATATAGTCCCACACACGCATACGCACCGCCGTAATTTTATTTATATATATTTATAGATTTGAACACTTGTGTGCCTTTTAAAGTATATGATAACGACGTTCAAGCGTGGCAAGCGAAATACGATTGGCTTGCTGGAAATACTTTGGAAAATGTCTGCGAAAGCTGTGAAAGAGAATATTGGAAAGAACGAAAGTAGAGAAAAAGCAAATATAATCTCGAAAGTAAACTATGAGAAAGAACTGAGTTTGACATATAAGGACGATTAATAGGACGATCAACTACGATTTATTTTATATAGTTGTCATTAATCACTCGAGATTAGATTATTATATCGTGCATATTCTCGTTATAACGAAAAATATTATTTTGATAACGAAATTACATGAGAAGTATGGCACGTAGAAAAAATATTTTTGAATTTGAAGAATTACACGTCTCTCGAGCGGTTGAGCGTAGCAAAATTATCTTACGAAAGCACTCGACTATAGCGATGATAGTTTTCTACTAGTCGCGCCCACATCCTGTAAACACTCATCGGTTCTCTACGGAAGGAATTCCACCTGGCTCGCGCGCGCCGGATACGCTCCTGGCCAGCGTGAGAGAAAGAGAGAGAGAGAGAGAGAGAAAGAGGCCAGCCTCACCTACCAAGAGAACCTCCAGTCTTGTCGAGAGTTCCGTGGCGGTCGGCGAGCGTTGCGATTAATAGCGACTGCACCCGCGAATCGCATTCCGATCTCGCGATTTCCAGTTCGGAGTACAGAGTCCCGCGCGTCCGGAGGATCACTCTCTTTCTCTCTCTCTCTCTCTGCAGAGATGCGGTCGCGCCCGCGCCCGCGCCGGTCATAAATCGAGACTAGAGAGTCCAGAGGGGTGAAAGTTCTGATGGACCTTACGATGGACCGTATCGAGACGGCGTCGGGACTGTCATTCGTCCGATGGTACTAGCGTCGGAACGCGAGACGTGTGCCGAATATCGGGTTCGCGGATCGACGCGCCGCAATTTGATCGATATCGATGGATTTTCTCCTCCCCCTCCCCCCGCGCTCGTGTCTCATCCGTTCAAAAGTGACACCTTCGCCAGTGACGAATCCTCTCGCGAATCCTCGATCGCGCGCTTCCCGGCTTATAAAACCGGATGCAATTTCGTTTCCCGTCTGCAAGTGACGTAATTGTGCCCGAGGAGACGAAGCACGGTTGTGTCGCGCGCCGTTACGCAAAACGGAGCGTGCGTAATTTTCATCAGGAGCCGATTAACGTGGGATAGCTATGAGACCTTGGAATTAAAGACATTAGGAAGATTGCTAACGGAGAGGAGGAGAGAAAGGGGGGGGGGAGAGAGAGAGAGAGAGAGAGAGAGAAAGAGAGAAGAGAGTAGAGAGGAGAAAAGTTGTACTTTCTGAATATATCGGGCTGAGCATATCTCCGTTCCTTTCGCCGCTTCGACGAGCGATAATACGCACAAATTTCGCGGCACGATCGAGATAAGCACGGAAATATTTCAACGCTTTCTACGTGGGAAGCAAGAGCGGATGACGTTTGCTTAAAAAGATCGTCTGTTGCTACGAGTTATATCTTCAATCTGACTTAATTGTGATTGTCCAAAAGACAATCGAAACCCGTTGTCACCGCGAAGGAGAAAGTCGCCGCTGAGCACATCCAATTTCGCGGAGACCGCTTCATCGAATTAACAATCGAAGAGCATTCCTTTTTGGAGAAAAGTACCTCGCGTATCGTCATCCATCAATTTATGCGGAAATGGAATACAGGGTTTTCGTTTCATGAAAGGAAAGTTGAGACCCGTTATCGTCGTCTACAAGAGAGAGAGAGAGAGAGATTTAAGAATCACGTGCGCGCGTTGACTTGGCGAAGATACATTCGAGTTTTCTCAAAGTGTCTTGTCGTTGCGAAATATCGTCAGGAGCAAAGATAAATCTTCATCGGGGTCACGACGTTCATCGAACGTCGAAGAGAGAAGTCCTTTCCGTGATTCCGAAGGTAACCGCGCGCGGATGTTCGGGCGATTCGTGTCTCGTGTCTCGTGTCTCGTGCAGTGACCCGCGCGCTTTCGCGACGCGACACCTCGCGCTTCGCAAAGGTGCCTGCCTGCCTGCCCGCGTGGATCAGTGGAGCAGTCGATGCGCGGAAGGTTTATCACGTTTATGACGTAATAATCGATTCGCCGATACCAGCGAACATCTCTGGATTTTTCACAAACCGAAACGACGATTAATTCGCGATCTTCCTGGCGAATATCAGGCTGTTATTCAGTGCGCTGCGAAACGACGAGCGTTTTTACGAAGGTCAGCGCATATTCGGAGAGCGCAACAATCGTTCGACGAGTATCGGCCGAGGTATTTCGCGGGATCGGTTTGGTTTGGTATTCGGCGCGCGGCTCAGGAGAGCGACCGCGTTTACGAGAACGCGGAGTAAGCGTGCGGCCGAGGCTCTCGGGGCCTGTTCACTCCGCGCGATAATCGTCGCCGTTCGCTTTCACCGCAGCCTCGACTCGCAGACTCGCACGGCACTCGCGCGCGGCACAGCACAGCGGCGGCAGGTATTCCGGTATAATAAATCTAATAGCGAGCCTGGAGTAACGGTTTACGACGAATATTATCCCGGCGTGAGCGGTCCCGCGAAGAAGAGCCGTCTGCGCCGACGAGCAGATTGCGCGTCTTATGAAATTGCGCGCGGTTGAAGTTGAGGCTCGAGAGAAAGATTAGCGAGGAGGATCGCGAAAGGCGAGCCTGCGCAAGTGGGTTGCGCGATTCGCGCGCGCGATAGAAACTTTTCCAGAGTTCACGAGGTCCCGACGAGAGTGACCGACGAATTGGGATCGAATCTCGCGCCGACTGCGTTGTAACTTCTGCGCGGGTCACAACGTAAATCGACGGGTCGAGAGGCGAGCAAATATTTCAACGTGGTTTTCGAGCGCGTTTCGGATCGAAAGAGAGATAAGATCCTGATGAAGGAGTAGGCGATCGCCCGAATGCGCGGTAGGATACCGAGGTCATCGCTCATCGCTCGTGGGGTGTACGGACGCGATTTACCCGATCGATCGATCGATCGACTCGGCGATAAGAGGCGCGAGGTTTTAACGGGGTCAACCGTCGACGGCGATGTCGCCGGCCGCGGCGTGAAGACACGAGTCGCGACGATCGCGAGTTGCTGCCCAACGTGAATCGCGCTTCGTCGGGTGGAGCGCGTCACCTCTCTCTCTCTCTCTCTTTCTTTCTCTTTCTCTCTCAGAAGTCAGAGAAGTCAAGCAGCGCAGTAAAAAGCCGGCAAGCTGGATGCTACAGACGGTGCCTCGCCCCCTCCGCCCCCGCCCGACATTACTGTCACGCAGGATGACCGGTGAGAAACTTTAAATCATTCTTAACGACTTGAACCTTTGCACGTACGAAGAGAACGCGCGCGGTAATGCAGCGATGACATGTACAATGTTATTAAAAATGCGTATACGTGACGGGCAAAATGATAAATTCTTTCGCACTTTAGAATTAATTTCTCGAGGACGTATGTTTACGTTCTATAAAATGAACGCTGTACGTTTTTTTACTGTTTATTCATACAAGCTTAAGCGAATATTGTTGTCTAATTGTGACGTTCAAAGGATGTCTGAAAGATTAACGTGCTCTTTCTTGGAAAGTTATTCCAGTAGGACTAACTTGCGCATAATAATAGGTTTGAGAATTATTCCAGCGTTTATAAATTCAAATAAAAGATTTCTTTAGTGCAACTTTTATGATTATTAAATTAAATAAACGTTCTGTCGACTACAAAATAGCACGTATCGCGCAGGCGTTCGTGCAAGAAATTGTGTTCGATAAAATTAAGATTTATCGTGAGCAAAAATAATACTATTAAAAATTTATAAAAATTAAAATAAGATTAAACACGAAGAAAAAACGATCTGTGTTTAATTAAGATAGGGGAAAAAAAGTTGAATTATGTTTGTGTTATTGCTGACACATGCGTTTTATCGCGAAGTGATGTATAATTAAGATTGAATTGCAAAGATTTTATCTGTGACTGAAACGCACGTGTATGTATAATACATATATGTTCGAAATTTCAATGATAATTAAGAAATAACAACAATATGTGAGAGAGGCAAAAAATAACAAACTTTTTGTGAGAGAAACAAGTTTTTTTTTATATCTGGATACATAAATTAACCGAGTTAAGAGTTCAATAATCGGAGCTGTTTCTGTACTTATTGTGAGTGAATTGGTCACGAATCAGTCAGGTATCAGATTATCGCTGATTATATCGTAATGAATCCGATCAGTTGCTAGAGATGGATATTAGGGATAGACAGGAGTTTTGAGTGAATAATTTGATACCTTCCTTCTGGCTGAACGGCTTTGATCCGCGGAATAATGGGATGGCAATCATTGGGGCTCAGCTGCGATACATTTCTGTCGTGGTTAGCTTTCGGACGGGTATTGTTTCGTGGCTGTCACACGTGCGTGCGTGCACGTGACACGGAATCGTCAATATCTCGCGTCACGTTTCACTCCTCTTTGGTGGACAGCGAGTGTATCGCGTTACGGTAGGTAAGGCCTATCGTAGGATAGAACAGTGCCGATATGCCGATTGAGAGTCACGTTTCATGGATTAAAACCGATTGGGATATAAAAATCTTAGGATTGCGTCTGTGTATAGTAACCAAAACTCGTCCCATTGCAACATTTTTCTATCTGTGTTATAGACTGATTGTCCAAAATTGAGTCTTTTTGCATTATTCCGAAATATATAAAACTGAAAGCATTTTTTAATTTTAAATCGGAAATTAGAAATTAAACTAGATAAATAATATTCAAATGGCTCCGCGGATTAAAATTCAGTATGAAGAATAGGGCTCGGAAAGCCGTGAGGATGTTCGTGTTTTATTATTTTAAATTAGATAAATTAGTAACTTATTGTATAAGAATAGAATAAAATGCATTGAAGTATAGTAATACCATATTTTAACGAAGTAAATATTTGAAAATTTTAGAACAAGCATATCTATTAAAATACATAACTTTTAAGATCATCGGCTTTAGAAAGAGAGGGGATGCGATTATATTAAGGAATTTAAAAAATCCAAATTTTTTATTTCGTTCTATCCGAATAATTTAAGATTTTTGGGAAACAGTATTTTTAGATAAGATCTTTGCCTACTTTTACATTTTTTATATTTGTTAGGAATTTATCGGGAAAATTTATTCATGAATTTAAAATATTGAAATACATTATGTAAATACACTCGTTCTTATCTTGTTACGAAAGCACTTATAGCAATAATTGTCACAAAACACAGCTCTTCGTCGACATTTAACATTTTTCGGTACGATTCGAAAGGACAATTTTAAGAGGAAATGAGATAGAAATGAGATGAAACAGTTATCTAATTACACTTGTATTTCCATATATTTCTATTTTCGTTGCGATGTGAAAGTATTTTATTAAAGATTTCAGAGTTTTGTAACTGATTGTTTCCTATGATATTTAAATGGAAAACAACGCTTGGTCAGCTAGCATTTTATTGCCGTAAACTTCCGGCGACCCTTTTGATATTGTTTACAAAGTAATGTATTGATTTTTCATTGGTTGAACGAATACATCGCTTTATCTAGCCGTTTCGTCGTGATTTCAGAACAAGGGGAAAAGGCAGAATGACGTGGGACACTAACGTATATTATATCTACGTGGTGTTCGTAAATAAATATGAGTCACACAGATCGTTCTCATAATAGAATTTGTTTAAAGGTTTTTTATGTGTGTGTGTGTGTGAGTAAGAATCAATACTTGGAGATTAATTTAATTTATATGAAAGAAAGAGTCATTAGGGGTATTCAAATAAGTTAGAGTTTAACGGTTTAACAGGTTATGTCGGGTTAAAGTCGGGTAAAAAGTTAATTTTTAAACTTTTAACCCAAAGATTAATGTGATAGATTAATGAGTGACTTATGTATTTTGCATAACCTTAAAGAGTAGCGCGCCCAAAGTTAATTAATTAACTTTTTACTCGACTTTAAATCGACATAACCTGTCAAACCGTTAAACTTTAACTTATTTGAATATCCTTATTGTGTGTCAAGAGGTGTTTTTTAGTAACAAGGTGCTACTGTATATAATTGTCTTTTTTTACAACACCCGATATATTTTGTCTCAATATGACGCAAGTAAATTGAGGTAATTATTGGTTCTCATGAAACAATTAGACTGCAACAATAGTTATTGTTGCCATTGTGTATAATGATTGTTACGTTGGATACGATCTTCTATTGTCACCTGCTCTTTCTAGTTTCTATAATTCGCTTCACCAACGACTGATACCCGAGGTCGAATCGAATACACAAGTCGGTTTATATTCGATGGTTTTCGATTTACATGATTAATACGCTTCCTACAGCGTTTGCGTTAATTTGTAGATTTGTTAAATGACATTTGCACGAAAAGAGAGCGATGAAAAATACACAGGTAGTTCTTGTCTTGACATTCAGTTTAAATCTAGATTTCTAATTTAGAAATCTAGATCCACATTCTCTCGACATGTACTAGAAGAAAAATTATGACGATAGAAATTTTATACTTTCATATATTTAACAGATCTTTCGATGAATTTGAAGTCGATGTACGTGAAAACTTTCACAAACTTAATTGAATATTTTATATCAAAGTTAAAAAGATTTTTACGATTTTTAGGAATAACAAAATTTTCCTTTCTATTTAGTGTTATACAATTAGCGTAGAAATTGTTCGCGAGGATCGTAAAGACGAATCGTTGTTGGAACGATCACGGTTCGTGACGCGGATCTCCTGAATGAGGTTTCTATCATCGTTGCGTTGGTTCGTTAATGCTCCACTCACTATGCATAGCTCCGAGGTCTCGCAACGTCAGCGTCTGTATCGACCGACTTCCAATCTGTAAGCCGCAGTGGTTCGAGCTTGGTACGAATAGAGCGCAAAGTCGATAACTCGGGCTACTACGATCTTTGTATCGAAAAAAAATGACAGGGTCCACCGGACAAGTCTAATAATAGTATGGGCTTTATTGCTCGTGCTACATACATAAGAGGGTTCGTGGGCACGTAGATGCGAAACGGGTACGTTGTATCGTCGGAGGGTACATTTTGTTTAGTTGCGGTAGTAGCGGTACGTGTGATGTTCTACACCTTATCGGCCTTTCCAAGTCAAATTAAATGCTGTGCTTGTCGTGGGAGAAAGTTTTGATCCAAACCCGATGATTTATAGTAATGATCCGCGAGAGAGTTATGGCACTGTATCATGTATTTTTGACATTTTAAATAATATTAATATTGTTCATTTAATACGCGTAAGATCAACTATACCTTGCCGCTATACAAAACAAATGCAATTCATACAATAATTATAGATTTAACTCGATTCAAGAGATTGTGCGAGATTTTTTGTAAAAAAAAAATTAATGTTTATTTTATTTTCTGATTTTCATTGTGTTGTGCATCAAAGTGTCTCTATCGTTTGAATAAACTGTTTTCCGGAAATTAAGCTTGCAGGAAGAGAAGACGATTTTGAACGTCTTGTATATAGAAGGTGCTCGAGATTTCATGGCTCCATATAGAACAGGCGCTCTTGCGCACAACTTAAACCCGTCTTACGAGCCAAGGTTATCGAGTGCATTCCGTAGGCATGTTTCTTCGGGAAACGATATCTTCTAAGATTCTAATTTTGCGAGTGCAAAATAATTTAACTTAATATAATAGTAACCAAATTAATTTTTACAGTTATATAGTTGTATTTTTAGTAATGTGAGCGACAAAGTAAACAAGACTAAAGCAAAAATTTTGGGTCGAGTAAATATTTAAGGGCAATTATGCAGTATAGGGGAGGCACTTCCGATGACCTTGACCTTGACATATGTTGTAATATTAGTCGTTTATGCCTCTCAGTACTTAAAATAACTGCTATATTTTCGAAACTTTTTTTGTTTATAACTTTTTAATAAAAAACGAGCGACGGTTAAAACCTTCCGAAGGTCACTCAGAAGGGTGACCTTGACAACATATGTCAAGGTCAAGGTCATCGGAGGTGCTTCCCCTATACTGCATAATTACCTATTTAAGTATTACTGCAGTTCTTATTATTGAACAGAAAATTTGCTTTTTTTAAGAAAAAATCTATTGAATATTATAATTAATTATCTGTTTAATTTTTGATAGAATTGTATCGTTAGTACTTTGTTGCTGGGAATATTCAGTAATTATGACGATATTCATCACAAAAAGTTGTTCGTCTGAACTATATCTTCCCGGATATTTTCCTGACTTTCTAATCTATTCCTAGATTGTTGGAATGTTCGCGGTAACATGCACGTGCTGCAATTTTGCAGGAAGTCATTATGATTTTGTACGCTTGAATTATATGTTATAGTTAAATTAAAAATGTGAGAGTAATAGACATCAGAATAATAAGCGAAAAAGGAAAAAGATCAAATAGCTATGGATCTTCAGCTGACGATGGAAAAACAGAGGCGATCCGTTGTATTTTCCGCGTCGAGTAGCCTGTTGAATTAATTGCAGTAATTTTAATTTATCGCTGCCGGTATTATCGGTAAAATGCCATACTTTGAGATTGGAATGACATTTCGAGGCTGATACGATACAACGCGTCGTGATATGCCGCGCGTATCGCTCCTATTTTACCAACAATAAACGTAGAGATTCGCGTGCGCGGCTCACACGTGCTACTTACTGCGAAGCCGAGGGATAATAACCCGCCATTTTTCTTTTTAATTCCGGAAAAATCGTAAAATACGATGGTTAAATTGCAACGTTCACTTGCTGCGAGAGGCGACGATAATATTAAGTACAAGTATCGCGCGTTGAAACAAAACATGAGCTGATTATAGATCATCGGAGTGACACTGATATGTGGCGTCGAACAGAGGCAATAGCTTTTTCCTCGAAGCACTTAACAATTTCCTGTAAAGTGCTGAAATCGATTCCAGCCATGCTAAAGAAGTAAAGAAATACTTGCATAAGCAGGTTACGAGATTTTCACCTGTTTCTCAGATATAGATAATAATTATAAAGAATTTTAGAAGAAATTTAAATTTAAATTTAATAATTTAATTTAATAAAAATGAGATGCTTGTATATAAATATCAAAGATTATATCAATGTAGAAAAGACCAAAACTCATTGCATGGTCGAAACGTCTTGACGATTAATCCGATCAAAACCAATGGTCGAATTGTCACGACACGACGACACCGATAGCCAAACGTTGTCGATTAAAAATAGAGTTTTTCTCTCATAAAGAATTTTATCTCGTAAAATGTATTACGTAGGAATTGCCTAAAGAGCTGCTTTTGATTATTTTGATACAATAAGATATATAATAGCTTTAATTGTCGGCCATATTTTTTAATATTTTGTAAATATATAAACTGGTTTTTTAACGGTTTAACGAAAGAAAATTAAACTAACTAAAGATCTAACTGAAAAACTAACTAAACCAAAGAAATTGAATTAAAAGTTTAATGAAAAAGTGAATGATATTTGCAGTTTTATTTTCGTTTTTACGAGTTTGTCTCTTAGATGACATCGAAGTCCAGATGGCTGACTGATGAGACCGGATATCCATTACGTTCAACGATCTCGATCCCATTTCGCTACTATTTACCGTGTGCTTATGACACGCGGCACGTGCCGTTGGCGTTGCAAGCTTCGGCCCGGTGCATTACGGTATGCGCGCCACGTGCCATGTGAATACAAAACGCAAGCTTCTTGTTTCATTGTGAAGAATGTCCGTTACGCAAATGCGGTTGGCGAAGTGAAAAATGTCCGCGGTCCAAGTTTTTCGTCGACTATTGTTTTGAGTAGCACGTATCCATTTGTGTGAACGCGTGCCGATTGTTCGTCCCCTCGCCTCGGAAGCATTGCGTCTCCCGACTCCCGAGACCGTCGCCATTCAACGAAATGTTGAAGCCTACTTACACCGTGAAGTATTCTTCTCGAAATCTCCTTTCTTTCGAGTGCTGAAAATATTCGCGAATCAACAATGGCAATTGGGATTATTATTATTCGAGTTGTTTTCTTCGGCCACGCTTAGGCCTCATGAGGGGTGCCTATAGCATTTTAACATATTATAAAACTCTCGACGGCGATCTGTTGCGATCTTCAAATTTTGCAGATTATGATATTTTTTCAGAGTATATAGCAGTATTTAATATTTATAATGTATAACAATATTTTAGGAGTTTTGCCTGCAATTAAAATATATAAATAATACATATCAAATACTAATACATTCAGAAATAAAATATATTTTTTTTATTAATTCGAACAACATTTATAATTTTTGATTAATTAATTTCATTTTAATTTTTTTTACTTTTATTTTTTGCTTTATTTACTATCGTATAATAGAATTTGCGCTTATCGCTCGAGTAAAGGCTTATCGGTGATTGTACTTGAAAATTGTACAATACCGCAATTCATTTCAATATAGTATAGTAGAACGAAGGTAAATTCATTCGGGAACCTTGAATTTTCGTATATTGCGTGCGCCGTCGAGACGAAACACGATGTTTCTCTCGACGTAAGTACGATCGATAGTACGGTGCCGTTCCCCTTGGGAAAAGGAGCGACACGAGTTTCCTTCGGCTCATTTTCCGCGTCTGATGTACAGGGTGTCAGATAAATCTTGATAGAAATATTTCGATCTTTATTGCATTCAAATCTTACGTTTGATTTATCGAATTCTCTGCTCTTACTTTATTCGAAATTTAGACGATGATAATAGCTGATTGATATACAGGCAATAAAGGAAGTAGATTATAAAGTACAAGGACATATCAATTTTTTAGAGTAAGCCATAATGCAAAAATTTTAAAAGTTTTAAGTTTTTTTATTATCCTCTTCTAAAAAGAGCATGCCGTAGGTATTGTTGTCACTTTTCCGCGATGCCGATTGGTTCTCTTGCTGCGCTTACTTCATTTGCAGCTGTCATTGTATATTTTGACAGTTATGTGTATCAAGGGTTAATAGTGTAATAGTAATAGCATAATGTTAAAGCTAAATAGCGCGCGCGAAGCGCGCGTCTGCAGTGTCTAGTCAAGATAAAATTTTGAAGTTTCTTTGCTTGAAATTTTTTATTATTAAAACGAACAATCTCTCTGTCTCTCTTTACCTCTCTCTCTCTCTTTTTCTCTTCTTTTCCTTTCCTTTTATTAAAAGTAATTTTTGTCTTAAACGAAATGTCGAAGTTCACTTGCTTGAAATTTAAATAAGAATGCAATCTCATAATTCAAATTTACAAGACATCTTGTATGTATCGCGAGAGAATATCGCACGCCAAAGTTTTTCTCAATTTGTGCTGAACGTGGCAGAAAACGAGCCACGAACGAAGTTCAGTGAGACGCAGAAACGAAAAGTTGCTTAATATACGGTCCTGCGGATATTTTTCTCTTTTCCCATCGTATCCTTATTCTGCTGCGTATTTGCGAGAATACCTTTTTTTTCTAACAAAGAAAACACTCGAGAATCGAAGAAAACGAGGGACTGGAATTAACATTGCATGGTGCTGGCACATGTAAACTTGAATGGTTTCTTAATGAGGGGTCCTTTTATCGGATCGTTGTGCGCTTAAGATAAATTCCAATGCTAACTCGAATCCCCCCCTCCCCTTATATCCGTTTCGTTTCTTCGCGTAAGAAATTATTCTCGCTGCTATATACTTCAAGTTTGTTCGAGTTTAAAATTTTTCAAATTTAAAAGCAGTGCTTCTCTCTCTCTCTCTTTCTCTCATTGAGTATATTTGCAATGTTATTTGCCTCTTTATGGTACTTTGCGACGAAAGTGTGAATAGTCACAACTAGAGAAAGTTGGCACAATAAATTAAATTACTGTAATCTGCGACTCTCTCTTTATGACTGATTGTGAAAAAAAAAAAAAAAAAAAAAAAAACGGGTTGATGTACGTTTTCGTAACTCGTCATCAGCGTTGCCTTCCCGTGCAAATTTTTATTTTATACAAGCAAAAATCTTTATTTTATTCATGAAAATTATACTGCGTTTTTTAAGATCCACCGGTGTGGATCGCAACATGCAACAAGGAGCATATGCAATTGTCTTTCTATTGTATATAAGTACCACTTGTATCGTAGAAAGACAATTGCATATACTCCTTGTTGCGCGTTACGTTTCGTGCATGAGCTTTATTAATTTTTTTCGGAATTTTCCTCACGTAGAGTGTAGAGCAATAATCCGCAAGATTCCGCAGAGAGTCGGCTGCGTCTATCTATGTGGCCCAGTGTGTTGCGACAACGGGAGCATTGTGCACTGGGCGCACCGTACAAAGCAAAATGCGCAGCGAGGTGCAGCGAAACGCCCGATTGGCTCTGAAGCCATCGCTGGTGTCTTGTAGTGTGTATACACTGTATCTCGCGACGACTACGCTTACCACGGCGATGTTACTATCCCGCCTAGAGCACCATGGCCTCCGTTGGCAATGTTGGCACCATGGTGCAGCAGCCTTTTATCTGCCTGCTGACGTTCTCGAGCTCGAGCCGAGAGCGTAATTAGCATGCATGAAACGTGCTGCGTCCCTGCATCGTGGAGCTGCCGCACGCTCCGACCTCTATTATTTCTTTGTGATTCTGTAAAAGTTCGTATTTTTATATCGGTGAGCTCACGGTTCTCACGCCTCGGTGGCCCTCGCGCTATGGCGGCGACGATTACGTAATTAGAGTATTTTTAATCGTGCCCTAAGAACCCAGCCGCCCTTTGCGAAAGAAACTTTTAGTATTATTCCTCGGCACAAAGCTGCGCAAATGATTTTATTTCTATCGCGAAATAGATTTTGTGAGATACAGTTAGGTTTGCGTATAATATCGAATGATTGCATATGCTATAGATTCCATTTAGTATGGTGTTAGAAGAACGAATATTAAGCGTAATATTGTGGAAACCCCACGCTTTAACTTTTAACTGATCGTTGACGGGTGGTGACGGCTGGTCTAGTGGGTAGAGCGCCAGATTCGAATCCAGCTAAATCACTGAGAATTTTCCAGTAAAAATGCCGCACCCTTTCATCTGACGGATAGATTCGAGGTAACCTCTAGATGGGAAAATTGGGCTCCGTCTTTCCGACCGACGTCGGTAATATGATTGCATCAATATTTGCCTCTTAATTCTTCTAAAATTTCTATTCCTAATGTGGCTTGATCAATTATCATATTTGGATCCTCCTTTTTTCGCTTCTCTCCACTCTTTTGCTAATTACAAATATAAATTTACAATAATTTCTCCAAGATTTACAATGAAATATTATAAAATTAATAATCCTTGGAAAATCGAAACTTTCCCATGACAAACAATTAAAATATCTGTATAGGTTATACAGTATACAATAGAGTATACCCCAACTTTTTTAAATATTTGCGTATACATCTCCTTGGAGTTTTCATATACACAAGTATTTAAAAAATTGCGCCCTTGGGATACTTTATTGCAACGGTATATTTTTGAGACCAAATCAAGTCAAAAGGTCCTTTATCACTTTTTAAGCCTTACAACTTTTGTCTGAAACATTTCTTTTTATTTTGCTTTATTTTTTAGATATTTAGGCGTCTCAATTTAAATGCCCCAACTTGCATACATACACACTTTCATAATACTTCTCGTTATATCTTATTATTATGACAAAAATAAAGGCAGGGTTTATCAGAACACGAAATTGCACGAAATAGCATTAGTTGATTAGTTGATTAGAAATCGAAGCTACGGAAAACGAAGTTAAGCGCGAGATATAAATTTTATGTTGAGGATTAAAATTTCAAGAAAATGTTAAACAAGGAAAATGAGATACCAATAATCAATACCAATGCGAAAAATAACGGTACGTTTTGTGACCGTTAAACTCGTTGAAATATATAGAGCTCGCATTTTCCTATACCAATCTCTGTAGTAGAATGTGCTGCTTTGATCTGATGGAGCTCCGGCTTCATCCATCTTGTGCTCACCTTGAATTACCTTGGAATTGCCTTGAAATCTTGGCACTGCCTGTTACTTTAAAGCCTTAAACGACGGACATGAATAACTTATTATTATCGCATGCTCTATCATTTTTATTCACTAGGATGGTGGTCACTTTAATAGCCACAAATTGCTGACAACTCTTGCAAATTCTTGAGACTTTCACAACTCGGTTCTTGTTTACTCTCATTTCTCCAACTAGGTTGCGCTGAATAATTGTAGGAGAAATTAGGATCGATTGAATTTCTCATGAGATTTTTTATATCTTTTATTTCTATGAAAATAAAAAAATGGTTACATCAGATTATAACTTTTATTCTGAAAATATATTTTTTCTAGTGTAGTTTTTATTAAATTTAATAAATTAGTTTAATAACTTGAAAAATTATAATAAAATAAAAAAGATTGTATATATATTGTGCATTAAAAAAACACTACGAAATAAATTAAATAAATACAATGAATTAAGTGATTGGGGTTGTAATTATTTGTTTAAATATTTAAATTTGAATCTTTTTCAATTATTTCAATATATCAGTTCAATATATTGTCTTATATTTGTGTTAGTTATATCTGAATGTTTAAAAGACAAATATTAATTAAATAAAAACACCGCATTTTTTGTTTTTAAATATCAAGAAGCGATAGAAATGATAAATATACTTTTTCGATTTTGACTAGCATCATTTATTGTAACTATTTTTCCATCAAGAACTTTCATATTATTAGATTTTTATCTATCTTTGTTGCAATTTTACTCACACATTTTGATTAAATTAGGAACTTTCTTTATATCTCAGAAATCATATAATCTTTTTTCGACGCAGCTGACGAATTTCACACCGTTCTGTGCGTGAAAAAAACCAAGTGACGATTGTGAGTGAGACATGCGTGTCGACGCATCGCACATATACACTGCGCACTGCTTGAGGTGAAAACAATACGCGCCTGCATCGCAAAAAGTAAAGGAAAGCCTCGGTGAAATCTCGCTTTTTCTGTCTGCATTTATGCGAGCGACAGTAGTTACACAGTCCTGATTTATTTCTATCCATCACCAAACGTTATAACTTATTTAAGTTTCTAAATGTCGCATGGATCATTATGAAGATACAGCGCGACGATTATAGAATTTTGAGATTAATTTCTTATAGAAAGTTGTATCGATGGGATTATATAGTTCAGCAAAATTAATTCGTTACAATAATAAGTTTAGGAATATCTTTATTTTTTGGAAAAATAGTTATGACTTAAAATCGTTAAAGTTAGGTAGGTTTAAAAAGTATTTTTGTTAAAAGAATTTATTTAAAAATGGATTTTACAAAAATTATTTGTTTCCTCACTTGAGAGCGTTTCTCATTTCCACCAAGTAGATTTGGCTGACGTTTATCACCGGTGTGAGGTCTGTCTGTCTGTCTGTCTGTATAAGTGTCTATATTGTGGTATAGGGTGTTTATTTTATATAGTGTATAAAGTGTCTGTGATATATAGGTGTCTATATAGCAAACGGGTATGTACGTTCATTTAAACCAATATAATGGTTAAAACAAATGTACGCGAAACATTTTTGCATATTCAATTTCTAAGCATTAGACCTAAAGACGCATGAACCGCTCATCGTTACGAGGTTCCGTGGGAATATCAGATACCACACATTACTTAAGAATGTACTTACTGGTACTTTATCCGAAAATGTACAAGTAAATACGTCTGTTTTTATTCTTACGCCAGTCCGATACTTTGAGTTCATTTTTATATGAATCATTGAATATTAAAGCGTTATCGAGAAACATCGAGAAAAGTCCATATCCAAATTCTTAATTTATTTTCCACCTTAAGTTTAATAATATTTTTCCAAGTATATTAATTTCAATTAAAATACCAGAGATCCTCTTTAATACAACCTTCATTGCACAAATTTGGTTATTAAAGGATCAATTGTATAATAAGTTACGTAACAAGATTATACACGTGCATATAGCCACCAAATGGTCAAAACTGTAATTAATTAAATCACGTAACGTACAATGTACGCATGAGCATTGCAATGTTTTGTACGCCTGATGTAAGGCGCAGGAGTACAAAATTGTTTTTGATAAAATTAAGATCTGCGAATAAATAATTATATTAAAAACTTACGAATGTTGCAAAATTTATAGTCAACATTATTTCCTCACTCGCGGCGTTCGGGATTATAATTCCAAGCAGTTTTGGCTGACGTTCACTAGCACCGTATAATATTGTTGTGTGTATATTCGTACGTATGTATGTATGTATGTATGTATGTATATGTGTATGTACGGATAATATATGATTATCAAATCGATGCATATAATTATTTTTTTTTAAGTATTGTCTTTATACTTAAAACCTATAGTAAAGTGTAACAAAAGACTTGCCCTGCGTCTTCAACATTGGCAATAATTTATCTAATTAGAGAATGTACTTTTCTAGAGAATTAGATTAATTTCTTTTTGGTCATAATTTCCCTATAATAACCGATAACTATTTAATTTACTTATTATAATTATGATATTATAAAAAAGTAGAAAGAGGAAAATTTTACGTACATATATGAGACGTCCGACCTTTTATTTTCAAGTCACGCAACAACATTGATTATTCGCGTTCGAAGGTGTTGGTATATTTTTATTCTCTTCCTGAACGCCAAGTTTTCTTGATATCGTTGCCGACAAACGCCAGAAGCGAAAGTCTTTAAATTGAGGTAATGACACTTTAAGATAAGTAATCGAGTTTATAAGATTTTCATTTCTACATGGGAATGTCATGGAGGTATATTAAGCTATCTAAGCCAAATTATCAGAACACAAAAAATTTTATATGGAATTAATGTGCTAATTATTTGCTATTTTTTGCTTTTAAAAGTAATTTGTTTGCTCCAGCTATTAAAAAGTTACGAAAGGCTGGATAGCTTAAGATTGAGCTAATTCAGCCATTGTAAAAAAAACATATATAAGTCAAAGCCAAAAATTAATAATACCAAAATTATTTGCTACTTTTTTGGTATTTTTTGCTTGCAAGAATAATTTTTTTGCTCACACCATTAAGAAGTTACAATGGCTGGATAGCTTAATCTTAAGCTATCCAGCCCTTCGTAACTTTTTAATAGCTGGAGCAAAAAAATTATTTTTAAAAGCAAATAATTAGCAAATTAATTCCATATAAAATTTTTTGTGTTCCGATAATTTGGCTTAGATAGTTTAATATATACCTCATAGTCATCTATATCGCATCTTTGACCGACCATCGCCATGTCTGTCGATCGAAGCTGTCGAGATGCGTGTCAAATTTCCAGAACTGGAAATGACACTCGCGGCGCCCCACTTTGGAGCGAAAGCTCTTGAACTCCATTTTAAGATCCCACACACGATCGCCCACTATCGAAATTTCCAGGGATGCAACGCGTATTACATAAATAAAAGTCATCTCAAAAGTCACGAGTGATGCAAGACTCTTACGAAGATATTTACGTTTGATGTTACTATTTTTAAATTTTTGTAGGATTCAGATATTCTACGTACGGAATGATACATGGAATATGAATTACTTTGAATGAATAATTGTATACAATAAAATAGTACGAAAGAACATTACTACTTTAGATCGATCTAATTTCTAGCTACAATATAACATAAATGAAAATATATGTATAATATTTTTTTTATTTTGCCTTTATTCCGTACTGAGACTAATAGTCAAGATTCCTTTACGTACTTAGCAGCTGCGAACACGCGCGAATGCGAATCGTTGAAACCGCGCGAGAAGAGCGCGGAGCTGCGTGCGTTTCGCGGTGCCAGGCCGCGGGCTAGAAAGTAGCTGGCGACTTATTGCGTTTGTTCGGTCCGTCACATGTCGTGTATCTCGTTTTACTGCTTTCAGTCGGTTGCAACGGCATTTGCGTCGGACAGGATCGGTAAAAATCGGATCGCCGCGCCGTTTGCGTATCGCACTATCGCGAAATCGAGATCGATATACTGCCCTCGATACTCCATGCAGTTTTTCTGTTTCTCAATTACGGATAATTGGAAAAATTCTACTGCTTTACGGATTGTCGTGCGACTAGAGCAATCCAATGCTCTTGTACTATATAATCGCATAAAATACAATTATTCTTTTAAAGGATTGAAAATTTAATATTTTGGAACTGATTTGGAAATTATAACAATTTATAGTGCGTTCATAATTTCATATATTTTATGTTTTATTATAGGGATGTACTGTTAATGTTCGAAAAGTGCAGTTTAAAAATAGATATTACTAACTACATCATGTACATACAAGTTGTAATTATTTTTTTCCGGTGCTAATTGATGATCTCGAAAATATCCTGATCTTTCGCGATATATGTTTAGGTGGAGTGACAAAGAAACGAGTGACAGCCAAAAATAAATATGACCTGAAACTTAAATTAACCGACATGGTCGAAGAATCTTCGCTTCCTTTCGATTATACTCTACTGATTTGTTTTTGCAGTCTAATTTAATCGATGAAACTATATCGCGATTGGGGAGATATGACCGAGTTGCAGTTAATTGGAAAAATAATCACCAATATATAATATTGGATATTATTTTTCGTGACTAATCGTGCTTGTATTTAAGAACTCGTAACGCGAATTTATAAATATTATCGACGAAAGAGATTCTAAATACGGTGATAGCAATAGATTATATATTAGATTAGTTTCTCAGCGTTTGATACCATTTAAACCTTATCACGACAAAAATATTTGCCCATCTTGATATTTTCGTACCAGATATTGTTATATTGATTTTTAAAGCGGTTCAACATTTTTAGTATTGAGTGATTTCATAACTGTTATTCAACATTTTTATATACAAAAACTACCACTATTTTCGGTCATATATATTTAATTCTGGGAAAATATATTAGACATCAGTATAATAAGATACCATCTAATTAATTGGATATGAAAATTCTAATGATTCAAGAAAAATTTAATATTTTTATATGAGATACACATTATCTAATCGAAACAATCCGTGTTATAAGTTTTCTGATTTTATAATCGGTCGAATCCTTTTTCATGATTTTTCAGTAATAGTTTATTTATCACAGAGATACATAATACGCCGCTTGTAACGTATTATCTCCTGAGCGCGCAAACGACGATCGGTAACGAGACTGTCGGTGCAATTCGCCGATGATAAAGAATGTTTACTATTTTATCGTGCATCGAAAAGGAAGAGAGCTGTGATTTGTTCTCGCTAATACGAGCTGTCAGATTTCGTCAGCTGCTGCCACTTAAAAAAAACGCACATGAATATCTTGCAAGTAAAATAAAAGTAACACCAAAAAAAGAAATAAAAAATAGATATAAATTAAAATATTAAGAATATATTTGGAATAAAAATTGTTATCTCCGCGGGATGTGATGTCGCACGAAGTTGAAGTGTTTAGCTCCGGGATTAAATGAGCTCGCTCGGATTCACAATCGGATATTGAAAGAGGAAGGAAAAAGAGACCATGCCGACTTATTTTTGCGGGCGAAGCACTCCTCGCCACGGGCTTCATCGAGCACGTCGTCGAGTGCCTTTAGAAGAGTTTCTCCTCCTCCTCTTGTCGCGAAACCGCTTCCTCACGACGCGGCGGCGGCGCGGCGGTTGTCTTTTCCCTCTCGTCTTTTTCTACTCTTTCAATAATAAAAAAAAAATGAAAAACAAGAAAAGACCCATGGTCTGACGCAGTCACCTTGCGCTTCTACAACTACTCAAGACTCTCTCTGAGCCTTTTCATTTTGAGATCCGATACATGGGTTGAGCGAGGAAGAATATGCATGTATTCGCGATTTATCGATCGCAGAAAGATATTGATTAGACGAGAGACGTATCTTTAAAGAATAAATATTTTGAATTCTTTAAAAATTTTAATCTTTGTTCGATATTTTAATTATCGTATATAATTATTGAATGATGAAATATTAGAACTATAAATAATGATAAATACTTATTGATTCAAAGCTTATTAAACTGATTATAATTTTAAACAATGTATATTTTTAATTTGTTTATCTATTTATGTAACAAAATAATTTGATATTTTAATTTGTCAGAATTACACAAATAACCGGCAAATGTTTAGTAAAGGATAATAGCATGATTTATTCCGTTTCTTAAAAAAATATAACAATTTTATATTTTTATACCGTGCATATCTCTAGGTGTATGTGTACACGTAAAATTTTATTTATATGTATCTTATTTATATGAATTTATATATGACGCTACACCTACAATATATTTCAAAAATTGGAATATCATGCCATTAGTAAAATCAATAGAGTAATAAATTTAGGAAAGATATGACAAATTATTTCTAGTCTATTTCGACATTTCGGTGGAATATATCAGAAAATATTTAAGAAGGAATACACAATTGAGATCTATAAATGGATGGCGGTGGATGGAATACACTCGATGAGAGTCGGTCTATAATCTAATTAGTCGTTCGCTCAAAGTGAATTTCCTTGTCGATCAGCTGTCAGATATCTTCCATCCTATGTCTCATTCTCGAAATACTACACACCTTGGAATCGATTTCATTCCATCGACTTCAATCTATCGTTTATTATTATTATAATCGAACCTTCTCTGCCTTGATATATGTTTTAAATATATTTACGATTATTGAAATATATTCACGAGATCTCGTTGATCTCGTTGTTTTCACCTAACGCGCAAGAATACTCCGCAATCGCAGAAATGGCGATATCGATCAAATTTATTCGTTTGTATTGCACGCGGCAATAATACGCGGAGAAAAATAGCTGCGATAAAAAAGATCTGTTTTTCCCCATTGACTTATTCTCTCAGCGAACCTTTTAGAAAATCCATTCTCCTAGCTCACATTCTTTAAACGAAACACGTGTTTGCCATCTGACATTCTTTGGCAGTCGGCCTTCCGCTGCAGGATAGCAGTTCGTATAGAGATCTATTTAACCAGGACAGTTCAAGACAGTTTGCGTGGAGATTTTTAAAAAGTATACATCTTGTGAAGTTTTCCAAAATGTAAAATGCTGCAATAAGTTATTAAATCAAAACGAAAATGTATAAAACAGATATAGTAACGGAATATTATCTTATTTTTATATGTTATATTATTTTCATGGAGCGCAAATTGATAAATACATGATGATACATAATATAATAAGACGTTATATAGATATTGTTTATATTTATTATGTTTTATATTTGTAATAAAATTGTCTTTGTACGCGTTATGTGTATTTGAAGCTTATATATACGTGATGTATTCGTACTCGTAGTGTTCGGGGGAATAATATACCGCAATTACGAAACAAAAAGCTACCCCCGTGTCGTTCGTGTAGGCCGTAATCTTCTTTATATCCGGTTGTGTGTGCTCCTAGAAAATCCTGCTACCGCTTCGTCGTCGGTCGGTATGTCTCTTGAAGTGGCTTCGACCTAATAACTTCTACGACGGGAGCGCGTAACGTTCACAAGACTTTATTTTCTCGCTTTTACACATCTTATACGTTTTTTCCATGCCGCTGCGTAATTTTTTTTTCACAACTTTTACGCGCAGGAAAAATTTCATAATATATGGCTCACGTTGCCCATGCGTTTAATATTCCATAACTATTCACGACTATCGGGACGTCCATACTTTATTATATCTCTTCGTGTTTTTTTTTTCTATATTTTCACGGTTACGTGGTTATTTCTCAATGCTGATGGTATCGACACAGGTCCACAACGTATCGAGAGCAGAGTACGAATTACGTGGCGATTTTATAGCTGGACGAATTTCACACAGCTTCCGATTCATGCGGAAATAGTATGTTGTTTTTGGAATTTCTTCCAACAAGCGAGTGGATCTGGCTATGCAGTTCCCGATTTTCGTTGCATAACCAGATTAGATCAGATCCGATTGGGGGGACGTCAGTCAGAGAGAGACAATATGTCGTTTGCTCGTTAACGGGGATTATCGAAAGATTAAAGCCATTTTTAGAATACAGGCCCGGAGAATTCGAGTATTGGGCTACGCTTCATTAACGATGCAAATATTCTAGAGATCTGGTGAATTATAATAATTATATTATGCCTCTGTTGTGCAAGCTCAATGCAACACAAATAATGTACGTGCAGTGGTATCAATTTTTTAATGATATAATTTACGTGATAAGTGGTAAATAATGCTTGTGCTTTTTTCCGATTATAAAATTATATTAAAATTTTGAGACTGATAATATTCTAAAATTGAAAAAAAAAAATGCACATTATATGTATATTTACGAATTTTCGGCGGATTTGTATATATTGCCTTTCTGCGGCGACGTTGTTTATTTGTTTTTATATATGTATATACGTTTTCACAAATTCACGAGTTCGTGTACACGGCGCGGCGCGAGTTTCGCCATTCGCGACGTTGTTACGGACGGTCGTTTCATTTCACCGTTCCCTCATCGAGAAGTTCTACGCGTATATCGAGGACGAAAAGAAGCGAGCGCGTCGTAACGGTACCGGAACCCGTACGTTGCCGGGTCGATCGGCGTGGTATTCTGGCGAAGGTCTAGTCTAGACGGCGGCCAGGTCGATATGGCACCACCACCAGTCCGCAGGACGACCCGTCGCGAGAGGAAGATACCCAATATCAGGAGCAGAACGCGATTATCGTCGGAGGCGGAGGGGGGAGGGGCAACAACGGAAACATGCACGCGCGGCGGTGAGGCAGATTGGCAAACGATTCGCGAAGGCTCGAGCACGAGAAGACATCACGGTCGGTACACACGAAAGGGACGCGCACCGGCCCCGTTAGCGTGATCGATAGACGACTGGCTTCGACGAGAGAGGATGTGCCGCGTCGTTGCACATACGAGAAATGTCGAGTCTTTATCGGACGAGCCTCAGGAACTTGGTTTGGCATCTACTTATGCAAATGAAGAAGTTTGATAATGTTTCTCACGTTTTCGTTGTGAGGTATCCCCCAGGGCGGCCCAGAGAAATTTATAAAGATTTTATATCTTAATAAATCTCAAATAAAGCTTTCAGTGTGACGAATATGTATACCAAGTGTGACTAGAGTGATCCGATAGCGGAACTTTTTGGTATCGGTAATTTCGATAACGCGGGTACCGGTTGTTCGAAGAACGAAGAATTTGTTCCCGCGGCTGAATTCAATTTTTCACGGATTCGAAAGATCGTCGCGCTATCGTTTCACGTTTACTTTAACACTGTTCTCACGCTGCATCACTTCACCGTTACACTTTTCGTACGATGTTGGGTGTATATAAACGCGCGGAATTCGAGCGCTGTAAGTTACAATTAACGACTGTAACGGAGGCGAAATGAGCCAACTGTTGCTGGTAAATGGAATTGACGCAAAGATGAATAGCTGTCATTGATCGATTTATCAAGATTAATATGTTAGGTTACATCGTGACTTCTTCATTTAGCGCCACGCTATTAATTGAAAGAATCAATAATTTTATAAATTGTAGTGAATATACAATGCGGTGTTATAAATTAATAACATCTATACATAATGTGTATATTAGTAATATATATATAAATATGTCTTTTATATAAATTTTGTTTCTATGAAAAAGTTATACCGAGAACTATCCATAAATTGCAAGGATTACGCTAAATATTGAGAAAATTTAAATAGCTATACATATATAAAATTTATGCCACGAAGATGGACAATCGTTGTCGCGTATATTTTCAATTTGCTCGATATTCATGTATAATAGCAAAACGTCGCGGCGAAACGTTTTCGCGTTGCGACGTTGAACTTTCACGATGCCGTAATATAGGCAAAAGCACGGTATCGTTCGTATTTTATAACCGGGATATCGTTCGACATAGCACGGCGAAATAATTACATTAAGAAAGTAGAAACGTTTTTGCTCTACGCTCGGTGCTAGCGTGACTTCAGAGTTTAATTAGCTTCTAGCGCGAAAATTGACGTAACTACGGGGCAAAAATTATTTAAACGGATCGCAAGCGCGGAGCGCTTCGCAGTAACATTGCGAACGGAAATGAAAACGAAACGGTATGATATATATATATAATTTGCGCTTCATATATCGTGAGCATCAATTTCTAGAAATTACGTATACAAGGACGACGTACGATTGCCATTTTGACTGTTCTGTTTAATGGACGTTGCGTGAGTTAATGGATTCATAGAAATCGATGGGAGTATAAACACTGGGTAGACGACGCAGTTATTGCTCTTCGAAGGAATCCAAGTAATTTTTTTTCCATTATAAGATTATTTGAAAAAGAAAGCTTCGATTTTAACATGCTTTTTATTCAGAGAGAAAAAGAGGAAAGATATATTCTTGAGAGGAAAATAAAATAAATTGATTTTAACTTTTTACTTATATATTTCTTAACGTATATGTATATTTAGCCGCTTGTTTCGACGCGAAGAGATTACCGCTATCAATTTCATCTCTCAATTCGGGAGCGAATAATCCTATATGGCGATCGACTGATGCGTGACGACGGTAAAGCAATCTCAGTTAGTTCATTTGCGCAGAAGTTGGAGGAAGCGGAACCGGAAATAACTATCGTTTGGATAAAAAGGCAAACTTGCCTAATTAAGGCTTTATTAATGAGCGAATCGCGATGGGAGTAAAATAACGAGCGTTTTGTACCTAAGTAGGAGAGGAGCAATTACTATGAGAGTAGAGGCTGAATTCATCGCGATCGATTTTTACATACTAACTTCGAGGCTTCAAAAGTTTTTCGTTAGGTACAAATAGTAAAACGCGCGATCTTTTAGTTTACAGGTCATGTATTCCAATATTTTTATGCCAGAAATTGCAAAATACACACTTGAGTACCTATAATATCTCTTCTCTGTATTATATGAATAAATAAAGTCGATTAAAAATTGAAAATTACTAACATACTAACGACGCTATTGAAAATTTAGACGAATTAAATTAGATGAAATTGAAAATTAGATGGAGGCCATATAGCGAAGTACGTGTCAAATCAATAGAATAAAAATTTGTTATTATTTTAAAAAAATTAAATCAATGGTGGACGAGACAAAGACGATTATACGAATGCTTTTTGAAAAAACAGACGGATGGAAATCTATTTGTCTCTAGAATATATGAGAAGGAAGGATTATCGCCACATTTACGATTAACGGAATTAATTCCGCCTGCTGTTAATACTGCGGGGAATTTCTGCAGTCGAGGCAGGACCTTAGACGAAAGAGACTTCTGCCTCCGTCGCTATACCTCCGTTTAATCGCTTTTCTAATTGGCACTTGCGGTGTAGCCTCGTCGTGTCCCGAAAGAGCGACGGACGGAAAACCGTAGCGCGCGACTCGCGGATGCGCGCTTACGAGGATTTAAAAATGAAATAATAATAATAATAATAATAATAATAATAATAATAATAAAAACGGAGCAAGTTTTTTCCCTAAAGCGCGCCACAGGACTGTTAAAGCGAGCGAAAGAAATCGCGCATCCGCGTTTCTTCGCATTTCCCTGGCCCCGTCGTGTCCTCGATTTGCCGCTACCGTCTCGTCTTCTCTCCCGACCCGGGGTTTAATTTGCCGTAGGAAATCTACTCGTTTCCGTGCGCTACGCTGGGACTGTCCCTTTCCGCTTTTGCTGAGCAAAAATTGCTATATCATATCGCTCGGCTGCTCTAAACCAAAATATCCGCCGCGCTGCGCGCCGCGACAGAGCGCTAAGGGAAGGATTGCTATTCGAGAATAGGGTAGGAAATTTATGAAAGCGGAGGAGCGTTTCCCCCTTTAACTGTACGTCTTCGTGCGAGGGCTCGCTTAGAAGCCGAGAAGCGAGGGAATTTGAAGAGAAAAAATTAATTATAAAGACGCAAAGAGAGATTTATCTAAATAATTGTAAAGCGCGTAGAAAACGCAAGAGTGTATTTCACGTGGCTATTTCCCGCGCCGCGTCAGAGCGAACTTCCTCGATGACAACTGACCTGACCTCGGGAAGGTCGACGGCGCCGATCTGAGTGATCGAAGTACTAGAAAATATCGTAATCGCCGATCGGTCGGATTGACCCGCGGGCGGAAGTATCGATCTGTCGATGTGTCGATCGGTCGACGCGTTTCCGAATTTACTTTCCGGAGCATCCAGCAGAGCGCGTGAACGATGAACGGTCGGGCGGGACGGGTTGGGGATGGATGGACGGGACGGACGGACGGACGCGGCGGCGGCGGCGGCGTCGCATCGTGGCGTGGTGCGCGTGAGCGAGCAGCGAGCGCCAGTCGCCAGTGCCGCCAGTACGGAGTACGGAGTACGCGTACGGGCGAGGGCGTACGGTACGGCCAGTATACTTTCGGACGTCGTGGCGCGTGTCTCGACGGTGTCGGTGTGTGTTGCGTCTCCCGTCTCGACTCTCGTGTGGTTTCGAAGAGCCGTGTGTCGCGCCGAACATCGACGATTCCGACCTTGTTTCGTCGATCGCGAGCCGAATCCGGCGGCCGTTTGTGTGGCGAAGGGCAGGGCGAAGGGCGTCCGTCGCGCGCGCGTTCTCTCTTCCTCTCTCGGTTCTCGCGGAGTGTCAATCTTTCGGAGTTTGAGTGCTTCCGGAGTGGATTACGGCCTACGGGTGCGCGCGGCAGCTGCAGCGCCGATCGGGACAGCAGGACGAGAGACGGAAGAGGAAGGACGAGATAGGCTATAGGACGGGACAGGTTGTTTGGGCGACCGCGGCGCGGCGCGGGTATTTGGGTATTTGCGTATTCGTGATTTGTGAGCCGGCCTCATCGATCGTCCTATCAATCGCGTCCGCGCGAGACGATTCTCGGCATCTGGGCATCTCTGCTCGTCTCGCGCGCAGAAAATCGATCTTTATTTACATTAAACCCGTATTTATTTATTTTTCTGATGGCTCCAACATTGATTCGCGGTAACATAACTCAGCCGACTGTTGTCGTTCAGCGTGGCTCGCGGTACAATAGTGTAATTCCGAATTTCCGAGATACTTGGATCGCTTCTGAGATTATTGCCGAGCTCTGGAGCGTCGATGTCTCGATAGCTTCCGATCGCGAGAGCGCTATTTATGTCTATATGTGTACGAGTAATGAGTATGCGCTTCGTGGTTGCGCTATTAATACAATCTCATTGATGTTACCCGTATTATTAAAAACAATAAAAACACGCACCACACACAATTCATTTCCGCGATAATCTTGCTGTCTCGAGAGAGCGATATTCGTTATCTACCCGGAACTACTTACGGGTGGGTAGATAATTTTCAATATAACGGTCGTGTCATTTGTTTCCGCTCGGTTTCACGTGGCTGACATTCACTTGCGGTTATTCGGATTTTTGTCCGTCAACTCGATAATCGGAATCACTTATTTGCCATTAATCGGATCCTGGCAGGATTCGTGCCGACGTTTGGCAAGGGGAAGCGATACAGTTAGAACATACATAGTTGAAACGTTTCACTTTTCTTTCGAAAATTCCACGTTTACGTTGAATTCTCGTTATACATTCCTCTTTTGGAAAATTTTCAATTTGAAAACAGATTACATTTGTTTTGCGTTTGATTAACATTTCCGAATTAATGGATTCGGTTTAATTAAAGCGCATGTATTTTTCGATTACGAGAAGTTGGACTTGCGGTCGGAAGCGGTTCAAAAATAATTTCATTTCAAACGGGAGGATGGCGTGGAGAAGCCACGACAGAAATAAATATGTATGACAAAGGGATTGGAAGACTTACGTCGGGAACGTAATTAAAAATAAACGTACGTTGGAAATAGTCGCCTAGTTCCGCATGAATCAGTGTAGTTTCATGAATGAAGGCCGGAAACAAACGTAAGTAACGCGAATGTGGAAGGTCGGTAAGCGCGATAAGTTTGAAAATATCGTTGGATTCCTGCCGATTTCGAAGGCCAACGCGCCGCGCGCGTACTTATTCCTGGAACATCAACGCGTGCAAGAAGCTTTTATCTCTCGATACCGCCGCTGAACGCACGATAAATTAATCGTGAGCGTATATAAATTAGCCGTGAGTGTTATTGCTGCTGCAACGCGAATTACGTAACACGCAAAAGGAACGCATCGGTGAGCGAGTTCATTACGCCACTGTGCTTTATATAATTTCCAGAATGCTGAAGATGATTATCCGCTTTATGCCGCAATCATTTCATATCTGCTCGAAAAAATCGAGAAAATAATGGAGATTCTCGTTGCTTTTGTCGTAATTTAATTTTTTTTCTTTTTCGAGAATTTGTTACGCGCAACCTTTGATATTTCATGAAGCTTTCGAATAAATAAAGGTCGAAAGGGAGAGAGAGAGCAATTGAAAACTCGCATAATTTCCAGCAAATCTGGATTCCGCGGATTAACGAATTACTCAACGTATCCTCGACGTGTGAATTGTAATTTTACGTTGTGAGATTTGCGTTCCGCGTGTCGAGTCGCTCGAGTTCCAAGTCTCGTACGTTCCGTCGGAAGAAAGCGTTTACCGCGAAATTTTCTCGCGGATCAAAGGCCATTTCGCGTACGCGTTGGAGGACCTTGACCCAGCTGACGCTGCCGAAGCACGTGCTATCGCAGTGATTTCGGTAGAAATCGCGGACTCGAGGCGACGAGGCGACGAGACGCGGCGCTGACGATGCAAATTTTTCCCCGAGCTCGTAACTCGGGAGTAATCCGGCGTATCTCCGATACGCTTTTGCGCCAGCATTACGCCGTTTTTAGTCGACGTTACGTTATTACGCGGCGAACGGAATACGTAACATCGGGGCGAACGGAAATTGCGAACAGCGAAATAGTTTCAAACTTGCGATATTTACCGTTGTTTCGCACGCAGCGTCAGTACACAATCCGCGCTTATTTATCCAACACCGAACTTCGTTTTCAGAACGAAGCGAAAGGGAAGCGATCGGTGGAGACTGTCGAGGAGAAAAGCGGATCTCCCCCCCGATGAGAAACTTTTCCCTTTCGCGAACGAGCAATTCTGTCGAGACCCAATCTCGTTGAAAGCGTCCAAGTTCGTTTACGCGCACGACGTGTAACGTTACTCGTCGTTACTCCGATGCGAAAATGTATTTTTGCAAATTTAGGGAAGTAGACGCGTTATCGCGCGATTTAGAGATACACCTCTCGCGTGGCTCGTAAAACAATTTTTATCGATTGCGTGTATCGCGTACTTTAGAACGATTGGATATGATCCGTTGT
This sequence comes from Temnothorax americanus, assembly GCF_048541705.1. Classification (NCBI taxonomy): domain Eukaryota; kingdom Metazoa; phylum Arthropoda; class Insecta; order Hymenoptera; family Formicidae; genus Temnothorax; species Temnothorax americanus. The sequence continues at coordinate 8,052,844 of NW_027509442.1, forward strand.
GAATTTTGAAATGTAGAAAGGAAAGTTCTGTTTTATACGAAAGACGTTGAAATCCAAGTTGTTTCTCTCAAGCGTGCTTCGTATTATATATATATATTTTACTTCTCAATTTACTTTTCCATCAACGGCAAGTAGCTGGATCGTTCACCTGGAATGTTTAAAAATCCCGGAATGTCGAAAGGAAGAATTTCAATCCCGATAAAGGTTCATCGGCCGCGTTTTTTCTGCCCGTCTCTTTCATTAATTTTTCGATCGACGGTCGATCGTCGTTGACGACGTGTCTTCTCCTCTGATGCGACGGTATTTTCGCGCGAACCGCATTCGTTCGTTTTCCAGTTCTTCGATCGGCACATTGCTGTTCACCTACGCGTTTTGTTACACGTCGTTGCTCCGCTTCCTCGTTTCTCTCGTCGTTTCAACGCTGTTACGAACAAGCGGGAGTTACCGTTTCTACTTTGGTAACGGCGACGTTTGTCGGACAGCAAAGTGAAACAATACGGCTTGTCAGGCAACGATAATTAATCGCGGCGACCAATGAGAATCGTTGGAAAATAATGACGCTCACGAGTCACGGTGATAATTATTCCATTGACATTGAATTAATATTCGGTTGATATTAAACACGAATTAGATATTCAATCTCGTTGCGAATAAAGTCACCCATAGTTCTCGGGAAATTCGGAACTCGAGGTAGATCTCACCCTTTTTCGCATTAACGCGAAATACTTACCATAAGGGACAATCGATTTTACGGTATTTTTTTGACTTTAGAGACATTAAATGATACAGATAAATATGAACGGATATGAATGTCCATCAAAAGATTAAAATAGTACCTTTATACGCAACGAATTTTGAGCTTCGGTTACTTTGAGATACCATGAAAAGCAAGCGTCGTTCTTTCGTGATTTTGCACCCTGTAAATCTCGCAAAACGTTTTGTTTTCGTACTCCGATACGATATTCCATTAACGAGTTACAATATTCAAAACAATTCCATTTGCGACGGCTATGTCTATTGTGATATAATATGACAAGTGATTGACGTTTTAATTTTAATATATATATATATATATAGTTTTGTGGAAGTTTGATCGTCATATATTCATATCACAAAATGATGATCGATGTATATCGAACATTTATGCATATATCGAAGTTGCTACGCTTCGATCAGAGATTCATAAGCTTTAAGATATAAGCACTAACAATAAGATACTTTGTCGTTTAATTAATTGAATAGCTACAGTCGTTTAAATCACATATTTGTTTCTCACAACAATATCTTTTAGGAAATACAACCGCCTGTGTATTTTCCTAAAGACACGTGACTGGTATTAGAACGAATCCTTCGGAGACGCTGCGCGTATGCCAATTAATCGTGAAAAGAACTGTGCCAGGACACACGCGTCGCTTCCTGCCGAAGGACAAACACGTGTCTCGAGTTCTCGAAATCACTCTTTGAGCCGATGTGTTCCGATATACTTCCCCTCGAGTCTTACATAAGACAGATGTAACGCTCGTTTCCTCCTTCTCTCGCATCTTTCTTTTTTCGGCGTAGGATGTTCAATTGGATCTCGCGTATCCATTTATTTCTTCAGAGATATCCATTACGTTCGCTCTTACTCTTCGAACGTATAACGCAGAAAATAATGACAAAAATTATATATTTATAAGTAGCGATACTCCTCGTCTTATCTCGCAGTCATTTTAATTAATTCAAGAAGAAGATGTCAATACACTCTGGATCTAATCGGCTAAGCGTCTTCTATTGCATTGATGATGCAACAATATGATGCTTTATTCAATTAACTTTGATATTGATTCGAACGAGGATAATCGCCGGTTTTTGTTCCTCGTTCTTTTTCCCTCGGTGCCATGTATATAATATTCTCCATAGAAGCGCAGAGATGTAGTTTATAGAGGGTTAACTAGCGACACACCACACACATCGCATGCCAGCCATATCATCGCATTATCGGATAAATTCCGCTAGCCGGTACTGACGCCGCGCCGCGCCGCGCGCCGGTGTGCTGAAACGATTGCGTCATCGATTTTTGCACCTATTTCCCCGTTTTCCTCCCCTCACCTCGGTCACTGCCCCACGAAGGGACAGCCTGATCCGCGTTCAAGCGTAGGGGATCGATTTGTCGATGCTCTCTGTAAATATTTGCGACGGGCTTGTCGTCCGTGTCGCCGCGATGCACGCGCGACGCGACGCGCGTAGAATCGCGACGTGAAACCACACGATACATAAATGTTATCCCGCTGATGCGTGACGACTTGACGAGCGTGTTCTTTCCGCACAATGAACTCGCTTCGCGCGCTTGCATCGCTTAATATGAAGGAAAATAGATTATTTCTGGCAGCCGAGCTCGTTACGAAGCAAATCGTGCAATGTGAACGTGAACGTGTGATGTATACTCGTTAACACTAAAATGTTGACGCGCGATGAAAATAATTTTTAAATTTCCCGACATACCTGAATTTTTGTGCGGATATTAAAATGTACGATGGTTTGCATCGAATACGTGCAACGTCCACGCTAAATTAATATTTATTTTAGTCCGAAATTAATAATTATTTATCGGGGACAGTATCGTTTATGCAGCGTGATTTATTTTTTGCCGCATATTTTCCACTCGTCTCTTTTTCAAACCTGCCTATACGCGCGGATCGTCACGACTCGGAAGTAACGCGAGCCGTTGAAATCGATCGCCGCCGTCAACATCGAACGCGTAAATGTAACGTGAGCATCGACAGAAGAGGCGTGACGACGATGCGTTTAGATGATGCGACAGAAAGAGCGCGAGCGAGGTTGCTTTAAGTATTGACATTTTTCCATCGCTTTGCGATAGGTATAACGCCCGCATATCCAGGCGAATGCGATACCTCCGTCGTGCCGCGCCGCGCCGCGCCGCGCCGCGATTTATGGCCTCCAGATTGCTCCAAATAACGACTGAGCGGCAACGGACGCGTTGCTATATGTATACACACACATACGCGTCTCTTAATTCGCTGCTCATACACACTCCAGTAGCAGCACTCCAGCACGCACGCCACGGAACCGATGCAGTGCACGAATGCACGAGAATGACACACCCAGCAGTTTGACCCGTTTGGTTTCGGTTCATCCGTCGATCAACTGCACGCATGCGTCCAGACTTTGCCAAATTGACGATGCGACGCGCGATAAGTGCGCGCACGTGCGTATACATGCATAGAGGATACATGGAAAATTGAATTGTTATGAAATATGGAAATGCATATACTGTATTTACCAACATCTGGAGCATATCACGTTTTAAAATTAAGCTCGAACATAAATATTTATATTCCGGATACTATTCTATGAAACAAGAACGATTGGTCACATTTTTAAAAGGTCATCACGCTTTACATCGATCGATGTAATAACAATTAATAGTTCGGAGCAAATGTAGAACCTTGAGCTAAAATTAGTACATCGTCAATGTCAACTCAAGTCAGTACTTAGTCGGTAATTGATCGCAAAAGTAGAATGTAATTACGATACTAAACTTGTAAATTTTGCATGCGCGCAAGACTATTTAATAGCGTTTATTACAAAGATTAGAAAATAACGACTTTTTATTTTGTTTTAAATAAACGCATTTATTTTTTGAAGTTAATATTAACATTTTTTAAGTTTTAAATTTTATTATTATTAGATAATTCATTATTCTGTCATAGAATTTCTAGAATTTCAAACAATTTTCTTGTCTCATTTCATGATAAATTGAAAAATATTTTCTAAAGAATTTTATATTTTAATATAAATATTTGATACGTACCTTTTTACGGGTTTTATCCTCTATATTATAAGCTTCCACGTCACGCTTGATCTTCAGAGCTATCCGACAGAAACGCGCGGTACAGCGTTCAAATACGGCATTTGTGTACGTGCAAAGCTGCATATTTAAGGCTTTTGAAAGCAGTTTCTCGTGAATTCTATACGTGACAGGCTGCACAGGGTATTCTATCTCAAGTTCCGAGGCCGCTATATCTCAAAGGTATTAAAGACGGGACGGATGATACCAGAGAAAATATCTTATTGATGTGTGTCGCGGAGAAGATTATACGATCGAATTAGCTCTTTATCTTTTGGATTGAAATCTATGCGGTATTACTTTTCTACCTCAGGCTTTTGCGGACCTTCTAGCTCGATGTAGGCGATCTTATATTACCGTGAACCCATTAGAAAGTAATTTACTTTCGCTCGATTTGTTGGTTCAACCGTAATTCCGGACATTAGACTCGGGCGGAGCAAAAACAGAAGATATAATTCGGGTATAAAGTATCGTGGTCCTCCGTCGCTTTCGCTCTTTTTCTTTCTCTCGATGTCTCTCGAAAGGATAAGGATGTTTCTTCGGTTAGTCATATTTCCTTTCTCGCGTGGTGAACGCTTCCTAGCCACTATATCTATCGCGCTCGAATTTAAGGCGTCATAAAAAAATTATCTCGCTCGAAATAAGCATTCATTATATTAATATTAAATGCGCGTTATTTTTTTTCCTTATGGTTTCGCTTCAACCATTCCAGCATTTATGAATATTCTGCTCATTTATCATCATTCCCGACATTCCTCTTTTCTTTCCTTCCTTGCCTCCCTCCCTTCCTCCCCACTCTCTCTCTGTTTATTTCTCTATCTCTCTCTCTTTTTCTTTCATTTTCCATATTTATACATGAAAGTCTGATAAGTGTTACAAATAACCCTCCGGCTGTAAACGTGGGTCCGAGACGTTCACGCGAGATTTGACTCAGCATTCGACGATATATGTTTATCTTTCGTAATCGACTTTGGGCCCTTCAGTTCCTCAATCTATATACATAGCCTTTTTCTGTAAGTAACAATTTGGTCAATTATTCATTAAATGTTGTTTTTGGTCAAAACAACGTTCCCTTAAAACGAACAGTTGCTTCTCTATTTAGTTATTGCCAACAAATTGAATTTTGGACAAATTTTTGTGAATTTTTTCAGATTTTTTTAAATACTTTAAGTAGGGAAAATAGCGTCGGACGTGACAAACTCATTTACAACCCGAGGGTTTCCCCAAAAAATGTACAGGCGAAGGGATAATTTCGCGGGTCTCAGAATGTATATCGAAATATCTGCATATTGAAAAAAGGGAAAAAGTTCGGACAATGACAAATAAAATGAAACTAAAATAAAAAGCGAGAGAAACAAGCTGAATATCTTAAAAAGCTTTATTTAAGAAAAATCTCAAATATGCAATTTTTTCATTGCTCTCGGTTACGTCCTTTAGTCAGGTTTAGTCGATAGTAAAATTTACAGCTCGTTGTGATGATGGGATGAAATGCGTCGAGGATGAAAATATTTATGTTTGCGCCAACTTTCATCGCTATTCGCTATACTAGTAGATATGTAGGTACGCGGCGTAATAAGCAGGGTATACTATATAAGTTTTTGCATGTTATTAAAGTCTGCAAATTTTTTTTACGACCAGTAATTTGAAAAATCCAAGAAACTACTTATGCAATGGAAATGCTGGTGGCATTTACTGCGTTAATCTTTTTTAAGGGTGACACAGAGGGGAGTGGAAAATTTCATAACACTGTCAAAATTTCATGATTTTTTTGAGTGCTATTTAAAACTTGGTCATAATAATAAATCGAAAGTACTCCACTTTATGGAATAAATTATCTGTGTCTCTCTTTCTCTCTTCACATATTTCTGCAGCAAACTGCGTAAAATGTAATCAACGTAATACGGGTTAAGTGCGATATATACATAAATTTTGCATAAAAGGAAACTTGAAGAAGAATAAAATTTTTATAATTTTCATGCAGTAGGATTGACTTTCTTTCGAAGATATACTATTGCGAATTCAATCGAAAAATCGAGCAAATCGCTCGTAAAGTATAACAGATTCAAAGCTTAATCGGATCACATTAAACCGATTACCATTGCCGAGAGCGATCGATGCTTACAGCATTCTCTACGGCAGATCTTCTGCAAGAATGGAGTTTGTGCGCAAGCAATTCCATTAAATCGTGTACCCTGCATACTCTTTTACTAGATCTTTTCTTTCTCGATCGTTTTTCCGGAAAATTAAAAATTTGAAATGTCGATTTGCTTAAAAATTTTTTTCTTATATGAAGCTTCTATTGCAAAACAAAAGTTTTTTTTAATCCAAAAGAGAAATACTTCCCAGACATTGCGGATAACTTTTATCGTTAAAAGTTATCCGCAAAAGTTATTTTGCGCAACCGTTTTCTAAAGAAAGCACATTTAAGTTTAAAGGTGGTAAATCGTCACTAACGATGCAGGTTATCGCGTGTCTTTTTTTACAATATAAAATAAATGTTATAACGTGGAGTGTTATTAATTAGAATTATCATGCAATGATATAATTAAATATTGTATCGTTGCAACAATTTTGATCGGCAATATATTGCAATAGAATCATTGTTGGTTGCATATGGCAATAGCATCGATCGCTTTTAAGATTTTCAATCTCTGTTCGCGCAAGTTTAGACTCGGCAGACTCTAGTCTGCAACATAAATAATACGGACCGTGTCGTTAAGTCGGAATCGGTGATCGACTGGCAATTCCATTAGAGCGAGCTGCTGCCGCTGCACCGAGAATACGTATTGAATCGTCTCTCCTCACTTTCATCGCGGGAAGTCTGGTAGTTTCTAAGGCTCTCTATAATGGTCCAGGTTTGAGTCGAGAGACTTTTATCGGACATCGATTTTGTTTCGCACGCGACTATTGTACCTATAGATACGCGAAATGTTTTTGATCAAACGCGCGAGGAAGAATAAAGTCCATTTAGTTTTAAAGCGAGCCCATTTCGTATTCGATACACTTATTGATTCTAGTTTATTATCTCTTTCCGGCGCAAATTACTTTGTTGAAACTAAAAATGGAAATTTGATATATTGAGAACTGTTTTTTTCTTATAGACAATTCTATTTTCTTATCGATTAACATGTACATACATACGCTTCTTCTACTCGTTAATTAGTATACCATCATGTAATTATGAATGGAATGGTGTTTGAAAATGACTCATATCTCAACTAATACTTAGCAGCGAAGAGCTGAATAATTAAATGACACAATGACTAATAAAATTAAACTATTTTTCTTTGATGCAATATTTAAATGATGTTTATCAGCAAGCGCCGAGAAAATAAAATTGTTAATGTTAGTCTCTGAATTTATTTCACATCTTTGCTTGAATAATTTTAAGTTATTTGGTTCTCGATCGAAATTATGATTTGCATATTTGAATCTGTAACGTTTTTTAGATCATTTAATGATAACGAAATCTTGTAGCACCTTTTCTTCTTGTAGAAGAATTTTAACCGTGTATGTTGTTAAAATACCAATATTCGATTCAGCTTTCTTGCTTTTAGGTAGTACGAGCCCATTACATATATATTTTCTATAAAACCCTAGATATGACACGTTCAGCTTTTTATCATTGAATTTGAAAAGAGCGAACTTTTTCCTTTGGATGTGGTTGATCGTGTGGTTTAACGGGAAAGATAATAAGGCATAAAAAGGATTTCACCGTTACGGTGTCCTTCGCGATCAATTTGCCTTTTCGATGCGCGGTCTCTCGGTCGTGCTTTCCTTTCTTTCGTGCTTTTTTTCGGATTTATCCGCGTCCATTGTTGTGATCGCTCTCTTTTTCTATCTTTTCAAGAATCTCGACGTAATATTAGAAGCAACCGGTGGAAACTATTTTAACGGATGGTGAATTTCCCTCGGGAATTCTCGAAAAATGATCTCGTCGACATCGCGCGGCGAATAAATGGAAAACCGCGTTGAAATTGTTGCTGTTGCCGTCGTGGTCGCTAGCGCTAAAGCGATTCGCTATGCTCAAGTGCCGTCGAGGATAGTAATAGTGTTTCCAGATGGAGAGGTCTTTCTCAGATCTGCCGAATCATCTATGGGAAGAAAGTGTATACCTGAGAAACGCGTGAGAAATACTCATTCTTCGCGTTTGATTTTGTTCGACCATTCGGGTTTTGACAGATAATTTTTACTAGCAATCCATTTAATTCAAATTGAAAAATAAAGTTTCTTCAGTGGAATACCGAGGTGGACAACTCAATCCTGTTTTCTAATTGATCTGCGCAGAACAAAGTGCAAATATTTAACTAGCGTTTGATGTAAAATTTAATTACGGAGACATTTAATGTCGAATATCGATTAGTACAACGCACAAGCACAAATTTCAAAGATTAAATCTTTACTTTCGAAAAAATATTAAAATTTTGTCGGGAGAGAGAGAGAGAGAGAGAGAGAGAGAGAGAGAGAGAGAGAGAGAGAGAGAGAGAGAGAGAGAGAGAGAGAGAGAGAGAGAGAGAGAGAGAGAGAGTACAATAACATACAATATTGTGTGTCGCGTGTCTTTACTTTTGTGAATTAAAAAAGAGAACGACGTCACACACGACGGAACTGCTGGTTCGGTGCAACGGGTAAATTTTTTGTATTCGCGAGGCAACAGATTATTGGTCACAGATTGTAAACACACGAGCAAGGAGGAAGTTCGTTGGTGGCTTAGGTGCGCTGAACTTTGCACCGCGTTTCTTCCCTCCGTCCCTCATACCTTTTCTTCGTGGTGGATTCGCTGATGCCGGTGGGAACTCGACGACTTCTCAATGGAGGCCGACTCCCAAGGCAACCCAGGGTCGTTCTCTCACGGTGCGCGCACGTTTTGCGCTCGTGTGAGACAAAATGGGATCTATCAGCGACGGACGCATATATGTATTATACATATATACGATGTGTACGTGCACGTCAGCCGCGTGTCCACTTTCACCTACGTTGTACATTTTAACAGCGCGCGTCGCCTGTTGTTATCGGCTAACGTTTCGGCTACCTATCCAGGTTTCGACGTTTAACTGCTGTCAGTGATTGACACACAATTTACGAGACCACAGAACGCAGCGGGATCAAATGTAAATCATACGTATCGCATCTGGAACGTTGGATCAAACGCGCACGTGACGATCTATCGGAAAATTTAAAGCAGATTGGATTCTGATGTTACTATGCGGGATGTTTCTGAATTAAAATTCTCTCTTTGAATCGTTCGAAATCTCGTGAAATTCCCACCGATTCGATATTTTTTAAATAAAACCGATGATATCTCGCGTTTTTATTGCCAGATTTTCATTTTCTACGTAGAATAAAAGAAAATTATTTGCTCATCTTGTGTAATAAAAATATAAAAATGTATTTTTTTTTCTTATTAATTATTTACGGAGTATGTATAAAAGAAAGCAAGGCGTTTGAACCACAGTCAAGTCTTATACACAACACAAGCATCTCGTAGGACACATAGCGGTCTAATATTAGAGGCACCAGATCCTCTTGGAGGGCCCCATGGAACATTATCTCATCCCTTTTGAGCGCATCCCGCGCATCTCCCCTTAGCTTTTTTCCTTTTCGCTTCTCCGCAGCTCTTCATCCATCGCTCCAACGATCTCTCTCATAACTGTACCTTTCGGAACATTACGATGGAATTCATGGTGAACGTGTTGGAATGATCGAATCACAGGATTCTGATGTTTATTACGAAAAGAATGCGAATCTCTATATTACATTCCTCTCCCTCCTATCGATTAGGAGTTTCCCATGGATTAACAATTAATAATAATTTTGTTCGTCGTCCTTGGATTAATTTAACTCCTATTTATCCGTTGTTATCTATTGTAATTCGAAGTTATCTTCAACTTTTTTGTCGAAAATAATTTCTATTTCACGAAGATAAGTTGCGTCTTAAAAAACGGGAAAAGAAATAAAACATGAGAATTGAAATTTTGCTGATATAGTTTTTGATTTGGTTTAATTACATCAGGGAGGTCCAGGTTTGAACCTTTGTTCGAATTGTGGTGATATTTTTCGCAATAAATTCTTTACGGTGATTTTAAAAAGGATGCTTATCAGCGTCAAAAGTTACATCAACTGAAAAGGAGCAAAATCAGTGGAAACATCGTGACGATTATAATTAATAAAGATGGGCAGTTAGGTCGAATAAAAAATCTTTATTGTTAATTATTTATCGACGAAGTAAAAGTTTCTGATTTGGTTTGCTGATAATGTATTTCGATCTTTCAAGCCAGTCACGATAAAACAACTGAAATAATGACGCGAGGTACTTATAGAATCGATTATTACCGAACGACCTTGGTTAATTAGCTCTGCTATTAGCGATACGATATCTTTCTATCGTGGTTGTAATATAATAGTCATCGTAGCAGTAATAACGATAAATGTATTTAGAATACGGGACACACACGTGCGCTAGGTTATGAACGTGAGCAAATAACAAGTAATAAATTAAATAGTCCAAGTACTTATATTTGTGTGTGGTAAAGATATTACTTTGTGCGCGACATATTTTATGCACTAATGACAATTTTTTCAAAGTAAAGAAAAAAAAACGAACTTTTTAAAAACTTTTTTTTGTCAAGTAAGTAAGATGCGGTTGAGAGACGAACGCGTTTATATTTAAATAGGTATGTCCGGATATTTCTGCGCACGTATCGTATACATTTCGTAACGGGTGGGGTGCATCGAGCGAGCGGTGCGTGGTGCGTGCACTGCGTGGTGCGTCGCAGGTCGCAGTTGCACGAGTTGCATCGTACGCAACGGCGTGCCGAGAGAAGCCGAGAGAGAGACGCACGCGTCGAACGTGATATGCGGGCACGCAGGCACGTATATCTACGTAGCGTATATATGCACGTACGCGTGCATAATCACGATTCGAATTATGATACGCATTTCCGTTAACGAGAGCGAACTAGTCCGAGAAGAGTAGCGAGGAGACAAGAAGAGACTCACGGATTTCCAACCTGCGACCTGCGACAAAGGCCCGTTCTAGAGAGTTGTAAATCTGGTCAAACGAGGGCGGCCGCTAGCTTTACGGCTTTTACACGGCGTGGTTAACGCGATGCGCGTACACTTTCCACGCATCTCTGCGTTCGCCGCGCTTCGCGCCTCGAATGCTCCCGGCAGTTGAAATTCCCGCATGTTTTTAATAAACAAAAAACAAAAAAAAAGAATTAAAAATTTCGAAAAAGTTGCATCAGAAGCAAGAATGTGAGACAATACTTTCTCGAATAAAATCTTATTTATTCCTACAAAATACAGAAAGGAGAAAGTTTATTATGAAGCATCTATGAAAGTAGTATAATACTATACATATATAAGCTCTCCTCCTGTAAAGAGGAAAATTACATGAGAGTATGAGATAGTCTTAAGATACATTTATTTCCAATTTTATCAACAACTCGATCAACAATAAAAAAGTGACCTTTTTTATTTGTTGCGGCTTGAGAAGAAATGACTCCAGAGATACATCGAATAACATCTTACTCATATTTGATGAGATTTTTCAAGGCGTTCCTCGTTAACAATTTGCTGTATAATATAGGTTGATGTTTAGCATACATCGCAACAAAGCCTCGAGGTGTATTAGCCGCGCGTTGGAAATCCGAGCAAATAGCAGCACAAACATCGATCGAAACGCGAAGCTATGCACTTAACGAGTATCGACGAGCGTCCTCTCCTGGAACAGCTACCGAGAACGATGTCGGTAGCGAAGACTTATGGGAATGGTGCTCGTTACTCGTTAGCGGAAGCAGCGCGCAGTGAGAGACTCGCGCGCGCGCGGATCGCTGGCTGGGATTAGGGCGTGCAGCAACAATGGACGAGTCTGTCGTGCTTGTATGGCAAGGATCTTCTTCTCTGCCGACTTTCCTCCGTCTCGCTTCATCTCTTCCCCGTTTCCCCTCGCCCTTTTCTTCTCGGTGTTCGTCTACTATTACCGTTTTCTCCGATCTCGCGGCTCTTTTGTTACACGGTGCCGCATTGTCGTCGCAAAGACTATCCGCCATTATCGTCGACAATAGCAACAGGCGATTGTTTCTTAACCCATTGAGCTCGATAATCACTCAGTCAGTCGTCTAGGAATAATTATTAAATCTCGTGAATGTTATTGAAGAATCTGCATGTGTTTAGAAATATTATATTTTAATCCTGAGAAAGAACCACTTATGGTTGTGTGTGTGTGTGTTCCTGGGCTTAAATATCACATATTTATTTAGGTCTGTGATAAATAATAATTCTAATTATATATTTATAGTGATTCTCCTCGTCTCTATAATATTATTTTAATGTTATATCGCATAAACCTTGATCGATGTGCTCTCATTTTTTAATTAAAAAAAGGGAAGTTGTTATACCTAATTAGTGCAGCTGCATAAAAGCATGATAGATGAGAAATTTTTACATAAGTGAAAGAAAGCAGGGTTCCGTTAAGTAATAAAGCGACTAAATGAACATGCTCGTTTGAAATCCGTTATTTGGTAAAATGATTGCCTTTCAGCTGGTCTCGCTGACGTAAGTTTAGAGGAAAAGTTAGACAGAGATTAATTTTACAATTACTTCCTAGCTATAATGTGAAAAATACTGTTTTTCTGAATTTTTTCTTTTGTTGCGCGTTATAAACGTACTTATACGACGCATCGTTCGCAAAGCAGACTTTCGTTCGTGGCAGCGAGGCAGAAAGCATGTGGGGTAGATATACGTACTAACACATAACTAACATATAACTAATAATCACGCCGCTGGATCGCTGTACCGGAAGGCACGCTCTGCGTGTTCCGCTGGAAATGGAAATTCTTCCTGCCTCCGTTCCATCGTCTCGTTAATTGCCATCTTCGTCGATTAGGTTCACGCGCTTTTTTTTTCACCTTTACAATTGTTAGCGCTCGTGCAGTAGGAATTCGGATTGATCCTTCGATGTTGTAAGCGCAACGATATTTCTTCTGTCTTTCTGAATACGCGAATAACCGATTTCAATTTCACAATAGCAGAAAGTGAAATATAACTATATAGCTATCTGGATAAGGTCTCTAGGCACGGGATTATACGTATAACGTCTCAAGTAGTAAAACTGGATATTCCCTCGTTCTCCTATTTCCCGTTGAGATACTAGAAAACGAGCGACCTGAAGCACATTGTCTCTGCCATTAAGACAATTCGTGTTGTTCTCTCACGCAAAGAATTTCACAGAATTTTACTTGCGTGTTCGTGATTGAAGTATATAGTTTTAAAGGATATTTTACATTTCACGTGAAATTATAAAATTTACAACTCTGATGGCTGACTCCAACTTGGAATTGACTATCGTTTACGAATTTGGCGGATAATCGCGTTAAGACTTATGTCGAGCGAATTGATCAGTCGCGGCTTCCGTTCCATCGTGAAAAAGCACGCGATTGTACTGGACGATTCTCTTACGCCTTTTCCCGTGAGCGACGACGAGAGGAGAAAACGGAGCCGCTCCTCCTCGAGCGCGTGCTCAAGAGCTTCCGTAAGCTCGCTGAATTTCTACGCCCGCGCCGCGCGCCGGCCGGGAAGGCCCCTATATCTATTTTCCAAACCCATTCTTTCGGCGGGACTTCTTGCGCGCTGGATTGCACGCTGTTACGGAGATTTTCCCACGGATACGAAACGTCGGCAAACCTCGGCGAAATCGCGAAAAAAGAATTGCAATGGTAGGACGACATAAAAGCGCCGCGTTCGTGCGCTGCGTATCATTCGAGTTTGTTTTATTGGACAGAGGAGTTTGCCGGGTTTTTTTTTATTGACGTATCATGACAAATCATCGTTGGGGTGTGGCCCTTGGCAGATTGTCAGATGAATAATGATGCTTCGAGTGATGCGCGCGTGTTGAGGAGGACGGGTTAAAAAGCGCAAACTGTAGAGAGGGTTCGGTAAAAACACGAGAGTAAAAGAATTAAGTGATTTTATCTGTTTTTTTTTTCGGACCTGTTTCTTTCACAATATATCACCATTTGTAAGCAGCAAAATTTTTATCTATATACGCAAAAGTAATTATACATCGTTTCTTCTTCTTATTGAAGAAGAAACGTAAACAAAGAACAAACTTATAAAATTTTTCTCGTATTTCTTTTTTATTTATTCTCTTATCGTTATAAATTATTTGCCAAACTCCAAAATATTGTATTAATAAATAAAGAAATCCATGTGTAAAACTTATATTGAATAATAAGACAGGAATTAATCAGTTGCAGTTTCTAATAATCATTTAGATGGGAAAAAGTAGACGAGTTATTTAACGCTATTTTGTAATAATAATACGTTGCAGCAGTACACTTTCGACACTCCCGAAAATTGAGGAAGGAGATGCACTATCGTTGCATTTGCGACGTTCTCTTCCCTTTTATACCAGGATTTTATCGCCGGCGTAAACCTTTCTCTCCGTTATCGCGCTTCCTCGCAAACGTACACAGGCTTGATAAGGTCAAGAGAAACGGCAGACGACATCGCGACGCCGTTAGCCGTTAGTCTTCAAGTCGATCGAATCCCATAGGACGCGTAATAAAAGTATGCGAGCCACGTACGAAAGAGCTATACTAAGAATCACTTGACTCTACTCGACCTCGTCGCCGACTTGGTCCAAATATCACGCGCACGCCATGGGAAAAAAAATTATTGTGCAGTATTTCTTCTTTATAACCGCGCATATAATTCTCTCTTGTGAGAATTGTCTACGCTATATAGACTACGTTATACAGAACGTGTGTGATTCTTTCAAGAGATTCTTCTATTTTTCACAACTTTTCTTTTTACAACTTTTTAAATAAAGAAAGTTTATTTTATAGAAAATTGTTTACAAAACGAGAAGAGTAAGATTAGATGACGTAGAGTTATGTGTTAATAAATGCATCGCAGAGGACAACAGTCCAAAATCTTAGATATACAATATGATTCAATTAATCTTTGAAATTAACGATCGATGGCTAGTTCACTGATCTTGAAATCCGAACGCAAATCTAAGAATATCGGTTTACTTTAGAACGCTACTTATGGAACTACCAAGCCGGCGTAATCCGCTTTAAGGACAGAAGCATTCATTTTGAATTCTCGTTGTGCGCTCGATATTTCCAAAGTTCCAAGAAAAGGCTGAAGAGAAGATGGTGAAAAGGCATCGAGGATGTAGTCGATTCACGCGAATGCGTATGATCACGATATAGAGGATGGACGAACCTAGTGCGTCCTGGCGAAAAGATCACTGAGGATGCACAAGCATACCAGCCAGCTTCGCGGTCCAGGTGGCCATAATGGCGGCTGTCACGGCGCTAACAGGGGCCCAGTGAGGAGATGGAACAGCTTCCATGGTGGTGGCGGCGGTGGCGGTGGCGGTGGCGGTGGCACGGGTAATTTCAACGATGGCGTTGGGAACGGCGGCATAGTCACGAAAGCCTGTCAGGAGCCCTTCAGGGCCGTGCCTAAGGTAGTGCAAGCCCTCAGGAGCGAGTCCGTCGATAGGACTCATCGAGCTCAGCTACCGCCACCTCCCGCCCCCTTTCCCAAGAGGAGATTTTCCGTGTGGTGAGTCCTCGCAGGATTACATTGAGGAAATTTCGACTTTTGATTGCGAAAATTACTTGTTGCTATACTATTATTATTATTACGATGTATCGAGAGAACAGGTATATACGAATTGTCTCTCGGATATATATTGCATGGAAAGTTAGAAATAAATTAATATAATCGCAAATAACTCACATATATTAAGGTAATTATTATAACAATTACAGATTCTCTATTAGCAGCTGATTGATATATTTTTAACTATTGATATCTATAATAAGCTGTTATAAAAGCAAGCGTGTAATCTCGTTTGCATGTAAAGTCATTCTTGTTCTAACTTGCGTGATTACAAGTTACCTATGCTACGTAAGCGCGATGTGTCTGACGTACCTGTTGTTTTCACTTCTATAAGTTGATAAGTATAGGTAAGTATTATATAGCATAGCTCAAAACCACAATCTTGGTTTAGTGTTGCGAAGTATATATATAACTTCTTATCTTTTGCTCGCTCGCTTGCTCTCTCTCTCTCTCTCTCTCTCTCTCTCTCTCTCTCTCTCTCTCTCTCTCTCTCTCTCTCTCTCTCTCTCTCTTATTTTGTTAAATGTAGATATAAACTTGGGTAATTTAAAATATCTAGCGGTAACTTTGCGTAAAAAAGTTGTTTCGTTTATAACTGCTTTTGCGCTCAAGATATTTTAAAATGAGTATTAGACATTGCTACATTTCAAAAAGATATTTAACCCTGCCCCCCCTAGCGGAAGCAGTTGATGGACAATTTCGCGCTTTCGACCGCGTGAAAGAGGAGCCTAATAGTGCAGTGAATAAGATTAAAAAGAAAGGATAATAGAAAGGGTAATAGCTCTAACGACGTCATAGAAATATTTCATTAGGTTGAGTGGATCCACGTGGCTCAGTGTTGCGAAATGGCACGGATAATTTCGCAAAATGGGCGCCGTTGGGGAGCAAGAGTGAAAGAGGATGAGAGGATGCGAGAGAGAGAGAGAGATAAAGCGAGAGAAAGAATGCTTAGGCATGCGGGATCGTCGACAATGAGGAGACTGCTGGCTACGCGTCGGTCTTCGGTCTCCGTTAAGATCAGAGCGAATTATAACGAGCCATCCCCTGCGGGTATATTTCGGGAAATGGGAACGGAAAGGCATGACCGGACAAAAGTTTGCGCCGAGACTTCACACGCCGCTGCGGAATAAAGCGGACGCGACACTCGATGCGACGCGCGCGGCGTTTCGATTGCTTCTGTTAACGAGTACGAGCGTTGCGTTGGCGGAAAACAAGCTAAAGGTACGCGGTAAATCGTTGAAAGTACTTATAGGTACCGCTTCTGTTAAATTTTGCTTTATTCTGTATTCGGTTACCGAGTTTTCGTTTTCGAGTATATGTAGGTAATATACACATCGCATAGACCGTATAAAAAAAGCTATATTTTCAATATTATCGCTTTATGGCGTATTTCACGTAACATTTATATATATTATTCTTATAAATATTCAAGAAATAAAACCGAAGAAAGATTTATCGTATTTGTCCACCATCTGACGAACTGAATATCCGAGTGTCAAAATGTCAATCAATTTAGAGCGTCAAGTAAATTTAATATAATATATGTTTATTTCTCTACAGAATTTTAAAATGTCAACAGTATTATACAGAATGAGATACATTTTAAAACTATTTCGTTTATTTTTTTACGCGTTTAATTTAATTTTACTTTAGTTTTTTAATACGTTAAAGTTATCTCTTTCGTCCAATCGATCGAATGATAGCTAATGTGCGACTATAATCCAAATTAATTCGACAAATATTTTCGGCCAGATCGATCGTTTTCTCTATAAGTAAAAGCGGAAATGTCGGCGCACGTGCGGGTGACCTAGATATGCTTAACGAAATAATCCTGAGGAAGCGAAACGATCGAGTATAAAGCAACGTTTACAGGGTTAACTCGCGATATATTAGGCTTGAAAGACGGAGAAGCCGCGGAGCGTCATCCACGCGAATTCAATTTTCTGCGACGTACGAATGCACATGCACACACCCACTCACGCACGCACACGGGAGAGCAATACGTTACGGATGCGTTACGCGTGCGTTACGCATCGCGACTTCGTTTGTGTGTTTAAGTCGAGGGAGGAGCGGGATAACACGCGGGTCAACAGTCTTCGACAACCTTACGGCCTTCTGCAACCTCTCTTTCCTCCTTCCCTCTTCCCTCTACCTATACCATCTCGGTTTTCCGATTCTCGGTCGGTCGAGCATCGACATTCGATTCACGGTCGTCACCGTTAAATTGAGAGGACTTTCCGCGGTGAACGATATCTCCAGGTGTGAAAAAGCAAAACGCGCTCCGAGAACGGGAAAGAACATTTTCTTATCAACGCCAACGATGTGATTGTTGTTCTTTAATTAATTTGTACAAATGTTATTACTTCGTTTTTATTTTATAGTATTTTTCCATTAAACGAATAGAAAATTAATATTATGTTTTATAATTCTACGTTATTAGATAAGATATATATATATGTATAGCTCTTAATTTCTTTAATATACTAATTTTGAATAATCGATAGTTATACTTTTGATGGAGATTTTATCTGATCTCTTAATTCATGGCGTTCAACTTATACGTAAGTTCAACTACGATATGCGGGGAGGTTTGATGTTACGCTATAATATTTTCTATATCAAGAAAAACGATTTTGGTTTAGGCAATCACATTTCGGCAGCTTCCATCTCATATCTGTATGACCGCAGATTTTCGTATATCGCCGAAAATTGGTTGAACCCCGTTTGTGCTTTTATGACTAATTTGAGGAGTGCCCTTTTCGACGATGGGGAACATCTGTCGATGGCGTCGTAGTACCCAATATTGGTAGTAGAAGTTAATGCTGGGGCGCGTAGAATGGCGTCACGGAATAATAGGTGTTTGCGCGAGCGTGCGCGAACACCCTCGTATTGTCGTTCGATTCGAAACGATGCGAAATTGAGGGGTTTATATGATGAATTTTCGAGTCTCCCCTTTTTATCTCCTTGAGATGTATACGATACTCAAAAAAGCCAGACTCTGTTGACCCTTAACAATAATCTGGCTATACTCTTTTTTGTACGAAGACTATATAAAATATATTTTATTCTCTTTTTTATTAGGATTTTTTTTTTAAACAAACGAGTTACATTTAATTCGATTTTAAGAATTTTATGAATTAATAAATTTTGACGTAAGATATTTTTATATCCTATTACGGAATTTCTTAAATATAAATCTAAAAATCTGTACTTGAGATATGTAATGATATTCATATAATGCGATGAATGTTTTTATGGAAAAATGTTATTTATTTCTGTTACAGCTTCGGGAAGCGGACGGGCGGCAGCGCCAGGCGACCCAACGAATGCTTCGTTCTCGAGCCCTCCGAGATGATTGTCGTGAGTAGAGCTTTGCTTCCTATTTGCGATAAGCATTGAGATGAAAGAAGAAATTGTAGGAGAAAATGTGTCTGGATCGTTAACGGTTTTGAGAAAGTTATTTAGCCACGAAGGAACGCTTTGTTAACTTTGTTTATTCAGTTTTACGAAGAAGCGAGTTACCCGCGTTTTCCGCGCACACGTACGCACTGACATGAGTACGTTATTTCAATCAAAACTGGACGAGCAAGCGTAATTTTTTTTTTGGGTCGGTTTATCGCGGAACGTGAAACGGTTGCGGCTGTGCGGCGAAAAGACAATGCGCTCCGGACGCTCGCGAGACATAACGTGGCGGACAGTTAATCGATAGTTTCTCTCTCGGTATTATGCTCAGGTTCAGAAGAGTTTTGGGAATCCCCCGTCACGCGCTCTCAAAGTTAGCTCGTTTTATTTCGTTTCCAGTGCATGGCGCGGTCGATTCTCGACATGCCGCAAATTAGGGCAAACTCTTAGACGTGCCGGACTAAACGACTCTCGATGAAAGTTGCATGCTTTTTTCGCAAATCGCGATTCTCAGGAATACCTCGAGCCTTTCGACTTTAGACGTTGACAGAGTTGACAGAGTTGACGGAATTTTCGCGACGGAAATGTTGCGATTATGTTTTTAATCTTCCCAATGGATTTTATATTATTTAGTATTTAGTTTATAAATTTTCAGATGAATAGGAGAAACGTTGCAAATCTCGAAATTTAATTTAAACGTCATACGTTTTATATTTTATTATCCAGTTTTTAAATAAAAATTTGTTTAACGCATTATCTTGTTTTCCATTGATTTTATTTTCTTATTGAATTAAGCACTTTTTATTTTACATAGAGAATTTCTTCTAAGAATAAAGCACTTTAATGAATCTTGGTGAAAAATGAAAAAGAAACGAATAATAAATAATTCAAATGATTTTTTTTGTAAAGGAAATGTTAAATGCCATGGCAATATTTCCTTTTGAAATGCGTCGTGGGTTTTTATTTAAATCATTCTGAAAATGTGAAACGACTATCGCGTAAGTCAGGTTTAATTACATTTGTGGTTGCAACATTAATTGGAGAGTTGCACGGAATGTTCTGATATTGCAGGTGAACTTTATTCGAACAAGTTGTTGGAAACGCTGGTTTGCATCTCTAATTATACTGTGTGGACAGAAAATTAAGTTTCTGATTTGAGCTGCCATCTGTAACCGCATTCTAAACTGCTTTACCGACAAATTGTGCGATACTACTTGTTGATGGTCGATTAATCGTCAGTCATTATGATGATCATAGATATTCTAAAAAACTAAGAAAGATATTTTGATGTATTTGTGTTTAGGGTTTATAGAAAAAAAATTTTTTAAACATTATTTTTTATTAATTTTTCTTCTTTTTATATTTGGATTATTTTTTATGCACAGCATCGTGTTAATTCTATTGCAACAAATTTATTAAAGAAGAATCTTTCTTACTATTAGCGCAATGTAATTTTTATAATTAGACGACTTTAGAAAATTAATATACCTATATTTTCTAGTTTTTTATTTTTAGTTTATAATAGATTAGAAAAAACTACTTTAATATTTTTAATTATTTAAATTCGTAAAATTTGTAAGAAATATTATGGCATTACATTAGCGTTACGTTAAGTGTATCCGACTTGGTTGTAACAGAAGCTATATGTAGTCTATCGCGGATTAAACTGGTTTAGTTCCGCGTTCAATATCAATCAGATTCGGCTTTCAATTACGCGCCCGGGTTACTCGAATACAATTTGTATCCGAGCTTTGTATTAATCGACGCACTCTATTCCCAATTTTGCTTTACCCGGACAGTTTACCAATGGTTACATCGCTCGTAATAACCACGCGTACTGTTTCCCGCCGCATTGAACTTTGAAATTTCGCAACGCGAAACACTCGTTTTGCCCGAGTTGTTATTTCGATACGTTAATTATAAAATTTACTCACCTGTAACCAACGCGGAATTCTCCATGAATCGTGCAACTTTTTTCACCTATAACCGATATGCTTTTCTATGCGATAGGAACATGACGCAGTTTTCTATAGAATTTGATATATGTAATACAATGTAATTTGTTTTTTATATTTGTCGTTTAATATCGTTTTACAATGTACGTTTTATTTCGTGAAAAGGTCATAAAAATAGCTTATGCGAATCAAAAGCGTACCTCTGAAAATGTTAAAATAATACGAACGACTTTCTTTGATTTATTTAATTTTTCTACACGCACACGCGCGCGAGACGCGAAATATCGGGACAAGAATATTTATCGTAAAGATAGCAACATTTATCGGCTTTGGCAAGTTCCGGTCGTGTGTTTGCCGATGAGTGGAATTTTTTCTTTCACGCAATGTCAGAAAAAATATCGACAGCGTTCGCGTGTATACCGCATGGCAGGCAGACACGCGAGTTCACGTGTATCCTCGGGCGACTCTGTGACCTGTACGCGACGTGGACGTCTGACCTTTAACCTTCCTCCCGCGCTACACCGTGGCACTTTATCCCTGTCGCTTTGCTCACGCGCGCCACCCGAGAGCTCATTGTGCGCGGGGTTTCATCGCTGACGCTCGACGCTTCGGATGAAGATTAATCATCGCCGTGAAGTCTACTTGCGGACAAATACCGCGCCCTAATGCTGAAACAAGTATATCTAAATATACATTTTATGGATGTTAGAAACTCGAATATTTCTTTGTTATAGCCTCGCGGATTCTTCAATTAATTACGACTTATTTTCGACGTACCGTTTCTTAAATGTCAAAGGACTAACAATCCAAGTTACGAACGACTAAGAACGAATCTTGCGATTATTTTTTCTGTTTTTATTTTTGTAGCCATTGCGAACGAGTTTTAATGCTAAAACTAAGAAAACTGGTATTACTCGTGGGTTACTTGAAATTTTGAAATATAAACAGAGCGTTACATCGCGCAGGATGCGGGTATTAATTACATAACCGAGCACGTCTTTCGCGCGTATCCTTCGATTCATTAAGTAGCGTGTGCAGTTTTCAAGAAGCTTATCTCCAGTGACGAAACAGCGTCGGGCGCCTATAAAAGCACGTCGGTGTCTGACGCCGCGCCGTGTGTATATATGATGCGTAAATCGTCTTTGTTTCTTATTATGGAACTCGAGCGCCGATTATACGACTTATTTACATACGTGCAGCAGAACGTATAGAGACGTCAAAAATGCAGATGGATAACATTGCTAATTCTGTTAATATTTTCTTAATTTTATTGATGGTATAACATTTAATTTTATATACATATATTCCGATAAATTCCGTGCGACTTACATTTTAATTTTATCTCTCAATGTTTATCGGCTTTTCCTATGTCTTCCAAATGGATAAAACTCGATCTTTTTGTAATCGTTAAAAATTCCAATTACGCTGTTCGCACATTCGTAAAATATAAAAAGAACGTTATCTCGTTAAAGTTATGAGAGCGATCGCGATCGCGACGACCGACGCTCGCAAAAACTGTACGTCTATGCTTTGGGTGAAGTTGCACGAGATTCTCGTTATCGAAGAATAACGCGATAATTAAAGGAAACCATTGGCAATTTTCGTTGTCCGTTGTATCGTTTATCGAGAAGGTAAATCGTCATTTACGTTTGGGAGGCAACGAAACTTCCGGTACGATGATATCGTTTTTCATGCGAGCAGAAAGTTATCTCTCAAAGGAAAACCTCCTATTTACGCGGAAAAGTACGCGCGCATCGGCGAGGCCAATTTCCACAGGAAAACCGATAACCGGAGGCGAATCGATCATTACGGTCACCATATACGGAACGAACAAATACGGAAACTTCGCTTCTGCGGAGACCAACAAGTTGCAGCTGTAATACCGTTTTGCGCCGCGAATAATCCGCTCAGCGAGCATTACTCCGTTTCCGACCGCGTACATTTCTCTCGCTTTGCCGTGCAAACCGTCACTGGGGCTGGGCTATTCGATGGAAAAGTATCTTGTGCGCACTTGCAAAAGAAATAGAGAAAAATGTGCCGATATATACAGTAGCGGTGATAGACGTAGAAAAAATTATTGCGCACGATTGCAATGTTGCTATAATTTCCGTACCGGTCTGTTCCACGTATACATGCGCACGTTCCGTACACCCAATTATGCAATTATACAAATTATGATCTTTGTCCCATGATTATTTCTCACCGACCTAGATGCGAGCAAGTCTGCCGAGTCACTTTTCCGTGGGTAATGCGGGAGGTAAATCGTTCAATTTCCATACCGAGAGAGATTTCAAGTTCTCGTATATGGTGTTCCTTCTTTTTTTAATTCAACTCTGCGGTTGTATTAAAAATATACAATAGTTATGAGAATATTCGATGTAAATATACGCGCATTTACGTAAGAATCACGACCGATGCCACATCCGTCATGCGTAAGCGCGCCTTTTGGATAAGGATTCATTGCGGGGATCTCTGTGTACAGGAAGTTTGAGTATAATCGGGGCCGTGACTCGTCATGGTATTACTCAGATTTCAGTTTTATCTTCAGACTCTTTTAACACCCGCTGCTACTCACGAAGGGGCTTTTCTGCAGGATATTTATACGACGTGTACTTAGAGTTAAATGTAGCTACTTAATATTCATGCAACGCTGTGAATGAGATTTTCATATTAAACGAGCAAAACTCGTATATAAAGGCGACTTAACTTAATTTTATACAAGTTTCATTTAAAACTTTGAAAGAAATTTATGATATAATATTAATATAATTGTTGCTATATGATAATTGATTTTCGGTGTAAAATGTCAAGTCTGAGATCCGAGTTTCGAGGATACGATTTGCTCGGGTATACTCCGACATACTTGGGGATGAACTCTGACCGTGCCTTCTACCCTTTGACACACTTTGCCACATATCCAACAGCGGTCCGATATTGTATTGGAGTTTATTCTATATAACTGTTATATTATGAGATATACTAGCTTATCACAATATAGTTGGTATTTCGATTATGGTACACGTTGGCTTTTCTCTTCCTCTCTCTGACATTCTGATATTTCCGTTATATATACCGTATTACACTCATTTAATCGCCAGGATATATTATACAGTTTTCCTTAGTATAAAAATATTATCTCGCGATTATACGTAAATATTTTTGTGCGCATAATTTTTATAACTTATTTATAATACACAATCCCGAGATACACGAATACTGGATCTCAGGCTAGAATCTTGTGTGGCTTCTATATAAATTGTACAGTAACTATAACTTAATTATAAATTATAATACTGTGAAGAGAAGGGTATAACTCTTTCATAGTTTATACTTCGTGCAGTTGCGGGGGCGACAGAAAATGTCAAGTAGGGTGACAAAGCGCCGCCTGTAACGCCGACCTATTTTGAATAGCAAGCTCGGTTGATATAGATATAACTTGGTACAAAAGAGGCTCATTAGCCGTATCGTAAGTATTATATGTGTATACGATTTTCGTTCGTTGCGGCTTAATATTTTTCGGAATTATGGAGCGAGGACGACGCCGACGGCGATGGAATTTCTTGGACTGGCAAAAATGCTAAACCTCGCGCCGGTTTCGTCAGAACGGAAAAACGGAAAAAGCGAAAGAAAGCGACCAGATTTGTTCCGAAAATAAATTCCCGTCCAGACAACGTGTTCTCTCCCCTCCACCGGTTTAGTGCGAGGCCGTGCTACAAGAGCCGCGCATCGCTTTTTTTTCTTGCTTGTAAATTCCGCCGGACGTCTGCGCGCGTGATTCGAGTTTGCGTCTCTTTCTTCTTCTGAATAGAAACGCATTTCTGCTGCGTGAACTCTTAACTATGTGATACAAGTTTGGCTAGCTTTGCATTTTCGTAGATTTCAGCTTTGGATTGTCATTTTATGGCATTTTGTATAATGAATATACGTTATGCGTGGCATAATCGTTTCTTCAATGAAGAAATATTAAAATTTTAACAAGTTTTTTACTATTTTTTATTTTTTACAATTTTCTGAACATTTTTGAAGCATTCTTTAAGCTACTCCTGTTATTATTTGATTTAATTTTGTAATGTAATTTAATATTATATGTATATATATATATTCTGAGGTTGATGACGTACGTATAATCGTCTTATCGGTGAAACCTTATTAATCAGGACAGTCCCGACTGTCAGTACACTTTGAACTACTCATTCGCCGCGGCCTGTCCGCGAGTATCGTATATTCTCTGGCCCCTTTTAAACGCACATTTCAAGTCGACGCACGCTTCCGGCGCAGGATGTACGCTATATCTTTTCGTTATTGAAACGCGCATCTTTAATTTCCTCAGTTTAAATCGAGCGAATACTACGGAATTATTTCCCGTTATCTCGTGCTCACGTGTCTTACAACTTTATCGTCCGATTCACTGAGTTCACGAAGCGCACGTGACTCGCGAATATCGTTTACTATATTATTCCTTAGACTTATGATGAATAATTTTCTGGAAACGTCGGAATTAGTTTAACGTGCCATGGAATAAATAAGTGTAAATAGATGCAATGCTTCCGAAATCGAATAATTATACTTTATTCGTGCTACTCATTCGTTTATTAATCCCGCGTCCTAAGCAGTATTGTTTTACTAACTCGAAGTGCAACGACGTGTGCTTATATCTCTGATTACACGATCATAGGTTGCATCTGTGCTCCGTTTGTGAACACAAGATCGTTCGGTGAGCTTGGTGGCGGTGAAGGCAAACCATCGTCAACGAAGGCACGTGACGTGGTCGTACGACCCAGATTTCTTTTCCTGAGTATCGCTTATTGTTTAGATACACCTGTAACCTGTCGCTGCTCGCTTGCCTGCCTACGTTGCGAGAGGTATTGACGAGGCACGGCCGCTAATGCTAAGTGCGGTACGCTTGACCGATTATGGGTTACGATTGGACTTGCACGCTGTTGGAAGCCGTTCGCGTACATTACTCACACATTATCGCAATTGCCCCATGCGAATCTATATGACGCGAGTGGGCGAAGGTGCGATATACACGATATGGCTTGGACTGGCGACCGATGGATCGACTATATCAATTCCCCGAAGCGCAGATCATGCGTATATGTGCGTACGTGCGTGCGTTCGCGCGTGCATTCGTTCGTATGCGTATACGCACCGTACGATAGACTTCTCATTCATGCCCCACGACCGGACACGTGTGCACGAGTATACGTAGAACCGCGCGTGAATAAAGTCGCCGAATAATCCGGTAACTATTTACATTCTTACGAGGACGTTTTTTAATCGTCGCGATAACACGCGATAACACGCGATAACGGCGATGTATATATCCAGGAATCGCGTATAAATAACGGGATGCATTGCTTAACATCTTGGAATCGGTGTAAACACCGTCGTTCTTTGCTCTGTGGCTTATCTCAGTGCTTCCTTTTCCTTTTAAGCTCGACATGACTTTTTTTTACTTTTGTCTTTTGTGACATCGATGCCAGAATTCTATACCTTACCTTTTACAGCTTACCTTATTTCAGTTATGTAGCTCACACACGCACTAGTTCCTTAATTAAAATTCTAATTAAAAATTTAAGTTTATACTTAAATCGACCAAAGCATACGAGTTTATTACCTAAAGTTAGTACGTTAATGAAAGCAGATATATGCTATATAAACATTTCAGTCAAGATGTTGTAACTTACAAGAAATTGCGACAAATGAACGCGCGTCGACAAATTTATGACGCGACTGGTCCATTTTGAGCGGGGGTTATTAATCGAAGTTGCCTTGAACGATCTCCCCTCGAGCGGTTGACACTGCATTACTGCATTCCTTGCTGTATGTAAGATAGAACTGTCTCCCGCGCGCGCGCGCGCGCGCGTGCGGCGATTGCAGTGGTGATTAAGTGTTCGTGCACGCGACAAAAAATGAACATCCGTGAAGAAGAAGAAGATAGCGTGCTTATCGTGGCAAACGGCGGACGAGTTGCGGCGACTCCTGCAGTTGCTTTTCGTGTCTCGTTCGGCGTGGTCGACGACGCGGACGCGCCAACCGTCAAGAGTTGTCGCTCAGATGTGGCATAGCGATTAATCGGAAGTATGAAGTGACGATTGATTGAACGACTATAATAGGACGGGAAGGCGCGATAGAGATGTTTTGCAAAAATCGATTGTGAATCGAAGGGACGAACTGATGAACCCTGTGGGGCCTGTGGTATAGTCTCGAACGTGATAGATTTTCGAGAGTGCGATTGGGGTATAGCGATAGAAGGATTTGCTTCGAAAATAGCGCTGTCAGTGTTTTCTTGATATAGGTTCCTTTGGCATATCGTGTCGCCGACCATAAACGATTTTTTCGGAAGCCCTAAGGGGTCTCTTTGAAGCCATCCTATCAGCTAGCACTTCCTGGTAGCGCGATAGTCTTTGAAAATGTTTCGTCTCTATCCATGCAACGAGTCGTGCATCTTGGAAGGCGAGAATTTAACAGGCATAACGTGCGCGATCACGAGAAAGCTTTTAACGATAATTGTTCAGCGCATAATTGCAACTCAAATTGTTTCCATTCGATATATCTCGATTTCTATGCAGAAACATTTGTACCTTATCTTTCTCTTATTAGCTGTCTAACAGCAATTTCTTGAATACGACATATTTTATTTGATTTGCATACCTTGCGAATTTTTTAGGAAATATATTCCGATTTTTTTCGCAACTTATAAGTTATGGGCAATTTTTTCTAATGGAGGAAATATCTCCATCACTTTTTTTCTCGCTATCTTTTGGCTGTGATAAACTTTAAATTGCCTATTTTGGCAACCATTTCCCACGTTGGAAACGGTATTTGCGCACTATATGCAAATTTTCTCTCGTTCGATTGGAATGCAGCGATGCTATTTTTGCCTTTCTCTATGACCAACCGACGGTGTCTCCTTTTTTAACGGATTCTTTCTTGCGCGCTCAGTGTTTTTAGGACCACGTTTGACGCCAATGGCGCATCGGCAGCGCAGGAAGAACCGAAAATAAAGTAGACAGGCGCCGCGAGCTGAGCCGAGTCGAGCTGTGCGCTGTATGAATACCATGCCACTCATTCGCGGAGGTCCCGGAGAGAGAAAGAAATTTTTAGCCGCGGGACGCATCCGTGTGTATAGCCGCGCCGTAATGCAGACTCCTCGTAGGACATGACTCGGGAGACATAGTTTATGCGCCCGCGTTCATCAACGCGCAACGCGCCCTTTCTCACTCCGTGCAACGCGCCGTAATTTATATCTTATCCGACATTCAGCTTTGCGTTTTTTCGCGCGAAGCTATGTCGTTGATTCGCGGCTCCAAAATTTACAGACGACCTCATGCACCGTGGACATGACGTATCATTTTTTAATTTTGTCCGTGATACCGAACGATGCGTATGAATACGCTTGATAGACTTTGAATTGGCCAAGAAATACACCCACGTATTACACAAGAATAAGATTTTATGCGTGATTGCCTTTCGTGCGTAGAATGACGAGATTTCGAAAATAGAAACTTCCGTATGCATGTATAGGTTAAACTATTTTATGCGAATACATCTCGAATCTTTTTTACCGTTATACCAAGTTTACAAGTTTGACCAATTTGCTGGAAACATTTTCAAAATCAGTCATATAAGATTTTCTTTCAAGAGACCTTCTCGTCTTCATTTCACAAGTGGCTCGTCTCGGGTTTTAAAATAACATGATCCCATATTTTTTTTTTATTATTCGGAGAGGTAGTATTACCTTCTACGTTAACACATGTGTATGATATCTGATGCTTCTATTTCTACGGGCAACGTCGGAAGAACGTAATTTTTTTCTAATATGTCACGAAAGAGAGCTGTCAACGTTAATTACCTAAAGGAATATTTTAGTATAATTAAATCTATAAGATTAACATATGAAAGAATTAAGAATAATAAATCTCATTATTTATCGAGTTTCCACAAATATGATAATAAGACATACTTTGTAAAAAGTTACAATTTCATTGTTTATATATGTATATATTAAACGTCAACTGTATATACTTAATTCATTAATTAAGTTATTATTTCTTTATCTTTTAGACTTTAATACCCGTTCCGACATAAGTATAATCCAAGTTCTTCATATACGACCGTGAGTTATTTAGAATAAAATTTTTTATTCTCCATTGATTTCATATCAGAATTTCCGGCGTCGACAAGAAAATTATAACGTTGCGACATACGATAAGCCTTTCTACGTTCCTGAGCGCGTAAATCACGTGACCGCAGCAGGTCGGTCTTTGGCCCTCTTCAAGAATCGTGCGCGCGATGTGCGATTCAGTTCTCCGCGAGACGCGATATATGTGAGAGTGCGCGTATGCGTCGAACGCGAAACACGATCCAAGCAGGATAATCGCATCAACAATTTTATGGAGGCCAATTCCGTCGACGTCGACCTCGAGATTATTAAGTTTGCAAGGTTCTGCCCGTGAAACGATAGAATCGCCGCGATTACATATAGATGAAGGCATTTACGTTAGTTACCATCGCGCTCTCGTAAATCTCAGTCGTTTATGAGAGATATCGTTTGACGTTCGCGGTAAAATGTTCAATTTTTGTGCGGCAACGAAGTTTACAAAGTGTTGGTCTGGTGATTAACGTGAAAACGTAACAGTGAATTGTTGGATACATTGGCAAATTTTTGAAAAACAGATATACTTATCGAGACATTGAATCTCGTATATAGCACATGGTTGATCGGCTTGTTGACACGGTGAACGTCCGTAGATCGATTCGCGTAGTGATGACAGTGAAGGAATCACGTGGATGTGATGCGCAGTCAGACGTCCTGTAATTCCGACTAAATTATCCGAGTTGATTATTCGCGATGTTGAAATATACGAGCAGGACTGGACGACCTCGGATCGTCGTAAGAAAACGAAAAGGACGTTCGTTGTCCAGAAGCTGGCCCGGTACACCGAGAACTCTATCGATCGTGTCATCCGAGGTAAAAAGGCCCATCTCATCTGAGAGTCTTTGAAAAGTTAATCCATTACACGAGATGTGAAATTATGTGATGAAAGTTGTTTTCATAACTCGTTGATATTTACTTTGAAATTTAAGAATAAATATATTTGCGCGAAAATTGCGCTGATTAATGAAAAACATGCTTTTATTTTATATCACTTTTTGGTCAGAAATATTCGAACTAAAATTGAGTTTTAAAAGCGAATTTATTACACGATTTTGACTTTTATATTACTATAAACATTTATTTTCTCATTTTTACCACGTATAATTTTCTTCTAATTCACGTTAGATTATTATAATTTATGTAGCATGCACGGAATTTGTATAATGTAATAAATTGTATTATCTGTCCAATATCTACATATATGTATGTTGTATTGAATTGCACAAATTCTGTGTAGGCGTTTCATACATTGTAATAGTTAATTAAGCGAAAATAATATCTAATAAGAATGAAAATGCATATACACGCATATCACAGAGAGAGAGAGAGAGAGAGAGAGAGAGAGAGAGAGAGAGAGAGAGAGAGAGAGAGAGAGAGAGAGAGAGAGAGAGAGAGAGAGAGAGAGAGAGAGAGAGAGAGAGAGAGAGAGAGAGAGAGAGAGAGAGAGAGAGCATTATCATGCACAAAAGTGTGTAAAATAAAATAGACCATGCAGATATTTCTTTCAACATTTCACGCTAAACATCCGCTGCGGATAGAGCGCGCGATCTTTTATCTTTCGTAATGATTTTAATCGCTAGTTTTATCTTCTTCCGTTGAGGAAACAGTCGTTTATTTCATATCAAGTTTCGATTACATCCTGGTATCTTGATTCAGGGCGTCTATTCCTCTTGGTTGATAACCTTGTGTATGGGGCGATACGAGCGATTGTATCTAATGAACGGAGTCATTAACGTTCGGATTGAAATTGACGTAAAGAACAACGAGGAGGCTGACGCATTGACATCTCGCGATCGTACATTTTGTATGATTTTTGTACATTTGTATAAGTACGCGTTGTGTGTATATATATATATATATATATATATATATATATATATATATATATATGCATTTGTATACACAGGGACGTATGTCGCCTACGCGCGCGGGTCGAAGGTCCCACGCAGAGATTGAGCGCACAATGTAAGAGACCGACAAACGGAATGAATGAGAGCGTATAATTGAGAGAGTATTTCTCCTTTAACCATATAGTTAACCGCTCGCAAAGAATGGAAGCAAATGATGTTTTTACATCTTGAAATATTATTTCATTCTGTGCTTTGTCTCACAATCAGTATTAATCATCAAAGATGTGTCGTTCGTTTCATTAATAAAATTTTATGTGAATGGTTAGTTAACCATCTCTCTATATAGAATTTTGAACTTATTATATAAATAAATGATTTTTTTTTTTCGGAATTATTAAAGAATACAATGTCAGTTCGACTACAGGGAGAATTTATTTTTTTTAAATATTGTTCTTTCTTTATAAGGATTTTATTCTTAACAAAACATCGATTACATCTTTAATTTGAGGCTTAAATTTTTTGCTATTATTATGCATTTAATACATATCTTTAATTGTTATGCTATGAAAGTGACATAGATATATTTTTACTGGAGCTATTAATTAATACGGTTTGAGTAAGTGAAATTCAATGGAAACACGATCATATATTTTTCGGACACGCGCTGAATGCGGCGTAATTAAACGCATCGTAAAACATTTTTGCTTAATTTGCCATTGTTTTGCATTCATGCTTAATATGCGATAATTGTTTACAATTCAATCGTTACGTGAAAAACACACGCATACTTCGCATTCGTTCGTTTATACATTGCGTCACGATTGCGTTACGCTTTTGATTGCTGATCGTGAAAATCACGCGTGCTTTTAGAAGCAAGCATTATTAAGCAAAGAGAGGAGAGGAGAGACTATGATTGCAAAATGCGCTAATTGGTTATAGCTATTGTACGAGAATTCTTAATGTTGACGTTGTTAATGCTGACATAATGTTGGGATTAGTTTGCAATTTGTTTAACGATACCGTGGGGCAAAATAAATATGTTTGAATCATTGGAAAAAATGCGCAAGTAACGCGTTATATCACTTTTCATACGATATGACGAACAACACGGTACGTCGGATTATATTTTGCGTCGCGCGTCGCGACGATATAGGTACACGATACAAAATGTCGAATTAGAACGTCGCGTCGTGTTGCTCGATCGATCGATCGCCTATGGAAACTGAACTTTCATCCCGAAACGAAATTGGCTAAACATTCATTGTAACAATCGAGTCATGAGGGAGCGGTTCCGTGAATGGAACGTATAACCAGCATATCTACCGGAAGTCCGGCCTACGAGTTCCGGCCCGAAGCGCATTCGTCTCATTGTCTCTTTCATTCTTTTTTTTTCGTAGCTGTTCAGCAACGAATGCTGTTGCCTGTCAAACGAAAAAGAGACTGTCGCGAAGGATAAAAAGCAGCTGACATTGTCGTAACCGGTTGATAATTAAAAACTTCAAGTGACAAGTATTCGATAATAATGTAATATCTAATTAATAGCAGCAGCTCTCTCATAACAAACTTATGAAATGTATGATTAATTAGAACAATTATTAGTTTTCTTGCATTTTTCTTCAAGAAATTTTTAAAAATAGATATATGCTCAGTAATACTGTCATAAAATTTTCCAATTTGGATTATCGCACATTATTTTCTATACTTATTATCTCTTAAAATCTAGGCTAATTTAACATTGCAGGTTATTGTGCATAATATCAAATATAGTTTTATAATTAGAGTCTACTTATTTTCTATTTATCAGATATCTGGTAATTTTTATTTTTAATTATATATTTATGATGTTGATCTACGAGAACGATATTACACCTTTAATTATTAGTATAAATATTATTATTTGTCACATCTTAAATATATCCATTTTTTATGTTATCACGGAGAAAATATTATATTTAGGGTAGATTGTATCTAAATTTTATTTGGTTTTTGGACATAAACTACTTATATGAGAACAATTTTAGATTAATAAAACTATTCTGTAGTTCAATTTATATATATTAGTATAGATTTTACTTTTAAAGACTTCAAGATTTTGTTACGAAGATATCTGATTGAAAGTAGGTGCAAAAGTGGCGAAAAACGATAAACTTTCGTGACATTTATTTATATATATATATATATATGTATATTAGGGCATGGCGACTTTTTAATGTACTGCACAGAGCAGTACATTAAACAGAGCAGTGAAATAAGGCAGCTGCAGCATTCAGCGCATCCGCAAATTAGATTATCAGCGCGCGTCCGTAGAGATATTAGGCGCCTCATATCGTGTGAAATTTATTTATTATTATCTTTATATAAATCGCGATTTATAATACTTTATCAGCTGTTCTATAGACAGCCGTATATACGTATGCCATGAGTCAGATTAAAAGTAATAATCAAGTTAATTGACGCATGTGTATGTAAAAAATGCAGTAGCAGTTATCTTATGATTGACCGATTTTATTACGATTATGTGCTCGCAAGGAATAACAGAATGTACAGCATTTTCTAGATATGTTATCATTTCCTGATTAAAGTTTTTTCCTGATTGACGAAAGCGACGGAGCTTTTTTTTTTTTAACAAAATCATAAGCAATATTAAACAGGTTCTTCGCGGATAATTGAGAGAATGAAAAATTTGTGGTGAATAAAATCTCGGGAGCAGAAGTGATACCTAAAACTTGTTTAATTAACCTCAAGTGGATTATTCTTCAATGTAATTTTACTTTTATGGTCAGTTATAGAGACATTTAGTGAGGATTGAAAGACTGTTTAAATGAAAATACTAGTAACATCTTTGAATATACTTATCTATCTCGGTTATGGTTGTATTGAATGACCACAATTATCAAGTTACGCTTGCAAATTGACAATTAAGTTATCATTCTTCGATGATTATTCAAACGGTTTATTATAAGCATTTGCGCGGCATAATCACTTATTGAACAAGATCAATAGATTGTGCGCGCTGTACATAATTTATTTATAGTTCATTTATTAACTTATAAACTGACATGTCTTTTGCAGATCGACTACCCGGAAGTTCATAGCGGGGGGAGGATGCATCGACCACCGCACCCTCATCCCATAACCGATCCCCGCCAGGTCAACTTGGTCTTCGAAGACACGGTAAATATATCTCTATTTTTTACTTATTTATGGCAATCTTATAGTCATGATCACTCGTACTTGTATGACTATTTCTTCTCCTATTCATCTGAGCAAACAATGTCCAATGTTGTTCCGACCTTGAATCGAAATTCCAAGACGAGGAAACCCTTTTTCTTCAAGGAAACTCCGTTGGCTTCTCATAAATCACTCTTCTCAAGACATTCATGATTGTGTATGGCTTCTTTTTCTATTATTCCATCAGTTTTTCTTGGGTCCACAGATCGTTATGAAAATGTCCTATCTTTTCGTTTTTATCTAGGTATTTAATCGTTATAGGATAGGACGTCAAGTAAAAATTATTTGAGTACTTGCTACGATAAATTATCTGTTGCGACTATCTATAAAAATTGTGCGCGGTTAGTTATAAAATGTTTGTAATGAGTTTTTGAAATCTAATAAGAAGGCCTGCAGAAGTTTTCTTTTTCCTATATATTCTATATACATTCATAATCATGTATATGACGCATAGTCCTTTTCTTGATTGAGGAATGATATACAATTGTATTTATCAAAATCAATACCGGATACCGGATATAAACTATGACGATATCAGTTCGTCTATATGTAAATAGTCAAACGCTCAAACAAACAATTTTGGTAATCAGGATTTGATGTCAGTTTGGTATCGAACGCGTGTGGCAGAGTACCTGCAGAGCCGTCCTTCCGGCGTGGCGGCGGCGGGCAAGAAGTTGAATGGGAGAAGCAATTTGGAAAGTAGTGTGTGGCTCGGGACAAAAGGAAAAGTGAGATACACGGGTACGAACGACA
This sequence comes from Temnothorax americanus, assembly GCF_048541705.1. Lineage (NCBI taxonomy): Eukaryota > Metazoa > Arthropoda > Insecta > Hymenoptera > Formicidae > Temnothorax > Temnothorax americanus. The sequence goes on from NW_027509442.1 coordinate 8,087,686, forward strand.
TAACGGGTCGTATAAATCATCCGTCGAGTCGGACAGTGGCCTTTGAGCGGTTACTGTCCGTTGCTGGATGGATGCTTTGAGCGGACCAGCAGCAGCAGCAGCAGCAGCGGCGGCGCTTCTCTATCCTCATTCGCCTGCATCCTCATCTCCTTCTCCTCTCTTCCTCGCTCGCTTCTTTGCGGCTCGATCGACCGTCCGTCGACTCCTTAAGCGCATTTCACACGATCGCCCAACAGTGACTTTCTATAGAGAGGCCTCTTAGAGCAATTCAAGTGTCGTTATTGGCGTCAATTTACGTCATTGTTTGTTTATTGTTCCGCATGGCGATTAACTAATCGCGAAGGTTGATGAATATTAATCGCGAGATCATCGGCGCGTTCTTTCTCGATCAGTTTCTCGAGCGTGTTTTGCATTTTTGCAATATTCTTATGACATTGCATCGGCCGCTGACATTCGCGTGGGTATGCAAATCGAAGTAGGTTACATTACGTATTACGTATCAAGCATTATCGTATTTTTAATCGCGGTTATTTTTGTCACGTCTTATCATAATTATTATTTATTGAATATCTATACATCCGAAGTAATTATCGTCAAGTTAATTAAATATCTTTATCTTTGATTTTCCATTTCTTTTTTTCGAATGTTATGCCATCATATATCAGCGAGATTTGAAAGATTTGAAACTGGAGTTTTGTTAATTGCAATTTGAACTTTCAAGCTTGTAAACACATGTCCAAGTAATCTCATTATTTATAATTAAAAAACAAGATAGAGTTTAACGAGTTGTGATGGGTTTTGCGTCAGCTTAATATGATATACAATGCATAATTTAAAAAAAATTCAAACGTGGGAGAGAGTTTTATACGCGTCACAACCTTTACTCTTCTTTCATGTAAAGTAAACCAATTTATTCATAATCATTCATCTTTCGTCAAATCACTTCCAACTCCTGTCAAGTAACCATCTCCCACACGAATCAAACGGTTAATTAAATTCTCTTCCCCGTTGTATGCAACATTTAATACGCATTTAATCCTTTTCTCCCAACATCTTATACATCTAATTATAGCATTGGTAAATTATTTAGATTATTACGTAATTTTTATTTTGTTTTTCATTTTTCTCAGAAATTTCATTTGCGTACCGCAACTGTTACAGTGAGGTCAATTCTGGCAACAATAGTTTTATATATTACGTTAACGAGATAGAATGCGTCTTCATAATCTTCATATAACAGCTGCTGCATAGCTTGCACGTAAATATTAAGATTATAAAGATGCAAATCCGTGCCGCGTTTACGAGCTACTATGAAATTACGAAGACTGAAACTGGATATACTAGAGATACGTGTGCATATGTATTCAGTGTAACGAAATTTAAATTTAATCCCCCATGCGCAATACTGACAAGAAAATTTCATTAAACTACCAGCCATCGTTTCGACCTTATGTGGGGAACAAAATTTAATTTCCCAGTGATATATCCAAACAATTTTTAATATATGGATGTTAATATTAACTCCATTTTACAACATTCTTCCTTTGGTCTGCTTTGATTTATTTTATTAAATGATTCTGTATAATAAAACATATTTTATTTTATTTTTCGTACATCTTAAACTTTTATTGAAATCATATGTAAGATAGATTTTATACATATATTATAAAAAATGATTTTATATAGTAAACTCCAACATGATCATAGATTTATATAGAAAAAGCGAATATATATAATAAAAAAAAAAAAAAATAATAATTTGAATGTTTTATGTGTCTCATAAACCTAAAGTTGTGTGCGCCAATCTGGTATTAGGTATCGAATTGTTAGGAATCAGATTTAATTTTACAGCTCCGATCGCGCTTGTAATCGAGTATGTTCGAGTATGTTCACGAACAAAACGATCAAGAGATCCACATCAAATTCCTTGAAAAAAAAAAAATGGAAAAAAGAGAAAAGAGAAAAAGAAACGAAATCGCGCGTTGAAGCTACAGGTGGGCCCGGCATTTCCCCCTCTCTCGCCGGCCGACCGCGACGTGATACGCGCTCGACGCGCTCCCCCCGTTGACACGGACCTGAGGAGCCGCTTACGGCGCGGCGGCGGTGGCGGGTCACGTGACTACGCTGCGATCCGATCCGAAGGGAATGCCAACATTGCCAACGGCACGGCACGGCACTGTCGGCACTACGTGGGTTCGCGGTTCGCGGGGCGCGGTGCGGGTGACAGCGGAACGAGACGAGGCAGTGCCGCAGTGAGGCTGGTGAGGCAGTCCTACATTCGCCAAGCTGATGACCGACCGCGACGACGGCGACGACGACAGACGGACGGACGGACTGTCGCACTGTCGGACGCATCACGAATCACGAGTTTCGTGCTAAGCAGTTGAAAGAGGGTCACGCCGCGGCGCGTCCGCTTCCACGCGCGTTGCGTTGCGTTGCGTTGCGTTGCGCACGCGGCACGCCAGTGAGAGAAAAACGACCGGACGAGGCGGATAAAGCGCGATAAAGGAAAATGCGGACGATTCCTCGGATCTGTCGCGAGTCGTGATTGTCTCCGCCGAGGAGGAAGACGAGAATAGCAGCAGCAACAACAACAACGACGACGAGAATCGCGGGTTCCGCTGACGCGATGGACGCGTTCGGCGTGTATCAAGTGAGTGCCTCTCCTCTCGGAGATATACTCAAAATGGCCTTGGCTATCCTTCGCTCTCTTCGTCTCCCTCTCTCGCGACTCGCGGGCGCTCGAGCTCCGAGGGCTCCGAGCGCGGAGCGTGAGCCGTGAGCGTATGGCGTACGCGCGACCCGCGCGACTCGCGGCCTCCCCTCGCGATGACATGACAACAGTCGTCGTATTAGGTATCTTGTTTGGATGACGAATATGTATGTGGGTACGCGCGTGAGGAGCACACCCGCACCCCGATTCCCTGATGCTGATGCACGGTCCGCATACATACATACATACTTGGCGTGCGTGCGTGATGTCATGTCTCTGTGACCTAACCTAACCGCGAACCAGAGCCTGTCCCAATCACGCCCATTCCTGGTATATATATATATATATATATATATATATTTCCTGCTTCGCTACTAGCGAACGAGCGGTGTCGTCGTTGTTTTTGTCCCTTGCCTAGGTTTATACGGGTATAGGAGGTTGTCGCTGATGCTCAGGAACAGCGTTGCAGTTTTCCTAGATTGATACTTGCGGGACATCGTTCTGGATAGTTAATTTTTGAACATGCACTGTTATTGTTATCGCAGTTAGATTGATGATCCAGAGAAGAGCTAGATTAGATGGGACAGATGTTAAATTACCGTTATTATGTTATATTTTACATTAATATATATTTTTAATTTATATAACTTATCTGTGTGAACACGCTTGTGTAAGTGACAGATGAATTTCTTATCAATATAATGTTACCCAAGTCTTGTTTCTCTTTACTCTATTGCCAACTTTAATCATCTCTTAAATATAGTATCATATGTATCTATTATATACTTATGTAATCTTTTATATGGTATAGTGTATATATATATAATAGAGAGATTAGAATTTATATTATATATATATAAATTTTATTTATAATTCTTTTGGATACGTTACATCTTACACGTTATATCAAAATTTTATTGATTTATACAGTTTTCTATAATAAATACGTACGTAACTCAGAGTATCGGGAAGATGTAGGGTAGAGTTTATTGAACTACTTTATATAGGAAAGATTTGAAATACTTCTTACTATCGTATTGTAGTAATGTGTAAAGGCAATTTATAGATCGTGACGCAACATCTGGAAAAAATTATACACATAAACTTTAAGAAATTTAGAAATAACATTAAAAAAACAAGCTGATAAATGTTTTCTTTGTAGTTCTCACAGGGCCTTACAAGCAGGCCGGAGCTGTATCAGAAATCAAATAGAAGTAGCCATTCGAGTGACACAAGTTCAGCATACAGTGGATCCGACACTATGACATCTGTACAAAGTTCGTTAGACGCGGATCCTGATGAAGTGGATCTGTCAGGTCTTGTGGAATCTATTGTTGACAGCGATGAGGAGGAGGATCTGGCAGAGAGCATGGATGTAAGTATCATGATTTATCTTGCTGCGTCCTGTCCCCTAGAGGTGCGTTAGATGAGATTCTAATTTCTACTATTGTGATATTTTAGAGTTTAACGGTGCGCGATCCCGTACGAGAATGTTTAGAAAAGGATCCTGTTGAGAGAACGGAGGATGACATAGAGACGCTTTTGGAGTTTACGCAACAACTGAAAGCTTTCACGAACATGACTTTGGCCGTCAGAAGAGCGCTGTGCGCTGTAATGGTATTTGCGGTGGTCGATCGTGCCGGGATGGTGGTCTTAAACGACGGCGAGGAACTCGACAGTTGGAGCGTGCTGATCAACGGCGCTGTTGAGATTGAGCACAGCAATGGCGAGATTGAACAACTTGGTCTCGGAGATAGCTTTGGAATCTTGCCTACTATGGAGAGGCTATTACATCGTGGAGTTATGAGAACAAAGTTCGTAATGTGATTCTTCCCTACTTCTGTATAGGCCACGATGCCTAGAAAGCAATATAGGAGAGAAAGAAAATGTGGTTTTCTATCTGCAGGTGCGACGATTGCCAATTTGTTTGCGTAACGCAAGCAGATTACTTTCGAATACAACATCAAGGAGAAGAGAATACCAAGAGACACGAGGAGAATGGAAGGGTGATTCTGGTGACTGAGTTGCGAGGAGCTTTGGATGGCGCAGCTCGAAGAGGTCACGTGGTGATTCGGGGAACGCCAGAGCGTTTGATGTTACAGCTTATTGAAGAAAACAGTATTACGGATCCTACTTATGTGGAAGATTTCTTATTGACTCATCGAACGTTCATTGATAGTCCGTTGTTAGTCGCGAGTCAATTGCTGGAGTGGTTTGATCAGGCGCAAGTGCGAGATCGCGTTGCTCGCGTCGTGCTCTTATGGGTGAACAATCATTTTACCGATTTTGAAACTGATCCAGCGATGATGGAATTTTTAGAAGCATTCGAAACTGGACTGGAAAGAGAGAAAATGTTAGGACAACAAAGGTAAGCTCCTGTCTCGTTATTTTATTTTTTTAAAAGGAAATATATTTAAGTATATTTTAAGGGAAATAATTATTTGTAATCGATTGTTTGACTTCAGGTTGTTAAATATTGCATGTGCGGCGAAAGCGAGAACGCGGAACGTAACGTTAGCCAGGCCAAACAGGGACGAAGTCTTAAATTTTAGCATTTTAGGAGGATTTGAGAGAGGTTTTGGTATATTTATCTCAAAAGTTGACAAGAGATCTAAGGCTGAAGATGTCGGTTTAAAGAGAGGCGACCAGATTTTAGAAGTGAACGGCCAAAGTTTTGAGCATGTAAATCATGCGAAAGCACTCGATATTCTGAGAGCTTCTACGCATCTCAGTATAACTGTAAAATCTAATTTGCTTGGTGGGTTTCATTTATAAACCAGAAAATAGAAGAATAATAATAAAATGTTTTTTCTTTAACTTCAATTATTTGGTCTTACAGCTTTTAAAGAAATGCTCCAAATGCCAGACAATTCCCCGAGACCTCGAGGTAGAACAAATAAGCCGGAAATATCTAGGCTTCAGTCGGATCCACGAGTTAGACTGTCAACGCACGTGGATCCCATGACTCCTGTGAATCCCTTAAATCCTATGATTGGTGGAGTACCGTTATTAATTCCAGACAACAATGTATCGCCATGCAAAGATGCTAAAAAAGAACACAAAGGATTTATGACTCTTGGACCTAAACGGCGATTACAGAAAGCACTTATGAAAATGAACATACTGCCAAAGAACACGATCAAGTGAGTGCATTAAAGCCTGTTGCACAAATGATAATTAAATCTACTTGAATTCTTTGCTGACACAAGATTCTTTTTAATTTTAACAGCGACGGTGTACACGTGGATGATCCTCTTGCGCCACCGCATACACCACCGGGAATAGGGCTTACGCAAACTACTACTAATCTATACCATTCGAAAAGTAATCCGGATCTTACGTCGCTTTATTGCTACGACGACTTGAGGGCAAACGATTATCCTGAACACGTGCTCAAAGTATATAAAGCAGATCAAACCTGCAAATATCTCCTTATTCACAAAGAAACGACAGCGCATGAGGTAAGCAAATTTATACTGCTGAAATTAAATAACTAAAGAAAAATATGTATGGGTTATATATAATGATGCGTTAACTTTTTGTAGGTGGTGATGCTTGCACTTCAAGAATTTGGCATAACAGAAAGTAGTTCAAATTTCTCTCTGGCGGAAGTGAGTGTCGGCGAAGGTGGTATGATCAAACAGCGTAGATTGCCAGATCAATTGCAGAATCTTGCGGAACGAATCGGATTGAGTTCTCGATACTACTTGAAAACTAACGGAATTTCCGAAACATTAGTAGCTGACGATCAAGCTCCGGAACTCATTCGAGAATCTCAAGTACACTTTTTGCAATTGAATGCTGTGGAAGTAGCAATACAACTGACTCTACAAGACTTCAGTATATTCAGGTAATTCGATACTTAATGAAATGTATAAATCTGTCTATTGCAAATTGCATCTATAACTTGCATTTGATTACACGTTTGATAATAACAACAAGCTTACTTTTGCGTATTTTATTACAGACAAATTGAGTCCACGGAATATGTGGATGATTTGTTTGAATTGAAAAGTAGGTACGGTGTACCTATGCTCAGTCAGTTTGCAGAACTAGTCAACAGAGAAATGTTTTGGGTTGTAACAGAAGTTTGTTCCGAACATAATCTCGTACGGCGCAGTAAGATTATAAAGCAATTTATTAAAATAGCGCGTAAGTATATTTGGAACTTTTTTCCTTACTTTACTTCTTAGGCATTTTATATCAACAATACTTTTTTGCGTAGGCCAATGCAAGGAGTGCAAAAATTTCAATTCCATGTTCGCGATTGTATCCGGTTTGGGCCATGGTTCAGTGTCGAGATTAAGAGCTTCGTGGGAAAAACTGCCAACCAAATATCAAAGATTATTTAGTGATCTACAAGAATTAATGGATCCCAGCCGTAATATGAGTAAATACCGGCAATTGGTGGCGTCTGAACAAACGCAACCACCGATAGTGAGTTTTATTCTTCTTTATACTACAAAATAATTTTTCATTGAAATTTATTTTTGTATTTTATTTTATTTACTGTTTACTGCTTACTATCGATTATATATTTCTATAATTCGAGCTTGTAGTATGATGGCTTTAAATTGTTACTAGCGAGTTAAATGGTTATTTATTTTAGATACCTTTCTATCCGGTCGTGAAAAAAGACTTGACCTTTATACATCTTGGTAATGATTCAAGAGTAGAAGGTCTGGTAAATTTCGAAAAACTCAGGATGATTGCGAAGGAAGTGAGAACATTGACAAACATGTGTTCCTCACCCTATGATTTACTCACTATGCTGGAAAGGGGCGGGCAACCACCAAGTTCCGCAATGGTAGCTCTGAACCAAATGACTACTGGTAATCAAGGTGAGTTTCTTATGTTATTTTGTGTTGTCTCTCCGGTTTGGTTTGGTACTAAATACAGTATTTGTAATATTTGTGTTATCGCTGCCAAATAGGCGGTCAAACTGCGACAGTGAAACGACGAAAGAAATCCACGGCCGCACCAAATCCGAAGAAAATGTTTGAGGAAGCACAAATGGTCCGAAGAGTGAAGGCCTATCTCGCGAACATGAAAGTGATCACCGATGAGGAACGGTTGCATCAACTTTCTGTCGATTGCGAGCCACATGCAGGAGCCGTTGCAGTTGCAGCTGCGGTACCACTGGGTGGCAGTCGGGGAAGAAGGCATCCGTCGCCTACTCTGTCGACTACCAGTAGCGCCAGTAGTACTAGTGAAGGCAGAAAGAGTATACAAGGTTGGTGAATCTTTACAGCTGCGCTATAATAAATTTTTCTGAAGAATTTATTTTGTAATTTTTGTATTAATTATGGATTCTCTCAGGTACAAAATTTGGCGCCGCGTCGCCGCAAGCAGTTAGGAAGATGTTGGCTCTGTCTGACCCTCACAAGACACGACCATATCAACCTAAGCACTGTCCAGCGCCGTTACCTGTACCGGGATTGGTACTGCATTCGAGTGGTTTGGAGCCTAGTCCAGGTGCACCTAGAAGAGTAGGATCCGGCAGCAGGGTACCGATGCACGAACGATCCCACAGCGATACTCCTGCCAGCCTACCGCCCCCTGTCGATCTCAGTGCGGAGAGCAGTAGTGTAACTAGCTTGAGCAATCTCCAGCCGCTGAGGAAAACCTTAACAAGCGGTGAGTACAATTTTTTTCTTTATGAAATGGTTTGAAGCGAGATGCTGTCCGGTACAGTGATACTTTCTTCTCTAGGTTTTTCTAAAGACATATTTAGACGGATTATTCCATCTAAATGGATCTCGCAAGTTATTTTATTTTGCGGTACTTTTAATAGCTTTTTGTTTATATCTTTTTAGATCGTACTGACAGACTGATAGATTGTTAATCGATTATAAATATCGACTTAGTAGACACGCATCTCGCGAAGCACCATCACGCACTTTCATTGCTCGTTACATACACTGGTCAGGTCTCGCAACAAGGAGTCTCATTATTATGCACGCTGCACAGCCGTTTACGCAATTCATAAATGTTCCATGTTATTTAGTTGATCCATATATACACGACACTCACACACGCATCTTGTATGCCGATTACTATAGCGCGAGCTTTTCTTTTCGATCAGACGTCGCGACGTCGCGCCTCGTACCTAACTCCAGAACGAATTGCGGCTTCGACTCGGAGTTCTCATACCATGGGACATACGGAGTCGTATTTTAATGAAATCGGTAGCTACAGCGCTGCTTTTACGAAGTAGATAAACTCGCTAATAAATTCTGACAATTTTGATTTGTAAATTTTATTGAAAAAAATAATCATTTGTCCAGCCGTAGTCTAAATTGAACGTTAAATTAAACGTTTAAATGAGCACAATCTGATTTCTGAATGTTGTATAGAGGATCAATAAATATCATTGATTACAACTTTAATGCGGCGTACAGTTGCACACATAAAATATACTTGTTGATTACGCTCTGCTAATGATAGAATATAAATGTTTATAGACGGCAGGAAACAGATAGATAGGAACGCGCGAGAGAGACTTGCAATTGAAGTGTGGCAGCTTAGGTTCTCGTGCCGACTCTCTTTGTGAGACAGTTTAGGTATTCTAGCTCTGGAACAAAAAGATACGGATTACGAATGAGACGAATGAGCGTCGCGACTAGACAATAGGATCGTTTAGCGATTGCGTCAGGGCGTAATCTCTCGGTTAGTACGTGTGTAGTGATAGAAGTGTCTTGGGAACCTGTGCGTAGGTTCGGTGACGAGCAGTGACAGTGGTCATAGCACTCAGTTGGACAGCCACAGCGGGAGCAGCGTGGAAGCGGGCGGCAGCCCACCGCCACCGCAAAGACGGCACTCCGCTCTGCAAGGTACGTAATCAGAAACACGAGAGTGAAACGAGAGAACGGATTATGGCGAAGTGTGCTCGTATGCTGTTCCTTTTGCCCGATTCGTAGAAACACACCGTAGTAAAGTAGTAGAGACATAGTAGTTTCTTTCGCGGTCTCGTGCCGCCGCGCCGGACCGGAAATCGGCACTGGAAATCAAATTTTTTTTTAACGCGCTTACGACGAGAGCTGGATACATTTTTACAATATGAGATTACAGTTGTTCACACACCCATCCGCTGTTTTGTTTTTACATTATTTTACATTGGCTTTAGTTTTTGTATTATCTGTTTTTACGTTGTCAGGTGATTACGTGTCATTCGTTTTGTATTGAGTGACAAGTAGTACTGTTGATAGTATTTAGAATCAAAACCGTGGTATTATAATTTTGGTGTGTCTAGATTTTGATGCTATAGACATGTGAAAGTGATCTTCGTATTCGATGCTGTAGTGTTGAGAATTTAAACCGATCGAAAATATAATATTTTCTATTCTTGAATATTTGTAGTCACACGATTCGAGTTTATAAATTCTTTGCAATAAATGCATATATTATTTTAATTATTGATCTGTCGAGTGTTAAATATCAGGAGAGAGTTTCCGTTCATGTATTATTTCATTATTTCGTATAATTTCTTGGCATTTATGTTGCTGGCTAAATTTTATTGCTGAAAAACGTATGTCCCATGGCCACGTACCTTCAAACGTTAAACGGAGTTACCATAAATATCAGATGAATGTATAAAGGATTAAATATTACTAAACATTGCGTGCCGTACGATTTTATATATTGATATTCGCGTCGTTGAACGCTGCGTATATAGCATAACAACTGTGCTTTCAATCGCTTCTTAAGGTTCCGCTGCTTTTAAGATTTGCTTTACAGCTTACTACTCGCTTGATCACGCAGGCGGTATTTCATGCGTTATTCGTCATGATCGTGCGCTTTTGAAAACGCACTTGCATCGCATAAAGATGATTCGTTTTGAGGATCTCTTCGCGTTTCCAGTAACGGCACAAGTTTGTAGATTTTGTAAAAAAAAATATGTCGTATGTGGCCTCTGTATGGTGCAGGGTCTGTTATAAGAGGCGGAGCACCCCCGTTTCCTCACGCGGTAGCAGTGTTACCTCCGCTTCCTGCCAATCAGAATCACAACCACAATCATCATCACCATCATCACCACCACCAACATTATCACGATCATCATCATCTTCATCACCAACCCCCAACTCCTCAAGGTGAGTTCGCGACTATCTGCCTGTTTCATTTGTTTGATCTGCATTGACTCATTGCATTGATTTTGCTGTCTCTGCTGCCTCGAAAGGGAGTATATTATTTTGAGGATGCAAACAGTATGGCTTATGCATGTAAAACAACATGTGACTGGTAAAAAGTAATCTTATTGGCCTTCAACGTCTTTACAGCTTGAACTTTGTTTGAACTTGACAGAGATTGCCTTTCTCGAGGAAAAGCGACGTCTTGCGTGTTTGGTCTCTGATGCGTTACTGTGTGTGTGTGTGTGTGTGTAACTGTTATTGAACGAATCTGTTGGTCCGCACGCTGGTGACAAATGTTGCATTACCGTTCGTTTCTAATGTGACCTAGAAGCGCAACGCGTTTACATCGAGCTTGTTCCATTTGCGTATTTGCGTATACCGTAGTATTAGCGGAGATAATTGCGTTCTTTTCAGGGTATTGACTATATGTAAAACGGCATATCTATGCTTCTTTTCTCTTGGGCAGGTTGTAGGGTGGATAGCGATGAATGTCTTTTGCGGTTATCATTAAACTCGTGGTTACTTCTCGTGGATCTCGGCTTCGGCTGTAAGCGAGCGCGACTATCTTTTATTTCTCTCAATAATTAGTTGAATGTTGTAACTTTTTTATGCTATTTTTAAAGATGAAAGCAAAATTTCAATTAATATAGTTTTGTTGGGCATATTGAATATTGACAAAAGAGATGGTAACAATAATGAATGTTGTGTTGCAAAAGTGCAAATTATAAATGCGTAGAGAATGAACTAAATTTAGAATGCTATAAAAATAAGAATTTAATTTTTAATTAATTTATTTTTTGAATATCATTCTTTTTGCAAGAATTACAATGTATTTAATATCTTATGTATATAAGATATTCGGGTTTTTGATGCGTCTGTTAATTAAAATCTGTAAGTATACGTGGGAATATAAGTTTGTGCTCGATACTCTTAACATTCTCGCTCGTTTACAAATTCGTTGCATCCGCGGTGGCAGGCGAATTGCTTTATCGACGAGGTGGAGGATGTGTAAGAAGGCGAGAAAAGAGGCGGCTCGAAACGAAGAGAAAGAGAGATCGAGAAAGTTGAGGGTTTTCAGGTACTACGGGATTAGGAGTAAACATGGGCCTAGGAATGCCAGCCCCGTTGCCACCACCCGGAGCGGGGACTACGACCATAATGACGACGATGGGTGCTATGGCGGGCAATATGACATCGTCGATGCGATCAGGCATGAGTAGCACACCACAATGCCGTCAACCACCGGCGTACAAAGTCGTGCAGCAGATGGCGAGATTGCACAGACTCGGTCGTGCTAACAGCCACGAAGGGGTCACCTATCGAGGCACCGATCACGAAGATGGTACTACATCTAGCCAAATCGCTCTACCGTTCACACACGGCTCACACTCACCCTCATATACACATTTATTCGATTTACGCTCGTTGAGGCGAGCACATCTTTTTTTACGTTCTCGTTGTCAATATTCACGCACAGCGAGGAGTGCTGATTTGTTGGCAAAAGCACTCCGTCAGCTCACTACTGTCGGAATAGCTTTTGTAAAAATTGTACTCTTACGACCATCAATTTGCAGTTTTTATTAATTTTTCTTGTTCGAAATTTTTCATCGTGCGTGCTGTGAAAAATGATTATTATCTTGATGCTATGCATTTTCAATTTTTGTGTATTTATTTAAACATATATATTTAAACGATATGTTTAAACTACCTTCTTTTTTTATATATATATGGTATACTTGTTTAAGAAATGTTTGCAAGCTTTTGTTAAAATTTTTTCTGAATACTTAATCTTTTCTACAAAAATATACAATCTTTCTGAATACAATCTTTTTAAACAAGATTTTATGTATAACATAATTGAAACGAAATCTTGAACATAATGGTGAACACAATCTTGACCTCAATATTCAATATAATTATAAACACGGTGACAATATTAGCGTTAATTAATGGATATTATGTGGTTATTGGTACACAGTGTAAATAAATACTATATTTACTTGTAAAATGAACGAAATGCCTGTACAATATGTTTATAAAGTTTGTGTTTAATCAATGTGATTGTCATATGTAGCACACTCATGGTCACATAATTTCGTGATGCGTAATCATATTTGCATTATGTCAATATTTATGTTAGTGATCATTGCATAATGCACTAGCTTGCCTATCATCATTGAATTTTGCATTGAGACGTTATAATATATTTTGCGATTTGTTTACTTTTTGCGTGATGCCGAGGCATGATTTGCTGCTTGTCCATGTCGCACGTTTACTCTTTTTTTTGTTTACATTAATTGTTCATTTCTCTTGAATTGATCTACTTTAAAATAATTAGATTTAGAATTTTAGAAATAAATGCAATACGTCTGTTTATAAGCGTTGCATTAGCGAGAGACTCTAATACGTAGATATAGAAAGATATAGAAAATAAATATAAATTTTATGTATAGAAAATGCTTTATATATACATTATATATGTAAAGCAATTTATATATACAATTTATATTTATTTTCCATGTCATATATTTAAATAGTTTTACGATAAATTTGTTCTTCGATTTGAACTGATATTATTAAATCGGGCAGAACTTTGTATGCGTTAAATTGTATTGATCCAAATTAGAGTCTCTTGTATTTCAATTATATTTGGCATTTCAATGAGTCATTTACTAAAATGTGTTTTAAATTGTTGCAGATGACGAAGACGCTCAAGTGTCGGCGGTTTAAGTGGTCCACGAGTTTCACCGAGTTTCGATTACCGTTTTAGTTAATTTCGTCATACTGTTTTTTTTTACACGGTCAAAGGAGAAATCGTTTCCGCGATGATTCCATACGCGAGCCGTTAAACGAAAAGAGAATGCAGGGGAGATCGACGACGCTCGCGAACTTTCTTCCTATAACGATGAATGTCGTTTTGCATTCGTAATCGTAGCATCCTAGTTCGATGGCTTTTGGCCATTATGTTACGAGACATTCTCTTGAGACGTGGGCCAATTTTTCGCGTTGGTGGAACCAACTTAGAGTTGACTGCAAGAAAAAGCGTTTATTCTTATTTAAACAGAACGCTTGTCTTCCAAGGGTCCCCGCGACGAACCTGAAGGAATTACCGAGAATCTCAAGCGTTAAAATATTTGTACAACATACCGTGGAAAGCGACAAATAACTGGCAAATGTCGGTAAGCAGGAGAAAACGATAGGGGGAGTATTTTTCTTTTATTAGACTGAAAGAACGCTTCTCATTCTCGAGTAAGCGCTCATGGGCTTTCACGAGATGGCGAGAAGCGAATTAAATGAGAGAAGAAGAGAAAACGCGATCGTAATATTCTATATAAATGTGTAATAAAACCAAGTCCAAAGATGTTATATATACTGCGTGTCGCCAGAGAAAGTACGAATATGACGGCGTGTCCTGTAATATATATACTTGATAGGTTATTTAGTGTCCCATAATAGCGTAAGTTGGTGTAAATAGCGTAGTGTTATAGTATTTAGGGAAGAGGAGCAGAGAGGGATTACACTGATGAGAGATGAGACAAAGATTTATTGTTTAGAATAGTGCGGTTAGCTTTTGTGTTTAACACAATAGTTTCGTCAGCATTACATATTTAAGAACTAAAAGGATTCGTTTCTTTATCGGTAAAAGAGTGGAAACGTTTCATAATCGTTTTAGATTTCGTTTACACGTTATTTTCGAAATGGTTTATTTCCATTTTAAACGCCTGCCTTTTAAAAGATTTCTATTGCCAATCTGGCTCTGGTACAGACAATTCAAATTTTACAAGGAAATTGATGTACTTTTACGCTTTCGCTGAATTTTAATGACGTAATCAAGTACAAAAGAAAAAGAATTTCTCGAAGGCTACGATCGAGATAATTGTTTTTCACAACAGCGCAATCTTTTTAAGCTATACTTGGATCCATTTATTTTTGTGGAACGCATTTTCGAATTTTAATTTGCAAATAAATTATTATTTTTCTAATCTCAATCTTTAGTTCGATACTTTATCATCGGGTTTATATTCTTCGTTATTTTATGAATATCAGGGTTACTTGTTTAGTTTTACGGATATAATCCGCAACATGCGAAAGAAACTTCTTCAGATCGTATCTCTCGTAGAATTCGAGGACAAAGACAAAGAAGAAATAAAATTTTGCGCTACTTTACATGTCGGTACGAGAGAAGCGGTTGGCTCTCTTTATTATTGTAGATTTATCCATGTATATTATATATACACGCAAATACAAACGTGCGTGTGTGTGTACACATACGCGCACGCGCAAGCATACACACACATGTTCACACGTACACAAACGCTCTTGTCTACTTACATGAGACTCGAGTCCTTTTACAAGTATTATAAAGAAACTGTAATTCACGTGCACGATATACGATATGTATCGATGCGTTAGCAAAGAGGGCCTAATTACCTGGGCACCGTTTTTGCGATTGCCAAGTATGCGGAAGTCGAAAAAACGCACGAAAGAGTATAAGAGTATAAGAGAAAATGCGAAAGAGTGTGAATGCGTATGTGAGAAAGGAAGATAAAAAGAGAGAGTATCGAGAGTCAACACAGTGCTTTTTTGGATACTCGGATCTCTACCATTAATTACATTCCAAACTTTGTTTTACCGTGTTTACGTCTGTCGACAGATGCCTTTCTCTTCTGATCACTCTCCCCCCCTCCCCCTAAAAAAAAAGAAAACCACAAAGCCCTTGTTTAACAAACTGCTGTTAAATATTATTATTACTAATATTAGCTTACTTATTTTCCTTTTTTTAATTTTTTTCTTCTTTTCATTAAAAGACCAATCTCGAAATCCACAAAGACTGTGTTACTCTTCGATGTAGTGTCCAGTGATTCCGAAGGATCGGGAAGGAATATGTGATCCAGCTCGGTCTTTTGGGACAGGAATTCAATATATTTACACACACCTTCATATTCATATATTATATCTCTTTGTACATATCCTAACAACTTTTAAATATTAATATCCAACGTTCTCGAAAAAATTTTTAAACGTATTTACCGATAATTAAGAATTCTTGTCAAGAGTTAAATTATTTTCTTAATTTTCTTTCTGACGCGCGAACAAATCCATTTTTATCTTTGTTCTTTCTCTCGTCATATTTTGCATTTTAGGCGTGCTAGGCTCTATGTCATTCCATGCGCATTTATGACTCTCGAGAAAAATCAATGAATTTTTATCGAGAATTCTGGATGTTGAGAATACTGTTTTGCTTATTATAATTACGATACCGACATGTTTTTAACAATTTTTTTATGCAAGAAATTTCTGCAAGAAATAGGAAATTTTTATACACAAACCTATACTATTTGCGATAAAAGTTGGAACGCAGAATTCTCGGTGGAAAATCCAATTTCATGTTTTTCCAGTGAAACCATGTAACTTTTTGGTAGCGACATAAATTTAGTCAAAGTAAAGGAGCCTGGACGTTTTTATATAGTTAACTCTTGCTCTTTTCTTTTAATAAAACTCGATAGAAAACTATTACAATGCGAACACGCGAGAATGTTTACCGTTCGGGAAATGGAAGTTAAGACGGGTCGCATTTTCTTCCGCTCACCGTCTCTTTCTTTATTTTATTTATACCATGCCTCGTTCTGTTGTTTTAATTATTTATAACCTCGAGATATATTCGTCTATATAACGCGGACAGGAAGCAACAGAATCTTTTGTATTTAATTTGTTTAATAAAACTTGAATCATAGTACAATGTCTCCCGTCTTTTCAGTTTCGTTCGTTCGTTGCAATCCTATCCCGCACACATCGAGATTCATCGACCACGCTTATCTATTAATTTATTAACGGTTTACTTTGCAGTACAATTTAATAGTACAAAGACATGCTTGAGCAAAATTCTTCAAGGTATATACACATTTCGCGAAATACAACAAAGAAATATGGCAGAGAAGAAAAAATAAGTTATTCTCTGTTAATATAGTGCGAGAAGATAACAGAGACATTTAAAAGATGCCATGAAAAGAACATTATTGTACCTCTAAGGGGCGCACTAATCTTATCTTCAAGTCATTTTTTTAGACATTCTTGAAATATTGTATATATTTCTGGAACTTGATAATATTTTTTTTAAAACAAAGTGTATGTAATCTTTCGTCTCTCATTTTTTTCTAATTTCTATAATAAATTTTAGAAGAAACGCGTTTGTATCGCTTTACGCCTGTGTTACGATTTTGCACGTAGAATCGAGTATCTTCACGTTCCGCGAGTTTTATTTTGTATTATAACAAACCACTACGTACGGTATATTTTTAGTAACGAGAAAGGCGGTACATCGAATTTTTGATTTAATTCAGGAAGCGTCAGGAAGCGAAAAGCCTTTTTCGAGGGCACTTTTCAGGATACAAAGGACCACGAAGCTCGTTAATTTCTCCAGTCGTGGGAATATGTTTCTGTTAGAATTCTCGCGCGTTCGGAGAGTGTGGAGAGCGCAAGTATTTCGCGACGAATAACGCTGAATACAATCGGTACTGTGCGTAGCGGCCGATCATCCGTTGGAACGAAATCGATAGGTGATACTACTGCTACTATTTTGTACGACACGACGTTTTGTAATACGCTGTCTACCGTACGTCTACCGTATAGAGAGGCGGAGAGAAAAGTCTACCGATCGCTATATATATAAATGGTAAAATATTATATATCGAATGCATATTTAAGTTTACCATTTGTAGACTTGCGCGCATAGGTGTTATTAGTCCCATTAATGTAAATCCCTCCCAGCAAAACAATATACGAACAATTAAAGGATTGGTAAGGAATCGGCGGGGAATTTATTTATACCACCTCTTTACGCGCCAAGACGCATATATGGGAATGTCTCTCATTAGGTCGAAAGTTTAAGATATTACATATTACGGTTCGTTTGCGATCCAGAAAAATATCGTGACCTGAAATGCATTAAACGCAAGGAACGCATGCTGCCTTCCACGTTCGTGCGGCTACCACACGCGGCAGCGGTTGACCAGCACCTGTTGCTTTAGACAGGAACCAACCGACAGTCGGGGGTTAGTCGACTCACTACGCGTAAAATTGCAACTTGAGTCGCATCAGAACGTTGCCTGTAGAGAACGTTTCTTTCTTTCCAATTTTCTATTTCCAATTTTATACATATAATTCTGATATCTTTTTACTCGAACTAAATATTTTTGTTGAAAACTGCGATCGCGCTATACTTAAAAAGTTTTACTTATTGTGTTAGATTATGACGAGCTCAGAATCAATTAAAATAACTAAATGCAATGATTTATAATTTATATGATCCATAATCTTTTGTTACATTATATATTTTATGCTTGTCGAACAGAGATAATTATTAAATTAGATTAAAGTATGAACAAGGTGACCGAGTTTTACAGATTCTCATAAAAGTGAGATGGCAGAATTCCACGTACCTATGTATGACATAGTGGAAGTGTCGCTGACGGCAACGTTGATGGAAAACCGATAAAAACATCGCGATATAGGACAATACAGGATATAGCCCCGATAAGCCGATTCGCCGATCTCGATCCACGGGAATATATCACAGATCCTCGCTCGTATCTCGTATATCCCTTCCCCCGCGTATTTCGCAGCAGCAGCAGCACCTCCACCTCCTACCACGATGATTTCGCCATTTCCCTCTCTCTGCGGTGGCGAGCGGGGCGAGCCGATGCACGATGCAGGGGAGAAAGAAACGGCGCGCCGCCTTCCGACCGGCACGTAGTTGTTCGAAAACCGCTCTTACCTGCGCCGTGTGTGCGCTCGGTTTATCGTATTCCGCGCGCGCCCGTGAGCGGCACCGAGGCACCGACGCCGACGCACCGAGATCCGGGATCCAACGGCGACGTGGCGACGACGTCGTTCGCCATTTGAGAATTTTGAACGCGCCTCCACGCCTCGCGTTTTCCGTCTTTTCCGCATTTTGCGCCTCGATCCCCCAAGTCGCTGGGGATGCTCGGGCGATTTTCGTGACGACTCCGCTTTTTGCGGACATGCGCGGCCGATCGGCGATCGATCGACCGCGGGTAGTCGGTAGCCGGTAGATCGTTTGGAGTCGTTGGACGCGGTCGCGAGTGGTGGTTTACGAGCGCAATCCGATTTCGCGGATGAATTATCTGTGCGGGATAAAATATATAAATGTTGAACAGTGCCACGAATCCGGGATTGTGCGCGATTAGTCGGGGTGCACCGTGCACCGTTGATAACAAGGTCTACGTCTCAAAGCTCAAAGGAAATTGCGCGGGAAAGCAGATATAATAGCCACGTTGATGGACACGTTCGGTTTTGCGCAGTCGTGCCGTCGTGCCTCCAGCCTGCTCCAGCCTCCGGCGCGACTGGAAATTCGCACGAAAGTGCTAACGAACGTTCAGGTTCAGCTGATGTCTCCGATGCCGACGTGCGCGCGATTCCGTTCGCGATTAGCGAGATATATCACGAGAGGCGCGCGCGCGTACACGCGCGTGCAACGCGTTCATTACACCGCACTTATTCTTCTTCGCGTATAGAAGAGCGCTTTAATTCCGGGAATTATTGAACGTTCGTGAGCGACGCGAGTGTGTCATATCTCATCCAATCGAATCTCATCTCCCGAGTGTTATCCCAGCGGTGTACCCTCCGCGGTCTCGACTTCTCGACTTATAATCTGCCTGAATGATTCGACGGGACGAATAAGTAGCTTTTATCCGACCAGTCCGGTATCTCAGGTATCTGGTGGGCATCCATCGCACCGTCCTCGGTAGTCGGTAATCTCCCGTCATTGAGACTCTTCGTCTTCATCCAGGGACCATTTTCCTCGTTATCGAAGAGCCTCCGGAGCGAATCACTCGAGAATGAACGTCGCGATGAGTGTACGATCGACCCGTGGCGTGCGCGCGAGGTCTCAGGACTCTCAGGAGTATCTTGGAGAATCGAACCTCGAAGAATCGTTCCCATCCCCATTTCCACGTACGACCCGATAAGAAGAAATCTCTCGGGTGCCCTTTTCCATCTTCTGCCTTTAGCGATTTCCGCGACTGCAGACTGCAGAGGGAGGACACTTTTAAAACGATTCAAATTTCAGAATCCGCCGTGATTATATATTGTCCTCTCTAGTCTATAGCGATCGTTACAAACGAAAGTCTCTTCACGTTCCTCGAAGGTCGTCGAAACGCGCGCGAGGCGGAAGAGGTAATTTCCAATTCCTCGCGCGAACTTCCCTCGTTCGTCCCAGACGCTCGATCGAAGGTTCGATTAGACGTGCTCGTTCTTCACGTAATACGTAATATAGACAGGACACGTTTCACCGAGAATTATCTACAATTTTCGCAAGTGAGGCAAGCGCATCGCGATTGCATCTCGCTCGGCTCGGGAAGCTATTCGAAGTATCTTGGCTTGGCGCAAATAGGGCCTCTGGACCGATCGACGCGCGACGGCGACGGAGCGAAGTGGTACGACGCTATACATCGATATCAGTCCGGTATCCTCTTCAACGTCAACCAGACGTGAAACGGAAGAAATCTAGCCGCCACTCGGACGTTCCTCCAAGAAATTCACAGAGCTCGGCTTTTATCTTTGGAACTCTGAACGCGGTGCGTTATCGTGCATCGACGATAGCATCTTATTGTTAGTAATCGTTTCATCGAAGCGGGAGAGAGAGAGAGAGAGAGAGAGAGAGAAGCAAAAAATCTCGCTCTCCCGCGTGCGAACTCTCGTCGATTGTCTGCCCGGGGGATCAGCTTCCGACGTGATTCATCGAGGTCGCCGGTTGAGCGGGTCAGGGACGAGGAAGGTGGAATCGGCCGCGACCGGCTTCAGGTCGACGCACGTCGATGCGCGGCAACCTGGATTTCCGCGCTATTTACCGCGACAACGAGGCATCGGGCACGCTCGGATGCGTCGCGCGCTATAATCTTCGTCGTCAACGTCGCCGTCGACGTCGCGATAACGTTTCGCACGTTTCGCGTCGATCGAGATAACAAGGCCGTCATCGTTGTCGCGCGGACGACGTCTGTCGAAAATTCATCGAGCGCTTACGAATTCGCCGCGAGTGCGTCCTGTTGATCGCGACGCGTGTCCTTCGCGAGGTGCTTACCGGGGGACGGAATCGATCGGAGTAGTGCGCCGATTTTCTTTTAAAAAGCGGAGTGCAGGGATCTGGGAATAGCACATTTTTTCATCGGATGAGTATACGAGATACGTGAACGATATGCGATAACTGATTGCACCATTCAATTTTGCAAATTGTCCGTGCGAAAGAGAATTATCGCAAATAAGAGTCACATATTTCGCTGGACTTAAGACTCGCGTTCAATCGTATCGTCGCGCGTTTCCAGCAGTTACGTAAATGTATTTATGTGGGAGTAATTAAGAGATCATTAAGAGCTTAACGTAACATCGACGCGTAATAATGGAGTAACGGCGCGGGCGCGTATCGCGACGGAGCTCGGAGGAATGAAACAGTGGCAAATCGCTTCTTCCGAAGACACCTCTATTATCTATCGAATCGAACAGCGATAACGTCGCGCACGCCGACTGGCAGGTCATTGTCAATTACCCGCACACGAGCGCTTATTAAGGCGCTCGGAGCCGGAGGTTCGTTAAAACGGTATCCCGGCATCCCGCCGATTAGACTCGCCGCCGCGCCGTGGAACAACGTCGCGTCTGTTGCGATCTGTTGTGAGCGTATAGCTGCTCCTCTCTGCTCCTGCCTCTCTTTGCGGTGTGCCTCGCCGCGAGGTGCTCTTTCCGTCACGCTCGTAGCCGATCGCCGAGTCAAAAGGACGAGAAAGGACGGGAAAGGCGGATGAAATATCGAACTGAGGAAATACCGAGGCGACACGCAAGACCGATGCGATACGCGATACGCGCTCTCGTTCTTTCAGCGTTCTTTCGGTGAATGGTGAGGTGATCGCGCGTCCCCGGTCCCCGGCCCCGAAGAGAGATCTCTTCCTCGAGAGAAGGAAACGAAACAGCCGGCAGGGACGCGTCGCCGTTGAACGCGAGCGAAAGGAGGCTCGCTCGTCGAGGAAGATTTATCGTCTCGCGATTCGACGTCTCCGCCGAGAAAATCGTCCTACAGCCATCAGGTTAGTGAACGACGTTCGCACGCTTCCGAATCGGATATATATGTATTGTGCAGATATTCGCGCACGCACATTTTTCCGTTGACTCAATTATTTTCCCTCTTTTTTAAGTCGAGCGATACCATCTACTTGCGATTTATTAACGCCGTTGATATATTCGATTATTAAAAAATTCAGAATCCGTTATCTCTTTCGCGCATAATGTGTATTCTACTCAGGTTTTCTTAAAAGTTGTTAGATTGCGCGTTACAAGCGCGGTGTCACGTATCACGTTAATTGCAAAACAGCGCGCGTTGTCGCGCGCATTCGTCGCTTCGAGGCTTAATTGCGAGACTATCCGTATAGATTAAGCGTGTGGGGCCTCGTTTAGCCGCGCGCGATACGTCCAAGTCCACGTCCAGGCGGTGAAAACGAGCGGCACACATTGTATGCCATTTGCAGTTGCAAGGTCTATAGCTTGCGGAATCGCTCGTGCAGCCAGGCGGGTAAACGCGCTCGCTCGTTACGGCCGAGGCGAGGACGGCGCGGCGCGGCGCGGCGCGGCGAGCCGCGGACGTCTTATTAATGGCCCGTTCGTAAAACGCGAACTTTCGTATTCGGTCGTTATTTCCGCATCAGTCGGCCGGATAATCTCCGCGGATGGCGCGGCCGCAATAAATATCCTACGCGCCCCGCTAATCGTAAATCGCCAGACGCGCTATTTTCGCGCGACGAAAATCATGTCCGTCATCGCGGCCACTTTCTCTCCGCGCGGTAACCAACCGAGCGACGAGTCGAGTTTGATGCGTATACATACTTTAAGGCTTTATTGATCTTTGTATCCTCTCGTTGGTTTCACTTTTTTTCGCTGGATTCGCTGAGAACCGTGCGGATTCCCATGTAAAACGCTCTTGCCTGTCGCCTATCCCATTCCGAGTCGCGAAGAACGATCGCGTAAATCGAGGACTATTAGCGTGGGCGAAATATATTCCCGGTACATTGGAAAGCATATAGAAAGTGCGATATTATCAGATCTGTCGGGCTGAATGTTCTCTCGACCTAAACGCGGCGTACAGGGACGCGATGCATCGCGACTCGCGACACGTGGTATCTTTGCAAAAGGTTTAGGCGATGTTGGCGACGCGACTGCTGATCACGATGCTTGTGCCGTCCGATAATGGCGATAATCATGCGAGAGAAAGTACTAACGAGTACAATGAACGAGGCAATTATCGTTGCATTACCCATCTAACCCATCGCTGAATCGTTCGCGGCTGTAACAGCAATAATGCGGCATCGGCACCATGAGTATGATTACGTAAAAAGTAATTAATGTCCGTTACGCGGATGTCTGGAGCTCGACTGAGTGAGTTATCAACGCCGGCCGATCTTGTACATATCGTTATTAATCATCAACACCGTGTTTGTAATACTGTAGATCGAGATTCACGCTGTAGGTATATATATATCTACCACAGCGATTTTCATCGTTAACGCCATTAACGGCACTTTTTGTCGTCTCATTTACCGAAACGTTACTTTTCGCGGGCAGTCGATGTGCATATAATGTTAACGCATCGCGAGAAACGCGATGTTTGGAGCGCGATATGTGAATTAGTTATTACGCTCAAACTCCATTATCATCGTGTGCCAAGTTCGTTATACATCTGTGGGCATTCAGAACAGCGGCTAAATCTACAATTAAAATGAAGTAACTTTAACGTTACGTACGAGTCCGCGAGTAATAAATTATAAATCCGTAAATAGTACAGTTTGAAATTCCGCGAACCACCCGATACATAGACGTACTGTATAGAAAAAAGGGTTTTTTTTTACAATCGCGTTCGCGGCTATTGAACTTGCCTGCACGCTCTGCGGTCGAATCTTTTATTATATTAGCACTGCGATATATCGATATTGAAGTAGAAATCTTGAGGGATTAATAAGGGTTTTTTTTTGTTTTGTCTTATCTCTATTTACAAAATGAATTTTCAGCTTTAATAATTTTTGATAATTCTATAATGATTAAAATTAATGACAATGTAAAATGCTAAATGAGAACTTTTTTTTATACGCGATATCCCGATTATATAGAAAAAAGAAGATATTTTTGCAAAATATGTTATTTCTCGCATCTTCCTTATCACGATTACATTAACCACCTGATTATCTTCGTACAAAGTCAATTTCAATCAGTAATAGCATCCTGGAATGTTTGAACGCTAAATATTTCATTCTTCTTAACAAGCAACATCTTAGAACATTATTTTAATGCATGAATATTATTTACTGGATTGGAACAAGATCGAGTTCTTCTCGTGTCTGACCATAGTGACAGGATGCAATCACGCGTGAGGCAAACCACGACGGCGCGACAGCGACGATATTAATTCGCGCCCCGCAAGTTACTTTATTCTATCACGCTCTTTATGGGCTGAACGATTTATTCGCGTGTCTCGCCGATATTCTCTCTGGATCGTCGCGATGAGAAACGCGCGCGGTTAAGCGCGATCAACGGGACGACTGTACCACTATACTATACCACAAAGCATAAAGCCATAAAGCATAAAGTAACGCCGCGCCGCAGAAATTCTTCGCGGCACCTGTCGATCGATCGTCCGCTCGTTTTTCCTTCGAGCGCACTTCTCTCTCGCTCAATGGTTCACTCTTCCTCTCGTCTTTGCTCCTCGTTCTCTGTCGCGTCGTATTCGCTTTTATCTTCCCGTGTGTTGTCCGTTACCCTATAACGGTGTGCTTTTGTCAGCTCCGTTCTTTACGTTATTCTCTTCCTGCCTTCTTGTTCTTCTTTTTATTCATCATCTTCTTTACACTTCGTAACACACACACACAAGCACACACTTTTTATATCTTATTATTCTTTTCTTTCGTCAGCTCAGTTCAGACTCTTATCTTCCTGCTTTCGTACATTTATTTTTCTGACACGTACGTTTATATACTGCTGAATTCTTTTCAATCTTATGCTCGTTTACCGATTTTTTATCGTGCTTTTAGTTCCTTCTGCTCGTGTTCTTTGCACGCTCGTTACCTTTGTTTTTTTTCCTCTCGTTGCTCGTAATATGTTCCTCGCTCTAACGCGGTTTAATTTCTTCCACGTTTTTTTCTCTTTTACGTGCACTTTCTAATCTTTTTCTGCCTGCAATCTGCTCGCCACTGAGATTTCTGCAACTACGTGTTAGCGCCGTTTCACAACATCGCCATCTTTACGTCCATTCTAATGTGGGTTACGGTTGGTCAATATCGGGCGATAGCGAGGCATTGGGCGATTAGGATTACGACCCACCATCTTATTCTTTGCCATACTCATTTCCATAATCGTAAAGTACAATATCAGTTTTGTAATACGCGTTCGCGCATCATTTATACGCATCTGTTTTGCGATACGATACACGCATCCCTAACACAAAATTATTATTTTCATTGATGTAACTAAGCCTGCGACTACCTGCGATAGATCGCGTATAATAGCTCGTTAAACTCTAAAGATTTGTTATTGTCGGCGATCGTATAATTACGGTGAGATGATACTATAAGAGAGACAGAGAGAGAATCACGCTTTTATGATCCAATCAAAGTTGCGTCAAGTCAAGTCAGCGAAAACGAAATATTATAAAAATGCGAAGATAGATAACAAATGAAAAATAATCTTCTTAATAAGGTTACAAGGTTCAAGTCGGGATTGGATGCTGTCTGGAATGTCTGGATATCTATAATTATTTGGATAACGCGAATGATGCTTCCATTTCCGATTATTTGGAGATTCTATTTTTTTAATATATCCGAATGTGGGGCAATAGTTTTAGAAAAGGAATAGAAGGAAATTCTTAATTTTACCTTGAAGAATATTGTTTTGGCATACAAATGTTCTCGTTTGTTTTCTTTTTAATCAGACCCGCATCACTGATTTTTCATTAATGTATATATGTAAAATCTCTATAATGTTGAAACACTGGACGCATTGCCTTCTCAGTTCGTTGTAAATCACGAAGACGTTGGTGCAGAAGTGAGATCGCGGGAACGCGATTAACTAAAAATCGTATTAGTTTTTCAAGCGACGGATCTAGTCGAATTCACATCGCTGTTAGAATCGTTTGTCTCACGAGAATCTCGACGAGAGAAAAGATAAAAAGAGAAATGATACCCTTGCTTGTTCGTAGACCTTCAAGTCTTTTCATTTTCGATCGCGCGCGGCGGATTGCGCGCACGAGTCGATTACGCAACAGGTGTTGGAAACTGTACTGCGCGTTGTTGTCGATCACGTAGTAGGTTTATTGGTAATGAGGGTAATATTAATAGTGAGTAGGGATTAATAGCGAACGTACGTATATTGGAAGCTGATATGTATCGTTATGAATTGTGACGTCCGAAGTGATAAAATCTACGCAAATCGTTTCTGTGCACTTTATATCCGCATATATAAATAATATTTTGTCCACGAAACCAATTTAACCCTATGAAACAGGTTTACACGCGTCAGCGATTTTCTGTCACTTTGATATATTACGTGAATTACCACAACGCCACAATGATCTTACATCTTTTATAGTTTTGCTAGACAATTAATTCTCCTGGCAGCTGCAATTCTTTTCAATCTTTCTATGATTTTTATTAACATACTTTATGTTACGAGTTACATGACTATTTCTTCGTGTCAAGATTCTGCTATTATCGTTTTATATATCCTTTTTGTTAAAGAAATTGAATAATTCATCGTAGTTTTTAATACAATAACTGCGATATAGTTTACATAAATAGGACTTTTTTAAAAATAATACAAGAAAATTTGACCCTTTCGTATTTTGTTTCAAGTCCATCCATTGTCGGTAATACTGCGCTATCGTCTCGGCTATCGTTGACGGCCGATGGCAACGAAATTCATTATTCTCTTAAAAATACTAATTGTTTTTATATTTTTTATTTTAGGTAAAAAATCATTGTTCTCAATATTTTACAACATCGTGACAATCCAAAAATATTCAAAGAAAAATATCCGTGATAAAAAACTGCTCGATATATACTACACGACTTTACTTGTCTTCAATAGAACTTCAAATCGAAACTAGGCCTCACTCAGTCGATAATTATTACAATAGTAGATTGTTATTTTTATTAAATTCCATTGTTCTATAATTACCGCTTAGTTTAAATAAATATAAATATATTGATGGAACAAGAAGCATATCTTAATTGACGTTTCTTTAATAAGAAACTATGCGTTCGTTGTACCGCGTTAAAAAATCATTAATAACAACTTAAAATTTGATTGAAAAAAAGCACTCTTATTTTGCAGAGTGCAATTAAATAATGAAAACATATGATACGTTATAATTGTATGCTTAATCTTTTACAAATTAATGTATTATACATTACTTTCGAAAATATAAATTCGAAATATAATCACTAAGATATATGTATCGCCTAATGAAAACGCAATAAATAATATTATTTCTCGAAATTTTTCCTTGCAGGAAGTCGATTTTAAATTTGTCGAAAAAACTTGTGTTCTTAAAATCAGCTTGGATAATTCTTGGAAATGTTCCGTATACGTTCGCAGGATGGCGGGTTGTCTTAGAGTTCGTAGTCGGATTGCTTTACAGTTTTACACAGTCATACGACGAAGCGCGTGATTCTCTCGCGGATGACAATCTTCTCCCGGAGGAAACCGCCGTTTTATGATGGCCATTCGAGCTTGTATCCTATTGTCCGCCAACAACAATTTATCGCCGATGTTCGTCCCCGCTTTATGACTCCTCCGTTTCCTACGAGAGTTTTTTCACTCTCATTTCAGATATATCAGCCCGTATTGATTATTCCAGTAGTAGCCTAAGCGACGTGTTAGTATCGATCGGCGATATAGGTGTGGGCGGAACGTGCATACGTTCCAGTTTTCTCGACCGAATTGCTCGATTTTTTTATGTCTATTTAAATTTCATATCAAATTTTTGCGGTCTAGACTGCTGCCGCGACTGCGATCGATTGATAGGCCAAAAAGGTCGCGTTCGTTGGGACATTTAAATTAACCGGAAATTTAAAAGGATTGAATGATTGTCATGCGTTTAGGTATATCTCTTCTGATCGATATTAGCCATATGTTGTACTAGTTTCCTTAATAATTATAATTTGAATATGATGTGGCTCTATCGGACCAACATAGAACACAACACAGAATATATATAAGATGTAAAAAATTAATAATACCTGTACCACATTAATTAAATACTTAGTAGTTACGTATATTGTGAATGTTTTTCTCTCTCTTGTCTCTTATTGTTATTATATAATTATATAAAATATATTGCGATCTTGGAGTATTTTATTTTTACAAGTTTAAGTAAATTATGTTTTTCCGGTTTTAAAATTTAGGTGCGCTTTAGTATTGTACACAAATTATTCACTAGACTAAATAAACTCATAACATGTGATGCAACAAGAGATAATAATTTATCTACAGCGATAACTCAGCTTTCACAAAGATAATATATAATATCTTTATCTACTTTGTGTTTATATAAAGATATGTGTTCAGTGAAAAGATCTACAAGTGCATTTTTATATGTTATACATTTACTTATTTTATATAAATACGTGTATATATATATATACAAGTTTAAAATTTGCAGGACGTCGGACTATCTAATTCTTACTCGTTACACAATTTCTTTTGTAGATCCGAATTTTCTCGCGCTAAGATTTTTTTCCGAAGAATACACCTTAATTAACTAGCCGCCAAGAATCGCGAAGCACTGCCAGGCAAGAGGGCCTCTTCCGAAATCAAGCCGACCGATAGCGTCGCGTCGCGTCGCGGCGCGCGGCGCCGGTGTAAAGGGGAGAGGGGTGGTATCGGTCGGAGTCTAATGACAGTAATGACGATGGCCGCGTCGTGCGGCGCAACCCTTCCTATAGCGTCCGCGCCGCGTTCGCGCCGCAGGGGTGGGAGTTCAAGGGGGAATTGGGGGGAACGCTCGAAAAAGGGAGCGCAGTCGCGCGCGGCGAACGAGCACCCCCGCACGCGGCGCGTCAGCCGCCCCGTCGTCAGTTTCGGCCGGTCGACGGCGGCCGAAAGTCGCGGTTGCAGATGGACAAGAGGGAGCACGAGGGGGCGGCAGGCCTCCTGGGCCTGGGCCACGGAGGACGAAGAGGAGCACGAGAGCGAGAGGACGGAATGACCGGCGAGGGAGCGCGGTCGGCAAGGCTGTTCGTCAGTGTCGTACGTCGTACGTCGTACGTTGTTTCCGTGGAATCGGACGGAACCGAGAGCGGAACACCGCGCGAGGGTCCCAGCGTCATTGGGTCGGCCAGTGGCGGCGGGACGCGGGAGGGCGAAAGCGGAAGAACCAGACGCGCTTTTTCGTTTCGTGCTCATTGTCAGTACGCGCGCCGCGCTCGGTCCGTGCGTCCCGTTGCGTCGCGTCACTCGCGTTCCGTCGCGTCGCGCTGTCGTGTCAAGTCCGCGTGGTTAAGAGATTGTCAGTGCTCATACCGCTCATCCCCCGCGTAAGATATAGATGAATCGAGAGAAATTGAGCGTTTGTTCTGTGAAATTGAATCTCTTACATCGAAAATTCTCTCTTGGAAAATTTTCTTTTCAATATTTTACATTCTCTGTGAATGTTCTCTATAAATGATCAGCATGTAACGAGATTAAGACGATTGATCGTATTTTTTAATCTTCTCTACTCAGAAATTAGATTTATTATATATAATCACTGGTTTCTCTATCTGCTGAGAAAATTAAAATTAAAGAAAAGGGAGAGAAAGATATTTTTAAAGTTTGACCTCTACGTATCTAAATCAGAAATTCTAAATTTTATATTATGGATTTTTATCAATTCCTTTCAATTTACATGTCTTTTCGCAGAACTGAAGTTCGTCAGTTGTTAATTGAATGAGCCTAAAATTTCAGATTTTGTAACACGATTCGGCAACGATCGATCCGTGATCGTTCGCATCTGGGCATGTGTATCACTTTTATCACGGAAAAACAAGTTCGATAAAATTATCGTCTCCAAACACGTTTGCTTAAAGAACAAAAGTTTCTTTAAAGTTAACGCGATCTGGTACTACTAGCAGCGTCGACAAAGTTAGTTATTAATGCAAACAAATTGCGTTAAAAAGTATATCGCATAACGATATTTTATGAAGCATGAAATAATTCTTTTACGAAACACACGTGGGAAATATCCGTTCTTTTTCCGGACCATATGTGTGTGAGAATACGGTGATAGCCCGCGGATAACATCATCGCGTTTATTGATTGGACACAACTAATCAAATTTAGTTATATATTTTTTAAAATTTTTGAGGAATTGAATTTTATTATATATTACGAGCTATATCCAAGTGGGGGGGTTCCCCCCCCCCCTATTAAATAAAGATAAGATACGCAGAATTTACGACAAAGAAACGCGATAAATTAAAGTCAATATTTTACATGTCATAAGACAAATTTGTCGGACGCGTTGGCTCGCCGTCTCTGTAATGAACCTCGAGAAATTCTTTTGGAAATCACAGGGATTCTTCTAGAAATTCGCAAGTTCTCCGTTAGACGGCTGAGCAGCGCATCCGGTGAATTTGACATGTGAAACATGAGCCGGTGAAGCGGCACGAGCGCGAAAGAGGGGTTGCCTCGACACGTGTGACATGTAGACACGTGGTGGACGAACGTTGAGAGTTGTAACGCCATTGTAACGCCAAAGTCCGCGCTTTTCTTCGCGTGTACGTAGTTGTCGCCTCTCACGCTCGGCTTTGCAAAGCAAAGCCTTAGAGAATCGCGTTTGACCGCACTCGAAGCGGATGGCGGAAAGCGGAAGGTTTAGCGCACTGCAGAATTTAGATCCTACCGCTTCAACGTGATTATATTATTCCCCTTTCCACGAGTATATATAGATTGATAACTGAACGTTATCTAATCTATAGTTCACGTATCGTCCTCCATTTCGCTCCATCTACATAATTTATTTTTATTCGAAACCGGCGCGCCACGCTCGAAATTGTACGCTCTTCGTCGCGTATTTCCATTAGTTTCGTCTTGTTTATTTAAGATCAACTTTTTCATACTTTTCACGCTCTTATAATAATTCTTTGAATCTCGAATTAGAAATCGAAACTGATATGTAGCTTAAAATTTAAAACTATAAATATATGTGAAACTTTTCGTTTTATTCTTAACAAAGGAAATGGGTAAAGAAAATAAGCTCTAAGGTTTGTATTTTGTTACATATATAGTACGGAAAATATAAATCTCGTCAAAATTATATCCGCGTTTTCTGATTTCTGATTTCTGATTCCGAGCAACAAGCTACCACGTGCAAAATATGTACCGTATCACTGCCGCACTGGAAACGAAAAGAAAAGTTCTCTGCGGAAAACCAGTTTCCTCGGAATGAGTAATGGGTAATAAGGTAGCAAGACCCCTCTTATAGCACCAGGTGTTTTGGTTTGACGTCATAGTGAGAAAAAAAGTTTACCGACCCGATGGGAAACTTGTATAACGATCCGATTGATAGTTGCAGAACAGAATATCGTTCACCCGGATGCTAATTGTTGTCCCGGAGAAAAAGAACGGACATTCCGTAATTGTATATAGCATGTATTAGCCACGGCTCGGAAACGGCCTTGCTGGCATTGTTGCAGTCGGTGCGATCGAATGGTATCGGTCTAATAGTTATGTAATTGACTTTTAACGTTGCGACATCGCTGACGTGTACAAGCGCTGTCACGTTCGCAGCGCTTACTTTATTTTGTTTGTTCGAACGATTTTGTCACCGTCGATTCATTTCAACAATCGGAGCCGACTTTTTGCATACTCATATTTTTACAATAAGTCGTTAAACGCAGTCATTAGAAATTCAATGAGAATAATATCTTTTTTCGATTTGCGATAAATGATTCTAAAAATTACATTGGAACTTTATGTTTATATATGTGACACTTGAGTTTCGTCTCAACAAAATTGTGCGGTACATTTTTTATTCCGAATAAAAAGACAGTTACTGCTTATACGACATCAAGGTTCTCGCGCATGTTTCGCGAATCTGTAACGTTACGTAAGAAACGTCGGTCGTGCCAAAAATGGTCGTCGCGAGACCTTGCTCGTTCTTTCTCCTCTTCTCTTATTGCTTTGTATTCGTTACCTTCGCGCTTAGCGTGTATATGTTACTTCACTGAAACAACCAACGTTGCGTTGAAGTAGGCCGCTGTTCCCGCGAATCGCAATGATCGTGCCGTTTTGACCGTAAATAATCGGTGACTTCTCGGTAAGATATCGGCGCGCGTTGTGTATAAACACAACATTATAATTTATAAGATTGTTAAACCAAGCCTTGAAATTAAGACGATCGATCTGCAAGGTGAATCGGCGTAAGTGGTTCTGGCGGGTCTTGGCACTGGAAGAATTCACAGATGTGCAGTGTATAATCGTGGATCATCCAATGCCATCACTTGCTGGTTACCGGATCATCGAAGGATCATCGCCCTTCAACAGCGCGTCAGATTCCTGATTCCTGTCCGTTACTCCGAATCAGGATTCGACGAGACATTTATTGATCAATGTCGCGAGCGATTCCGTTCGGAAATCTATTGGAAATCTACGACGAAATATATAATTTGATTTTCAAGCGGATCATATGACTCGAGAACGGGTAACATTATGGAGATCGCTGTCGCGGCACGAAGAATTGCCCACTTCGATTTCGTCAATCGAATCAAATTATTCCTCAAGATTCGTGCCTCGATGATCGCGCGCAAGTCCCGCGGTAAGCGAAGCGACCCCAGCGATCTATAATGGATATCACCAGACGTCGCATGGATCATTAGTTAGAATCTCTCGAGCGTGTCCTACGCCTGCCCAGTGAAAGTAGATGCACTCTGTTGGAGCCGTTGCTGTTGCAGCTGCTTCCGTTGCCGTAGTTATTACTCCCGCTGCCGATGCCGATGCGCCCGATTAAGAACGAACGATACGGCGAACGGTAATCCTTTCCCATCAGGCAGGCAGTGACGACCAATAAATTGCTCGAGAATGGCGAAGCGCTTTCCCGAAGAAGTGGATTATCGACGATTCGTATTAAACCACTCCGGTGGTCCGACATTATACTATTCCGTTTACTATTGTTTCTAGGATTCTCGAAGCTCGAGGCTCGAATCAATTTCGCGAGGAGAAAAGCAATTCCTTTATCTACCTGGATTCACTGATTTCCAAAGAACCGTAGCTTTAACCGCGTGGAATGTTAGGAATTAGTTTACTAGCTGCGAGGCAAAGTTATCACGTCACGGCGAACTGTATATCAAAAGATATTCTGCGTGTGCAATGTGATTGTATCGATCGTACAGAACGTCGGTATCTATTAGAGATAAAATCGAACGATTTTGTATTTCTCCTCTGAATTGCAGAAATAAAATAACAAAATAAAATAACAAAATAAAATAATAAAATCTATTTTTATACACATCTATATCTGTACCTGTGTGTATCCTCGAATTTATTACTTGTAAGTAAATTTTTATTTATCTCGGCAATGCGAATTTTTTTTATTTAACAATATTTTATTCTATAAATTTAAAAATACTTTGACATACACATAATTATCCAGATTTTTCTCTTAAAATGATATTTCGTCATAATATGAAACACATGATACATATAGATTGTGTGTGAATTCAAATCTCGTAATTCTCTCTTCGCACTGCGCCGTATTAGAGTAACTGTTACTCATTTACATAGTCGTGATTTAAGCCAAATCAGAGATTCCATAGAGAGCTGGTTCGATATTCGAGATTTGCCGAACAGTTTATCATTTAAACCCGTCGCGTTATGACATTTATACGAGACCTCCCTTCGACTTATTTGCTCGGAGAACGCCCCGTGTGTTGGATTAAAGTTATCGAGGTCGAGGTATCGGATGTTGCCTCGCGCGAACAGAAACGTCCCGGGTGTTCGATTAAAGGAAGAAAGAAGCGGTTTATCACGGCGTTACGTGCAGTTTCGCCCACATTTTCTCGCATAGCCGCGCACCTGCCGCAGATAAGAAGCATATCGCGACAGGTTGTAAATGCGGGGTCCGACGTGGCGAACACTGACACTTCTTTTTTTGAAATCCTTTATCTTTTGCTCATCCGAGCGCGAATCTACGAGAACTAATGGAAAATGATGTATCGAGGGTAAACGAAGCAGAGACTTATATACGGTATTTTTTATACTTTTATGACGAAAAATTCATGTTGTTGTAGCAGGAATTAGAACATATTTATTCTTTTAGCAGTTTTTTTATCGATCCGGCAAAAATTGCACACGTCATAGTAGGTTATAAGTTATAAGTTTCCTTATGTAGGTTTTTTTAGAGTTGTGAGAGGGAGAGAATATATTTCCTGCGTGAAATCGCGATGTGAAGTGGAAGTTTAGCAAAAAATATAGCTACAGCAAAAAGTATAAAGCTGCAAAATTTTTCAAACACGTTGACCGATGGTTGCAGAATAGAGAAGTTCTCGAGTCTTTAGAAATTCTCTATTTTATAGCCAATCAACGTACTTAAAAAATGTGTCGTACGACGAATGAAATATTACTCTAATACAGTAAAGTGCGCAGTAAGGATTCAAATTGTTTAATTAATCCCGCGCCAATTACAGCTGTTTAAAATTTAGAAATTTGTGCTTTGCTCGAGGGCCTCGTATATAGCGGAAGGATGCAACGACGTAATATATCGTATTAGAAGGTTTCCCCGTAAGGAATCCTCCGATGACAATCGATCCATCACTTTCGAGTAGCGCGAGCGCAGGAGCGGCGCGGCGCGCGAGCACCGTTAGCCAAGAAGATCGCGCAAACTCATCCGACACGACGCGACGCGACGCGGATCGCCATAGTTTCGAAATAACACGGACAAGCCTTGGCGGCGGCCGGAGGGGCCGGAGCGTTGGTTGCGATGAAACGTGGCGCTAATGCCACGTTAGGTATAAGTAAGGCCGAATTGCAGGGCACGCGGGTGGAATGCCGGCGCGGCGCGCGTTACGACGAACCGGGCGCAGTGCGGCGGGCACGGCAGCGTCGACGATGAAATCGGAAGTCGGTGCCGTGTCGGGGTATTTATCGACCCCGTTGCCATGCCAGCCCCACGTGTACACAAGACCACCACCCGGCCGTCATTATGGATCACGGTATAGTCCGGCACTCCGGCCGACCCCGGCCCGTGCACACCTGCGCCCGCAACCCGCGTCCGTGCGTGCGTGCACGCGCGAAATCAGATTGTTATGGCCCGAGGTAAGAAAAGCGACGATTAATCGCGTTGCTTGCGGAAAGGTCGCCACCGCCGTCGCCGTCGCCGTCGCCGTCGTCGTCGTCGCCGCCGCCGCTTTTCCGCGTGCCCAAGATAGCCGCGCGATTCGCTGAGCCATCGATTCGTTCAAAGCCAACACGCACTAGCGGAATACTCGTAACGATCATCGATACGACTACGGCCGACTACTTACTTTTG
Organism: Temnothorax americanus; assembly: GCF_048541705.1. Taxonomy (NCBI): domain Eukaryota; kingdom Metazoa; phylum Arthropoda; class Insecta; order Hymenoptera; family Formicidae; genus Temnothorax; species Temnothorax americanus. The sequence goes on from NW_027509442.1 coordinate 8,123,078, forward strand.
TTAATAAAACAATATTGTCTGTTTCGAGTTAATTAAGAAATTAAAAAAAAGGGGGAGCTTAGAATACCTCACATATGTACGTTCCGCATTTACGAGTTTGGAAGTCGAAGGGGGTAACGGCATATTGAACCATATGGAACAAATTTTAGGCATTGAGGAAGGTCGTAAATCATTAATGAACAGCCGCAATTATTTACGCTCTTTTTTAATCTTGGAAACAAATCTCAGAAACAAACATGCACGAGTGTACTAATTAATTATTTATAGATTAAAATCATGCTTCGTAGCTTCGTCATCTTAGCTAAACTATAGACTATCGACTATTATAGGTAGACTGTTATTTTATATCACGATAACTCTATAGGAGAGGCATGGCATAAAAATTCCTGTAGATATACTAAATTACATTAGCATTTGATGGCGATCGATTTCATTGGCTACAAAGTGATCGTGTTAATGCTACCACGACCTCGGCTAGGCGGCATCCTAGGCGGAAATGGGAAGTGACGTCAGCAGGTAGAATCGGTGTTTACTGCGGAGGTAATTTGAATCGACGAGCAAACGAGAAAAGAGTGACAGTGACTGAGAGATGCAACGATGGCGGGGGTGTAGTGGAACAATACCTATTCAAAGATTCAAACTAATCTCCGCTGCAGTAGCGTAGTCAAAAATTAATTTCGAGGCTTCTAAATTTTGATATCGATAATAAAATTACGGAGAGAATGAAAGGTTGTGATATTTTTTACGTATTTATTATATTTTACACATATATATATGTATGTATGTATCTTAACAATGGAAGATAAAGTTGCGGGCATTTAGAGGTGTGCAAATGTACTTTTGCATCCCCACAACCCTCTCTTTTTTTGTCCGCTGCCTAACTACGTCCTGGCGGTATGTCTGTTTGAGGCTATTGTGAAATTGTTACTCATTCGACTTTTTCTGTCTTCTTTACTGAATAGACTGTGAATGCCAAAGGCGTCATCGTTTTTTAACTCAGTCAACGCGCTCGGTTTTGTTTGACATGAAAAAAATAGATTGTTTAATTCTGTACAAATATTGTTTTTAATACTACTCTTACGCAATACGTTTTGTTTTAAAATCTTTCAAAGTGAAAGTGATATGAGCTTCATCTCACAATTAGAGAAACTTGCTTTGACAACAGTAATGATATATTATAATGCCAGATAGTAACAAGATAGCATTACGAAAGCTGATGTTAACTGACATTACCGAGGCCGATGACTGTTGAAATTTGAATATCGATATAGACTGAATGCATTAGTAGCTGCAGTACGTCCGATTTCATTATTGCAAAAATACATGCAATTCTTGGTACAGCTGAGCTAAAATCCCATTTATATTTTGACTATCAGTTTGTTGTCAAATTAGCAGAAAGTAAAAAAATAAAACGGTACTATAAAATATAATAGAAAGCATAGGCGACATTTACGTTCGGTGACAGTCTTTTACGTTTTACGTTATAATATATTGCGCGTCAATTTATCACAAAGTGCTTCAGGCTGTACGAGAAAGTTCGATTAACTCGATACGACGTATCTTTTTTTCCGATAGTAATAATGTGGGTGCTTAAAAGTTCCAAACATTTTTATTCAACGATTTAAAAAAAATTATTTCATTTATCTTTTATCCATTATACCGGATATTTGTCGTAAACCTAGTAGAAAAGCATAGCGAAGGTGCGAAAGAGAGAAGAGAGAGAGAGAGAGAGAGAGAGAGAGAGAGAGAGAGAGAGACTGGATGGATGTAAAGCAGGGGGTCAACGCGTAGAGCAGGTGGGTCCACTCGCACCTGATGCTTGTATACCACTTCCGCCCAGTTGTACTCCAACCGTAAATTTACGATTCCGCGTGTCTGAGGCGTGACCGATTGCACGAAGTATATTCATTTACAAAACCCACAGACTATAGCTTCAGTTGCAATTAAACATAACTGTTATAATTGCCGCTAATTACCTACTCGAATAAGTAAGGTTAGATAGAATTTAAGAGTGATGGTGGTGTGATGCTGTTACCAAGTGCGGCTAAATCATAAATCAGTTGCTCAGTCTGCGTAATGTACAAGATAATTCGCAGCGTCGACGTGTAATATACAATGTTTAGATATATAAACACAGATATTGTCTTGAAATTTTCGTGCTGATAGTAAAAACAAAGTTTAACTAATAGGATATATCAATTTAAATAGCGTAAGAAAAAATTGTATTTTATAATTAAATTTGCACATATATATTTATTTAAAGATTATTTTAAATTGTTTAAGAGATATAAAAAATGCAATAAGATATTGTAATTATATAGATAAGCGCAAATTTTCAACGATCGATCGTGAATTAAAAGACGCATGTCTCTCAGCGATTCGACCTGCCGCGGCCGGCTCGGAGGCCGGAGCGGCGAATCACGAAAGAACTCTCGCGTTTGCATGAAGGAGCGATACGCGTGGGACGACGTATTATATACGTGTGGTTCGTCGAATGGTTTGTAATCGCAAAACGCCGTCGCAGGAAATGTTTCGGATGTCGTGCTCGGCGTAGCTGCTAAATCGCTCGCGGAATTATTAATCACCCTCTGGCGTGCATTACGGTATCGCCGTTCTATTGTTCGCTCCGAGCGAATGACGGAAGCGAAGGAGATGTACGAGAGGTACACTCGAGGAACGCCGGAGAGACGTTCGACCCGTTCGACGGTCGGGTAACGCAGAGGAGGTAACGATGATGAAAATGTACGAGGAAAAGTTACGCGAGGCTATAAAGCAAACGAAGAAACCGTTGAATAGAAACAACCGTAGATTCCACGAAGGCAGATCGAGAAGGGCAGACAGAGGAGGGAACGGAGGGAACATGGAAGCAAGAGCTGAATGAAGTAAGTGCGCACGCGGCCGTGCTTCCGGTTTCTCTTCTTCTGCTCCGTCGTCTGTTCTCTTCTATCTCTCTTTCTGCAACGCGACCTCTCCTTTCTCTTCTCGCTATATATATTCACATTAGAGCGCGTGTGCCTCTTGTACGCGCACTCTGATAAATTATTATTTTACGCTGTCTTACGCTGACAATGAGTTGTATTTCTTAAAGCTGCGGTTAGGACCAATATTAGATAATACGGAAGGAAATACGAGAGATAAAGAGAGAGAAAGAGAAAATTTATATTCTATATAATTCTCTATGTGCGCGTGCAAACATAGGTGTACAAAATAAATAGGTATCACATATTTTTGTGAATTATGAATACTAAAGGTTAAAGACAAATAAATAATACAATCTTATATTTTTATCTAATTTAACAAATTTTTTGTACATGTTGTTTATTTATTAAAATATTTAATGTCGAAACAAATTGTTAAAGAAGATAGATTTTAATGCAGTTTTGCTAAAAGAATAGCTTTATAATATATAGCTTTCAAATTAATCAAAAGAGATAAAGCTAGATAGAAAATATGCGATTTCTACGATATTCTCGATAAATTTGAAATATATGTTACGCCAAGGAATTTCAAAAAGTATTTAGATTTACCTTGGAATGCAATTTCATTAAGTGAGTTGTTTGCCCGCGATTTGTATATTGTTTTGGGAAAGTATGTTACTAATTTCGCTTTAGAAATTCGTCGGCCGATTCTCTTGCGACTATAATGATCATGTCTAGTGGTTCTTTATGTATGTACTTGACACGCATGGTCTCAAGTCGCTTGACTTTTCAGGTTTGAGCGTAATCCCGAATTGGAGCACGACTCCTGGAAAACGTGTTAATCGAGTTAACCGATCTGTAGGTCGTCGGATCATCTCGGTCACGTGACAGTTATGCCCGTGAGAACTATCTTTCATTTATCTTCCCTTCTTTATCTCCCTTGATTTTCCTAGATTTGGTAAACGATACAAATTCTTCTTTCTCTCAAACGGCCAGTTCCAGGAAGAGAGGGTTTTTACAATATGAACCGAGTTTGCACTTATTTTAAATAGCTTTTTTTTTAATTTTATGGTGAAAAGGAGAAACATAAAAAAACAAACAAACGTGTATGGTATATTGCAACATCCGAAATATCTTTGTTCATAACAAATTATTACAAATTAAATAATTATTGCTTATATATTTGCGGTATAAACATTTTAATTGATAACATAACGTACACACGTATACAGTACGACACATACGTAAAGGCAATATTTATGTTTTACTTCGCTTGCATGTATGTGTTGGGAAATGATTAATATTAGTCAGAAATATAAAACATCACGCGATTAATATTTGGTTATAAATGAGCTTATTTTCACGCATATACGCGCGCCTTAATACACGCGAATAAATGCATGAGGATAGTAGCGCGCGAGGGTCCGGCGAGGGTACGAATCGATATGCCTTTGCCAAGAAAACGTCACGAAAAAGTCCATCAATCATTGCGTACACAGGCGTAGTGTGAGTGAGCGTGTACAGCTCACACATACACACACATACGCGCTCGCTCTTTCTGACGGATATTCGATACAATACACAGATCGAGCGCGGCAATTTATTTATGCTTGATACAACGGAAATCAATGGAGTTAATCGAGCCAGTTGACCAAACGCTATTTTCAGCGATTTTCCCGAATTTTCATGAGTTAAATTATAATGAAAACGTTCTTTTTGTAATTAATATAGCACATTACACATATATTAAGAAACATTGTAAAAATATTTTTATTAATGTACACAATACAAAAAAATAACATAAGTAAACATATAAATTAGTCGAAAGACAAATTGCAGGAAAGATTCAATAATATTTTCTCTGGGAAAAGAGAAGCTATCTTCAGATGCATTAGAGAACGTTGCTTTACTATCATTATGCAGTAAAATGAGCTTTGAATTAGTTATTGGAATGTAATTTGCGTTAGTGTGAGGACACGTGACATAAACTATGTATTATAAAATTTCTAGACACTGACGAAAGGGAGGAGCCTAAAATCCTCTGAAGTGTCGGAGGGCTCGCAAGCTTGTAAGCTCGTACGCACGCCATACGTCCAATGAACGAATGGCGAGCAAAAAAAGTTTCGAGCTTGTCGTGTTTCCAAGAACATTTTGTTCGATCGATGCAGCCCTGCCATTACTGCTGGTAGATAGGTTGTGCTGTTGCGCTCGTCCGCTCTCTTGCATACGTGTATATCATCTATCGACGTATTCACGTCGTTCATGATGTGACAATAATGCTTGTTTTGTTATTCTAATGCGCTTTGACGGATGGAAAAAAAGATTTTCATCCCTTCTGATTGCGACATGAAATATGACAATGATCGCGTGACATATTTGATGTTTTGTAAAGATAGCTCGCGATACGTTATATTGACAACAGTAATGATACTTGCAAAATTTCACATTTTTCGATATCTATATGAATAATTATCTCAAAAGAAAATATATGTAATATTCTTTGAGGAGATCTAGATTATTTATATATCATTTTTTCTATGCACTCTCCTATTTTTCCCTCTGCCTAATATTATTCCCAGAATATCGAGTCTTAACGGTTTCGAAGTTTTTCAAGTATTTGGAGCATGTCTTTGTCAATTAGTACCCTCTACCAAAATTATATACATATTCCGGAAATCAGGATGGTGAAAAATTACGATATTTACATGACTGGAAAAAAGGTCGCTTCGTAATATTATATGATTAGATACTTGACGACGTTGAAACGGTAACTGCGTTACTTTCCTCGGTCAACGTTAATTTGTAATCCAGGACAAGTTGACGGTAAAGGGGTGGCGGGTCGTACTCGGTCGTAGTGGCGCCGACCGTTGCTTGGAAAGAATACCTGCCACATTATTGCCACATAGTTCTTCTACCGCTGTGAAAATTAGCACAAGCGCTGGGACGATCGATCCGTTTAATGCAGATGTCTACGTACACGCGTAGTTCAAATATTCCTGGGAACTAATCCGACTCTAGTTTATTTTTTCTATATAACTATACAAAGAGTGATGACGATATTCTCCAATACCAACGCCTCGTACATTATTTTCAGTTTTGCTTGAATAGGTAGTTAAAATTGGTTTAATTTGTTAGTTAGTCCATTAGCATTAATTCTTATTTATATAAAATATTCAGTTTATATATTTTTATATGCATTACTGTATAAAATATTTTACTTCAAATCGCTCTCAATTTCGAAAAGTTAGATTTAAATTAAAAATTTCTATGTCTCTTTTGTTATAATGTAATTATACATGAATATAGGTATTACTAACGAATTTTATAAAAAAAATTTTTTTTAATTTTCTAATAAATTATATAACATTAAAGAAAACATAGTTCTAGCTTACAATAGTTTCTATGGCTTAATCTTACATAATAAGACTTAAATTTGTTTATCTCGAAACAGAATATATGTATATCAGATACGTATATTGTATACTAGATATTCCTAGCTGTAGGTTTTAATAGTTGGGATACACAGGAAGAGGATCGCAATTAAGATCTTAAAGCTTATCTCGTATCTAGAGCTAAGTGATTTTATTGTTTAATTATTAACATATTAGATAACAAGACGGAACTATGCGCAAAGTTTCATAAGAATCTGTTCACCGCTGTTTTTTTACCCTCGATGATAGAAACCACCGCCCAAACCAGCTCGTAGAAGTCGACTCCTGTTCCTACATATACGAGTAAACTATTGATCCGTGAGTAGTCACGCGATTCTGTCGTAGAACGCCACTCAAGCCTTTCCTGTGCCTTTTTCCTCCCTAGTCTCCTTTCTCACTCCTTTTCTCTCTCTCTCTCTCTCTCTCTCTCTCTCTCTCTCTCTCTCTCTCTCTCTCTCTCTCTTTCTGTATCCTTGAACGTTCATAAGAAATCTTTACGTTTTAGTCGTTCTTAAAAAAAGTTTGTTTCTTTTCTTTAAAAATCGTAAAGTTGTCTAAGTTTTCGATCGTCAGGTTCTGTGTTACTAAATATTTGCACGCACAGTGGTCGACATTTGTCTGATTATAAATATAAATTTTGTTGATATCAGTAGTAGAGAACTGAATATCGTAATGCGCGTAGTGTGGGAATACCGCGTAAGTAAAGCCGCGGCGTAGATCGATAATTTAAATAACAGGGAATCTTAAGCATGTAGAATGAATTATGTATAAAATATTAATTCTCAGCTATATAAAGTTTAATACAAAGACAAAGAGATTTCGCCAGTCGCGAAATTGTCCGGTCGCCTATCCAATTAAAACTCTGAAACAGGAAGCGTGTGGACAGGGCGCAATATCAAACTAGGAATAACCTTACCCTTTTATTTCATTCACGCACCAACCTTCTCCCTCCTCCTTTCCTCATTGTCACGAAGCCTCCACCCGACCAACACCTGCACCGTGTGTTACGATCGCTGGCGAACAGCAACGACCACCTTCGCCGACTCCGTCGACTTCGCCAACGCCATCATCACCTTCTCGTCCTACCTTCACCCTTAACTCACCCCATTTCCCTCGCTTTATCACCTGCCATCACCGGCCGGCTCGCGCAGTATATATACACCCATCTATCTACCTACCTACGGCGGCGCGCCTCGCCTCGGTTAGGTCTTATCGGTAATGGTCCTATTTTTGGAATCTCCGCCCATTCTTTGCGTGACCCACCTCCGCAGCAACTTCCCCTCTCGTAGCCCGTGGTTTACAACCCCTCGAGCGAGGGGTTTAGTCGGATCTCCCCGAGCGGCGGCGCGTGAGGAGACACCGCGGGATGTCCCTTTTCGTGAATTAAAGAGACCGGTGGGAGACGTATGTCTGACATGGGCCCATAGGGTCGCTGGAATAAGTCCACGTGACGATTCTACGTAAGATTTGCGATTCCTCTAGACTCTAGATTATTCTACCACATTGGTCGATATCGAGCATTGTTGGTATCGAGCACTGATCGGTATCAAATTACGACGAATACCTGGTGATTTTTTATTCCTTAGGAGGGTACTAGAAGATTATGACCGGATGCTTGGTCTTTTCGATTTCCGTGAAAGGGAAAGAAATTCGAATTAGCGTTGCTCGAATAATCTTCGAGGCGGAGGGTCGGTTGCCGTGACTCGGTTCACGGATCGATAAACAGACCGGAGGTTCCCGACTAACCAGTCTCGGGTCACGAGAATATTATTAAGCGCGCCGCGCCGGTGCTTTTCCGACGGGCCGAGCAAATCCGACTCTTTTTTATTGGTAATTTCGTTTCACATCCCAAGAAAATCGTTAAGGCACGGGATTTTAAGCTACTTGTAGATACATTTGTTTTGCTCAAATTATCTCCAAGTCTCGACGGTACTTAGGATATCGAGTTGGGCTATCGGTTACCATCGTATATGCATTATCGTAAATTCTTTTAGCAATAATACTGCGGAAAGAAATGAAAATTATGAAAAAAAGGAAACACGAAGAGATTTTCCACTGTCTGTGCAGGTATAAAACATATTTTCTAGAGGTATATGTCTATAAATTTTCAATGTAACAATTAACATGGCGTATTTGTAAATCACAATTTCAACAAAATTTTACAAAATTTTAAAATAACGTTATCTCGCTAGCCTTTTGCTTTTTCTTCTTTAACGATAAGTTTGGCTTTTAATATACGGCGATAATGGTACTTCAATATTCGTTGTGTCCTTCAAAACCACAATTATGGTTTTTGAAGACATATAACATCGATCGTTATCGGGGGACGCTTTAATCGCGGGCGCATATCGAGGAAGTGAAAACAAGGGGACGTTCGATCATTTCGATTGCAGAGAAAGTATAGGGACGTATAGAGGTGAAAACATGCACACGGCGCTGCGCGGCGCGGCCGCGGCGTGTGCTTAGGCGCCATATGTCGCGCGGTCATTCATATCCACGTATGCCCCACGTAACTTTTCCTATATACGTATGCATTATACGTGGATGTACGCGTCGAGCATTTGAATTGATCTACGTACGTAACGTACGTACGTAAACTATCGGCTATAAGCATGATATCGTGGCTAGGTGGGGTTGCTCGTAAGGTAGATATTAAGAGGAATATATCCTTTTGCTCGGCGCTGCTATATAACGTTCAGTAAATTGGAAAAATTGCGTCTTCCAACGAGTAGAGATCCCATTAACCCTAACAAAACCAACAAGGAGATACAAAATGACTATTTGTATCTTTCATCGAAATACTCGTTGCAATTCCTCTATTGTTAAGTTTATATTTCACATAAACTTGTTTATAACTTTTCATATAAATTTGGCGAATATAATGTTTATGGAACTATTGTGATCTACTCGTACTTATCTTGACGTTATCTTTCATTCTGCTTCCGAATTTCGGAAGTTAAAAAACAACGTGATGCGCTTGATACGGGACAGCACTGGCTTTAATTGTTATGCGCCGCCGCATTGTTACTACGCGCGGAGAAAATAGCGAGGGAAGAGTGCGCGAAAGAGGGTCGGACAAGAGGGTGCAACTAATCGCTATTTAATATAGCCAGCTTTGTTTTCCTCTTCCAAAAACAAAACTTGTTCGAGCTTGCACCATGTTACTCGAAATAGAATTGAAATATTCGCGGGGTCGAATGATTTCATTTGTCGACCGATGGATGCATTCCTTCCATGATGGAAATCCAATGATGAAGGAATTTACGATGCGTGACGTTCGCTTATTCTGGAAACGCAAATGATAGCAATAACTAGCGAAAGGTCTTTCACTCGTTGAATCGATTGTTCGAATTTGCCACTTATGAACAATTTTATTCATAAATTTTATGTCATTAGAACTTTAATTAAAGTTAAGTTAGAATTTAAATTAGACTTTTTTATTGAGCAAAGAATACATTAACACTGCAAGATTGCAATAGTTTCTTGCAGTTAATTTTTTTTTATAATTGCAGTAACATTTATATATATAACATCTGAATATATTATATATATATATAATATTGAGCTAAGTTCTTCAGTGAAACATCTCTTTATTGCAACTATCAGAGCAGCACTAGTAAATTGCAGCTCATACTTAGTATTACCCCGGAACCGCTAACTTTCTTTTTAATTATTAATTATCATACATTACTCCAATGTTACGTCTTTGCAATGTTATGTCTGTAAACTTGTTAGAATGCGGATATTTTCCAATTTATTGATGTATATAGCGATACCCCTCCATCGACGATTGGAATGCACTGTTTTTTGCTCGCATAAAATGAAATTATCACGGGTATACGGTTTTCTTTTATACTTCCAGGAAAAGAAATTGTACGATTGAATTTATTTGTTTGCAATGCGGTCGAGCCATAGAAAATAATAAGAGCAGGTATGGAATTCGCACGGAAACCGCGTTCTTAGAAATTTGCAAATTGTCACGCGATAGATAAATAGATAATATCTTATTTTTCTTAAATCGGCATATTTTCTTGAGATACGCTCGATAAGTATATCTACTAATAAGTAAGCTATTGCATAATTAAATCGGTGAATTAAACATCCAGGAAATAAAAATATCTATTTTTTTTATTCTTAAATCTATTATATTATGAATACGTAAATTTAACACTTTATTTAACTTATTAGTAAAAAACAATTACTTTTTTTTCATTTTTGAAAACTTTCTTTTTCCAAAGTACGGTTTCTGTTTTTCACAGAAAATTACTTTGCTGATAGATATCTCTTGCTAAAGATTACAGCAATTTAATTAAACGGATTACGTAAACGTTAAAATAACTTGACTTTAAAAATAATTTATATACATATATACAATTGTGCGGTTTTGATAAAAGAAAGCATAAATCCACTGATCTCGTGCAAGCGATGAAAGAAAATTCCATCCGCAATGCGGTCGACAACGGGCACCTGCGAAATTATGCCTGACGGATCGACGGTTTTTTTGAAGTAGCTTACTTGAAAAGTCACGCGATACAACGTTGTGGTCCTCGTGCTTTGAAAGACTCTTGCGGTTTAATTCAATGGCCGGTACAATGACCACTTTCAAAATTATTTCATACATTTATTCATTATTCATGTTACATCAAAACATATTAAATGGTTAAAAAATATTGTTAAAAGCATTTCAGCGCGCATTATCATATGCATGCAAATATATATGTATAATTAATTATTTAATTAACAAATTTTATTAATTTTATATTAATTTTCTGTTGAAATATACTCTCATCATACGCATAGCTACGATATCAGTGTGAGAGAGAGAGAGAGTAAGAAGAAATTATTAAATAAAATAGAATTATTTTTTTTTATTTTTTTTTAGATAGATAAAATATTAACTAAGGAAAAAAAACTTTCTTACGATCTTTTTACAATCTTAAAGTAAGTCATAAATAATGGATTATTTTCCCGATATGTACATAATCATGATTTCTTTCGAAAACGGATCGGTAACTGAAGTACGCCCGACGTCGGGAGTCTGGTATGGCGAAGACGAGGACGTCGTCGTCGAAGCTTGGTTTCGGTAGTTGGTAGCCGCAGTGCTGGCGCAGCGCCCTGACCTCAAAACAGCGGCATGGATCGATAGAAAACTTCCTTCCTACGCTTTGCGCCACGTTCGCCGCGCCGTGCAGACTTAGCGGACTTCGTGGTAGGCCGAAGGAAGTGCAAGAAGATGAATATTGCGCGGTGAAACTTGAGACGCGCTTGTTTAACCGACAAAGATTAATGCGATGGAGAAAGTGGAGAGACTAGGAAAGTCCATTTTATTTGCGTAACCTTATTAATCCTTAAATCATTGTTGGCGCACATAATTTCGCAAATAATTTTGAATCAGCCGTTTTTTTTCTTGATCGCAAATTGCTAAAAATCAAGAAAACGAGCAGAAGAGCAATTAATAAATTTAAAAGCTGCAGAAAAGAATGCAACGTTTAAATGATTTATGCTCTTTTTCAGTTTCTTGTCTGTCAAGTTCGTTGCACGTGACATATAATACTATTATGCCAAAAGTCATTCAATTATAATTAAATTAAGTTGAATTAATTAATTATTAGATTTAATTACATATCCTAAGATCCTGGTGACATTTTCATTTTTTTACTTTTTAAATGTTAATTCGATCCTTTTAATACAATATCGGTTTTATGTATGTACATATATAGAACATTGAAGCAATATTAGCGATCAGATTGCCAGCGCGCGATTGACATTGTTGGTAATCAACCTTTGATGCGAATCGATGCTTATTCGGACAAGGTCGCAAAGTTCTCCTCAAGGATCATCGACCTTTCTCTCATTCTCTTTCTCTCTTGTTCTGACACTCTCACGGTCTTTCGATCCTTTCGCGCTCGTTGAGAAGAGACTCGAAGCGTAACCACGTGTGCTAGCAAGCGAGGCGTGATTCTCCTCTGCTCTCGGCGCTATAACGACGATGGCGAGGTGTCTGCTATTTAAACGCATGCACGTTGTTTCTACGTGTTTTCTATACGTTTCTTTTCGCGTACACCAAAGGCCCATGTTCCGGAAGAAACACTGCGAAGACGCACGGCGATGTCGGTGCACCTCGTCGAGTCGTTTTATTATAGCGTGCACCCACACACATCCAACAATGAGACGACATTCTTGTTTACGAGGTGTCGATGCTACACCGCGTTCATGTTTTCTCGCATGTATTTCCTCGTTTGAAGTGCACCCAGTGACCGTTTTCGCTTTTTTTGTATGGAAAAAGTTTTTTCTTTTTTATTTCTCTTTTACATCTTGCATAAATTATAATTGCTCTTTGTCCAATAAATAAATAAATTAATCAATGAAAATTAATCAATGAAGAAAGAGTATCGAATTATAATGGAATTTAACACGACTTGTCGAATCCATTATTAAATTTTCGCAAGCATCACAATAGAACAGAATTACAAATGCTTAAATCTGCATTACCAAGCAGTGTAAGGCTGCAGTATAAATATTATTATCAGTAATTCCATCCACGTTACTCATCTCTACCGTCTATACCGGATATTATTCCATTGCTAAGGATGTTTTCGCACAAACTTGCTGCGAAATACGACTGATCAATATTTTTGCGTATCCACATACGCGAGCGACAGGCGAGCGGCCGAGCGGTGATAACGACGAAATATATTCGTTTTATTAAGGCGCGCGTGTAACCGAGAGAGATACGACTTCCTCCTGGTTTATGAGATGTCGATACCGTGTCCTGTGTAAACGCATATAAAGCGAGTTTACTTTGCTCACACGTCTACACGTACGATCCTTGTACGATCGAAGAGGCGCATGGACACCGAAGTGGAAAAAGTAAGATATATAGAAGGACGAAAAGAGACATATATATATATACACACACACACACACACACGCACGTCACACTTATCACTCGCTTATTGCGAAAGACTTTACGACGCGACACGGTGCTCGCAGATTTTTCGCCTTTCTTAACTGCTCTCTCTCTACTTCAACCAATTCAAGATTATCTAACAAACTCAACAGGAAAATCTATTTGTATTTGCATAAATAATCTTAATATACCTTATATCTTGGTTATCGTTGAGAAGCGACATTGGTCTCTGAATTATATTGTTTGGTAAATAATATTCATCGATAGAATAATTGATAGAATGACCAATTTGATAAATACTACATTCATCAATAAAATAATCATAAGAATACACTTCTCCAATATCTATCGACAGGAATTTTATAGGAAGCGTCCGTCATATGGATATTGTAATATTCGATCAATTTAGGGTTGCGTATATACGATACATACATCACGCATTGTAAATATGAAAGAATAATGTGCTTAGTTAAAAAAGAGTTTTTAAACGATGCGGTCAAATCTCTAAAATATATAGACACATAGCTGAATAAGTTCATCGCAAATGTCGTATCTTTAATATGCATAAGCGTCGTACCTCGTACTACATAGTTAGCCCGTCGTTGACATTTTAACGAATTGTCAACGGTTACCCTTTTGTATTCTACGATCGGGGCTGATGTTCATGGTCTCTATGAGGGTTCGTTGACATTTAAATAATGGGAGATACCGCGATGTATACGAAACTAACAAAACAAGGCTTTATATTTGAGATAGTTATTGCCGAGTATTTGAGATATGTCTAAATATTAATGTTAATTTTTCTTTGTCATTTATTATTTTTTCCTTGTTCTTTTCGTGCTGTTTACGTTCCTCTTTATATAAAAAAAAACTTTTTGAGTTACCTTATATAAAATGGATGTTATACACTGTCATGTATCCAGAATAAATTTAAATTTTTAATTCTTTATTTAATTATGTATGAGTTGGTTTAGATTTTTTCGAAAAGAAATTGCATTAAATTAAAACAGTGCGGTACCAATGCGGTATTGAAGATACTGGTCCCTTTGGTATACTTTTACAGTCGTGCGTCCTCGTGACATTGCACTCCGACAAGATCAGGATGAAGAGTAGGTCGGACCAGGGTTAATGTCGAGACGTCTAGGTCAAGGAGTGGTCACTGGTCTTGATCGCTCGTTTATCTCGACAGTTGCGACCTACTTGGGACTACCGGTAATGTTGATGTCGTCATTTTTCAGCGATAGTATTGGCCATGATGCACGGTTTTTTCGATTTTGTCTTCTTCGTCTTTGGCAATTGAAAAGAGATGTCTCGTATATATATTTCGATAAAGCGATCAATGTTCGATGAGAGAAAAACAACCGATCGATTTAATCCCGCCATGTTAGAGATCGAAAGAACTGCGTGACCGCTATTAAAGCCAGGTGACCCCATGGTCTTTTCCTTGTCTGATGGTCAACGCGATAGTTTCGTTTCCATTCGCGAGTAAATGCAGAAAATAAATGCAAACCGTGCATTTGCTGCATGGTCTTCTTTAACAAAATCAACTGACTTGCGTGCTAACGGACGTGTGGGCGTTCTCGGAAGTCAGCTACGGACGAGCACGCTAATGCAAGTCTTGCGATTCCATGAAAATATTCCCGTCTGTTCCTACTAACCTTCCTTGCATTTTCTAGGAGTACATGATCTAACCCATGATAAGTTTTCGCATCAGTTTACATATATTCTCGACGTACCATTATAAAGCGGGAATGATAAGCGTCGCTTGTAAAAAAAGAATAGAAAAAGAAGCGAATTAGAGAATAAAATAAAAGGGACTTATCACATGAATCAAAACTACTGTCAAACTTATAAATTTAATTTCTAATTTCAAAGACTAAAAACGACATTATAAAATTTCCAAGATTTTTATTAACAGCTTTTTTTGTTTGTCTATTTTTTGTCGAACAAAAGGAGACGAGGGCTGAAACGAATTAACGAATATGAAACGAATGCTAATGCCGATCCACCGTTGTACGACGCGGACGTTTACGTGCGACCAAGGGTAAAAGATAAGAGTAAAAGAGGGATGGCAGTTGCAACGATATGGCTCGTCAAGATCGCCGGTTACGATTAGACTCACGGCCATGATGTGCTGGCACATTTAACGTCCACCACATTGTTATTACTGCTTATTATTTGTCCATCGTTCAGTAGACAGTGCACACTCGCATCGGATATGACAATGACAGGGGTGGCGTTCGATGGCGTCGTTTACACTGCCACTGGGGAACGCTGCGTGACACCAGCGGCAGCGGTGAACTTTAATTATGCTTTCTCTTGCAAAAACGTCCTTTTTCTATCGATTGAAGGCTCCATCGATGCTAACGATCGTTTCGCGCAATTAGCTACATCTAAGTGAATATATGAAACGAAGTACTAGGTGTTTCTGATAGTCTTTTAGTAATTACTCTTACATTATTAATCTTCTTAAGTCAATCTTCTTAAGTTCTTGAGGAAGCAGAAGAAAAAGTGATATGACGTTTGCACGACGTTGCGCGCTGCAGTATATCGTTATCGTGGTTCGTAAGACTTGGACTTTTTATAGCAGCGGAAATCACGTGACGTTTCCGATGACTCAGGAGACGCTTCGCCGGCGCGGAAATCGAAGGAAGAAGATTCCTTCCCGTGACGCAGTTGATTTTACAACAAGCCGCGCGATTCCCCGCCGCCGCTCCGGTTAGAATGCTCGTTCGTAGATTAAACAGCGCTAATGATTCGTATCGCGATCCCGTTAGGGCTGACTCGCCTCCTCCAATGTGCGCCGCCGTCTTTTGCTTCCGCTTCTGCATTCACGCGTATGGGCACCGTGTGGTCGGGAGAATCCTCTCGCTACTGGAAAAGCTCTATAAATCCTTTTATATGTACAACCTGTACCATTGATAACCGATGGCTCTATTTACCTTTACATTCCCGTTGGGAAGTTTCACTCCTCAATTAACTCGATCGTCATTGGGAATAACTAGAGTAACGAGTACCAATTTGCAGTTGGAAATTATAGAACTAGAAAAGTAGTATTCAAAACTTAAGTAAAAAAAAAAAAGAACTTATACGAGGAGTTTGAAAGATGCGAGGATATTTTTATCGGTTAATTTTAAAGTCGACTTTATTGATGTCAGCGAATTCAGTGTTAAGTAGGAAGGAAATATCAAAGGGAAGATTACGAGACGTGAGACGTAACAGAATTACGGCAAATGCAATCATATTGCAGCGCAAAGTAATATGGCGCGATGTGCTATTAGGATAAGACGCGGAACAGGCCCAGGAGAGTCATCCAGAACTCGCTAACGATTAATTATGCACCTAATTGCGCGACGCATTAAAACGCTCACAGAAAAGAGATAATAATTATAATGCAATTACAAATTATGCGGAGAAAGCAATTACGTTTGAGGCGCAACGACGTTCGTTACAGCGTTAACAACCGATGTAGTAACGCGATAGACGCGATAAACCGCCGCGTCGCGCCATCCGCACCCATGCAGCTATGGCGCAGGACGATGATGTCCTAGAGTCCTAGAGTGTCGGAGCGTCGCTCCCGGCGCGCGCGCGCGCGCGCGCGCGCACGGTTCTGCGATTAATTGCAAATAATTAGCGGATACTTCCGTGGCGAGTGAGATAACGGTACGAGGACGTACGCGCCGCGTAGGTATCGTCCATTGTTCGCGCGCGTTACCCAGACACATTGTTGCGGTGCATCCTGCTGATGTGTTACCCCCTCCCCCCATCAGCCGTGCGTCGATCCTCTTTGTTGAATCAAGACGCTTTTGGTGACTCGTGAAATCGCGCGATTCCGCATGACACTTTTCTAACGCTATTGCGTATATAATCGTATCTATTTGCCGCTGCTGATCCGCGAATACTTAAAGCGCCGAATGATTCACGTTGCGGGAAACTTTGCCGCCGGTATCATATCCGACACAGTCGCGCGGTTTTTCTCGTGAGTCGTAGTACTGTACTCTTGGCTTTATTGTTTTCTCGGTGTCGGATCACCAGACAATGCGCCGCGATTCGCACGCTTTGACGACGGCGCGGCGCGCGTCGCGGTATTCCCGGCGCCGCGCCGCGCCGCGGTAATGACCCCGCGTTGTAATTGTTTTAAATGCCAACGGGGTAATAACGTTTACGCGAGTGTCATGTGTGAAATGAGAGGGAAGAGTGTAACCTTTCTGATGACAATGAGTTGAATTTTTACACTTAGCGGAGAAAAGAAAATATAAGAATTTGGCCGAATTTGGCAATATAAATTAGCTTAATTTTACATAAATCTTATAACATAATTAAATAAATTATTATTTAATAAGTAAATAACAATAAACTTAATAGTGAATTTTCTAAGAATACATATTTGCTTTTTAACATTTAAATTGATTATGATTTCTTGTTGTGTGTGTGTGCAATACATTGTCAATTCAATGTAAATAAATGCCTTTCTACTGTTTTAAATTACACATCATTATCACGCGAGATCTTCTATAAGCTGTTCGCTTAAAAATATTTTTATACTTATGAGCGAGAGTATATTTTGATGCTAATAATATAATAGAATCGCTAGCAATTATCTCTGACGGTTTAATTACTTTAATTATCTTTCCATAAAAACTAGATGTGTCTCGGCACTCGTCATGCTTGCAGACATTTAAATGCGTTCGTAACTGTTATGAGTTTTTCTCCGTCGAATGATTCATGTTCCACTACAGAATGCTTCGTATATCAAATTCGCTTTGTTTTTGTTATAGTTGGTTTACTTTACCATAGTTTCTCTGAGAAAACTTCTGATTTAGTTTCGCCATATATATCATTTTATGATATATATATCATTTTTATGATGCTTAACCGTTTCATAAAAGCAGAAAAAACTAGAAACGAATGTAATACATCATGGAGAGAGAAAAGCATATTTGTTAAATTCAGTCACTGTAACGTTGCTGTTTGCGCTATTTTATTAATGGTGCAATTTATAATTTATACGTATGAAAAGTTGTATAATATTTTTTTAATACCTAAGCACTAACTCTTTGCGAAGCTGTTGTAATATTCGAAGAGAATATACCGATCGCTATTAATACCTTCTTATTACGTCGCTTTACGATAGGTTATCTTATTTTGTTGAAAAAGGATTAAAATTAAGGTGCAATTAGACTTAAAATTTTATCGTATGTCTTCAGGTATCTTGAAGAAATGGGACTGGTAGAACGAGAAGCCGAGATGCAAGAATTGAATGCTCCTAGACCTGGAAGATCGAGAGATCTCTTCGGAGTGCAATTGGAGGTAAGATACATGTGGGAAATTTAATTATTCATTTAACCGAAACGCGTGCAAAGGATCATACAGTAAGCTTCGGGAAACTAAAATCATTTCTAAGATACTATAATGTTAGTTAATATATGCGGAGAGGTTTTAAAAGTTAGAACATCCGGGACAGAGAGAGGAGCGAGCGTAACTTAATGCTCGATCTCCGGTATCCTTGTCGAGAATACATTCGACATTCGATCTAGGATTAGCTATCCATTCACCTGAGAGCACACTAGCTGATTTCAATGGTCACTTTTGCCCGCGATTGTAGTGTAGGCCAGTGAGAGGCTCGACCCAGAAAACCCGTATCGGTTCTGGTACAACGGTCAGCCACCTGAAACCGAAACGACCAAGGAAAGTTCGTTCGTTGCACTCTCCTTCCTGTCGCGGTGATCAATCTGACTGTTACACCTTTCTCCGCGTGTTTCTTGGCGGATGGATATGAGGTGCTATATGAGTAAAGTCAGATGTCGATTGCTATTACCTGGCCTCGAGAATTTGTACCTTGACGAGAAATATTTTCTAATCATGTTTTCTTATACTTCACTTTCCCGTGTCTCCTGCCACGTTTTTGTCTACTTTTTTACAACGATAAAATAAATATTTGATTATTGAATTTTGTAAATAATTTGATAGAAATTAATGATAAAAAATTATTGATTCGATAGACTAAAGAGTGTATGACTATGAGAGTATTAATAAGGATATTAAATAAATGGAAAGGCAGGCACAAAAGAATGGAAAAATTTGACAAGTAGGTTAAAAAAGATTAAAAAAAGTTAATGACAAAAAAATTGTATTTGAGAAGATTGATGCAAGAGTTCGAAACAGTAGGTACGCGAGCAGATTTATATAGAAGACAGAAATGAAAAGGTATAAAACTATAATTATGTAGTAATTAACGAAGTTGCACGATTATAAACGAATGACGTAATAGGGGTAGAGGCATCGCAGTCAGGCGACGATATTTTGTGACTTATCGAACAAACGTACGTTGGTATACAACCATTATTTTAACATAATTTGATGACAGCCAACGATATGACTTACGTAATGGTTTTCTCGACGTTCCCTCGTCATTACCAGCATTTAATAAGCAAGCATTAGCTTAATTGATTAATGTACCTATAAAAAATTAATACATATAAGGTATACATATATGATGCGAGGAGCGAGGCAAAACCAGAACTGAACTTTTGGTGGATATTGAACGCCGTTGAACTCTCTCGTTTCTCACCAATCTCACCGCTATAATTCACACTTGATCGATACTTGTTCGACAACTCACGGGGTACACCGCGGTACACGGTCTATCTTACAAAATTACTCGGTATATCATGCCGTTCAGAGCGAAATAAGATCAAGAAAAGAAGAAGAGCGGGCACATTTCGTAAGTTTTGTGCACGTGCGTATCATCGCGGCGTGGAATCTAGTTACGGTCTGTGAATCCAGGATCGTTTTCACTTTAGCATTAAGCAGAATCATTGTAAAGGTCAGAGCTCTTCAAAGCACGAGTGAGTTGTTCGTTTCTCGTAATATTCTACTCGAGTCTAAAGAGTCACTTTCGTTATTTATAGTAGACAAATTTACTGATTCCCGTGTGTAAAATCTGATGACTCGACGCTGACAAATCAAAGTGTGTTTCCATGTTAATTGTCTTGTACTATGCTGTATACGTGCCACGTGTGCCACATATTTTTTTATAACGACGTAAAAGCGTTCTTGATGTAGCAAATTTATACAATGGAACGAATCACTTATGCAGTAATGTGATATTAAATATCATGTCCATTACGCACTGTTTCCTAATCTTCTTCTTCTTCTTTGATGATACATTTTTAAAATAGATTAATTTCTACGGTATATATTATAATAAAGATTAATTATTTATTAATCTATTTTATCAAAATACAATATTTTTGTCAATAAAGTTTTGTTGTACAATTATGTGAAACTGTTTGCACGTATCACGTAACGAATTTGAAAGAGATCTTATTTCTTAACTTGATAAGTCCGTTAATTATAAATTTGTTACAGTAACATGAAATCGAAATTATTTTTAATGCTTTGAAACTATTATATTACAATACTATAATAAGCCATGGAGCAACATATAGATGGTAATAATTGGTTCTGAAGAAGAAAATAAAGATAAAAAGAAAGAGAGAGTAAGAAGCGTAGAGTTTTGGAGACTTGTCACAATCGAATAAACAGATTCAATTCAATTAGATTAACCATTATAATATGTTGTGCAATTACGCATGCTTTTTTTCGTTGCGGATGTACGGGTTGGTGACATTAAATGTTGTTTGTCATTGGCCTACTGATAATGTTATTTGGATATTGCACGAATTACATTTGCTTAAGAGCGATTATATGAGTGAGCAATAGAGAAATTTCGTTCTTTGCCGTTTCTTCATGCTATGATTTCTCTATGGACTTGGTTCGGTTACTTAATTCGCTTCATCACGGATAATATTCCGTTTCAGCCCTCGCGTCGCGTCGCGTCGCGTCGTGCAACGTTCCGGCGTAACAAAATCGCGGTTTTGAGAAGATCGTCAAACTAATCGAAAGCGAAATTAAGGCTCGTGTTTTACCGCTGGCACGAGTGCTTGTTTCAATCGAATCAATTATTTAGAATTACACGAATCTACAATTTTTAGAAATATAAATGAGAGATATATAACGGAATATACTAAAGAAATATAAATTTATACAAAATATATGTGAGAATAGCACAAAATATATTACTGTCTATTATATTATCTGAAAAAATTATTGTGTATTACATATTCGAAAGAACGCGGTTGTTGCTATTAGAAGCACAATTTTATTTGCCATACTTATATTACGATACTTATGTCTTTGATGTGCATAATTATGTAATTTAATTATTGTTAACATTATTATTTTGTTAATTTTAAATAATTTGCTGGATAAATTAAAAAATAATTGACTAGAATCTTAAATATATATATATACATTAATATTGTATTTTTTCTATCTTTTTTTCTAAGAAACACTAATTATAAAGAAGTATGAAGTTTTGCGGCACATCTCAAGATAAGAATTCTGCGTATCACTAATCTAATCATGTCGTGAGATGGAATTGCTCATAGCAACACACGAGTTACTTATTATTCGAAATTAAACCACGAAGGATCTTTAGAGCACTCACGTAGTTTGCGTGCTGTGATTCAATAATTAAAAAAGCGAACCTTTAGTTGAAGAGCTGTAGGGAGCTTATTTCTCGTTATGTGATTTTATATGTGCTGATTCTTTAGTTTAATATATGTTTAAAGACTCCCGCGAATGTCTATGAAAAAATGTTACGGTCGAGCATCTTCGTAAAGACTTCTGCGCTATGCACAAGCATGCATCATAAACATTTTATATAATAATCTGTGCTACCGGCATTTCGTAGATTCCTGCACCGAGATTGCCTGTGCGCATGAGTGCGCTGCGGTAAATTATCGATAACAATTTAATTACGCATAATTGAGCGGCTGCGTGCAACATTCGTCTAAAAGCGCCGCGATCATTTCATTTTCTCGATCTCAACTAGCATGGCGTCCGTAAATAGTAAGCGAGCGTGCGCAATTACGATATAGACAGAATAATAGCTTGGTGTACTCATAATCTAATCATCAGCATGATATCGTGATGGCGATCTTTAATAAGCGCGGGAGTCAGTGCTCCAAGAAGTTGCGTAAAGTTTTATTTCGACAGACGGTCGAGTCCATGCACCGTCGTATATCCGTTTTATATTATGATGCAACGCAATATTATGGTGCATCCGTCGCGCGTCGGCACTATTTGGAAAATGCAATGAAATATTTTAATAAAATTTGCAGTTATGATAAAGGAACGCACAATAGAAGGCAAAGTAATGACAGATTAAAGGCAGATTCAAGACTCATTATCGAATGGAGTAATAAATACGATACTTGTATATCTTTGTAGTCAGAAAAAGAGGGGTTGTCGAGAATATTTTAAATAATTAGTAAATATTTTCGAAAGCAAGAGAATAACGCAGTTTTTAATCCGCGGTTTTGTTAAATTTTTCTTTCGGGGCGATTCAAGTCGGCTGAACTTTAGCAATAATAAAAGTTTGCGTTGTGACCAAGTCTGATTTGACACCCGTGCTACCGCACGAGACTAGCAATTCAAGCTGACTTATCGCTGAACTTTGCTTCAAACTAAGATAGTCTGGTCTGCAATAACGAAGCTTTGGCAACGAGCGCTTGCACGCGTTCCGGTTCCGGTGGCGTTCGGAAACTTCCGGTGATCGCGTGAACGTAATCGACACGTTGCGCTGCTGCGATTCTCGACTGATAGCGGACTGAAGGGTTCTCGGAGGTCTCCAACTCTAAGAAAATCTCTCACAAAAATGGTCGAGACAAAACCTCACATGACCCTCTCTAGATATCTTTTCTCGAAAGCTATTTTTCTCAGAAACTCCCGAGAGACACTTATCAGTCGAACAATTGAAAATATCGAAAACTTACGTATATCTTGGAGTCGAGCAAATGTATCTATCTGCACGCCTGTCGAAAGAGACTTTTAGTTATAACAAGCACGTACTTCGATTTCGTGAAACGAAAATGCTGCAAAGAAGTTTCTTCCGAATTCTTTCTTCGATCCCGCTATATGCATTGATCGGATGTACGCGTACGGTTCGTCATAACGGAATTTTCGCAACTGACTCAATTTGAAGTTTACGATACAACGAAATTTCATTGTAGATCGTACGTTCTTGATATTTTTATTATTATTTTTTAAATTACTTTGAAAACTGTTGTGTCAAAAAATTTGCGTAAGTTACAATGAGCTAAAAGAGAAGTTGCACTTTTTTTTGTTAGAGATTATTGCTTCCTCGCTTCCTTATAGAGGAAGCTTTGTTTTCGTAAAAAAAATTTTTTTTTGTTTTTCTGAATGTGTTCAGAATGTTCTAAAATGTCAAAAAATTGCAATTTAAAAAAATTTCTGTATGTATGTATGTGTGTGTGTATGTGTATGTGCCAAATTTACCGAAATTTCTATAACTCCAGAACTAATCAACCAAATCTTAACACATTATATATGAAATAGGGGTAGAAAAAAAACTGAAGAATATAATAGAATTAATAAAAATTGCTAATAATCAAGAGGTTCTTTTTTAATAAAATTTTGAATTTGCAGAAATGTTTGTTTATGCTTTAATTTCCGCAAATTTGGAGATATCGATCTATTTTTAATTTTATTATATTTTTCAGTCTTTTTTTTTCTACCCCTATATTTTATATATAATTCGTTAAGATTTGGTTGATTAGTTCTGGAGTTACAGAAATTTCGGTAAATTTGCTCTAACTTCCGCAAATATTGAGATATCGGGCTTCTTTATAGTTTTTAAGTGTGCAAGTAGAACCCTTTGCTCACAATGCTTCCTCTATGATGAAGCCAAAAAAATAAATACTAATAATTATACATTAAATAAAATAAAAGCTAATAATCTCCTGATGGGGGTACTGTGGTTAACAGCGGTGCGTCGGCCAATTAAAGGAGTAGCACGACACGCATTCGCGAGTGCATCCACGCGAGCTTTCATCTCTCCTGTGGAATTAGCATAATATCTGGCAATAATAACTCATATATAATCGTAGGAAGTCCAGTGCTTTCGGCCAATTATATAGAGTACATTCGTATGCGCGATCTTCCGTCGAGCACAACGAGCTTAGGGCTTAGGGGCGAGGTTCGTATCTTCTTATATACGTTTATCTATTCAGGTATCTTGATCCTTGCTTACGCGTGTACGTGCATAAATACGCGTGCACGCGTGGCCTATACTTGTGTTACCTATGCAAGAACGATTTACGCATATACACGCGCGCGCACGTGCGTATTTGCACGCGTCGCTGCATATGAGATGTTCGCGCGCGATCTACGCTCTACAGAGTTTCTACAGCGTGCGCGCGTGAAATCGAATGTGCACGTTTAATGCGAGTCAGCGGGGAAACTGAAAAATCGTTACAAGGTATATAAATAAAAACATGAGATTTTTTTTACGCTGTCCTCTTTCGAAGCACTTATAAAGAACACGTTTCTTTAACCCATTAATTTCGTTTATGCTTGGAATTGATGTTAACATTTTTAGTAGAAAGTGTAATAAGAAAACTGCGGCGCGCAAGTAAAGCCTTATAAATTAATATAGCAATTATTATGTTTTTTATTTATTGCATAAACTTTTACTTTGTGTTTTATTTTCGATTTTCCACTATGTTTTTTATCCAGCCTACTAAGATTTTTATTTTTTTTGTTGTTTGAATTTGTGGACACAAAATATATTTTTTATTGTGGAAATTATTTAATTAATTACCAATAGTTAGACACTATTGCATCTTTATTTATATTTATTATCTACATATATGTTTTTTAGTTCTTTAATTCTAATTCTGATTACAGATATCTTATGTTTATCTTTTAATATTTTTTACATATTTTTATTTTAACTTTGTGTTTATAATAATAAAAGTTAATTACTGGGATATATATATATTATGTTCCTAATTGTTGTTTAATCAGATAAAACAAATTATATTTTTATAGATTGAGATTTTAAATATATTATAATTTATGTTGCATTAAAGTCACGTTTATTATTTTATTCGATATATCTACGATTCTACGTTATTCTATTATTAAAAAAAAATGTATTGGGAGATAAACTTAGTACCTCTGTCGATACCTGATAGATAAAACGTTAAATCTGGTAGTATATACCAACGTACGATTAGAAGGAAGATCTGTATTGCCATCAGTTGATACATTCTCTAATATTAATTTTCTCTTTTATCGCATGCGTTCTCAGATGGTAAGAGTAACAGTTTCTTCTAGTCGCCTACGGTCTCTGTGGCAAGAAACTATACAGGGTAATAGAAGGAAGTATGATAAGTTTCTTTTCGTAGAAAGTTATATTAGGCTTTCCATTTGCACTCAAATGATCTGAGTCATTCAGTAATAGTATTTTATACTCAAGTAAGATATGTCATTTTGACTTACCTGTTTATTTTGGTGACAGCTATCGATGCAGGTTCACAACTAGGTTCATATATAGGTATATATATAGGTATATATATAATGTGAGTTTATATTAGATATTCATTGAAGCACACGTTCTCGATTGTGGATAAAAACTTACAATCAGTTGAATCTCACTTGCCAGCATGCAAAAAGAACGTGCATTCAACTGCAGTTATGACGTCACAAATGAGAATTATCTGGTTTTTTTTATGTATCTCCCAAAGTAATCAACTGTCGTTCAAAATAGTATCAAACATGCATCTGCAGAAATTGAGATTTTAATAATTTTAAATATATATATATATATATACAATATGTAGCCAGCAGTCTCTCTACCATTGTTAGGTACATGAATGAGCAAAAAAAATAGTTTATCAGTTAAATAAAGTTATCTTTTGGCGATTGTTTTTTTTTCTTTTTTTTCTTTTTAAGATATGAGATATATCGAGAAGCCCCGAAATATATTTAACTAAATGTGTTTAATTATCTACCATCCAACGAGACGTAGCAAATAATCCTTATTTTGTTTCAGGTTACTTCGTTACTCTTGGAGGGTGAGCGCCGCAAATTGGCAGTCTTGCAAAGGGAATTGCAAGCAGCTCTCGAGGAAGGTGGAAGCGTGAAGGTGAAGGAGAAGCAGCGACAGGAATTGCTGCATGCTATATCGTAAGTTTTCTCTAAAAATATCTTTCCGTGGTATATATATAGTTATTGCTAATGCATTTTCAAAACAGAATAGTTGAATTGCAGGCGCGCATATAAAATTGCAAAAGTTTTCTTTCAACTTACGGTTTATACTCTATCGTCTTATTTATATCTAAGTCTTTATGTGTAAGTAAATGAATTTTTTAAATAGGCATATCTAATTTTTATTTGTAAGTAAGATTTAAAAAAAATAGAGAGGGAGAGAGTGTGTGTATATTTTTTTGCATATTTTACATGTACTTATATATTTTACATGCAACATAAGTAATTATTTGTGTAGTAAAGGCTGCCGAATAATGCATTTACTAGAGGCAACTAAAACGCGGGATAACCGTGAACTTTATGTTAGAGCCGACTCCCGTGGGAATACGAGAGCTTAACTTCTAAAAGATTTAGCGTGGGCGGTCCCGTGACGGAGTAATAATTTTATCGCATCACTTTTTACTCCCATCAGAAAATGTTTCATCGCGTTAACTTCAGCACACTCTGCATAATGTTCAAGCGAACATAACGAGTGAAATTACGTCTTAACGAAGCTTAACTCATTAATATCCAAGGTTTAAACTAACTTTTCAGTTTACAGTACGCAACATCACAAAGATTCGTAACTTGCGCATTATCTTATCGTCGCGTGAAGTTCAATTATACGATTTATTGTAAATACTTGGCGTTGATTTCGTAATGGATCGACTCGAAAACGAAAACATGACATAGTTCTCAGGCGTATCGCGCACGCTTTATTTTATTTTGCAAGCACTTTTGAAATTATTCTCATCCTTTGCATTGTACGTGACAAGGTAACGTCTTGAGAAAGAGAGCAGGCCAGCGGGATGCGAGACTTTTTTTCACGCCTATACGAACACGAAGTTGTTTGCATAGCTCCACCCTCGCGTTTGCGGTGTCTCGCGTCATGTTTGCACACGGTGATCCTCTCATAGTCGGCTCTTTGAATATGCGCAGCATTGATAAATTTATGAGATAATGGGTACCTAGAAATCTTTAAAATTTTTGCCTCTGATACACGAAAGAATATGCATTTAAAGAAGCGATTGTTCAGACGGTTGCATAAATTAAAAATGTAAGACTAATTGTTAAGATCTGCCTATATAATTTGTATTAAGCAGATTTGAGATAAAATGCTACATTAACAGATTTGTTACAGATTTGGATGTAACCAAGTATAATAGAGTTACACGACAAAAGTGATAAATGCAATATTTCTTTGTATTGATAAATAGCTTCTACATATTCATTATTCCGCGGTTGCTACGACGATCTTGGCTGAGGCAAGAGATAGGAATTGTTCGCGAAGGAGAAAGATTTCTGATGGTAGAACTAAGGTACCTGGGTACCTAGGTTACTTTGCGGCGGAAATCGAATGGATAACCTTTACTTAAATCGATTCTGGCGGGGTGGAAAATTTTTTGAAGAGAAAGTCTAGGGAAAAAGCGAATATCGATAACGCTTATGTAAATTTATCCGATGAAATATTACTATAGATAATATTACTACAGTATAATATGTTAGTATATTGTGAGAGATATTAAACGAGAAATTATGTGTTAGCGGTAAATTTTGTTCGCCGTACGATAAAGCTGCCGGAGATGGAACGAATCGCACATCACAATCGACATATAATTCAACTATTTACTTTGTTCTCAAATCCCTAAACAATCTTGCTTTTTTGCCATTGTTCCGCAAATGTTTATCTTGCAGTGTAATGCAACGAGCATTATGTCTGCTTGAATAGGTCTAATTTATTTTGTTCAAAAGACATTCATGATAATAATATTTTTCTTCGTTCTTTGAAGCCCAAGAATAGAATATTATATATTCTTTATAATTTTATTTATCTACTTACGTTATCTGTTATCAATTTAAAGTTGACAAAGGAATAATTAAATAATAAACAGACATGAATATTGCTAAAAACTTTATTTTTATTTTAAGACTTTTAAATTATTATTTGAGACTGTACGTAAATAATAAATAATTATTTCTTATTTAATTTGGGATATTTACTCACTTTATTTTTAAGTTTTAAAGCTTTCATCATTAAAATATATTTGTTGAACATTATTAAAATAATTTAAAAAATCTGTGTGAGAAATACCGTGAGAAGCCTATGCCGCTCACAATCATAAAGATTAAATTATAATACTATGTTATTAATATCTTAAGATATTGAATCATATAATGTGTATGAATATAATCTATGATATTACAAAGTATTGTTTATTTGAAACAAGTACGATTCTAAATACAAAATTTTTTATCTGTTTATCGCAAATACTTACAAAGTCATTATAATGAGTACTTTGTGTACCTACTCGGGAATTTTTGAGATATTCTACATTACTCGGTTGATATATTTCAAAATGCCTGTTAATCTATGAGGTATTATTCAATTTTGTTAATAACCCTCTATTTCTCTCGAGCAGAGTGTTTCGTATATACAGTCTACGACGTTAGCGAAGTCTTTGTAGGCAAGATTAGCATGTTATCGCCGTCGCTCGACGTGTTAAAGCGTCCTGCAACCGCTTTCAAAATCAGCTTAATCGACAAAAAAGCCCGTGCGATACCTCTCGCCCGCGCAATTAATTCCCTTCTGAACTTTACTGCGCCGTCAAGCTTCGGAGAATTTCCCGGATAGGACGGAGAACTCCCGCTCGCTCTTGCGCTAGTCCGTCATGTGCTAGCGACTATAGCGATCACATGCGAGTGCACGCGAGTGCACAGGATCACTCCGCGCCACACGAAGAAGTAAGCGCGAGGGACCTAATTTATAAGATTGTTTGCTTTCCCGTAATTGACAAAGTTGCCTCGCGCGAGAAACTTTTTTAGTTTATAAATCACCGGCTGAGAGTCTTTCGAAAAATGTGCCAGTATGTTGTGAGGGTGCCATCTTCTTCTCGTTATGGCGACTTAGGCTCGTAGCCAAAGGATCTAAAGATGATGACCAAACTGTTTTTATACTATGTAGTTTTATGTGAAAATGGTGCTTGAAGTGATGGATTCTTTTATGCAAATATATTTTCTCAATGTAAAAATTAAAAGAAAATTTTTACTTGCAATGAATTTCTGGTTATTATGATATATTGCTTATGCTTGCAGCTATCGATAATAACTTCCATTGTAATTTTATTTATTATGATGCATTTAATTTAGCAGCGTATAGGAAGCTTGTAGTCGCTTTTAGGAGACGTTTTAAATTAATCTTTTCATTAAATTTTTTGTCTGCAGGAAAATTCAAGGACAACACGAGCAACTCGACAAAGAATACAGGATTCACGCTGCCGGTGTTCTCCTATGCAACTCAAGGGGCTCCGGAAAGGTAAGGACATTATAGACAGCCATTATTCTTTCCTTTTTACTTGCGATTTGTAGAAGACAAATGATCTTTTCGATTATTGCTGCGCGACGAATTATCGTCCATCGCGAAACTCGAGCACTGTCGTTTGTTGACATTTGACGTTCGAGTTTTTTCTGTTGCTCCTTGAATCGGGTCGATTGTTCCTTCGAGATAAAAATTGTCGCACTAATTGACATTCTCGTCAAAGTATTCTCGTAAATGTTCTATTTCCGTTTCATAGATCGGATAATGTAGGATATATCTCTGACTAATTACGCTTCTGTTTAATGACAGGCACTGTCTATGTGCGTGAATAAGTAAAAGAACTTTCCTTTCAAAGAAAGATGTTTGAACGGAAGGCAATGAAAATGAATTGTTGATGATACCTAAACAAACCCAAATAATCCATCAAATTAATAAAGAATAATATAAGTGTGAAACAATTGTAAAATCAATCAAGACAGAATATTTATCGCACGTTATTGTTAATAATTCACGTACGTAATATGTGTACATATTTTTACACCTATAACATTAATCTAAATATCTAAAATAAACCACTTCAGTTAATAACCTATATTAATTTTTTTCTCTTTCATAAAAGTTATTGAAATTAACTTTTTAAACAAAACATCTTTTTATTAGCAATATTACTAAAAATCTAAACTAAAGTTGATTGGATACTCCTTTAATATAGGTAATTAAGCAAATATTGATACGGTTCTTTTCCATGTTTATTTTGTACAATTTCGTGCCGATTAATTCGGAAAGATTCTTGCGTAATTACAAAGGATTGACGATCGCAGAAATTACTATGAAAAAAGGGGAGCTCTTGAGCGAGTTTTTTTTGGTTGAAATATCCCATTGGTCCTATCTCTTTGCCACGCTAGATATCTGTAACGATCACTTCGCTTCCAGAAGCTCTCGCTTTATTCCTTTCATTAAATAATCTTAACGCAAGAAATTCATAAGGGGCCACTACAAAGTCGCTAGGTGTGTTCTTTTCTTACTTATTCGTGTCAATAATTGGATTTCGCAATGCATTAACGTAGTTTCTTATTATGCATTCTCGTCATCATTATTATAATTACGTTCTTTCTTGAGAGCATGCTCCGCGGGGCCTGTAACGCTAACGACACTGGTAGAGATCTAATGAACGCTGATGTAACGGTATCTTACTAGATTTTGTGAAAATGGTCGCTATTACAATACATTTTAATTTTTATTATCTTACATATAATATATATATGTTATATGAATATATATATATTAAATAAATCTGTCTTTTTGAAACAAATATTATAAATTCAACAGTTTTTATAATAACAATAGAATAACAATGGAATAAATAATTGAAGTTAACTATTAGTATCTATTTGTATCACTTTGATGAGATGTTTTACATTCTCTCGATTCGAACCGCGTAGTTTATGTGTTTCGAGTAGATAGAAAATACGTTGCTAGAGCGCGTGCACTTGGCGCGAAACGCTAATACTGTGTCTCTTGATAGCGTTTTTTTGCCGTTGCAGTCCACACATTCTTCGTGTTTAGATTTAATTCTTTTTCATTTAAAATGTTTTAAGTTTGATTTTTCTCTCAATATTATTCTTTTAATGAGAAAACACTCGCGGTTTTTTCTCCCATTTTTGAGGAACCTCGGATATATTGTAGAGTAATAAAAAATTGGAGATATTTTTCCATTAACTCGATATATCTATATAATTTTGATTAAATATTGCCGACTGTGTAAAAATATTTTAAATTAATGTTTTATAATATTGGTACTATTTTATACCTACCCATTCAGATTTTTCGGAATTTATATTCATTTCGAAATATTGATGAATATTACACAAAGCGTTTTTAATATTGCAAGATATCTGCGGTTTCAAGCGCTATTTTTGTAAGTTTATCTGATATTCGATCTAATATGTTAATGTAACTTCAAGAGCAGCTTTCTACCTCCCAATACTTTTTCAATAAAGCATATATAAGAAGTACATATATAAGAAAGAAATATACATTTCGCATAACTCTACATCTACAACATATTTACGTATATACAAGCTACTACATGTTAAAGAAGTTGTATTAAAGAAGTTGTGCGAATGTTTTCTTATAAGTAACTTACACAATTACGTTGAAAGAATATATTATTCAAGTTCAAGTTGATCAGGTACAATTTACATAAAAATTTCTTCAAGTTAAAATGAAGATATTAATAAACATGACATGCATAAAAGTTATCTGTAAAACAAACAAATTTGTCTAAAATTTGCGAAGTTTATTCGTCGGTAATAAACGTTGTATATAGCGGGCAATATTCTGTCCAATTATTTAAAGGCGATATGAATACATTGCCTAAGGAGCGAACGAGTTTGCCAAGAAAATCAGTAAGATAGACGACCCTGCGCTATACAGCGACGCTTCAGTCGTAATATATTCAATTTCTATTCCTTCCTGCAGGCTCGTCTCACCTTTCGGTAAACGAAGCCCTGGTTATCACTGTGCTTTATCAAACTTTTTATACTTTAATATCAGTTATTTGATTTGTTGCAAAATATCGTACAAATGCCAATTGAATCGAAGTTTTCGATTTATGTACATTATGTACAGTATTTTATAAACTAGTGAATTGCATTTTGTGATAGTTATAGAACTGCAAATATAGTCGATAATCAACGCAAATCTCGATCACTCTTTCCTTGAGTGGCGTTGAAGGTAGGATAATGATGATGGTGTAAAATTAGTTTTTTATCCCTGAACTTGGAATGTTTTAATAAGAAGTCAATGTGACGTGACATTGAATTACTTTCAATATAATGAACGATCTGATTGAGTTTCTTGTTATCGAAAAGTAACGTATTAACTTTCAAGAACATTGGGTCGATATAAGATAAACCTTTTTGGAGCTTTATCGTCGAATCTACCGCATAATGGATTCAATTTCTTTGGTCCTGTCTGTTGTTACTATCCTTTTTGGTTTCCTTACCTTCTCTCTTTGTCTTCGAGCATGAGCACCATCTTCGGTAAATGAAAGTTCGGCCGGATTATCGCGCTTTCGCGGAGAACGAAATATGGCCGTGCCGAGTACTATTGCGAATTTTTGAAACGTTCGAGGATCGTCAATTTTATCTCGATCTTAGCATCTTCGAGCTGCGAGAAAAACTAAAGCCCCCAGAAGCTGCGGGCTCTGAATCGAAATATAGCAGAACGAAATATAGCAGATTCAGTCGAGAAATAGGAAGTACACGCCGAGAAGATGGGAAGGGCAATGGGAAAGAAGTGAGGGTGAGGGAAGACATGTCAAAAAAGTGTGCGCATTTGTGGCAGGTAGAGGTGGTCGTAAAGCGAGCGTTGAACAAGCGAAAGAAAGGAAACCTCCTGAAAAATAAAAATGGTAACCGTGGAATGGTCGATGTAGATCCGAATGGAAATGCAACGGAGTACATTATGCGGTGGAGAAACCGCGGAAAAGCGACGGCTGGACGATGTTGAGAAAGTCGAGAGAGAGAGAGAGAGTGATGCTGAACGGAAAGCTGAACAGAAACGTCGACAAAGTGTCGAGGGCGAATCGAGATGGAAGATATGGGCCGCGGAGAGAAAATAGATCGGTTGTACGATCAAACTAAATAACGACGCTTATCGCATCGGCACGTGACACCCATCCTCACGTCTCTCTCTTTCGCCTTCTTCGCTTCGATTTTCTCGTGGCTTCTTTACAGTCACCTTATTCCATTCACGTTCGACGAACGAGAACGGGATGCATTAGCGGTGTCCAATTACAGGGCAGTATTTCGCCCGCAGGCCAGGCGCATTACCTCGTCGTATACCTAAAGGGAGGTGGCGATACGGTTATCCCGGATGCGAAAATAATAAACTAATTTGCAAGTCAAGGTCCCCACATATAGATTATTACAGCCCACCTTCTTGGAGTTATTCAGGAGCACGCTCTGTTCTTACTTGCGCTTTTAACATATCTTACAACATTGTACTCCGTGCATATTTGCGTAAGATATCGTGCATATTGCACATGTTGATGGAATATTAATTGAACAATTATACACATATCATTGTTCGTATAATATAGTGCACTAATTTTGACCATTATACTACATCGTTTGCAAATATAAATTTTTCAAATATAATTCCGAAGAACATGATTGGAATTTGTGGTAATAATTGGAGTTTTTATTTTTAGAAAATAAATATAAGAAATGTATATACATATTATCGATTATAGTGCTATTATTGCAATACCATTATATTATTATTATAAAATTATTATTCCACCATAAAATTGAATCATAATTATATATACGTTGTATTAATATTAAAAAAATATAAAAAAATGCGTTCTGGTAATGGAACGTCAAACGTGTGATGAAATTGTACCAACGGATGAAAAGATTAATAATTCGATATCAAGTCACTTCGCATCTATGACAGTGCGAGCTGGTGAGCTGGCGTTGATTATTCGATATAGTTTATTAAAATGTACGGCGAGTGTGATGGAAAATTCACTTTTCGTGTGCTATTTGTCAGAGTGGCACGCATACAATTTAACGAGTGATATAACTTAGGTGATTTTATCACAAAATAACAGTGCTTATAAGAATTCCCGTGTTTTTCTATCTGCTGAGTATGGATTTTTATTATTATTTAGCTTATGCTTTGTCGTAAAAGCTTTACTTATTGTCGGATTTATAAACGAATTATATCTTATATAATAATATATATATACATATTATATGCGCATATGCGCATATTATATGTATGTATATTTATAATAAAATATAATAAAGAGATTGTTTTATACATAGAAATAATATTTTTCATATTGCATTATGTTACACGAAGGAAGTATGCCAACTTTATAATTTTACTTATAAATAAGTAAACTGAAGTCATTTTGCAATTATTTTAGATTTTAATTTCAAAATTTTGTGGGTGTGTGTGTGTACGTATACTTTTTGATATATGTACCTATACATAATAATGACCATATCTCTATCTCACACAATTGAAAATCAAGAAATCCCATTTCTTTTCTCTTAAATAAAATATCATATTAAAAAAAATGTGGCATTTTAAGAGAATATTTGCTGCACAATTATTATTTCTTTTGGTCCGTACAGGGTTTGTTGAATTTCTTCACGATATCGCGTGAAAATCGATATTTCAGATAGCACTTCGAAGTAACGCCCTTTGTTAGATTGTCTTTGTGTGATCAAACTTTGCATTTCAGCCGTTCACGATGTGGAAATTCACATTCAACATAGCATCGATGACTGTCAGAATCGATATTTTATTCCGATTTCGATCAAATTTTTCTCGAACATTTATCACGCTCTATTTGTCAACCGTAATTCGCGAATTTGAAAAAAGTTTCAAACATATAGTATATCGCGATTTGTAAATACTGGAATTCGATATTTCTGTTAATAATTGAAAATAAAAGATGTACACTTAATTATACTTATAGGAGACATATTAATAGTCACCTTTAGATTCCTTCAGCTATACATATAATATAATACGGAAAAATTAAAAAACTTTTTCAGTTTCTAATAATAATAAGTAATAATTAAAAAAAATATATAAAATACAGTAAAATGTATATGTATAAAATAAGAAACAGAAAAATAAAATTGTATAACAACGCGTGTTGCAATACAGAAAATGAAAAGTCATGCGCATGCTGCGCGACTGTCGCGATAACGAGGAATATAACAATGAGATCGGGAAAGACATCAAGCGAGTTTCGTTTCATTGTGTTCTGTTGAGAAATAGGAGTATAGGAGTGTATCGTCGATTGCTGTTGCAGCATTCTCAGAATCGTCGAGCGACGAACGATGCCAAAGGCCGCGAGAGAGAAGTTCTAACGACCAAGAAGGTATTTTCTACGAGGATGTTTTGTCCCTATACTTATATCTGTGATAGCGTTTCTTTTTAATTAAAAATACATGGCGTCTTTCTCAAACGGCAATTTGAATTCATAGGTTTTTTTGCTATTACTCGCGCAAATTCCATCGTTTGGCACGAAAGCCTGGATCGGAAAACGAAAGAGTCAAAATGAGTTGATAATCGTTTGCGCGCAATGAAGTTCCTCTATCCATTCGAAATTTAGAGCTATGTCAGAACGTGAAACAGATTTACCTGCGCAAGTCTTTGATGTCTATAATTGAGTTTGACATACCTTTTAGATTTAGACATGCGTTTATGTAGGATGCAGATATGCTGTGGAGCATCATATGAGTTTCATAGCCTTTTGCAAGAGCTGATTGCGTTTACTTCATCTGTTATAATATCTTTTTCTTTTTTTATTGGTTCAATAAACAAGAAAAAATTGTTTAATAATTATATGTCAAATGTTTTCTTCTATTATTACATTTTAATGCAATAATTCTATTACTATTTTTATAATTTTTATGTATAAATATATAATATATTTGTCACTTACATATTATATAATTTTTTTTAACTGTGGAATAAAGAATTAGATTGTATAGAGTTAAATATTCTTTTTTCATTGATGACAATTTTGGTTATAATTTATGTATCACGCTCATAATTTATAAATGTTTTTCTAATTGATTTATTTGGTAAAAAATATTATTCTATACGAGGTAGTAATAGAAGAAAAATTCAACGCATGTGTTATTTGTTATTTTGAGGTTCATTGAGATTTTTTATCTAAACTTTTGCATCGAAAATTGCCAATTATTTTATTTAAAGTTAATGACCATAAAGGGCAAGATTGCTTTATTGTTTATTCGATTGTTAATCTCTGCAGGACAAACAGTATATTTTTTTACTTGAAATACGAACATTTTCCATAATTTTTTATCTCTTTTTTTTTTATCGTCATTTCCTTCCTGTGGTGTTTTAATGAGTCGAGTCGATCGTGAGTTTTGATTTAATTAAAAATCCCAAGCCCCGCTCACACAACGGATATATTATAAATCTCCAAGTGGCAAAACGTGGTGCAACGAAAAACACCTTTTCTCGTTAGTTACACTCACCTTATTGGCGTGATTTATTTATCTCTATTGTCGATGAGATATAAAATTTTAATATTTTTCTGTTAATTTAATATTTGTTATTAATTTTTCAACATGTAAATTTTAGTGAAAACATTAAAATATTAAAGTTTGAAAATTATAGTTTTTTATTTTTAATAAAAAATTTTTAACGTTATTTATAATTTATTATTAATTAAATATACTTTGTCAATAAAATATCAATTACGGCTGATAACTATTCATGTTCACAGTCTTTAATATATATATATATATATATATATATATATATAATATCGTCGTTATATAAATAAATTATATTGTAGCTATATTTTATATTACTCTTTTTAGAAGAGGAAAAATCTCTCTCTCTCTTTCTCTCTCTTGTAACTGTGACTCTTATGTGTGATATTGTGTCTTTCTAATAAATCGCGATGTGCCAAACACAATTGAATCAGTGTAACGATATTAAGCTAATGCTCTGGGAGGAGCAAGTCAGCTTATCGGGTTGATGATTTACCGCGGCTATCGCAAAGCGCGCAAGCAGTTTACACCCTTCGTGGTGGTAGAGCGTAGCGGTGCAGGCGGTGCAGTGCGGTGTTTAGGAAATGGGGGCGAGAAGGTTGCCGAGGTGCCGGAGCTAGAGGTTAACCGAATTCAAAATTATTACGGTCTGGCTTAACTCTCTCGCGTATCCCTGCTTCGCAGTGGAAACCGACTCCGAGTGACGGTGGGACGAGGTCGGAGATGCAGCGCGACAGAGACGAAATCAACGGAACGGCGTTAAACGGGGAATGGTTAGGTATATGAAGGTAAACCGCACAACAGGAAGTAATACAGAGGGGTATCGATGCGATTGAGACAGAGAATTATTGTGAAACGATGTGGAAATGAAAAGTATATAAGTATGATTCGTATTTCACATCAATATAGTCGAGTGCAAAGTGAGCGGTATAACGTAATCTAGAAGCTATATATCTTTTTCATATATAGAGGTATACATTAAAGACATATATTTTTGTTACATACACAAATGACTTGGTATTGTTGTAACTAAAGAACAAATTTAAAGAAAGTAATGGAAAATTATTATAAGAAATATCTAATAATTAAAATAATAAAAATAAAAAATAAAATTATTTTCAGACAATATAAAAATAGAAAAGAAATGTATACAAAGCATTTTTATATCAGTATAATTAAAGCTTTAATATATCAAGCTTTAATTTTGAGTTTAATACTTTTTTAAATTTTAGATTTTTATTATGGTTTCAAAAAAAGCATAGTTTTTCAATTAAAATTACACTAAAAAAATTTAATATTATTTATATTCCAGTATCTATTAAATATAATGTATATTTAATATTTGTCAATTATTTTTTCATATATGATATTACATTCATTATATGATAAAAAATTTATAAAAGTAAAAAATTGTATTCTTCTCGCGGCCAAAAACTTATTGTTATTTTAATTTATTCAAATTGTCCATGTAATTTTTTTTTTTTTTTTTAGCTATTATTTAACGTATTAAATTTACTCGTAAGTAAAGAAGGCTAGACGTAAAGTCCAAAATATATGAATGAAAGAGAAAGTAGCAATAAAACTTGATACATTTCATTCCTTTCGCACTGCATCTCGTTTGCACTGCACTCGCAAAGACCGCACGAATTGTCGTAATTGCCTCGTCTGGGTTCTACGTTTGAGCCTGGCTTTATGGATCTAGATATCGTGTATTGGATTCGAAGTACGAGCTAGGAATCGTATACAAACTCGGTTTACTACCTGCGTGCTGATTGAACTTGTTCGTTGTGGCTGTGTGCCGTCTGATATCGTCGATCGTGATCCTTCGGCCACTGCACCGCCGCACACCGCTTCGAAACTGACAGACAATTTTCGAAACCGATCACGACGTTTACTCGGTAACGAGCCAATTAACGAATACGGCGCGCTTATCTGCAATGGCAACACTGACTGCGTAAAAAGTAAGGATACGTGGCATATATTGTCAATATTGTTATCTCTCTCATGTAATTTTCCAGCTATGTGCGTAGATCCTGCATCTAATTCAGTGGTTGCACATGACGGTACAATGTGTTTCGCTGCCATGCGAGTGTTCCGAAATCTAGAGAGACTGTGCGAATCGGGTTGTTTGTCGAATGAAATCGTTCGTGAGACTGCGATTAATAAGCAGAACTGGCGATTGGATCGATATCATCTATCGCGTTATTGTTCCTCTTTCTCAACGAATGTTTCCGTAATAACTCCGTTTAGTAGTTTTGTCAAGCGCAGTTGATCGCGATGTATTATCGTTAATAATGTCAATTTTGTATATAGAGAAACGTTTTTTTCTCAGCGTTACCATTAGACTAGCTTAAAAACCGATACTGTAGCCCATTATGTTTAACGTATTTTATCGTATACATATTACTTATTTAACTGTTATATTTCACAAATTTGTTACAATATAATGGATGACTATGATATTAATAGTATGACGTTAATAATTTAATATACTATATCCAACGAATTAAATCCAATTTAGAAGAAAATTCAAGAGACATGAAAATATGATATAAATACGTGGAAACATAAAAATTGATTGATTAATTTTTTAATTTCTTTCTTTTCCGAGAGAAATAATTTTTATTATTTTAATAAAATTATTTAGGAATATTGTGTGAATTCAATTGTAAGAAGTCCTATAATGTCTGTGAATATTTGTACATTTTTAGTATAGATAAGTGACGTAAAAAGATTTTCATTTTACTATTCACAAATGGAAAAGAAAAAGCGCTTATTTTAGCACCAAAAAATTTGAAATAGATTATTCCTCTTTTTTTGATACTATACATTTTAATCTTTCTATTTATACTCTCTCCAATTTTTAATTCTAGCAGTAATTATCACGATATTTACAGAAATTGCTGGAATGGTTTAAAAAGGCTGTTCCGATATTAAAAATGCATTCGGTTTATTCACAAAAAACGCATATTGTGAAAAAATTATTTCCCATAATTAAACATTGACTGATACTTTTACAACATAGTAATGAATAGTAATGATAATCGGCAATATAATATGTACATACAACGTTCTATGTATGAGTGACGAAATATCGACGAAAAATAAAAAACATTTCTAACAGAGAAATTATACAAGGAATTTCAATAGTTTGACGTGCCAATAAATGGTTGTACGTTGTACAAGCTACGGGACGCTACATTAACTCTTTACTCTCGCGGACGATTTGCATTATTTGAAATTACAGTTTCAGCGCGCGGCATATAACCGCTTTTATTATAAATACAAATTCCGAGCTCCGAGGTACAAAACTACATTGTTATCGCAGCGGCAGATCTCGATAGCATTACACTACGACAGCAAAGATAATGAGAAGCATAATTGTGACGATAATGAGCGTTTTATGTTAAAATAGAGCGTTTTCTCGCACAATTTTACTTTTGGGTACGTTTTTACTTTTGATGCAGTATTTTCGCTTTCTTAAACAGTGAATAAGCAAAGAAAGAAAGTAAATAATTCTTTTTAATTTTTTAATGAGAAATATATTGCACGTTTCTTTTCTATTAACGTAGCTAGCCAAGAAGCTTGAGAAACAAAGCAAATGAAACAGGTTTTTGTTCGTAAAGTCACAACTCAAAACATTTATGCTAGATCTACAATGCGAGTCGTAAAGTCGTGAGTCATAAGAATTGACCACGCACAGTCGATTATTCTCCTCAAATTCGATTCTGCGTGGTCAATTCTTACGACTCACGACTTTACGACTCGCGTTGTAGACCTAGCATTACACCGTTGGTTGTACATAAGAGACTCTCTCGTGACTTTTGATATAATTTTATATAATCTATCCGTCGTCTGAAAAAATATGAAATAGCTTAAAAATAATTTATAACTTGTTCGGATAATTTATTCTTGCTTAGAAAGGATACGAGTACCTGTCCTCGGTTGGAATATATTAACGAAGATGGAAGAAACGTCCTGCATCGGTGAGTGCATGGAGACGATGGATTTTCTTTTCTCTTTGGTTACTTTCGTCGGTTTTCTTCCACACTAGCAACTCCTTTCTTAGACGCCGACACCACCGGCATACCGAATAGAATAAAATAGCGATTAATCATGGTTGTACGGATGGTGGTGAAAAATTCTCGAAGAATGGAACTGCGACGTTGATTACATCTTGAAACGATGACGAACGAGTTTCGATCGATTCTCCGGGATTTTGTGGCAAAATTATTGAAGAGTATTAAAGAGCGTGTCGAGGAGTTTGAGCAGTTTCGAAGTTGGTACTTTGGAGACAGACATATACATATCAACGGATATCACCCTGGAGACCATCAGTTTTTGTGAATAACATGTAAGACCGTACGAAAGAGAATTTAGGTGTCATCAGAGACGTAAAATATATGCGATCGCAAAAATAATTTCTTGCAAATCTTCAAAATAAATATTTAAAATTTTTTGTACAAATATAACCCTAGTTAGTCATATTTATTTTTGAGTCTTTAATTCGTCATACTCTGGTCTGTGAGTGTGAGATCGTGCGACTTTGTTGCTTTATCATTTTCATTTTTATTAATATTTTTAAGCTTGTAAATACAGGAATTGTGTAAATACAGAGTCTGAATAAGGTGTTTATAATAATATCAGGTGAAGAAAATGATTTGAGTTTCAACAGAACTTATTATAAGGAAATTAGAAAATTGTGTTATTATATGAAAACTAGAAAATCGAAAGACGTTCAGCGGTCCACTGGATCGAAGTGTGGTGAGCTAGGGTTAAAGTAATATTGAAGTATTAAAAAATTTCTATTGAAATAAGTGGAATATGAAATTACTTGGAATATGTGTTTTATATATATTTTAGATATATGGATAATGAAATATATTATTAATCTGACAAATATTACTATCTCAGCGGATGTAGATTCAGTAGATTTGTGAATATAAAATTCTTTTAATCCGTTAAGTTAATTAAAGGTTATTGATGGTATTTTTACATTATTCTATTTGATTTTTTATAAAATTCCTTATTATGATTAACTTTTCTAATTTAAAACGCATGTAATTTTTATTCACAAAGAGAAATTTTGAAATTAGCGAATGGGAATTACTCTATAAGATTACTTTTATAATTATTTATGTAATTTCCAGACGATCGTTTAGATTTTTTGAAAGTTTGTCTATATATTCTTGAATATTTTGAAAATTTTGACATTTCAATATTCATATATGTATTGTATATATAATATACATATGCGTATATTTTTGTTATTTGTTTATTTTGATATTAAGATTGTGATTGTTGGAGCTTACATGCATCTCTTTTTATCGAGACATCAGATGGAAGGTTGCGTATATTATGAAGTAATAGCCGATAATTATGTTAAGCGCTCCAGGCGTCAATTTACCGCAATTTACTTTTGCTTATATCCGACCACGATT
This sequence comes from Temnothorax americanus, assembly GCF_048541705.1. NCBI lineage: Eukaryota > Metazoa > Arthropoda > Insecta > Hymenoptera > Formicidae > Temnothorax > Temnothorax americanus. The sequence goes on from NW_027509442.1 coordinate 8,165,274, forward strand.
AATTATATACGCGGATATTAAGAAGTTTGCGTATCGAGCCGTGGTGCGCCGCGCTGAGAGCAAGTTTTAATAACCAACGGGAAATGATTAGTATATTAAAGTATAAACGAGTTTTCGTGACCGCACGAGTTTTCCTACCGACTCCTACTGAGAGTGCATTCGTATGTGCACCATTGTATCTATTTCGATTCAAATGCATTCTTGTGGCGATGCACTTGTCTCGTAAACGGTTCATTAAATGCAAAGGACGACATTAATGTTGAGAACAAAAGATGGTCATTGAATCGCTCGTGTTCGAAGCCCGCAGGCTTTCTTTGAGAAAATCACGCAAACTCTGTCTTGAGTTTCTACGAGTTTTACTAAGTATGCTACCGCAAAGCACGCGGCATAACAATGACGTTGTCGTATATAACCGAAACTTCGCGTCCATCCTGACGGACAGAAAATCTCGTTTCTCTTAAAAACGACGGCCTAAGGATATTTTCCAAGCTCATATTTAAGTAATAACTTAAACAACGTTGAAAAGTGGCTCTTACAAAGAATTTTCCAACTACTACGAGGAAAATTATTTTAAAAAACACACGTTGGAGTGTATATCCTCTTCTTTTCCCTCTCTAAACATTGTATCGCGCAATTTTTGACAAATCATAAATTGCATACTGGAATTTAGCAAGTTTTATATTTTTAAACGTTATTATTTTTCTCCGTTGTATTTCTGTTGTAAAAACAGCCGGTTATACGCATTCGCTAACGAATAAATTGATATGCATTGCTACCTTTATTTTGTTTAATATATATACATATATATATATATACTCAATAAATGCATATTCGTATCGGTTAGCTGTATGAAAGATGCAGCGAGAAATGTGGCCATTGAGGTTTATTAAAGAGCAATATATGCAGTTTTTTTTAAATTCAATAACAAACGCGAAAATATATACGTTGCTAATATTTTAAAATTCTAAAATAATAAAATGTCCTACATTAAACTAAAATAATTTATTTCTTTCATATGCATTTGTCTTGCTATTGCTATTGTTATGCTATTGCATAACAGCTCATTGTCCTATCGATATTTCGCTTTTGAATTACAGGTGAAAAGTTCCGTAGAGTCTAAATTAAATTTTGTGGATGTATTACTTTAGAATCAATTCTCTACTATGGCTTCGCGTGATCCTCTTACTTACACAGCAACTTGCGGGATACTACGATCGATAATATACTTTACAATGAAAAATTAATTTGACGATATCTATTTTTCCTGGTAAAGAACATTTTTTAAATCGACTGTTTAAACTATATCGATGAGTGACATGAAAAATCAAATAAGCGATGAAAAAATACGTATGTACACCGTTTACGTAAGTTTATCAAATGTGAAAAAAAATTGTCCATCAAATCTTTCTAATAATTCTGGCTAATTGCTGGATAAATTTACTTAGTTAAACTTTAATTGATGTCTCACTATTTGGGAATACGTTCTTTCTACCATCATGGATTATTCTTGTCTCCGTTCAGCCATATTTCATAATTATACTTGTTAACATTTAGAAACTCGATCGTATCGCTCACTTGAATATTAGGTATTTGCCGATCGAAACTTGATATGGTAAAGTGTCATTTTAGCAGTGGCGAACTTTTGAAGTTCGTAGAGTTCCAGGAGTATTTTACTCACTCGAAGCAAAGTACTTTCACTCACTCGAGAGTGGCGCGAAACAGAGCCTGGTCGACGAACGGTAGCACAGGGGTTGAAAAGACACGGCAAGCTTGACATTCCTCGTCCTTGCGTGAAGGATTGGGGACGGCACTTTCCCTTTTTCTCTCAAACTCACCTTCTTTGCGTTCTTTCGTGTCCAAATCCTAACATTATGCGATACACTGTACGCGTTCTTATCTGTTCTGTCGCGTGCAGAGACACTATATATCTCTGTTTCTCGGTGAACAAAAGACTATATGGGATATGGAAAACAATAAAAAAAGAAGAGGCCGACCACTTCCGAGAATGAGTCGCGCATTTCCATTCATCTCTGGTTTCCTCTCGTTGCTTCACTGGTTCTCCTGATGTTCCTTTCCTTTACATACGCTATCGCATTACGCTTATTTCGATTTTCATGTCGTTCGCATGCTACGAATTTGATTCGCCATAAGAAATGTGCCGACAATGCTCTGCACATTACGGCAGAAGTATGCGAATATTGTATCGCGTTCTTTCATGTATATGTAGAAGATCGAGCATACTTATTCACTCCACGAGATCGTGATACATCGCTCAAGATACATCGCTCATACATAAATATATCTGTTCTTTCGATGATGAAAACGACGTTTAAAAACGTCATTTATTGTGACTTAAATTTCTCATTAGTAATTTCGGGACAATTACGAAAATGTGACAACACGTTTTTCTACTCTAGCGTCATATAACAAACTTCACGGCGTGTATCGCTGCATTTACATAGTGTGCGGAAAGTTGATGCGCGCACGTGTAGAGAGCAGGGCATTCCTGTTTTGCATCGCGTTCGTCTTTGCTTTGTCGCCAAGTTTATTAGAAGATGGCTTTTTGTTGGAATATGCCTTTATCGCACAGTCTTCGCAGTGCAGTGAAAACTTTAAGTTAGCTGCAGGATTCACAAAGTTGTATTTTTCTTTTTACTTAAAAGAATATGCCCTTGGCGTCCCAAAAAGATTTCTTCTTTGCGATTATCCTTCCCTAAGCGGAAAATCATTCTCCTGGAAATATTGCATTTTATGGATTCGCTTATTTTCTGCTTGAACTGGTTGCTGCCCGAAGAATCTAGACATCATTGCTATAGTAAATATCAAGACAAGACGATATAAAATGGACCAAGGGTTATAATTATATATGTATTTGAAAGCAATAATAATATTAAATTGGAAAAGTTTAAAGAAAGTGGAGCAAAAACTTTTCGTTTTGTAATAAATTTTTTACTTTGCTTGGAGACAGTTTATATAAGTAAAACAATCAAATTTAATAACTTTTCCCATTAATAGACGATACTTTTGTGAAAGTTTAAGGTATACTAATTTGATTTATTCTATGTACTATATAGTATATATATATATATGTATATAGCATTCTTCTTATATTTGATACTTCGTTACAGTGTCTCCCCGAGGATTACAAGGGTAGCTATGTACTCGAGCTCGTAAGTTTTCAGCTTCCGTTAAAACCCACTTCCGGTATAAGCTCACGAAACGAGACGGTATTCCTCGCTCTAACGAGTTTTCCACATCCGTGAATAGTTATTCGTTGCCAAAGGATTTCTCGGTTTTGCCATGACTCCGCGTAGGATTTTTGCCTTTCGGGCTATTCCGAAGGTGGCTCTAGTAAGAGTGGAAACAAGATCGATCTTGATGCAAGACCACCAGGGTATTAATATCGGCACGCGGTTTAACGCTCGTGAATGTATCCAGATATTTGATCAATGCATCGTTACATTTTCAGAAATCTCTGTCGTATTTGATATTCTTACAAACGCATGCTTCCGTTAATAGGTACAATTTTAATAGGGTTCAACAAATATCTGAAATGCGTCTTTGAGGAAATATTCATGTCTATTAATAAGGTAGCTGCATAAAGTTGGCAGCGCAGTTGTTAATACTATTATATTATATTTATTGGCGTTTCTGTTACAAGTTTTCTATATAAATAGTTATCAACGAAAAGTTATAGACAGAAAAGAATGTTCTTTTTCTAACATATTTAGTATTTCCAGTTTGTTAACGAGTAAAGCTAATGATTATAATTTATAGATCTTTATTTATTTAGTATATAGCACAAAACGAAATTATATACACAGTTGTAAAAAAATTTTATAGATCTAATATAAAAAGAACTTTTATAGAGTCTTGAAATATTACTCTTATATATTAAATATTACTGTTATACATACATAGTCTTTTTTGTATGGATTGTTTAAGAAGATGCCTCATATTATGTTTAAATTAATATTTTACATTGAAATATTCACAGGATGCTCATGACACATTATTTATATTACATTTACTAATTATATATTGCGTAGTCATATGATTATTTCAAGAATTAATTTCTAACCAATTTTGGATATTTTAGTTTTTAAAGACAAGAATTTTTCTATTCTTGAATAAATTGAACACGTTTTAGTTTGGCCGATGACTTTTTTTTTGTTTTTATATGAAAATTTAGTAATTGTGCTTCACGCGCTATGTTCGTTTTTATTGCACGAATAAAAGCTCTCACAGGAATCGATGATCGCGGAATAAAAAGCGGGGGTGGTTTGCACGTGGTGCGAACCTTGCTAAATTATGCAAGCGTTAAAAGAACTTTCAGGAACTAACAAGTCGTATTGTAGCGTGGAAAACAGCGTGTATAAGACGACGGTTGAAGCGAAAAACAATTTGGATTCAAACACTGCGAAAAAGAGCTGGAAAGGCATCCTCAAAGCGGCGGAAGGGAATGAGGATTATTGGTGATTCTCATGCTCGTCTGGGCGGAGAGTTAAATAGTTCGAAGTCGCGCATAGCCGAGACATCGAATTGCGAGTGTTGCTAAATGGTGTGGTCGAAGGTCTAGGACACTCTATATAATCAACTTTGTGACAGTTTAATGATCGATGCATGCATACTCGCCCGAGTAATTAGTCGCTTATGCATGTAATGTGAACATATTAACAGTATTAATAACGATAGATAATAGAAATAATGACTCGTAATAAACGTGCACGTAGAAATAATTGTAACGATATCGATATTTATTTATGTTTTCTCTATAAAGCAGAATATAAATAGATTTAATAAATATTGATTATAACAAAATTATTTTTTTTTCTACAACTTTTATATTAAACGTTGATAATTTATTTTAGCTTATATTTTTTTCATTAGAAACATTTTTAAATTTGTTTACTTGTGAATGTTATTATTTTACTTATCTGTTATTTATCAAGTTGTTGATAGTTAATTTTTTTTGCCGGGGTGCATAAAAATTTATAAGAAGCAAAAATATCGGAATCGGAATATAGCATTACGAAAAAAGAAAATGAAAACACAGAATCAGCAGAAGAGGTTGTGTCCATTGATATTCAGTTAAAGATTAAACGATCTAAAAGATCAGTATGGAAAACTGTCGCCACCGAATTGGCAAAAATTGAATCTTTAGAAAATGAATTTATATTCACGTATTCACGATTTTATGCCGATAATAGATATATCTATATTTTATAAATAAAAAAATGATATTATTTATATCGTTACTGTCACATTATGACAATGAAATGCCGATATTTTAAATACGTGTGAAAACGGTGCGGAAGATTGATCGAGTTCGCAGTTTCCGACCATATAAGTTTTGGCACACACGTATATGCCATTCCATACAACGGCAATAAGCTCTTTGTGATCTTCCTGACTACTATATGAGTTACCAGCAAACGGAATTTTGTTGTTGTCACTCTGCTCTATGCACGCGGTTGGTCCAAATCCGTCCGACCGAGCAACAAGCTGTTCTACTGGCACACACTCTCTGTTCCATTCTGCGTTCGACGGAAAAAAAACAACGCAAAAGAGTGCGAGAGAGGACGAATAAACAAAGGGAAATACAATCGTGTCGTGAAGCTTGATTCACTCTGTCACGAATGCGTACGCTCGGTATTCCTTTTTCATTAACTTCGCCAATTTACCTTGGCTCCTTTTGTTTTGCTTTGCTCGTTTTCCAGCAAGTACAATCGCAGTTCCATCGAATTTTTGACGGTTTCAGTGAACTTAACATTTTCGAATGTTTCAAACGACATATCTCATTGATATAGATAATTCATGTCTGATGTCGAAGAACATAACAAATATAATGAACTAAATTAGGTGCATATATGTATGTGTATGTATATGTACACACACACACTCACGCCTAATATACATATATATATATATAGGTATATACACACAACTATGCATATATATTTCATCTCATCGATTAGTAGCTTATCTATGTTTTTTGCCAATTACTCTCAAAATTAGAAGAAATTACTTTTTCATACTTAAGGAAATAAGGAATGACTTAACTCTCTGGATTTGTAGTTACTCTTCAAGTATTATCTCTGACTTTCCTGCTGCATTGAAAGAAAATTTCGAATTATTGATCAGAATAGCCATTAAGGATTTTTTCCTCGGCCAATCGACGGAAGACACCGAGTAACTCTTTCTTCCAAGCGGTCCAGCCTCGTTTCCATTCACGAGCTCGCGTAATGGCAACGTAACACCGTTATCAACGGCGAAGAGGGAGTAGAGAAAGGTGGAGGGTGTCCGCGAAGAGTGGTATGCTAGTGTGGAGGGTTCGGTATTTCTCCCTCTAACCTCCACCTGTACCACCCGGCACGACCAAGCGACCCTTGGTGCTCACGCCTCCCACCCAATTGGGGATTCGATCGACGTTGAGAACTTCCAGCCGTGACCACACAACCCCGTGATGGCGCCTCTGTCGGGACGCCCTGTAAACACGGCGAGAAGCTGCTAGCGATAGAGAGATGAAAAGAGAGAGAGAGAGAGAAAGAGAGGAAAAGAGAGAGAAAGGGGGGGGGGAGAGAAAGAGAAAATAAGAGACGGAGAAATGGGCGGATGTATATGTATATATATATATCGTCGCGATCTCACCCCGCGTTACTACCCTCATCAACCGTCACGGAGATCCCGACCTGCGCGAAGAGAACCACTGCGTGAAAACGCAGGATCTTAACACAAGGACGTTTCTACGTGAGTATAGTCTCCGTGTCCTTGTATCGGTGCTGTACGTGAAGGGAAATGTGCAATGGTGTTTCTGGAAGCTGTATTGGAAGCAGCGAGGACACCGATGGCGATGGTAACGCAGATGTGTGAGGCTGTCATAGCGTTCGTGGATGTCTCCACGTTTGCAAAGGTGTCGGAGGATATGACTGGTTGCTAGTAGTAGTAGTAGTAGTAACGTGTGCGCTGTGACGCACGCCAGTGGATCTCGCTGATCGAGTACGTGATGGTCCATGATTTTGCAGGAAGTTGCAGCAGCGCGACTATCTCTGTCTATATTCATAATACATCAACGTTTCGCGTGACGTCGACATCGGACTTCCTGTATGATATCGGTGCGAGACACCGTACACGCTTGATAACGTAACAGTTTGAATGGCGATGATTTTCCAGCTACTATTGACGTCAGGATCATACCATTACTTGAGACTATGATTTATTTCAAATGATTTATAGCTTGTATTATAGCTTGTAAATTAATAGAAATGTCTTTATAACATAGCCATAGCCTAAACTTTGGTAATGTATCTGGCTAGAGCTCACGCTGTAATCGCTAACGATACCAGCAAAGCTTCTGACTCATGGTGGTAACGCCAAAAGTTGTTCCTATACACAAACGCCCTTGATGGTTTCTCACGGTATTCGACTCTCATATACCTTTCGCTCGTCCATGTTGAACTTGCTGTTGGTGTAAGAACGTTCGCGACGCTCATGGAGAAGGATCTTCCTACACAGACGCGGCTTCCAACGCTATCTTCATCCTTCTCCATCCTCTCTATGCTTGTGTCGAAGCTTCTGCCAGCGTTGGAGTCGCTGATGGTGATGGTAGTAGTGGTGGTGGTAGATGAAAAGGAAGGTTGGAAGCGTGCCTGTGGAGGTGGGTGACGTCGGCAACGGCGGCGGTGGTAGTGGTGGCGGCGGTGGCGGCGGCAGTGGCGGCAGCAGCAGCGGCGGCGGCGGCGGCGACGCTGCTGGTGGCGGTGATGGTGGTGGCAGTGGCGGAAGGTAGTTTCTGGGCGGTGGAGGGCGCGGATCGTCGTCCGCAAAGCCGTGCGTTCACCCCGTGCCGCGACGACAACAGGGCGTCGTTCGTTCTGGTGCGAGCGCCGGGAGTTCGCCGGTGGTTTCGCCGTCGAACTATCCTCGAACCAGCAGATTGAACCGATCGAACCGGTTGTCCGACCGGGGGAGCGTAGTTCGAATCTCGTGGCCGCGCGGACAACCGCGGATCCCTGCGGACCGATTTGTGTCGTGTCAAGACGATTCCGTGCTTAGCTCGCGGCGATCGACGCTCGCGATTAGCGGCACGTCTCTACCGTCGTGCACCACGTGGCTACCGTCGAACGTGGCGATCCTATCGCGGCGCAGCATATCTGGAACCTTCAAGTTGGGTAGTGGCCGTGTCGCGCGTGTCTCTGCTAGGATTTACGCAAAAGATCCTGTTCGTTGAAATACGAAAACTGGCGAAAGATTTTGCGGTTAGAGTTTGCTATGGGGTTGTGGCTATTCTCGAGCTTGGATATCAACGAAGCGGAACAGGCATCCGCGCTAAGGGAAACTTGATCAAAGCCCGACACTTTTGGACGGTGGAGAAAGTTCACGCTCGAGGAACAGTGTGGACAGATAAATTTTTTGCATGACTGATCTCGTATGTCGAAGAAAATCGTCACTATAAAGAACGTCACGTGCGTGGTTCTTCAGACGTCCGGAAACTACCGGGTTAAAAAGTCGCGAATTTATTTAAGCGAAGAGTGATCGAATGCAGAACTCATGCGGATGTAACGTGAATGTTAAATCATTCGACATTGGATGCGATTAATCGTTAAGTGTGTGTCATCGGAGTTACATATTGGAGTTCACTGAAGCGAGTCTCATGTGTTGTCGGAAGTGGGTGGATCTACTAGATGATGACGCGAAAAGCCTTGTGAAGTGAGATATAAGATTAGCACGGATTTGTGAGGTGACGGCAAAAATAAGGGTCAGTGTTGGTGAATCGAGTTTCGACCGATAGGTCTGTTTCGTCGTCGGTTTACAGGTCAGTTGTCAGAGATCGCCCGCACGATCGACCTATTTTGGATTACCCTGTATAAACGTCGTGGATTCGCGCCCTTCGTCGGTACGGCGAGCACGTGAATCGTCCCTTAAAGCGAGAATCGATCGGACCGCTTGCGTACAAAACTTCGTGGACTGGTAAGTTCCACGAAGAGGTCCGCGAAAATCGTCGGGAAGGCGAACGTAAATGGGTCTTACTAATCAGACTCATTTCTCAAAACTCAGCTTAACGCGATAAAAAGGAGAGTAATTCTTAAAAAGTTTCTGTCTAAAGATTACATTGTCGGTGTTATCTTGAATGAAAACGTTCGTAAAATTTTATTTAATGTTCGTAAACTTTAAGTATGACTAACATTCTTAAACTTTTCTAACTTTCTCTGAAGAGGGTTCGAGGGTATTCTGATTGACAGAATCAAATATTTTTAGGAGACACTCGATAAGTTGACTGCTGAAGAAACGAAAAAATTGTAGGGATTATAGAAGAGAAGGAAAGTGACGCAGATTGACGGTATCGGTAAAAACAGTCGCATGTTCTTCAAAGTTTAAGAACATGCGACTGTATTTATCTGATACCGTCAATCTGTGTCACTTTTTAAATGAAGAGGAAGTATTGTTCGCCACTCATTGCTGGTCAGTCGTTATTAATGATTGCTAGTCGTTGGTATTGTTATCTGCGCGTAATAGAGGCTTGACTAAATCTGATAGTTATGCTATCTGGCATAGAAACGGTTTACTTAATTTCAATTATTTTGGCATTTACACATATTTACGCCGTTTTTAAGAGTGCTTTAATATATTACTTTAACAGATTAAAAATTTTATTTAAATTAAAATAAAAATTTTAATTACAATATTATATATTATAATCTTTCTACAATTTATTATAATAATTAATTTTGTGTAAAGAGAAAGAAATAATTGCAACATTTAATCTTTGGGAGACTAAATTAGGAGATTTGACTAAATTAAAAACCTATTAAACAAATTTTGAATTTTGATGCTTACAGCTTTTTACGTTATGTAGTGATATTATATTTATATTTATTATAGGAAAAAGAATTGGCAGTTATTATCCTTGTGAATGAGTTAATGAATATTATTGAAAATATTATAGCAATCGTCAGTAATACTCTATGATAGCAATACTTTCGTATGCAATGCTTAAACACAATTTCGGGCGTTGAGCCCTGCGTATCTCGTGCGAGGGTGAGAAAGCTCTTGTTTACGTGAGCTTGGAACCATCTCCGTAAGCATTGACACGTTCAATTAACTCTACCCGCTAGGATACTTGTGAGTAGTATCGACTTACAGAGTTACTTCTCCCTGATGGAAGAACATAAACGTGTGAAAGAATCCTTTTCTATAAATAAATCATTTCGGTATCGACGTATTGCCCCTTCAGAAAATGTGGATAGCGAAAACAATAATTCGGTGACAATTTCCTACGAAATTGTACGAGATTGCTGCGAAGTCGGAGATGTAAGAAGAAAAGTTACGCGCGCGTGCTTGCGGACTCAGTTGCTCGTTTGAATATTTTTCTCAAGTTGTTCGAATTATTTCGCGCGGAACGTTACCAGGATTATCACTGTGAAAGCCAGTATAGTAAAGGTGAGACATATGTAGAATACTTCGGAGTTTTAAGGAAAGTATTAAGAAAATGCTGACTTAATATCTCATGCAGAAATAACGACTATTTTATTCAGTATGCATCAAACGGTCGATGTTTTGGACATATACTAACGATTTGCAAATAGAATTATAGTTATTGTTTTATTAAAATATAAGCTAATATAATAGATATTTTTATAATAGATTTATAATAGATATATTTTTTGTTATTTATGTTTAAATTGCTTATATATACGTATACTTCCTAAATAATTGTTTTTGTTTAGATTAGAACGGTATTGCACGCGTAACAAAGAATAATTATTTAATAAAACAGAACATGAAATATTTATAAACGTTAAAGCATCCATGGCATATTCGGTTTAAATGAGCCGAGTTTTAATTATTCATTTGTATTAGCAGAAATGTGTTACACTGATTGTGAGAAAATTTGCCTTGTTAAATTGGTCGATTCGTTATTACGTTGATTGCACCGAAAAATAATAGCAATAAGAAATTAAATCGCTAAGATAAAAAACATGCGTAATGGTGCGTAAGTAATGCATTGGGCAAAGTGATTATTGGACGAGAATTATGCACTCTGCGAAATAAAGAGATGCACGAGCGACAGTTGTTAAGTACAAAATACCTATATGCGTTAATAGGTTATATGGGAAGAGAAAAAGGGGGAGAGTTGAGAAAGAGAAAAGAGAAGAAAAAGAGGAAAGAGAGAAGAAAGAGAGATAAAGATGGTCGTATCGCGTTTGGTTTATCGATCGTGCATTTCGGGTATGTGCGAACGTTCGTGCAAGGTGCTTTATTTGAAATCGTCGCGTGTCATATACGGCCTCGGAAAGATTCGCGCTTCTGTTTGAGCGGGGCGGGGCCACTGGGTGTATCCGCGACAAAAAGGAGCATCCGCGCCTTTAATTAAAGCCGTTCGCGCTCGAAGACATCGTCGGCGAAATTGATTATCCGTAATTGGGACTTGACGCGAGGTTCTCTCTTGCACGGTATAGCCGCTGGGCTTACAGCAGCAGCGACTAGACAGCCTGTATCGGAAGTCGACGTCAATAAGCCTCAGCGCAGCGCGCTGCCATACACAGGCGATCGGGCGGATTACAATGGCCCGGCCGCACAAAAAGCGATAGCGAAATAGAAACGTGGAAATCGGATATGGCAGCCCGGTTATACGCTCGCGAATGCGCCAATGTCGTTACATCGGCATCGATTCTATGAATACGATCACGAAAAATTCACCGATTTCATATCGCCGCGAATACTTGTAGATAAGGTTCCGTTTTCGAGATAAACTTGTATTTTTCTTTCAGCTATTAATGGACCATAGATCTGTCATATCTTTGAATTAAATTAGAAACATTGATTAATTTATTGTGCATGAGCTATAATCGGATATATATAGGTTACTATCGATATATAATAGCTAAAGAGAAATTATAACGAGATTTATATCAGCTAATAGTTATCATCAATTTATCAGCTTTATCACGTGGTCGGTGTGCGTTCGATATTGAATTTGCAAGAGAGGCTTTTCACCGGTGGGTTTAATTTCGTTGATATTACTGTATCTCGACATGGTCGTCGGTCGTAACGAGAGCGTTCATATTCCGAAAGCGCAAGAAAATAATGAAAGTACGATTTACGAAAGATGTGATCGTTTTTTGACCGGAAATACACACGACACGAATCCAGAGATGAGCTGTTCGTAGATGGCCCGCGGTACATATTTGCATATTCTGTGAATGTATCATAATGTTCGAAAGGAGGAATAGCGCGTTTTTATCGGCACAACTGTAAATCGAGAGTAATGTCCGATAAAAAGACAATTTGTATAAACTCGACAGCACTTAATCGACTTCGATGCATTTCCTAAATATACGTACCTTTATCGGCCAAATCTAAATGTTTTAATTACAACATTTGTATTATGAGCTTACATATAAATGAAGCTATTGAATAGCACATAGATATTGCAATAATATTCTAAACGGTTTTTTTTATAAAAAAAATCTTGACAAAAACAATTGGCTAAAAACAATACATTTCAACATACATAGATAATCTTGAGCGGTTAATTTTTTTACGTTTTCTGCAGCCATTTCAGATTAATGACATCAAAAGCGAGAAAATATATCATAAAAGTTATTAAAATAAAAATGTATTTTAATAAAATAGCGTTTGTAATCAGTAGAATAGATTTGTAAAATATATCGAAAACTTCCCTTTTATAATACATATTATTTGGACAATTATTGGGTGGACTGACCCATATATATCGAATTGAATTGTGCCTAATCAAGGACGAAAACAAGCTGTTTGAGAGCTGTTGAATTGAAATAAATATTTGCTTTTACATATTAAATTATAATAAAATGGAAGTCTTTGATATATTTTAACTCTACGACAATTATTTTAAATTTAAAAACACTAAACTAAAACGAAAAATGACGCTGTACGTTGCGCAAGAACAATTTAGGTTTTTAACGTCATTTTTTACGCTGTATAATTCACGATTTTGCCGAGAGTGACGCTGTGTGTACTGTCAACACGGACTTGGCAATCGAGTCAGCATCAGAAGCTTAACATCGTTTTTATCGGATATAGAATGCAAAAATAAAAATGCGTACTTTGTATTTTTATTTTTTTCTATCGAATGTTTTTGTACTTAAAACAATATTGTACATACTTAAAACAATATTCTGATTTGTTAAATTGTTTTAGAGAGGATGTTCGTTATGCAGCTTGAAAATCGAGCCACTTTGTTTCTAATGAATGCATATTCATAATGAACAAGGAAGATGGCATTTCTATCTTCGATCCATACACTTTTCAAATCGATAAAAGGCACTGTTTCAAATTAGCCGAAAGCACAGCTGTCTCTCGCTGAAACGAGATGCGATGTCGCGTCGCGAAGTCTGTCTGGAAAACGTATTATTTCTCCATTACTCATATGTGTCATTGCGTTCTCCGTTTTCTATGACCTTCCAGAAACATTAACATTCCAAAGTTTCATTCTATCCCACATGTCCCACCGAAACATTTCCAACACGTTTCACAGAATTTCACAGAATTTCGGTTATAATATTGCACATATAGTTGCTTGACCTGAAATGAAATTTACAGCCGCGAGCACGGTAGCAAACATCCCTCAAAGCTCGCGCGATCTTTCTCGCTCGATCTTTCAAAAAATGCGTGACGATATCTCGGGAAATATACGGCCACAGTTTTCACAGAGAGATGCTTTTCTCCTTTACGATACTCGCGTTTGATGAAATCCTCCGCGCGGCTGTATATATATTTCCCGAGAAATTATTTAAATATTTAATTTCTTCCGTTATATATATATATATATATATATATACTTTTCTTTCTCGCGTTCTTACTCGCGTTTGACAGTCGTAATAAGTATATGGAATCTTTCCAGGCTTATGCATACATAATATCTAAAGTATATTATATTGCAATAAAAGTTTTCCCGACATTTTCCTCGCGTGGATAACTGAAAATTATCGTCTCCCGAGATGTACTTGCGCGCGCAATGAAAAGAAATATCGCGTGTCGAGGTGTTCTGGCCAGAAAATTGCGAATCTCCGCTTACACGTGCAAGTATCCTATTACGCGTTATAGAACCTTTTCGATCATTTCTTATTCCCGTTTACGCAAACTCACGAGGATTCAATTAAAATTAAAAGACAAGATTGACGATTTTAATATTTCACGTTCGATGTAGCGTGTAAGCGAAGTTATCCTGATGAATAAAACTACAGGGGAATAGTCTTTTATATCCTTCGTCTCTCCGATGCATTACTTTCTCGTTATGGAAGAAGCTGCTATGTCGTACGTATATGTTATATTGTGCGAGAAGAAAGTGGAAACGCGCGCGTTTCGTGTAGATTTATATTTTTCGTTTCTCGGTCCAAGTTTCCTGCGGGCAAGGCGTCTTCCGTTTATTCGTAGTTGGGGCAGTATAAAATGCTTTTGTGTAAAAAGTACTCTTTTCACATAAAATTTTGCTTTAGGCATTATTCAATATATAAGTATAAGTAAAAAATGAATTAATATTTAAATATTATAAAAACTAATTATTATTATTGTAACAAAATTTAAATAAACTCTTCAAAAGCCTGTCTTTAAATTTTAAATAGAATTAATAAAATATAGAGTAAATAGTTATTAAAAACATTATTTATTTAAATAATACGCAAGTTATTATAATATATCTACAATTATTATTGTATAATACACAAATATTATAGAAACATGTTATTATATAAATGAATATTTTGACATGGTAAATATGTACCTACGTTTTACCTACGTTTATTTGAAAAACAGCGTTTGTTTCGTCATCTTTGATGATTTACTTGAAATCTAAATCTTGATGCATCAAACAGTTTTGTAAATAAGGCGTCACATCTCATAAAGCAACTTTGCTGCTTGATAGTTATAATGATGGCGCATCCATCTTACATGACTGTAAGTAAAGAGACGAAAATTTACGCGTATTTCAACGCGCGAGTTAACCCATCTAGTAAAGTGCATTTAATCTTAAAGAGATAATTTATTCAAGCGTTTGGAATTCTCTTTAATGCATTGCAGTTTTACTAAAATACGAGATAGCGTATATTATACTTCCATCGAAATTTCACTCGAAAATTGTGAATAAACTGCTGTAAGCGTATAATATTATTTCATTTAAAATGCATGCATACCAGTACAAGAAGCATTGAAATGTGTCACGCCAAGAGAAATTATGTGTTTAACGAGCGTCCTTTTCGTTTGCGAGTGTCGCCACACGTTGTTACCATGTGTTTACCGCGACTTGGTGAAAAATTAGTAAAAAACCATACACAAAATCATACTCGTTCCAATTGTCGCGAAAATGAAAAATGTCCACTTTTCGTTTCTTTTATATCATCGCTCGTGTTGTATCGCGTTAAAATCTGATTTTGGCGTATCTAAACAGACGCGTTCCGAGAGTGTGCGTTTTGTACTCGCGAGGCATGCCAAAGGACAAAGGACGCGCGTGTTAGACACGTATATGCTTTGAAATCTGAAAAATGCGGAAAGGTGGTGGTTTATATCCTAGCATGATTATTCGCGATATATCCGGAGTTGAGGAGTGGAAATCGTCTCATCGATCACTCATCCCGCGGGAAGTCCTATAGAAATTTATACGAACACTCTGGTGCATGCTTTGCCAACTGGCATCTATTATACCAGCGTTGATGTATTCGTTCCCTTCCTTCTTGCTTGATTCACATCTTGCCGCTACTATTGAGTAGCTATATTGATATTCGCTTTCGGCGAAAATGTTCTCACGAAAGCAAACGATTGCTTCACTTCATTTCGTGCCATGCGCATACATTTTATGTTTATTTTTGTATTTATTCATCTTTTTGCGATATTCTCGTTCTGCGCTTGTTAACTCTATTCGACGACTGATGTGGATACGACGTTATCAGACTATCTTGAATTTACTAGAATGCCTGAACACACGCGTTTACGGGATATGTTTTCAGCCGGTCAGTTACCCTGAAATAGCGGAGACACAAGGGTAGACAATTGGGGTCAACGTTTCGTATCAAGCGCCGTATAATATATATCACTTTTCAGCGAAATTAATTATCAAATTTATGTTTTCTTACGTAATTAATGAAATATACCACAAGAATTTGTCTTAAAAATTGTATACTTGTTAAATTTTAGAATTTTAGACGTTTTCTTTTTACAGCAATTTCTTATGATCCTGAAATATTATCAATGCTACACAGAAACCATTCCATTTTAAGTTTTGAAAAAACATATCTCCCCAAAGTAAGAGGAAAAGTACATCCCAGAAGAAAGATAATTTGATTATACAAAACCATTGCAAAGGTCATTTTTCTGTGGAAAAGTGAATTACATTTTAATATGCGGTTTCTTAAAAAAATAATATACCTGTTTGCAGAATTAACTCACGCAATGCAATATTACCAATTTATAATATTAGGCAGTGATTATATTTGCAGAAATGCAAAAATATATCGCGAACTGCACTCGTGTGTATTCTGTAGATACATATGCATTAATTGTATAAGAAATCGATATATTTTTATATGATGCGGAAGACTGAAAGATGACTCGCTTAGCAACTTTATCAATATCTGTGATATCGTACTTGCGATTTTGAAATTCGATTTAATTTTTCTTCAATTACACACGTTGTTATTGTAGATCGCGCTATATTAAGCTTTTCCTTTTGTCACGCATGCATAGAAAACTTGGGCAATAAAGATTTCCGAGGAAGCGTTTTATTGTTCAGTATTATAGCATTTATTACGCATTGACACAGATCGTTACAAAGTATCGCTTAGTGTCAATGTTCTTCTTTTCGTCTTATTATCGACAAAACGCAGAACGGGATGCTTTCACCATAAATTAGCATCCCGAGTAGTGAGGTACCGAGTAGCTCGATGTTGTGAGGGACATTATGACGCTACGACACTTTATTCGGCGCATTATCTGTGCGACGTGGTTTTGTTAGATATTATCACGAATATGTCATCGGTAATTGTCAATAATTAATTTATTGTGCTAGGTACTGCTCTTTCTGTTTTAATTAGTTACTTTGCATGATCGAGTTAATTGATTTTATTAATCAGCTAGTAGGTCAAATGAACTGAACTCAGCCGGAGCATCGTCAGTCATTATATTCATATTCGATAGTTAATTATTGCGTTTCATTGAAAGCGGAGAATTGATTAATGCTTTAATTACAATGAGACATTTGTCCTACTTTTTTTGCGTACGTATTTTTAAGAATTATTTATTAAATTGATAAATTTACTTTGTTTTAAAATTTCTATACGATTCAATGGAAATGCATTGAATTTCATCATTTTGATTCATATTTTGAAACTTGTCTACTTTATAAGTTATCCACAAATATTGTCATTACGATATTACCGTGTATAAATAATATTCTGAAAGTCCCTCCAGTTAAATTAACAAACTTCTATTAATTAACACAGTATGTAAATACTTTAAATCAAAAACTAAATCAGTATCTCATCGGGCCTAAGAGATATTGAGGAGAATCCGTGAAAACACATTTCACCCCTTTTCACTCCCCTTAGGGGTTGAATTTCTAAAAATCCCTTCTTAGAGGGTGCTTACATCATAGAAGAAATATACTTCCCGAATTATATGTTTCTATAAGGTTTGGGCTGGGCGTTGATTCCGTCAGTCAGTTACAGTCAGTCAGTCGGTCAGAACATTTATTTATATAGATGTATAGATTTATTTGTTATTTACTTTTTCAAATAAACAATATCATTATTTGTTAATAATTAATCCACCTTTTAAAGTAAAAACAAAGAATATTAAAATATCTTTTGGAATTATGATATATCTCTCGAAACATATATATATGTTTTCTAAATAAACCGTTGAATGTTCAAGCACTTAAATTTACAATCGGTGCAATTAAATTGAACGTGACAACATAGAGAATTCCCAATCCTTCACGTCTGGTTTTTAAGCCTTTTCCATCGTGTCAATCAAATTCGGTTGACAATTAAATTAAAACGCACTCGCAATCTGTAAAATTAAACGAAGTAGGTATGCGCAGAGTAGTGTGCGCGGTATGGTATATAGGTATTCTCGCTCGGTGTACGTTTCGTGAACGCCGAAACACGGGGCGTTTTATCCCAACCCGATGTAACTTTAGCGTGAAACGAGCACGCGCGCCGATTAGAATATTATCACTGGCATGGCGGCGCGTCGCGTGTCGCGCGTCGTCCCGCGCCACGCTCGCACCACTGAATCACTCGGTTTACGCGGTGGCAATAACGCTTTCGCGGAGTTACTCTATCTATAAATTAACGATATAGCGGGAGGAGCGACGTGCATCGATGGAGAGTACTTTCGGCCTACAATATTTTATCGTTGGAATTTGGTCGTCTGGTCGATCGCTGACCGGCCGGACGTGAACTGTCATTGTCGCGGAAGTAACTGACAAGTTAATTACGCTGTTGTCGCGGCGCATTGCGGAGGAAGAAAGAGAACGGGTGAAAGTGTAAAGCCCATTTTTATTTATGGAAATATATCTGGCTAATTACCATGGTAAATTAACAGGGATTTATAGCATTTAATGATCGAATTTTTTTGGATAGAGTCAAAATGCTTCTTTACTGTTTCGTATGCATCATCGTATGCATACATTACTTTAAGTGTAATTCGATATTGGTCGATGCTAGTGTTAGGTACTTTCAAGAACAAAAAGACACAAAGATGTAATACGAGTATTTGCAAGATATTTGTAATTTTATTTCTCTATCGATGTGTGTGTGTGTGTGTGTGTGTGTGTGTGAGACAAAAGTTATAAATAAAGAATACGCCAAAAAATTAAACATGTTACGTGTAAATATAATTATTTACTTGTATGCGACAGTAATTAAACAAATAACACGGTAACTTTGCTCGTTATATTATTATATTAACATAACAAAATTGTATCTTTAAACTTAATTTCTAGCTATATTAGCGTTTATAACTTATATTAGCATTGTGTAGCTATAGTAAATCAGCATATTAACGCAAATATTTACAATTGTTTACACGTGTGAACTTAATCACCCATCAGGTTGTTTGGTTATTGTCTTTAGCAATCGAAGCAATAAAAAAACATCATAAATGACTCAACTGATACGTTCCCGCGCCACGAAAAATATGTTTGTACTTTGATGTGTTTGCTTTTTCTTTAAACGATAAAAATGATGTTTTCTGTAGATCTTATGGAAACAAAGTACCGATGCATTATCCTATTTATCAAAAGTTTTAGAAAAATAACATTATTTTTGAAAAATAATACAATCAGAAGAGTATTTCTGTAGTTTTGCTTATACTGCGCGAAATATATTAATATTAGGGTAAAATACGAATTAATTTTTATAAAGTTTAATGACAACGTGAAACAAAATGTACGTAAATGGATAAAACTGCGTTAAGCGTGGCCTTAAAATTATTCTTTATCTATGTTATTTCTGATATACACATACATATATGCGAACTTTTTTTGTATTTTTAACTATGCTACGATAAGATCATTTTTCTCTCTGGCTGTTTTCCGGATCATTAGCTTTACAATCGGCACCTCTTTTTTGCGTTGGCGAATCAAGCGACGTAGTCGTGTCGCGATGTAGATTCGATAAATTTGAGCCGGCGGCGCGGCGCCGGTAATATCGATGGGTTTCGCGTTTTGCTTCTGGCGGATAAGCGATGGTTGCGATTATAGGCGAGAGTTACGCATGCGAATTCGTCGATGTTTCCGATCTGATGCTATTCAATTTGCCGAACAATCTGCAGAAATGTCCGTTCTAGCTGTTTATTCTGAAATAAATGTCTGATTACACGAAGCGCCGCTTGCCCGCTTCCATTAATTATTTCTAAATGTCGTTATATCTGCTGTGGCTTTAATTTTTAAACAGGCAATCATAAACATTTTGATCACGTACGAGATGCAACTCTGCCTTCCGAGAAGGGAGTCGCGTCCCAGAGATATTTATCTGTTTTATAGATTTTCGCTTAGGGAAGAAACACGCATGATATATACGAGTGGTCTCTGCATCAGTTTGAGTGAAATAGCGAATAAAATAATTACATTTTTTTATTTTTACACTTTGACAAAACGTGTGCAAGTTAAAAAAATTGTGAAAAAATTGTAATTGTTGCTCCATCAAAGATTGTGATGGAGATTTTGATTGTCAATGTGGATCGGTTTATATTGCGATGTGTATGGTAACGTAAAGGGGTGAAACGAAGGCAGAGTTGGTTTAACTAAACGAGAATAGTGCAGATTCGTGCGCAGCTGGCGTGACTTGATTCGGAAAACATTTGTTTTGTCAATACGACAAGAGCTTGACCGAATGAGAACGATGGGTTACGAAAAGAATTTCATCAAACGTTGATGAAAACATCAAAACGATGATCGATGCACAAACGACATTCGTACTGTTTCTGTAGTTGGCATCTCCTATCGTGTTCTCGTATATTTCAGAAAATTAATTTTTTGTAATTTAAACGTTTTTCGGAAACAGAAAAACGGAGGCGAGAAAGGATAGAATGAGGAGAGAAAGGAACAGAGAAATATTTCTCGGTCGAAGGATTCTCGGACGATTTTCCAACGTCGGCAATTAACCTCAACAGCTCGTTTTTGCTGTAACGCATAATTTTTCATTTTCCGATATCGGAGTATATGAAAGTACTCAGTTTTAATTAAAGTGGTTATATTATAATTTTAGACGTATAAAATATGAAAATAGAAATGCAGGGTAATCAATAAAATTTCTTGAAAGTATTTTCTGTAGTGTTAAGTATTTGCATGCGTATAAAATTAAAACAAATTCTTATCATTGCACTTAAGAAACATGTTTTTACGTTTTTGGCAAATAAATAATTTTAATTTTAAATTTTCGAAGACATAGAAGCAGAAAAGACAAAATATTAAAATTAAAATCTATTTTAATATATTGTATATATAAAAGTAGATATTTATACATATAGGTATATATAATTTTTTTACTACAAGATCTTAGCATTACGATAGTAGTGGTTAGTAAAACATTGAAATTCACATCTTATCAAAATTATATCTATATGACTTCCGTTAAAATATATATACATTCTAGGATCAGATAAACTTCGTCGTGTTTAGGTCTGAGAAATCGCAGGTTGCAGCATGTTGCAAACAAGGGTGTAACGTTTCGAGAGTGCAACGCGTCAGCCGTTATCATTAAATAATCATGTTGGCATAGTCAGATGGCAAATGCGATTTCCCTGCTGCTCTGGTAGTAATAGATGTCAGTATAAACTTCCGATGAACGACCTCTGGACCTCTGGTTACTCGCGGACAGAATCGCCGTCTCAGGTTCATAACACGTGCAATGGTTATGACTGCTCACGAAATATGGACAGTGCATCCCAGTTGAATAATATTTCATCCCTTGCTCAACGGAGCTCGGCTATAATAAAATTGGTTTCGTATATGTATACATAAAATGTCATTATATTTAAAATTGCAAGTAGTATAAGTAATTGCAGGTTGGATGGTTCAGGATTTTTCGAAATCGCAACAGTACAAAAATTATTTACGTTTTATGAAACCTCCATACTCTTAGGTTTTTAGCAGATATGGTTTATTTCATAAAATCAGCGCTGTGTAAAGATTAATCGCTGTATCTGGGTTTACGGTTGAAAGTATTTTATTGCTTGACTTTTATATTTTTATCGTGTATATAGAAAAACTTTTGTAGAATATTATATATATAGAGATTGTAAATATGATTTATCTTTTTATTTTTCCGAAAACAAAAGTTGCTGTGAGAAGCAAAAAAAAATTTTTTGGGTGCTACATAAAAAAATAATAAAATCTAGCAAAAATAATTAAAGAACGGAATTTTAACATCAAATATATACCATAAATGATATATTTTTGGTGTTTTATTTGGTATTTTATTAGTGTCTATTACGGAATACATTTATAATAAATATTATCGATGTGTATGTCACAGAAAAATTAAAATATGTACAATGTATGTGCATGTATAGATGCGATGAAAAGAAAAGTAAAATTTTATGTATATTAACTTATATACTATAAATTTTATATTGATATCGCAGTTAATTTCCTCGAGAATTCTTAAGAAGCAAAATTTAAATTTTGCAAGATATAAGATTATATTATCATACAGTTTTTCTTGGAAGAACAACGTCACGAGATAAAACTACCAACTTTTAACTGCTATTTGCAGAACGTGGCGTTAACGACGCAAACGATCGAGCTATTCGCGTAGAATTTCTGGAGATGCATCTGTCGCGAGATTGTGGACACACTGAAAATTGGCATTAACCTGTCCATGCATCAAATTCTGTCTACAGAATTGAGCTTGACCCGACATGAATACCGAGTAGACGTGGTCCAGCTACGAAACGGTCAAAGACGGATGTTCGCACGCATTCGTCGTGAATTCCAGGCTTCCCATTTCCCATTCCATCTCAGAATTTCGAGGAAATTCCGTACCTGCCCGTCATAGAGGATGATTGTCTATTATTGCACTCTGAACTTTTCGCGTTTCATAAGCTACCGCATTTCAATAAATTTTTCTATCGTCGATTTTTTCTAGACTATCTATCAATCACGATTCTATTGTATTCCATAATGTATACGTACAATGTATACATGTTTACCGACGCTTGCCGAAAAACACGGTTATAGCATATAAAAATTTTGCTACTGTTAATCAAAATGTTGCGTTTACAGTAAGTTGAAGACTAATGACGATTAATGCACTGTTTAACATTGATTCTTTCATGATTCTCATTTTTAAATGTTCGTATGTTCTATGGTGAACTCGGAGGCAATTTTATAGCGAATAAGATAAAACTGAAAACGCTGTCGTGGCGCAAAAATCGCATCGCGTGTTCACTCGGCAAGATAACAAGGACTATGTATAATTACACATGTGACGTTGCATAAATAATTCATGATAGGATGTACCACATGTATAATTTATTATCACCTACAGGACTATATGTTATCGTTCAACAACTGCATCATGTTTAACATATGAATGAATATTGATTTACCTGACTAAATATTCTATTGTAATGATACAAGTTACCGAAAGGAATGCTTTTCCATATAAAATTAAAAGTTGGGGATCACATTGATCGACTTGATTCGATGATAATGATACGAATATACTGGTGTGGCAAAATATAAAAAATGAAATATATGTATATATATAATATATTACTTTATAAATCTTTTCAGATCTTTTTTCACTCGACCTCAATTTGAGCGTCGTTTGGAACTGTTTCGAACTTTGGAACAAACACGCGCATCGATCACACGCTGTGGTATATCAAAGCACGAAATAGTTTTCGCGTCGATGAGTTTTCTTCTTTCCGTTACTTCTACCTCTGTGCCTCTTCATATTCGCGGCCTTTTGTCTCAAGTCAGAATCATAGCTGCGCTTCTATATATGATGCAGACGGAGAAAAGTCTGTTGCACCAACATAAAATACTCTCTAGATGAGTTTTTATATACATTTCACCTGAAATTTAGTTCTTATCTCTCTGTAAGAGAGTTGTGCGTAAACGTGTCACGATACCAGAATCAAAATCCTAATCACAAGTAGATAAGGGATTTTCGACAACATTAAGTAAAATTTCAACAAACCACAAGTCAAGTTTTGATCGTTTAGCAACTGTGCCATGCTTAATACGAATATAAATATAAATTTATCTAATTAAATGTTCCATTGTAACGAGAAAGCAACCGAAAGAATAATTGCTTGTTTTTTGCAGAGCAATTTACGAAACGTTTTAAATATATTATTCATTGAACTAATAATTGCGAGTTTTATAGGAGTGATAAGTTGTTGCATTTCGATAACGTAATCCGTATTAGCACGGAATATAAACAATTGTATTGTTTTATGGCGAACACGGAAAGTTCGAAATCGGTGTTAATGCGTTTGTCGAACAGTTACCATACAGTCGGGTTGTTTTGCGAAGAGTAAATGTTTTCCTAACGGTTCGTTCTCGCTCGATCAACTGTTTTGAGCAATTTGAGCCCATTTCCAGAGAGATTTAATCAACCAAGAGTTGATAGCGTATATGATACTTTTCACATTCGAAAATATCTCTTTGATAATGTTATTTTTCTTTAACCTGCACTTTTGTGCTTTATATTATGTTTTCATGGAAATTTTATATGCTAAAAAAAATATACAAGTTAAATATTTTTTATTTACATGATTGCGTGTTTTTAGAGAATGTTATGGACTTTTTATAATTTTAGATACAAAAAAATGAAGATATTGTTATAGGATGAAATAATGTAAATCGATTTATTTTTATAAATGGAATTCTTAATTTTATTTGTTGTATGATGCGATTGAACTTTGATATTTTTCAGACTTTCACGATATTGGCATATTGTTACATATGCAATGGCGTAATAATTTATGATACCGTTAAAGGCATAATATACATATAATATGTCATCTAACTTATAAATGAAATACCTATATATTACTAATATTGTCAAATCTATAATCTGCCTTTGATTCATTATTTAGCTGTAATCCATGTTTGTATTCTTGTTTTGAAACACGGTTCAGAAAACGTTGATAATTATTCAGAGAAAATTGATGAGGTCGTGAGATAGATTATTAGCAGCAAGACTGGTATAATTAGTCCAATGTCGCTTCGTGTCTCGCTCCATTCCATTGTTCTAGCGACGCGATCTTCTGTTCTAATCGCATATTCTATCGCGAACATCTATGTCGTTTGCTAATAAATATACAGCAACGCGACACGACGCGACGCGATGCGGGGCAACAGTTGCAGGCTGTACCTGCAGGCTAGCTACCGGATTCACGATTAACGACCGGCGATGTATCGCGGCGCACAAATATCGCATCTGCCGGCTGGAGATTCTATTAGCGAAACGCCGCGTCGCTGGTTAGGAGCAAGGGCTTAAGGCAGAATAATGCACTTGCGCAGACACGATTAAGTCTGCCGACTGATTACTCCGAGTTTAAAGGTAGCACTTTAACACAACAACCAACTTTAACGAGCAATAATATTGCAAAGAAAAATATAACTTTGTGTATGTGAGGAACAACATTATTCCACAATTCTACAAAATACATTAAAAATATGCTACACATAGTTATAGATAAATGTTTATTAATAAAAACTTTATTAATCGATATCTTTGTACAATATTATTTGCTACAGATTATTTGTTATATCACGTATTCATTATTCAGATATAAATTTTTTATTTCCATGTATTTAAAAACTCTGTAAATCTTCAATTTAAATATTAAATTATTGTACGTACTTTATATATTATTGTACAGTATTTTTAAAACGGAAATAAAAAAGTTCATCACACACATGTTTATTTTATTCTTAAAAAGATATAAAAAAAACGGAAAACTTTTCTTTTTACATTTTTATTCAATTCTCATAAATTATGCTTAAAGTCAAGATAAGGATCTATATCTGCTTTAATCTTCATTTTTATTACCTAAACAAAAATAGATAAATAGTAGTAAATTTCGCATTCAGCGCTTCTTAGCATTGTTGTTGAAACAGCTAGAGTTCTTTCGGTTAAAATTTATCTTTACAGCAGTTTTCAGGAAAGATTTACGTTACTATTGCGCTTCATACTTTTTATTTTAAGAAATGTGGTACTACCGCATTTCATGTACTTTGCCCCGTTAGCCATGTACTTTGCAATGTTTTCAACAAACAATTGTTTTAGAAACGTGACGCCGATGAACAATCATCATGATATCTTGTGAATGCTCAAACATTTATTAATTACGAGTGTTCGATATTCTTGTGCCGTATTAATTTCATACGTTACATTGCCATTATCCGTTCATAAATGCATTCATATTGACAGAGTAACAATACAAAATTTAACAAACCGTGAAATATGTAATTATCATTGAATCTGATATGGTTAGCATCTCTAACGCAGTTCGATAATAAAGTGCTAATCAATTCATCGAATAGAATGTCAATTTGTGGTTTCGACGTCCTAATTTTATGATTTTCTTATTCACTGCACAAAAGATATTGTTTTAAAGTGACATATAAATACAATATGCGTTAAAATCTAAAGAAATTTCAAAATGTCAATAAATTTATATTTTTAGGAATAATTTTCAAATGCGTGCAGTTTATCAATATAACGCCTTCTATTTCTGTATCATAATTCTTGTCGATAAAAATATTTTTAAGTAATTTTTAATAAAAGAGGAAACGTACTGTTTCACTAATAAGTTTTACTTCAATATACTTATTGATCAATGTCTCACTGACGATAATAGAAAGAAAATCTTTTATGTGAGCAATCGGTGGAGCGAGCGACGGCCGGAGATGGTAATGCACTCGATCTCGATAGATACCCATTGCTCTGCATGCAACACCGCGGGGGATTGAGCAGCTCGCTCACGGGCGCTGTCCCCTCCAACCCCTTTCGATCTGCATGAAATTAACGCAAAGTTTACCGACCGAACCCTATACTCAGCTCGTAGACAAAGTTTTCGAAGAGCTTAGAGGGTTGCGAGGATAAGGATGACTCTGACGTTGGCCTGTGCACATATACATATATAATACATGTACATGTACATACGTCTAAGGACTAAATGTAGAAGTGCAATAATCTTGTTAAAGGACATGTTGGACCCGAGAAGTCATGAAGCATCGTCATATTGGGTCCTGATCGACGCGCCACGAGTTGCTGAGACTCGGAATCGCTGAACTCGGACAGCGAATATCCGTATAGACGTATCGTATGACTATAATTTTTCGTCCGTAAATCTGCTTACAATTGTTAAATAACTTGTATTTCACGCAACTTCCAGCTTACTCAGATCTATTATTTCGAAATATCATGCAAAACGTTTCCGCTCGTCGTAAAGTCGCAAATCCAGGGTTGTTATTTAATCGAGTTTTGTCAACTATATACCATCCCGAATCGGATTAATTCGATTTGTGAATGCCATTAGGGTGTCATGGCATTGCATTTCTTTCAGATTAAACACTTCAGCTTCTGCAATAAAAAAACATACAGTGCAAACTGCGTCCATATTAATCACTTACCTTCGTTTTCATAAATTTGCATGAAGTTAACGAGTATATGTTTGATAGAGGAAAACAAATTTCTCGTGGGATTCCTCGATCGTACTCCCGTTGCTAAACATAGTGAGAGACATGATGTCCAAACTCTATAGTCTATACATTGACTAACTTCTCAAGAAGGGAGTAAAATTTCTTCTTAGAAAGTTATAACTTAATTAATTGAACGCAAGCTTGGCTTGGATAATCCGTTTTCTTTTGAGTTGATAAAAGTTGATATTACACAAGAAGGGGGGAAATAATTTTAAAATGGTCAATAATATGATTATTTTAAAAATGAATTTTTACAAAGTGTAACTACAGTGAATATTCTTCCAGTTGCTATCAGAATTGTTAAAAAAAAGCTTAAATTATAATTATTCTAACGCATATTGTATATGTGAATAAGTTTAAATTGTTCTGCATTTCGGTGTTTCTTGCATATTCATATAAAGTTAATGCAATGTTTCATTTGGAATGTTAATTGCGGTTACCATAATGTAACATACTCTGCCAACGCGGAGTGCCTTCTATAGTTAAACATTGAAGTTATAAAGTCATTGCAATTACGGCTGCTGACTTGATTGTTTCCAATTTTGTTATCACACGTACGTTATACATCATTTCTAGATTTTAGACTTATTTTTATCTTATTTGATGTTATCTCTAAATCTTATATTTCAGATAACTCATTTGTTGTTATATTTATTTTCTGCATACACGCGTTGCGTTAAAATTTGCATTAAAATAGCAATTTTAGTTTGGTCGTCTTTTTGAAGAATAGCTAAGCTTCTTATTTATAAGAGTTATTTGTGACACACACACATAAAGTGTTTCTTTTAAATAAATTAGGAAGATTATTCGGATGCACATTACTTAACCATGAATACAAATTACACTAGTAGCTATAGTTCTGATGAAATTAAGAAGCCCGTTGCATCTTGAACATTTTCTGCAAAAAAACGTGAATTATAAAATTATAAAAATTTCGAATATTTAAATAGTAAATACTATAAAATCTTACACGAAAAATCTTATATCAAGATTTCGTGAAGATAAGATGTATCGTTTTCAAACAAATCCATGTTGATTAATTATCTAATGTTAATTAGTTATTAATTAGACAGCATGTTGCAAATATCACGCCTATAGTGCTAAAAGCGTGAAGAGGATGAGTAAGTGGAATTACTAGTATGTTAATTCCTTTATACACGAAACACACACATCGTGCACATTTATGTTTTGGACAGTGTGGCAACTGTGGCATAATGGAATTCAGTTTTAACAACACGGCTGCATATTTCGAAATCCCACGTGACCGCGACGATAGTATTAATATCCTTTGAGTAATTACATATCATGAATTATTAAATTATTGATTAATATTATTAAACAAGCCTCGATATAGAAGCGGTATAGTTCCCGACTTTTAAAATTAAATTTCTGGGTTTAGTCTGCATTTTTATTTTTTAAGTTATACTTTTTTCATGCTTTAACATTTGATTATCTTTTCAAAGTTTTATTTTTAAATTTTCTGTTAGAATAAAGTTCTTGTGCTTTATAAAGAACTGAAATTCCGAAAATTATTTAATATTCGCACATTTTCTTTTAAATACCTTACAATGCCTTACATATAGATCTCTCACAGAACATATGCCTATGTTGTAAATGCATTACAAGGTAATGAAAATGTCAAATGTCATTCTGTCAAATTGTTTCACCTCGTTGATCACAATTGTCAGAAACACAGCTTTGTGCTTGCCTCTCTATAGTTCAACGCACATAATTGTTTTAGATCATTGCCGTATTAGGTACAGTGCCAGTGGGCAGTTCAATTCCAGCAGGTAATCTACTATGCTGAACTGGAATGCTTTGACGTATTACAGCTACAGTTAAAAATGCAGCAAGAATTAGCTTATCTGTGCATATGAGGCTTTTAATACGTAAAATTAATCAATGACCGAATAAAGTGTGCCGTTAAGTGATCAATTTGGTTGTTTTATTGATTAAATCTTTGATATTTTGCTTTGTAACCTAGTTAGAACGGTTTATAACATGCAAATTAATGTTTGATGTGTTGCGTAATCAAAAAGGATTATTTTATCGACTTGAGAAAGTGGATGAGATGCAAACTGAATCTGTCTGTTAAAACGTGCGTTAATGTAATTTGTTTCAAATTTCTGGTTTTCCGATGCATCTGACAGCAAGCACGAGATGGGATGGTGAGCCACCTTGTACATTAATGTAACAGTGGAGAGCGTACATTGCGGCGTAGTAAATAGACCATGTAAATGGCGAAATTGTATTACAAGCGTGAACGAAGCGTATATCGCTGAGAGAATTCCGTAAATGTTCAGGTATTATTTTCTTTAATGCGGTCATTGATTCCCGATAAATTTTTCTCAAGAGATTTTATAACAGTGCTTTTATATTCACTCGAAAACTGTATTTCCAGTTTTTATGGCAATGAAAAGAATGAATAAAATTTTCTTTAAAAAACTTTTTTAGACCTCATCAATGTTCAGTATATCTTTAATCATCTCTAAGAAACGCGATGACGGAAAATTGTTTACTTTCTTGTTCAGATAGGATTTGCGCGTTTGCAACCTAACATCTTGACGTGTTTTCTTCGCAAGCAACCCGGGGCAGAATTGCCAAGTGGTACTGTTGTTCGAGCCAGTGTGTAGATCCGGATTCCACGACTGTGTCTACGTTACAATCACGTTGCAATTACGTTACAATTACGTTGTCCACATTCTGAGATAGAGATGCTTATGATTTTGGCGTTGTGTAGCATCGCAATGGCAAACTCAATGATCATGAGCGACCAGAGCGACTTTAATCATCTACATACAACACGATTGCGATACGGCGAGAATAAAAATTTCTAGTTTTTGTTTCCACATAGAGTCATGAAGACATGCGTCTTTGTGCAATTTATTTATTTACATTTGTTAATTTGTTTTCAAGCTGGATAAAGATATGATTTAGATTTATCTATAATGACAAGGCATGTGTGTGTGTGTGTGTGTTGTATTATAAATATATGTTTTTTCAAAACGCATAAAGAAAAACAAAGTTCCGAAAAAGTACTTGTAAATAACGTATTCTTTATTAAAAAATACGCACACACATACATATATATGTGTATACATATATACACATATAAACAGCTGAATTAGACAGCTATTTCATTTCTTTTAAAAGCGAATAAAAATATTTGACATTTTTGCCACTTGTTTTGAGCAACGTTGAATTTCTCTTTTCATTGCAGTTCCATATTTTTAGCATAAAAATGTTTTTCTATTTTTTGAATCAAAATTTTGCTCTTTAGAGAAATTGCTCTATACATTTTACACGTCATTTTCTTTCAATTTGCTTCCTCGAACCTTTCTTTTGTCTATTTTTCTGTGACGATGAGTTCGGTAAAAGCGTTATTACATTGTTTCACGCATATCTTGTCAAATTTTTACATAATGTAAATTGTAAAGAAAGAAGAATGGTTGTTCGTTGAACCAGCGGATCTCTGTTTCTGCCTTCTTTATATTTTTACGCTGGTCACGATACACGAGAAATTAGTTTCCCTTCGTGCAGCCTTTTTTATTAAATACATGCATTTAGCTTGTAGTACATGGCAGTGTTATTAATGAATGTTTCACCAGTGAAACTACTGTTTATGTTAGCTTTTTACAGACATGCATAGTCAATCCATCCATTACGTTATATAATACTTGCACTCGTTCGCGTTCGGAATACACTTATATTATGTTACATTATATATTTCGGACATACCTTCGTTAAAATATGTAGAAATAAAAAGACTGTTTAAATGTTGCTGGCATAATATATGTAAATTATGTCCGGTAATATTGCCACAAAGAACAGTTTATCGAATTGTTTATACAGTTCGCAGAGCTCAAATATATCGCCGAGCGTTTGCAACTCGTAATTTGTTACCGAAGAACAAATGCGCCAAGCTCGATAGAAAAATTCTACTTTTGCATTCCATGGGCGGCAATTACACCACCGACGATTTGCGATATTTCCTCGAGCTCGTTATTTTTCTCGTAATCCCGAGAAGTCCACGCACAAACTGAGCAAATTTTCCAGTCGTAATTTTCCAGTCGTGCTAATCTTGGCATTTCTTAATGAATTTGTCTGTGGCCGCCCCGTGTGCGCTCCAATGGGAGGTTTCCTTTTCGATTCGCTCGTCCATTTGTCTTCAAGCTCAGCGTATTCTCGTGAAAGCCCCCGAACCTCGCCAATATTCTTATCATATAGATCATCCGAGCTCTATATGTTCAGGATATTACTGGAATTAACTTATTGCCGAAATGTTTTTGAGGGATGACTAGGAGCGCTGTGATAAGTGATTGTTCGCATTTGCATGTTTTTGGAACGCTGTTAAATTGGCTCTTGTGACTCACGTACTACGAAAATCTCGGATGGTGCTGACCACTTCTTGCCGAGAAATTACGCAAATGTGGTTGTGCTAAACTCATTGGTTTAACACAGCTTGGAAGCAGCGCAATCATGAATTAAACGGTACGTTGAATGTTGAAATGTTTTAACGAGGTATACATGTCACAACTGTTTGGAATTAATATAATTCTCTGTAAAGTATGTTGTCAAACAAAAAAATTTAAAAGACACATATTTATTACATTATATATAGGTGCTTATTTTGAGAGGTTTAAAAAATGAAACAATCTCTCTCTCTCTCTCTCTCTCTTTCTCTCAAAGCTAGCGCTTATATTTGATTCTAAGCAATTATCGTCGAAACAGTAAAATATATAAAAATGTTTTAAATAAAACTTTTATAGCTTCTTATGCATTTTATATAACTGTGTATTTTTAGAATTTTAAAAAATCTAATATTTTTAAAAATACTTTTACTCTTATTATTATTGTTGTGTGAAATTATACTTTCTCAATGAATTTGAAAGATTATAGATGAATAGTGTTAAAATAATAATATTTTACAACAATGTTTTTGTTTATCATAAATTGTTTTATATTTAAGTACATCTGTTTATAAAAATGAGATTTTATTTATATATTTATGAATTAATATATAGATATGTTTAATTAAAAGAAGTGAATGAAGGTTTTTTTTATTTTTTTTAAGTATTAATTCAAAGGTTAATTCATTTATGAGATATACTATAATATCGAGTTACATAACTGTGACACTGTGACCAATGCTATAAACGTATAATTAAGCTAAATATAACATTTCTTGAAATAGCAATAAGTAGAAGGGAAAAAGAATAATTTCCCATTATGCTATCGCTAAGGAGAATTTAATACATCATAGCTTCGGGCAATCTCCGAGTAATGTTCATTATATGCAACCGTATACTCTGTGTCGAGATATATTACATAGAAGAGAATATTATCAGACAAGAAGAATATTTTTCAAACTATTTGCAAACAATTTGCAAATTGCAAAAGTGAATTGAATGTTATTGAATTTGATTAAATTTGTGAATCGTTTTTTGTAATTCAATAGCAATAATATTTTTATTTTCACGATTTTTTTTTGGTTTCTTGTAAGCAGATATTTATGTATTACTCGATACAATTCTGTCTAACTTCAACGTTTCTATTTCGAGAAGGCGTTCCTGTGAAAGAACAAAAGAGGTCATAGAAGTGCGCTCAATATATCAACGAGCTACGTTTCTTTCTTCAAAATTCTGTCTCTTTTTTTTCACCCTCTCTTTCAACGACTATGTTTCAAGATGTGGAAAACCTTTAGGTCAGTATAGGCAAAGAGAATCCACGTACATCCCACGTATAATATCTCAACTTGAAATGTACGCGAAGATATAGCCGATATAGGGAATCAAGAATTCGCCCACGTCTTTATTCAGCAGTTCAGCTTTCATTATGGCAAGTAGTCGCTAGCAGCGCTGTTTGGTCGTTGTTGTGCCGCACACCAAGTTGTTTTTATTATTCTTTCGTAACATGTACCACAGGTGTAGAAGGAATCGAGCGCAATTATGGTATTCATGTATGCTAACCGTAAGGGTCTTATTGGCACATAGAAAAACTTAAGCAGTAGAACTTAAGCAGTAAGAAATCAACGGTATGGATTCGCTACCGCTTAGGGCCATGCTTTAAGTTCTTGACTGTGATTGGCTGATTTGCTTACTGCTTGAGTTTTACTGCTTAAGTTTTTCTATGTGCCACGGCCTTAAACGTTAAGCGAGCGCAAGATAATGACGGACCGATACCGATGGTCGATCGATACCGATCCGTCGCCCAAAATAAATTATAGCGCGCACGCGGCTCCGAAGATTTGTAATTCCGGTTAGTAAACCGAATATAAACGATCGTGAAATGAAACATACAACTAGATAGCCGTGCATGTATATAGCTTAAATTAAAGTTTCGCGCAACAATATACCGTACCGCCTGTCGTCACTGCCACTGCTATACCACCACTGCCATCGCCACTGCCATCGTATGATCCGCGAGTCGCTCTGTACTTTTTTAATCACGACCGCGTTTGGAATTCCGGACGCGGGCCGGGCTGAAAGGAAAATCGACGACTTCATTCCGTCGCATGGCGATCCGTAAATTTTGCCGGGGGCCCTGCAATTTATCGTTCGATTCATTCGCCGTGGGATTCCGGAGCGTTGTGCGGCCGTGGATATAAATAAAAATGTGCCGCGGTAACGGGAAGAAATTTTCATTGTGATCTATAAAGGGCAAAAATTGCTCCGTCAATACCGCAACTACGGAATTAACCTCTGTGACGCGTTTGCTTTTGCGAATTTCTCTGCAGGACATATGTTATTAACTCCGTTCTGCGGGCAAGTGCTATACTGCTAGTTCTTATGTGGGTTGCTATGTAGCTACGCGCTATCGTGCGCGTACTCCGAACCAACGATATTGGTACAATCGCACATTTAAATTTAAACATTGATTAAATCGGTGCGTGCAAATAAAAGGAATATCTATATGCCTGCATGGAATATAGCGGAAATCGCGTTGACTAGCTGTCCCTGCCCAGGATAATGTGTCTTGGTGTAATTCGAGAACGGATTTATGTTCTCATCCCGAAATATAATGCAGTCATATATCACAATTTGATGAAAAAAATAAGTGCTTGTATTCATACTAATTAATGAACAAATATAAATGCAAACGAAATCGAATTTTGTGGCTTTAAAATGAAATAATATAACGCCTTAAATTTCTACAGTTGCTTTTCTTGATATGTGATTATTATATATATCCCTCTTCTAAAATAAACATTTTAATTAAGAGAGTAGTATTTAACATTGCACTATTCACTACTTGTGTTTAAAAAGAAAGCTTAAATATTAACAAGACAATAATTATCAGCAAAAACAACTGTGCATGGACAGCATGAAAAAGAATAGAAAATGGAATGAAATAGAATAGGAAAAAAATAAGATTATCATTGTCACCATCTGTTGACAATGCACACAAAAATAAGAGGCAGTAAATTACCGCTCTGGTCCACGTAATTACTGCAATAAACTTTGGAATTATTTATTAATATTAAATTGTTTAGATGTGTGTTATGTGCGATCAACTCATTATATAAAATCGCATTGCATGCATGATTATATTTAAATACCGTTCGTTTTTGCGAAAGACGTTTAAATAGAATCGACTATAAGCGATGTTTTTCCGGTCTGCTTAAACCATCTTTCTGATGCTGCGAATAATCTTAATACTCTTGAATTGTATCACAAACTGGTTTATATTTATCAGATTAGATCGTAAACCAGGATTTAAATATACATAGCGATTCTATAAAAATAATACTACGAATAATATCAGTTTGTTCTCTTTTTTGCGATGTAATTATGCAATATAATCCGTAATAGGATGTACAGAAAGATTAGACAGGCACGCGTGTACATACGCGTGTGCACAACTGTTCGTGCACATGTTCGTGGATGGAGAAAATTCAGCTAGACGAGAAAGGTGGCGGGTTATATTTTATTCGGCGGTCGTCTCGCAGAATATACGTCTACTTGAGGCACCGCTCACGTACTGTACCAGCTCGGCGGATTTAAGCCGGTGTTACGACGATTCAGAAACCGTTCCCATTCTTGTTCGTAATTATATTTAGTTTCACCGTCGTGAAAAGTTTATCCATGCGGCAGCATTTTCGACGCCGGACAGAAACGAAGAAAGAGAAATTCTTATTGTAAATCTAATTTCTAAGTTTTAACTTTAGATGTTGTAATTTATAATAATTAACGGAACGATAATTTTGTTCAATATGTTTTCCACTTTGTTTCTTTATCCGAAAAATTTACACTGATGAAATCGGTAACTGATATATATGTATTATCGTTTTTTCACTTTGTCGACGTACGTATAGACTGACGTTCTATTGCATTTATTTGCGCGACAGTATGGAAATTGGTATAAAATACACATTTAACCGTTAAATGAAAATAAACTAAAAAGATAAATTACGTGTATAAATTACTGATTTCTGCATTACAACACAAAGCAGCAGTTACTAATACGAATCAGGATTGTAGATATAGTCCAGTCTACATATTCTGATATAATAACTATAATAATATAATAATAATTTTCATTTTGTCGATTGAAATTCATTATAATTATTGTATAATTATAGTAGTTTCAAGTGCGTAAGAGGAAACAGGCGTTTTCTAAAACGCATCTATCTAAATGTGAAGTATAATATGCTGTGTGTAGAATGTATACATACATGATTATTCTTTGTAATTCTACAACCCGACATCGTTACTTTACAAGTAATTCAATAAAATTATCCTACGATCGCTGAATAATTACATACAATAGCACGACAATAGGCGCTTGTGCGAAAGATATCCTGCGATTCGTTGTCGTAGTAATGGATCGATCACTCTCAAATCGGTTTGTCTACTGCGCCGACTGACATTAATTAAAAGTTGCGGAAAATACAAATATCGACTGTTCGTATGCCGCGAAATGAAATATCACCGTTCGTTCCATATTAAGCGACGGCATGTCCATCATCAAAATCGAAGCGGCATTTTTGAATATCGAAAGTCTTTCTGTCGGATTTCTCATTGCTACTTTGTTTTCTATCGACATGGGAAAAAAAAACGATAGCAATATAACTGCAGGTCGACTAAAATATATGTATAGTGAATTAAATTTTGAAAATTATTGAATTGCAAGATACCTTGATAATAATTAACTCGCTGTAGAATAATAAAACCATATTATACTTTGATAAATGTTAAAAATTTCGTTAAAATAAAGTAATTAATTTTAGTGTTGAATTATAAAATAAAATGTATGTTAAACGAATTGTTAATGTATGTTCCTGTTATTTCTCTCGTTGAAAAAGAAAGAGAAAGAGAAGAACGAGGGAAAAGGAGAAAGAAATAGGAAGTAAACATTAAAGAGGTAACTAAAGAAAATAAGATCGAGCTTATTGTTTCACTTATTTATTGGACATACGAAATCAGTTTGAGCAAATATTCGCACATCTTTGGAACGTTTTTCACTCTCCCTTTGTCGAGCTATGTTTTCGCCGCGTAAATTACACTCAAAGTTCTAATTAGCATTTTACTTTTACACGTGCATCACAAAACGAATTTTCGTAGCTGTTACTTTAATAGTCTTTATTATAAATCTCGCAGGCGTTTCTTAGAAAATTATAAAAAATATTAACCCATTCTAATATAAAGATAAAATTCAATTTTTAATGAAATATTAATTCTGTTTTCGCCATCTTATTATTTTTCTTCTTTACATGTTCACCGGTAGAAGGGTATTCTTTGCGCAACGAAAAGTTACAGTCTTCACGCGAGCGCACTTCATATATTGCAGAGCTCTGGGAGTGCTTAGCATCGGGGAACAGTAATTTTTCTAAGTCTTAGAATCCTCTCAGTAGTACTTTTGGTGAAAATTTCACACCAGTCCGTACAATAGTATGGGCAATTGTTAACAAAGTATTAAAAATGTACAATATTTTATATTTTATTTAAAAGGCCTGTTCCATTAACGTATACCAAAAAATAATTTGTAACAATTTGAAATTTTTAAATAAAGTTTTCTCTGGATTTATATTTAACAAAAGAATTTTGTTTTGCTTGCAAAAATTTAGATATTGCTCTACATTTTCTTTCTTAGAAACGAATAAAGCTATATATGTAGCTGTTTCCACGAATAGCGAACAATATTATAATAACTTATTATTGTGACAAATTTGGCAAGTTTTGCCATAATATGGTCGTATCTGGTTAGGCACATTTAATAACACACAAAAGCATAACTGGATTTAACACATCTAGAATTGCATATAATCTGTTGTCAGATTATAATTAAACGGTGACAGTAGGTTGGAGAAATAATGCTGCCATCTATCCTCCTTAATTTTCACGTAGTGACAGCGGAACAAGACAGTTCCAGCGACGGAGCTTCCGTTCGCCCAGAGGGAGCGAGTTTCCGAGTTTGAAACCAAGTTAGTGTAGAAAACTTTTGACGCCTTTGATAAATATGGAAATTAGAAAACCTTGGGTTAACTAGGGTTATCTAAAAAAAAAGAAAAATACACACCAAGAACGATGGAGATCGTGGCATGCGATTTCTACCATCACAAAATTCAAAGTAGGTGTTTTTTGTTTCGCATAAATTGTCCTCTTATAATTTACACACACACGTGCGCGCGCGCGCGCGCCAATACTTGTTTACGCGCACATTTAATACTTAATATTTATTTATTCAGATGTAATGAGACACACAGACAAAAAATATACGTGCAAACGAGAAGCTGATGAAGGTTGGAAAAAAATTATATGTTTCGTGTAAGTATAAGCTTACTACAAAACGTCAATTTTCGCACAAGTCTAGAAACGGCATCATTATTACTCATTTTAATTATGTTCTGTATATATAGTTTGTCATTTGGAAACATTTTTATTCCACTCTAGATCACCCAACGATCCGTCGCCTTCGCCGTTTCGGTTCAAGAGTGAAGCGTGTCTTGCACACGCGATATGATGCATGGATATTACCTCTATTCGCTTACTTTTTTAATATGCTTTTCGCGACTCTGGGTCGAGGATGTATTCAGAAGTCAGCAGGCAGAGAGATCTGGTTTTGGCTCGCTCGTGAATGTCAAATAGACGCCCGATGACTCTCTCTCTCCACACCTCATCGATCAATCGTGCTACTTTCGATATTTTTTTCACAGTTCGCACGGAAATTAACATTGCCGTAATCGGACCGCGTCTGCATAAACGATTTTCAGTTTGAACTAAATCAGTTCTCCGCCGCTGGATACGATAATTGGCGAAATTTGGTCGCCCGCCAATCGTATCGCTTCGAGGATTCAATTAACCTGGACGAAATGAAGTCCGCTGGAAAAGTCCGGGATCGTGGTCGGCTTTATAGTGGGAGACGAACTTTCGTATTTAGGTCAGAGACCTAGACTGACGAAAACTTGAAATTAATTGATGCAGGCAGACGGGAAAATATTCGCGATGCGCGAGAGAAAATGCCGGTGGAGAGAAACGGTGGAGAATATTCTATATAAGAGAACGGCAAAGTTTCTCAATTATTGACTCTTTACAGTATTTTGCTTCTATTTGTTATTCTTTTTAAGAATTGAACTTATTTCTAAGTTACATAAAACAATTTCCTAACAAATTATTGCTCTTATTAATAATGTTACAAAGTTTATTTGAACATTAAAAAGAGAATGAGTCAGAGAAATAGATAACAATATTGAAAATATAATTTAGTCGACACATATATCACAATAATACGTTCCCATAATCCAAATATAATCCTATTTATATTAAATATAATCCTACTAAATATAATCCTATTTATATTATTAAATATGGATAATGCAGAAAATTAGTTTGCAATATATTTTTTAATTGTCTTAATGTAAACAATACATGTTTAATTATTTATATTATTTAAATCAAACACACATCTTTGCGCTTTTCAATCTGAATTATTGTATATAATATACTAATATGTCATTAAGTCGAATTTAGAAATGTTATTAGATAGTTCGCAGCAGGTAGTTGCGAGTCGGTCGATTATTTGTATTTTCTCCGAGTGCATCAATCGTCGATCTGATTTGGCTATTCGATTTGGACATAAAGTTAGCTTTAGAATTTGTTCATTAATCTTAGCTGTTGATTTGAATCCGGTGAATGTGATCTATACAACATTCTTTTGGATAGAGGATCCCTATTGCAGCTTTCGCGCGTATGTATATTCGAACTTTTGTTTGTGCACAAAGTTACGAAAAAAGCAACGTATAATTTGAATTATCTACGAGTATTAAAACGAGAAATATATGACGTACTAAATAGCGATGCGTGACAAACAAAGTGAAACGTTTTCAACTTATACATTTTTGCGTACCTATATAAGGTTAAACCAGGTTTTATTTACATTTATGCCTTTTTATGAGTAAAATAAATATTTTTTGTTCATTGTTTAATTCCGAGTTACGTGTAAATTGAATTTGTATTTTATTACGCAGGAAAAGGAATACATTATTAAATGGAAAATCGAAAATCTAGAAACTACGTCAAAAAGCAGTAATTAAAATTATATAATTTTATATAATCTTATAATATTTTAACAGTCATCACGATTATACAAAATATAATTAACAATTTATTAAATAAGCTTATAAAATAACTTTCTGTATAATTTTAAGTAAAATTAATTTAAATGCAATAACTGAAGTGTAATAATACGTATTAATTGCAAGAGAAAGTACGCTATTGTTTTAGTTCGGAAAGCAATCAGTTGTCATTGTCGATGTGAACCATAAAATCTTATGTATATTTTATGCCCAACGCGAAATAATTTGCGTAAATTGTTTGTTGACAATGCGTATTTTTTGCCGTAACTTGAGTCATTGTCAAAGAACAGATCTATGATCGCTATCGCTAACAAATAACTAACGAAAATGGAGTTCTCACGGCAATTCGACATCATATGGCGAGTGCTTCCGACACTAGACGAGCGTTATTTTCACGTAAATTATTCAAATTACGAAGTTTGCATCTACGCACTGATTCATTCAAATTCACCATCTACCATTTAATTTTTTTAATTCCGCAGTTTATATATTATTATATATATGTATAAAGTATAATAATTTTTGAAATTTTATAATGCATGCCAAAACAAAGATAAATCAGTTCACACTTGATTTTTCACGTAAGCACAAACGCGCACGCCTCTACATGCAGAATAGTAGGAATATTAAAGATCTATGAGGATATACGAATACAATGTACACTGCGAAAGAGCATGAACATATAGATATAAATATGCAGTGATTGTATTTCACAAACAGTTAGATTTTTGATGTACTAATAGCATGATGAATATGGGCAAATATATGAAGATGTATTGATGTACGTGCACGTAATATGTGCTTTATGTATTTGCAAAAGAAAAAGTAGATATGAAATATGTGGAAAAGAGAGCAAAAGATAAAAACAATAATTTTACATTTATATATAACAAATTGTAAAGTACGACACTGCTTACATAGATATTTTTTCCTTTAGACATATCTAGGATAATTGTATTTATCTCTTCTGGTATACGTATAAGGAAAAAGTAGTAGAAGTTTGTAATATGAAAAGTATAAATATGTAATTATATTTAAAATATTATTTAATTTTGGAAGAGAGGGGATGAAAGAGAGAGAATGAGAGAAAAAGAATACTGAATACATTCACTCAGAGGTGGGCAAAACAAGAAAAGATTTTATTACTTAATGTCGATTGTATATAAGCACTATAAGCAAATAATAATTAATTTTAACCGTCATAAGAGATAATTTATCGCTTGTGTTAGGCTGTTTACATAAGAGAATTTGTACATATATAAATGTGATTTTTTAAATAAAAAATATAGCATTA
The DNA here is from genome assembly GCF_048541705.1 of Temnothorax americanus. NCBI lineage: Eukaryota > Metazoa > Arthropoda > Insecta > Hymenoptera > Formicidae > Temnothorax > Temnothorax americanus. The sequence continues at coordinate 8,206,344 of NW_027509442.1, forward strand.
TCTTTCTTATACTTTTTTTTATGGTTTATTTCTTTTTGAAATTCAGCAGTATTTATTTTGGAGGATCACACAATTAAAGGATTATATCAAAATTTAAACCGTATAAATACATTAAAAGATGTCAAAGTTGAAAAAACATAATTTATTGTATATAAATAATTTTGTATATTTTTTGTATATCTTTTATATATATACAAATACTTATATATTTTTTTATGTTATTTTTCGAAGAGGAGAAAGGCAATTAAACTGTGCTCAAAAATTTTTCTAATACTCGAAAAATCGTCAGTACAGAGATATAAGCGAAATATAAGCGAAAAAAGTATTAAATATAAAGTACGAGTTGTACAACATTGTACAACATTGTTAATTATTCAATATAAGCTGGGGGGGAGGGTTAAGGAATTTTCAGCACTTTCCTGTTACTAATATTTTATCGGTTAGCTGCAAGCCGATGAGAACTTTTCATCGCCGCCATTTCCCGAGAACTAACTTTTTGGCAGTGAAAGATGGCTCTGTTCGTAGAAAATACGATGATCACGAGACACTTGGGAAATCGAGGAAACAATTTTCTGCTTTTTTGGAGTAAAATAAATCATAGAATAGAATAACCAATGCAATTAAATGTTCCGGGTATTATTAATCAGTTTTTAAGTTTAGATTTGGGTTAAAACTTCGATTAGTAATTTAACAACTATTTTTAGATGAAATATGTAAAGTGTAATAAAACTCTAATAATATTATAGGTCTTTGGTTAATAATGTAATTAAGCAATAACATATTTTTTAATAAACTTATATTCTGAATTATGATTTGGAAAATCTTCAATCAATAGGTTTTTAATGTCAATATGGGTTTAACAAAATTACTCTCCTTTTTACGTGAAAATTGACAACATAATATATAAAAAAAAACACAAATCTCTATATTATGTTATGATTATCAAGGGCGAAAATCCACGATGTGAGTGCATTGAAAGACCTTCGGTGCATTTTGAAATTGTTTATTTTCAGATAAGTTGGGTTGGATGCAAAGTTCGCGCAAAAATATGCGGAAACTGGAGAGACATGCAAACTTTGTTATTAGTGACAACGGACACATTAATGAAACGATGCTTTCGTGAAGTTGACAGGATCGGGACATTTTCCTTTTCTTTCCCAAGTTAATGGTTAATTGTGATCAAGGTCATCAACAAACGAAAACAAAAAGTTTGCTTCTAGAAAGTTTGAGAGAAAATCAAGACAACTCAATCAAAAGATGTGTAGAGGAGTATGGATAAAAGATCAAAGTCAGATTATCGGCATATATAACGTTTGGAAAAATTTACATATAGCCACAGTGTTTTCAATCAATATCGAGATAATCAAAAGTTTACATTTATAAATGCATTAGAAATATATTGCAGAAATATGAACAGAAGCGTATGTATACGATGTCTTGAGCCGAGAAGAGGATGAAGACTATGGGAAGAGCAAACTGTTTTACACTGCCATCCTGAAAAGTACTCTTATAAAGGACAAAGTGAGATTGAAGAAAAGAGGATAACTCCCTTCCGTATGTAACGACATTGTTCGAAACACCAAAGTGTTTACGGAAGAGTGCGTGGAGAAACAAGAAAGAGAAACGCTTTACCACTACAATCTCGTTTTGTCGTGAAGCAAAGCGAGTGAATCAACAACTGCGTCAAAGAATATTAGTAGATTTGACGACTGTCTCTTATTAATTATTTTCTATTATGCTCTTTATTGAATAACATCATATGAATGTTATTTACTATCAATTATCTCATAATTGTTATTTTTGAGGTAAAATACACTAGAATATTTAATTATTAAAGAATTGGTAACTACCTCCCTCCCGTTCTAAGCGATAAACAAATAATATTTCAAAAAATAAAAAAGTTCAAAGTTTGCCCAAAGAAACAAAGATTTCCCAGAAAATTGGAAACATTGGTAGCAAGATTAAAGTTTATATGCCTCGAATTGAATTAGCACAAGTAAAAAGGCACAAAAACTGCGGTGGCAGCGTTCAAGTTAGCGTTTAGATCTTTTCGACAACGTCGCTCACTAAGTCGCCACAGTGTGTGGATTAGGGCGAATCCTCGGCTACATCGGCGGACGACCGTCGGTGGGGGCCACCAACATGTCGCAGTCCGGGTCAGGTGGACTGAGCGATGCTCAAGGACAGAACCAGGCTGGACAAACAACGGATAGTCAACAGACAACTTGCCAAAACGGTCGTGCTGAATCACTCGCTGAGCCGACGAAGCAGGACTTAACCAACGGTTTCGAGAATCGAACGATGGATTACGAAAGATTTACCCAAGAAAGGACACAGCATACCTCAGTTGCCGGGCAAGTTCAGGATCAGCAGCCGCAATCGCTTTCACAGCAGCAACAACAACAACAGCAACTTGCTCATCCAATAGCGCAGTATCCATCGGGAAGGAGGCAATCCGTAGGATTACCAGAAGATAAACATCCTTCGACGGGTCAACTACCACCCCCGCAATACGGTCAAGACAAAGGCAACGCGGACAGAGCTCAGCACGTGTCTCAGACCAGCACTCAGACAGTGCCGGTACAAGTGCAACCACAATTTGCACCAGATTATGATCAAAATCAATATTCACAGATACGAGGACAATTTGAGGTCAGGTCACAGATTTACCCGCAAACGCAATATTCCGATAGAGCTGGTTATGTGACGAGAGATGTCACTTATCGCGACCCGAATCTCTATGGTCAAAGCGGTACGACTAATCCAATGTTCACAGGGCAGGGTCAATACGTAACGGTTCAACATGGCACACAGATACCTTCGCAATCCGCTAGTCCGCAACCACCTTATTACTCGGGTGTAGTCGTGCCACAGCCACCAAGTAGTTACGCTCAATTCGGTACTCAGCCACAATACCCTTACAGTCAATATCCGCAAACGGTCATGAACGCCGTACCGTACAATCCGCACGCCGGTATCTACCCAGCTCAGCAATACTCCGGTCAACAGTCGCCGAATCCGCAGAGGTTTTCACAAGAAATCAGCCAGTATCAGACGCAACCGATCATTCAACCGATAGCTCAGAACGTAACCCACGGAATCGCTATCCAAACGACGGAGCGGCCTTGCCGAGGACCGAAACCGATGGTGCCGCCTCGTGGTAATTCCAAAATCACCACCCATGACCCTGGACACAGAAAATCTGCCAGCGTCGATGTGCCGGCATTGCAAAAGGCAAAATATGAGTCAAACCCGACTGCTCAACAAGATTCGATTCATCGTAGCGATGGCGCCATTATTATGACGGGCGCGCCAATTGGCCCGGACGGTCCAGAAAGAAGATACTTAACCACGATTAATCAAAATCCTAGAACGAGACAGGACGGTTTATATGTGGACACTAACGGTGAACAGTCAGGCAGAGAGAAATTGGTCGACACAATTGCCACTGAATGCGGTTTGTACGTGTCCAGATCGGAGCACAGGAAATCCGTATCTGTCGATGTGACTACCAGCTTTCAAAGACGTAATGATACAATAACTTTTACGTTTCCTGGTGACGGCAATCAAGAGATTGTGTCGGGAAGGAAAACTACCACTGTGGTAGACGCGAAGAGAATCGAGACTAATCAAATGTTCCCTGCTGAGCAAAGAAGACTAGATGCTAGTCTGCGTGTATCGCCAATGGCGTTCGATACGAGACAAGAAAATAGAAAGAACATAGGGACCGATAGAAAGCCCGAATGGGGTAATGTGAGTCCGAATCAAAGGAATGTCATCCCTCCTGAGAATAGACGCTCGGATTATTTCGAAGAGCATCGAAGATCACCCATGAATTTGGAAGGAAAGAGAATGGAAGATGTAAGGAGATCGCCTATGCCGTTTATGCCGATTCGCGAAACGTCTGTTGATCGCGCCGGACAGAAAAGTCCTTCTTTTGTTAGCCAAAACTTTGAGAAGACTAGACAGGAGCTAGCGATCTGGGCAGAGCAACGTCAACGGCAAGAACACGAAAGAACTATGATTCAAGGTCCGATATTTACGACAAGCCCTCGTTCTCGTAACCCGTCAGAGGAAAGGAGAGATATCAGATCGATTCATCCGCCGGACGATCGGAAAGAATCCAGAATGTCTCAATCGGCCTTTCAACCACTTCCAAATATTAGTCAGAGCACTATAATGGAGCAACGACGACACTTGAGACACGTTAGCGCCGATCTGACAAAACATATGGAACTCTCGAGGAAGGATTTTGATGAGCAACCCATTACAGGTTCCGTAGTGAATCTTGGCTCGGTAGTCAGTACCGCTTCATCGCAGAGAGCCAGTCCAAATCTTTGTCATCAGTATCCAGCTCTCAGCGAGGCAAAATTGGACACGAAGACTGTGTTGACTGTGGTAACTGATTTTGGCGAGACGACTGCTAACAAACCAATTGATCAAATCGATCACATAATCCATAGTCACCGTAAAAGTCACAATACCTCATCTAATTTGCTCACTCATAGTAAGAGCCAAACGGAGAACTTACAGAATACATTGGAAAATCAGAGTGAGAAAACAGACTCTCTTCACGCTCAACAACAGCAGTTACAGAATCAACAGAGTCTCGATTTAATCTCCGAAAAGCTAAGCCAGTTCGAGCGTCAGCAGAGCGACCTGCAAGCCAAGTTGCAATGTCTTCAAAATCAGAATCAGATTCTGGATAAAGTGGCGCAATTTCAGCATCAACAGAATGACCTGCAAGCTCGTTTACACAGTTTGCAGAATCAAGGTCAGTTGAATGATAAGACTCATAAGACATCCGGCGATTTTGCGCAACTTCCGTTAACAAGCGATACTCATCAGGGTCAAGGAAGCTCTCTTTCGAATCATCAAGAACAGTCATCAGATAAATCTTGCTCGGCTCATCAACTAGTACACGGCCTTCATCAAACGCTTCTGACTACGTACCCGCAGAACGCCATCCTTCAAACTTGCCAATCGTCCGTGTGCGAGAAACTGACGTCTCGCGTGCAACACGACATTTCCGATCCGAATTCCATTCAGATACCGAACATGTCGCAAATGCCGTTACCATGCCTTCCGCAATTCGATCGTGCCGATGTGTCGCGTACTTCGTTTTCCCAGTTTCACCGACTTCAGTGCCAGATCGAGAGTCACGAGAGTGCTTCAGCAACGAGTGCCAGTCTACCTGCCAGTTCGTTCACTGGTACACTGAAGAAAATACCACCGGAGAAACCACCACGGACGTCCTTGATAGTGCAGTCACCAGAAGCCGAGGTAATTTGAGAAATAAAAATAATTTCATATTTGTGTGTTAACTGTTCTCGTCGATTATCGAACTTTTTTTTTTTTAATGTAATGCGAAACGTGTAAGTATGATTTTCCAAACTTAAATGAGAAAATAATTACGGGTTTATATATATTGATTATTTTATATTAACACATTAGGCATAAAACATGATCGGAATCTTGCTAATTGAAATCGCAAATTTTAATCAAAGTGTAAATAGCGATCCGTTTTAACATCTCTAATGCTTCTGCACTATTATAGTTAGAGTCAAAGTCTTTGAGCGAATTGTAAAGTAAAAACTCCCTTTATATTATCCAGAATGTTGGAGAATACAAGCTTGGTTTGTGGCCGAGGAGATTGCGGTGATGGCAACGGATGGTGGAGGATAGAGATCTCCACTTGCAGTTTTTGTCACGGCAGCCGAGTAGAATAAACTTGTTAGATATCAGACCTGATGTTGTCTTTGAAAACTTTATTACGAGTCCTATATACTTTTCGCTCTATTTTCCGTATCTGGTTTGTATTCTCGACATTTCTGTCACAATTATAAAACTCAACACATCAACATCGTCCGACGGTATAATGTTACTCGGTCAATCGCAAATATGTTTCGAATAGTGAGAATGGCAGATTTTCTCATTTTATTCACGGGACGTACATACATACAAATTCTTTTTATAAACTTTAGTGTTATTGTTTATCGATAAAAAAATAGGTTTAAAATAAGGTTTTTATTGATCATTGCTATAAAATAGTACTTTTTAAAATAATTAATTAAAAAGAAATATGCCTAGAGAACAAATTATTTTTATATTATAAACACACAAATGAAAAACTAGTTAGAATAATTATATTTTATAAAATTTGATTGTAATTTATTTGTCTGCTATTATATTACTAATTGCATTATACTAGCAACCATAAAAGAACATCAAAACGCAATTAGACTTCTGTCCCCTCCCTTCTCCTACCAACCACTGCCTCTCGGTCGATTACTAGATATAAAGGTACACCTGTCGAGGAGCAATTGAGTATCAGATTGCTTTTCCCTGATGAAGTGAACTGAAATGTTCATGAAACGTCGGAATCAAATAAAAAATTCATGCGCTTTCAACCCGGAAACTAAACATTAAAACTTATTCCCATACAATATATATATATATATATATTATTTGAATAATGACACAAGTACGTATAGTAATAATAGACGTTATAATGCACCTATATAAAAGTCTCATTTTAGGATGTGATTTGATTGTCTTTTTTTACTCTCGATTGCTGCCAACCGAAGGCGAAGGTTGACGGAAACGGATTTCACCGAAATCGAATCGTTGTTATACCTTATTATTTGTTTTCTTTAGTGAATGATATAATTATTTACTGGAATCTTACAGAAATAATTTGTGGAGTCTTGAGAAACGGACAATTTTATTTTTTGAATGATATTATTTTTAATAAGAACAGAATTTTTTTTAAATAAATGTATTAATACCAATCACCAAAATACGAGCAATACAAGATGTTACCACACACACATTAAGTTATTCTGTAGTTTATTGTCCACAATAATAGACAAACATTATGAACCTTTCGACTGATGTATTAAGTCCTCAGCACAATAATTTAAACAAAGAATATGACAATTTAAACTATAAACTATAAACTAAACAATATAATATAAAAAAGAATAAAAAGGAAATTAAACAAAGTTAACATAAAATAAAAATGAATAAAGATATAACTTTATGGATTAAATACGAATAATGATTAAATGTAAAATACGAATCGTAAATAAAATCGATAAGCGGCTGTGGCAAAGGTCAGAGACATTGTCGCGATTATAAAATTTAGATATATATTTTAAACGAATTTAAAATAAAACAAAACCTTTATGTTATTTTTGTTATTTTATTTTAGTGTAGTTATTTTTTAGTTTAACAAGTAAATTGCAGGAAATTCACAACTTACAATTAGTAAATAATACGCAATAATAAATTTTTGTTAATTTCTGTGTTATCTAATTGCTTATTTTAATGCAAACAAGTATTATGATTCTAAAGTTCTACCATTTTCGCAAACGGATAGCCATTTTTCTCAGGTAATATCAAGTATGCGTGTATTGAGGTATTCTCTCTCTATCTCGAAAATTCTTTCCATACCTTCATTTCTGTCTAACATTCCACCTCACCGTACTTTCCTTCCACGTACGTGTAGGATGTCAGTGCTCCCTGCTTTCGACCAACGAATGGAAATTCTATACGGTTTGATACATTCATCTCTCGACCAAGCTCGATTCTATGAAAACATCGTTATCGAGAGGTGGGTTTTTCAAAAACTGTTTCTTCCAGAAATTTATTTACACAGACTCGTTTCATTCGTTGACATATAAATCTGGTTTTACTATTCGTCGAATAACACATATCATGTTTGTATTTCAATGTATTTTACGAAATCACATAAAATTGTATGCTTGAAACATTCAATTATCAAAAAATTTATTACAGAAACTTTCACACTTATTTTTCTTTACAATTGAAATTGCCTAAACTAATGTAATTTAAAAAAAATTATGAAAGAATAATTACTTCTTAAAAACAAAATTCGATGAAATGTAGGTATAAATTATTTCGTATGCGGAGATTCAATAAAGAGACATGAAGGTTTTTGGTAACAAAAAAAGAATATTTCATGTTAAAAACTTGATGATTAAACGAACTTTAATCGTACCAAAATTGAAACGGACAGAATAGTTCTGCCACGCCCTAAACTTGTACTTTTTAAATTAAGGATCAAATTAAATGGAGAAGTGTTATGAACAACGGTTCATCATGAATTAAATATGAAGTAGTAATCTCACGTGTCGTGTACAATGCTGAAGCGATGTTGTAGGAATAAAAATAGTGTTTGGAGCGCAGAAGATAAAAGGACAAAAAAAATCAACCGAAAACCAACAATGAACACTCTCCCTGTACTTAAAAACGAAACGCTTCGATATTCCCTTTATAACGTACTCCCCTTTACGATAGTATTATTCGGGACTTTATGAGCACCTATACGAATTGGCTAACATGTATCCTCTGTTTATCTCGGCTCGTGATTAAAAAAATCGGGGACAGGCGCAGCGAATTGTTAAATTACATGATTTTAAAGTGTGTCAGCTACGTATAATAATTACAGCTCTGCAACCGTGTTCTAAAATACCTTTTTTTCTTGAAAATGCTGTTTCTTGTAGAGAGAGAGCATGTTGCGGTAAGCGAAAAATTACTCGGCGTGGAATCAAATGGGATCAATGTTCTCGATGGATTGTTGTAATTTCTGAAATTTGTACAAAAATCTTGGCGTAACGATCACTCGATAACCGGAAAATTTATCCTTCCAACATGCGCAGCTATAGAGTTTCTTGAAATTTTGAACTTGCGATGCATGTCACTCGAAACGAGCAGAAATTTCGACAAGAGTCAAACTCTGTTCTGGTAGATACGCGTTTTCGTCATTTTCGCCAGTGCGTATAATACCCGTAAACTTCTTTCTGTAAAACTCCAGCGTCAAATTTTTTCGTTTTTTTTGCGCGGACCGGTCTTGTTGTGCTTTTGTTTTACTGGCGCGCGATCTCTACATATACCGATCGGTTGCGCGAGCTTTTACAATTCCGCAGTTATTTACTAGCGGAGTTTCCGCGAAATTCCAAGCGTAACTTTTCATCGCCACTTAGCACAGTGCTTTATAAATTGAGACAAACGAGAGAGAGAGCGAGAGCGAGAGCGAGAGAGAGAAAGACATGCTTTTAATCTATATATCCGTAACCAAACATTTTAATTGACTGTTTATTTTATTGCGATTACAAAATCTCAGGTTACAAAATCGAACGTTTCCATGTACGCGGATTACAGTGTGGATTTCTTTCCTGCGCAATTTTACGCGAACGGCTAACCAAATAATTCGGACCCTCATATCATAATTGATATGCAATCTGATATACGCGACTTTATAATCTTTCGAGCACTACCAGCTTTGTCTTGTTATCGAGGTTTTATTTCAAAATGTGTGTTTTAGGAACAGGCGCGCGCACGCAATCGTAACCCCGATGGCAATTTCATAAGAAAGTATTTCTCGCTAATAATGCTCGCTATACTGAAACTCTTTTCTTCGTAACATAATTTCAATGACCTTTATGAAAGACTATTTTTGAAACCGAAAGACTATTATAATTTTAAAACTGTGAAATCTCTAGTAGGATCAAATATTACGGAAATATCCTAGTTTTTAATTCATTATCGTTTTTGAACCAGAATACATAAGTCTACGTTAACATGTAGAAAATGCTCGTTAAGTAAAGGTATTACGGATGAGAGTTAAGCAGATTTAATACGACGTACGTATACAAGGATAAAGCTTGGCGTACCTACTATACGAGGTGGTAAAAGAGAAAGTAATAACACATCATGAAGTGTTATATTGATATGAATATATTTTGTAATAAATTAAGATAATTACAACGCAACTGCAATTGTATATACTCTCGCGTAATGAAAACTGAATATAGTATTATTAGTCGAAAATATTCAAAACAAATGAGTTGATTTTTGTTTACATCAATATTATCACAGTTGATATGAAATGCAATTTAATTTAATTATAAAATAATAACCCAAAAGTTAAAAAGCGATAGTATATGTATCTGTTTGCTACAAATTGAAAATCCAAATAATGCAGAAATGTAGTAAATTTCAGAGTTGTATCGTCAGAAAATCGCTGAATGTAATATTATTGTTAATATTATTACTGTTAGTATTGTTATTATAAATTATCATTATTGATATGATCAAAATGTTTCAATTTCCGGATATTATGTTAAGCAGAAAATAAAATACGCGACCGTGAATTAATCAATTCGTACACATTTGAAAATATACATGCAGATTGACATATATATTATTATATTCAACAAATCGCGGATGTTTTAAATTTTACAATCATCACATCGCGATAAAATATCATGTTTTTTGTTCGTCACGTATTAATTATTGCAATCAACGATATTATAGTTACAATCATTCGCGTTCATCGGCAAATTTGTTTTCTGCGTAGTACGCTCATGGGAAATCGACGATATCGCCAGAAACGAATGGTATAACGAAAACGCTAATTACAATTGCGGAACCGCAGTCCGAAACAGCAGCTTGGCATGTGCAATCGCGAGCATCGAAGCACGTAATGGATTAGTCAGGATTAAAATTTGATCAAAACCAAGGCCAAGCCGATTTGCGCGAGGATAATTAACCGTGTGTCTATTGTCTTTTATGAACAATAATAATCATCCTCATTATTTTCTCAATTTCCTTTCAAAGTTTTTGATTCTCGTGAGTCTTTTCTACTTTTGCGAGAGGTGATAATAATGTATGATTTATTCTTGTAACGTATATCGAGGTAAATAAAACTTTCTGTGTAACTGTTTTGAAAACATTGATGTATCAACTTTTGTACCATTTTACTAATTGATTTAATCGTACGAGTCAAAAGTATGAGAATAGAGAAATAAAATAGTCTTAATACATAGGTATATAGTAAGATAAATGGATGGAACAGATAGATTGAAATTACATAGTTTTATTATATCGGTTTAGTGACCGAAGTGCAGTTTGGGTCGTGGAGATATATGTACATATTAAGGATATACATATAATATTAATTGAGAATTGATTGCTTTCTTGCCGTTATACAATGCGCACGTTTAGCGAATTTTTCAATTATTAGATGGATTATTTCTATTTAGTTTTCACAATGAAAGATCTAATTACTGGAAAATTATTGCTTGCCAATGTTTATGATTTTTTTATTTCGCTGCAGAATTTTGATTATACATATACATATGTATTAATATACCATGTACAATTAAAATACGAAATTAAATCGTATTATCGTTTTATATTAAGTTATGTTTTTTATAAAAGTTAAAATAATTAAAATAAGAGGACGAAATGTGCAAAATGTGAGATAGACAGAGCGAATCGTGTTAAGCTAAAGAACTAGACGAATTGATATTAAACAACATACGAGTGCGTGTGAACACGTCTCTCTTGTCCAGAATCAAATATTATCCGCTTTCTGCAACCGCCTAAAGCGCAAGCTGTAACTGAATAATTATCCGAATGGCACATCGGAGACGTCAGAGGCTTCCTCCGCGAAATGGAATTTCCGTTTCCTTTGTACGTGACCCGCCAATGGATTTTCCCGAGAGTTCTGATACCCATAGCTCTCGTGCCACATTTCATTCTGATTGATTTGTTTTCAATTCGAACGCTCCTGGCGCTGGCTCAAGACTAAATTAATCCTAGTAACGATATAGCCTAACCAATTCTTGTCTATCAACCAATCGGCAACGGATTTCACCTGGAGCTAATATCGAAGAAATATATGACCTTAGGATTTTGTTAGATGAATCTATCGCTGGTGATATATAGAACGGTATATATAAAGACATTAATCATATTTATAACATAATTGAATTAATGCCACAGTTCTATCAATTAATACTGTATCAGGAATAATCAGTGCTAAAATAATATAGCGAGAGATGTACAATTTTTAAATATGTATTAAAATATACACTAAAGATGTATTTTAGATGTTTTTTTTTGGACAACTTTGTATACTTTTCTCTGTTCCACTAATATTTTATGATTATATGCTCTTTACTCTTTAAACATTATCATTATTTGTTCAATTTAATGGTATAATTTACTTGCTCTGCAAGCTCATTAAATGCATCTAATCTGTGTATTTTTCTTCTATGAAATGTGGTTAATATATGCTCAGATTCAGTTCACTGTTAAATGCGTCGGTGAAAAAAGCATTGCGTGCGAAACTGTCACATAATCTGGGACGCGTTCGAACAGAAAATAATTATACGGCATATCAAGTATCGGCAGATCGACTTAATGCCATTACGAGTTAATAGACCGCGATGCCGATAAATTCGCCGGTAAACGCCCGTCGAAACTTCTCGCACGAGGCGGAGACTGGCGAGAAGAAAAAGTTCGGTCAACGGAACTCGATGCAAGATGGTGTTTGGCTGCACCGACGCGCTTTCTTTAGGCGGCTGCGATTTTTCATTCAAGTTTCCGTCTTATTGTTTGTCCCCTTTTCATTCCTTCGCGGCTTTATCTTTTCCTTTGTTTATTCGACTTTATGGTGCTTTCGATGTGAGTCGCATCTCGACAGTCAAGTAGTGGGAAAAAGAAAGGGGTGAAAGCAAAATGACGGGAAACATTGGTGAACGAAAAGAATTCAATTGAAAAAAAAACGGGTAGGTTAAGAAAACTGGATAATTCACAATTACTCGAAGTAGGTCGCGTTATTTTAGAATATCTTATATCCGTGGCGTGGCGTGAAGTAAGCGTAATAGAAAATTTGGAGCAATTACGAATACAGTAATAGTGACTAACGACACTGCCAAATTCACCAACCATCGTCGATGCTTAGCTTACATCGCAACTCGCCAAGCTTAATTATTTTCTCTCGTAAATTTTGCCGTTCACATATTTTCCATCTCAGGAAATTTAAGACGCGCGTAAGCTTGATTGCGTAATTTTTACGATGGAATAGCTACACGAGCATCGACTAGAAAGATTCAAATTTTCCTTGTGCCTAACGTGAGACGAAACCTGGCGAATATTTGGCTGTGTAATTTGCGCTCGTCGGTCGCTTATATTACGTGATAAAATGTAAATGACGGTTTAAATTGGGCAGCGGTTCCAAGTGGAAATGTAACCGGGGGAAGTACTCAAGTCCGGTTCCGTCGGCGTTCTCAGTTTACGAGGCAATTTTCGAGATTCAGTGCAGAGCGCAGCGACCAGCAAAATTCGTGAACGTCGTAGCTATAAGGGCGACGCAGTTGTCGCGGTTTCGCCGATTGCAATTGCGGGACCAAAGAGTAAGGCCCCGCCACTCATGCTGCATTGCAGCATTGGATCGCAGAAATTGAACTAATTGCCAAGCGTAATTATCCGGAATTAATCGAGATAAACCGCTTAATTTTCACATCTCGTACAAAGCTCGTTCGTTTCTCAGTATATCTGTTAGCTGATTTTGGACAAGCGAAATGCCGCTAAATGCACGCTAATTATCATCAGCGTAGCATCGAAGCGTCGAAATTGAAGGGATGAAATGTCCTCGTTTCTGCTCCGAACGCTGTAGAAAATTGCAATTTGAAGACATTTAAATGCAAACTTGATGTAATCAACGTATCTAAGTACAGATTTACAGATTATGTTTAGGATTTCTTGGAGAGTGCAAAAAAAGTTAAAAAGAATTAGTAAATATTAAATTCTTGAATAATATCTTGGACCTGTAAGTTTCCGCACTAACTTATTTTTATAATTAGAGTATATTTTCTTAACAAAGAATACACGCATATATACCCCGCGCAGATTATAAACAAGATTAAATAAACCCATATGAGCCATATTAACACATTAAAAAAAATATTATATATATATATTTATTTTTTATTCTAAACTAAAATCGCGTGCAAAAAAATAACCACGAGAGGATTTTACAAAAATCGAGGGATGAGTGCTTTGTGCTGTTTTAGTGAACATCTGTGATGAAAAATATGAAATAGTACGTTGCAAATACAGCGCCAATCAACACGAATAAAAATGCACATCGACTCCGAAAACAGTTTAATCAACATCGGAATATATGGCGAGTGCGATGGCTTAACTAAATCGGTGCGAGATACGTGACTTTGTTTTGGCCGTTTTGTCATTTTGCTGGGATAAGTTCTTAACGTGAAATTATTTCGTCTGGTCCGTTTTATAGTCATTGTTCATAACGTGATCGGGATACGAAAGAAACGACTACGTTTCAGCAAACCAATTAAGATTTACGAATTTTCAGCAATGACGGGCATGGCATCCACGATGATACCGCGCGTCCGAGCCGACGCGACGCGACGCGACGTTTCGCCATGAATTTATCGTTTTATCGTTTGTAGTGTCGTATCAGTCGCGGATACCGTGCAAAAGGTCACTTTGGCGCATCCGAAACGGATTTATTTGCGACCCGGAAATAGCCACGAGTTTGTATTTTGATGGCACATTTTATGACAATAATTTATCGCGGTTCGTTTCTTTACTTTCCGGACTAAAAGTCGATATGACGGCATAAACGATATGGTTTATTGAATTTAATGTCGATCATTATACCGTTATACTAAGAGCTTTCATCTTTTCTTGCAGAGTAACCGCAGCCAACCAGCCATTGGATTAAAACAGACACCGAAAGCACGGGTAAGTGTTTATATATTTCTTGCTTGAATCTATAATTTGCGATCTACATATCGTATTTATTATGTTAAACTAAAATTTATATTAATTTTTTCACGTATATTGATTTATGTCGTAATATAGTAAATTTTGATGTATATAGTACAAATGACACTTTATCATTTGTTATCACAATTAACTCTGCTTTCTTAAGAAAACTTTTATAAAAATACATCTCAGAGGGGAAACAATAAACTAGAAACTGGCTATATAGATCGTAGAATTTTCTACGGCAAACTATTTTTAAATCTGAGTATGCGAGTTATGGTTGACTGGAGTACACTGATCATATGAATAAACGTCACCAAATTATATACTCATTGTCAGCTTAGTGTGATAGACGTTTCGCTATACTTTAGGCAAAAGCTTAAGTTTTCAAGTTTGATCTCCACTAGGCCTACTTTTTGCGTGCAGATGACAAAAAATAGAAAATAGAGGAGCACATAAATATAATAAGTATCTGTTCGAGAATATTATTGGAAAGATGAAAGTAGTGCGCATTTGATGATATGCACATTGCAATTTCAAAAGAGAAATTATAATAACTCTCGTCGAGTCGTGCGTACTATACATTTGAACTTACACTTTTGAAAATTATTATAATTAATTGACTGTTTTTATTATTTTTGAAGACAGTAATATTGATTGTGATGATGATAAATCTATTCTTTTTGACAATATTGACTGTGAATGGGGAAATCTATTTTTATTCTATTTCTCTCTCTCTCTCTCTTTCTCTTCTTCTTCTTCTTCTTCTAGCTATAGATCTTTATGTCCACTACTCTTTCCCTTATGTACTTTTTCACCCTCTCAACTCATCCCCTTCCGTCAGTCAAATGAAAGTCGAAGGACTCGGAAAAAGGGAACGCTGGGAATGCGAACGGTAATGTCGACGGAACGACGTGAAATCGCGCGGTGCAATTTCGTGAGATTGCTCGCTGAGGCAACTTGCCGGGAGGACTATCTTCGTGGAAAAGAGCTTCTTGGGAGCGCGGGGATGCGCATATTTTTTCTTTCTTTGCGCGATTCCGAGGCATTGCGCGTTTCGTTCAGAAAGGAAATACGCAATAATAGAATTTTATGACAGGTCAGTTGTGTAAGTGTCGTCCATATAACATTTACATTAATTATCTCTTCTATTTTTTCACATTAACACACGCATATTAATTATATTATAATTAATATTATGTACTGATATATATTACTATTATTTTGATCTTTAAGTGTGTATGAGGTACATAGTATTTTAAATTCTATTTTGCGAGATATTCAGTATAATCGATTGCACTTTCTGATGCACATTGCATCGTCGGCGATTATTAACTATCGTTGGAGGCCACTAGGCCAGATCCCGTAGTCTAATTTGACTACATGGTGGGATAAGATTGTGCTCCAGAGGTTATACCATCGACACCTGCGTCTGCGTCTGCATATAAGGGTACAGAGGTGTTAAAGTGTATGAAACATTAACGGACTTATGCATATTCATGCAATCTACATTTTAATTTACAACAAGTTGTTTTCTACAGAACATTAACAAAAAATTATAGATATATTTTAATTATAATATATTTAATACACACATTTTTATCTATATTTTAAATAATTAATAATATATTTGTATAATAATAACATTTTATAAATCAGAGATTTTATAAATGATAAACTTAAATTTGTAATTTGTTGAATAATGCTTATTTATTATGGCTACACAATTATTTAATATTGCTTTTATAATTTATTATATTAACAAATATAATCTTTTAGATTTAAATTTTAACTGTTTATAAATTTAGCCTTTCTAAATTTATAATGTGTTTTTATGTATTTAATTATAACATTAAATAATTGTGTTTGTGTGTATACAAACGTTATAAAAAATTCTAAAATATTTTATATAGATGTTGAAAAAATTTAAAGATTTGACTATTAAGCTATTATAGAGTAAATAAACTACTTCGTTTTTCCCTTCGTCGTTAATGACAAACATTTTTTCTAAGTTTACTTTATGTAAATATTGTAAATGTATTCTTAATTTGCTTAGTCATTCTTGCTTAAGCATTTATGACAGATTACTTAGTCGGAATTACGATGCATTTTCTTACGCTTTTATGATTGCTGTACAACCTGCAATGCAACAATAATAAAATATGACCAATTCCTCTCTTTTGCTCTTGTATTCTTTCCTTGTAATTGAAACGAGCTAAATTTAACTTATTGTTATAACACTGATATTTATTATGTTTGTAATAGCGCAGAACATAAATCATCGGAAAAATAAGAAATTAAATTTACATTTTTTAAATAATTCTGCATATGCAATAAATTTACAGAGTTGTGTGTGTGTATATATATATATATATATATATATATATATAATCTTATTAATTAATTAATTTATATTTATTTAAGAACTAAAAGAACTGTTATCTCTTATGTTCAATTCAAAATTTGTGCTAGTGAATTTAAAAGAAAGTAACACATTTTCCGAGTTATCTTTCTATTTTGAGGTGGACTAAAATTGAATATATTTAAAATTAAGTTAAAAGTATTTTAATAATTAAAAAGTATTGTTTAAAAAAACTCAATTTATTTATACTAAATAGTAAATGTGTGTGTGTGAGAAATGATTATGTTTGTTGGATCCATATTGTTCCCAACGATTTGTTGAACAAAACTCACGGAATGTAGGGTCGTTGCGTTTATAGTCTCAAAAGACTTGCAATGTACAGGATAGAATAGCCCGAGGGATAAACCGTGGAAATTAAGAACAACGAAAATTAAACGCATACTCACTAACTGCAGTTTTGTTAACACGTCTCCTATTTTTCGTATGATGCGCGTCGCGGCCCGTCGCCGTATTTTTTCCCAGATGACAGCGGCTGACATCCTCGAGCCTTCCAGCATGTTTCATGATCCCGTAAATTTATCTCGTTCTATTCTCTGACATTTACCGAGACGCGCTCGACTCAGCTCGTTATGTTCAAATTTCAAAAGCGATTCGGCTCGTTAGTTCAAGACTTTCCAATCTAGGATCGCTTATCTCATTTCATTACAGCGAAAGATATTAATTATTATCAATTCTTCGTAAAATATATGTTTATTTTCCTAAAATTATGCATATGAAAGATGTTCTAAACATCTTACATCTTTATTTGAAATTCTTTGATTGATATGAAGTAAACTATTTAATCTTAACTAAAATTATTTTGATACCTACTATTAGTTGATAAATGTTTACTATATATCCAGTTTTATATATACAATTAATATTTGTAATGGATTCAATTCAGAAATATTCTTATATTCTTAAGTATATAATTAAGAAATATCAGTTCTTAATATTATTATTATGGGAAACTGTTAGTTCGGATGTTTATGTATAAAAAGAGGTATGGGAAGCTTAGGATATCGCGTACCTATATGTTTAATCTAAAAATATATCTAAAGTCTCTACAAGAAATGCTACCCAGGCTTTTGTATTTTCTTGTATCTCTTTTCCTTGCTTTGTATTTTTCTTTCTTCATGTCGACCATATTTTATACTTTCTCGTTATTAGATCTCCTTTTTGTTTCTATTATATCTCGCGCACAAAATGCAATGATTTGTCGCATACGTCAGTGCTTACAATGATTAGTGTTTGTTACGTTTTCTCGTATTGGATTTCATCCCTTGCAGTTAAATAGCATATACGTACCGCAGATCATAAATTTCTTGGTAACGCAGTGAATTAGTCGGTTTGCTAATTACAATTACAAATAGCTAGGCGACCTCCTCGCAATCTCACCGAATGTCGCTATAACGATATTTTGCTCTTCCGGTAATTCATCCTTCCCTCGGAAGCACTTGCCTCCCTCTTCTTCGATATGCGCTCCTTATACTCCATCATCTCATAACGCGCAGGTAGTCAAGTATACGTAGGATATAATTTTGTAGTGTGAGAGTCGATTGAGTTTCCTATATTATGTTCGAGCTTGTTATACTTGGTGATCGTTCGCACGCAGAGTCACGACTATAGAAGGGAACTTTGAAACTACGAATTTAATCTGGCTGTGCGGTGCATCGACCGTCAGAGTTAAGGTGTTCGAAACGTTTCTTGAATGTTTACGTAGAGATGTATCCCGGCAAGTCATATGTATTCTCGACACGCGGAACCCATAGTATATCCACGGAGGATACGACGTTGCGGAAACCACGGATTGTATTTTACGTTCGGTTCGTAACTCGATGGATACATGCACAAATCAAAGTTATTTCCTCGCTCGTATTCCGTGATAAAGTCGTTGAAGGTAACCGCTGCATTTGTCTCACGAAATGTCAAGTAAACGAGTTCCACTACGGACCTTTCAAACCAGTGTTCTCCGATCATACAAACGTTATTATAAAGTAAAGATATAACTTACTACGAAAGTTGGTACATAATAAGTTGGTATATTTAGTTAATCAACTTGCACATATATATTTACATATACACATATTATATTTTATATGATCAAATCTATCATGAAACTATTTGTTGGATTTTATTATAGTTTGTAATTGAGCACTTAATTTTTTAAAATTTTCTTTTTTCATTACATAAATTATTTATGAGAAGTATTTATTATTTATAATTAATTTGTTTCGTAAGAACAACTCTTAAAACTTTCATTATTTATGAGCAAAATATCTTCACATTTTAGCAAAAAGATGCATGTCACTTTATATCATCGCAAAAGAAAGTACCTATACAAGCAAACGTTGCGCTATATGTTCGTTTTTTACGTCTTTCAGCGCATTACAACAACTATGAATTCCAATGAAACATTCAAGAAGCTTATAGCTTTTTTACTTTACCCTATCAACAGAGTTACTGTGGAACGAGCGTACAGGAATACATTCTTTAGCGGGATTTGATTTCTTTCTGATGCAAACTCTACAGTAGGTGTTTATCTTCGGAAATCTATTTGCGCCACAAACAATACTTGCCACAATTTTCTTGATATATCGATTTACAGTATAAAATTTGTTTTCTTTGCAGAAATTTTTCTTACATTATACAGAATATAAAATCATTATCTCTCAATTCTATTTTTGCAAACATGCATATATGCATAAACATTTTTTTTTTAGCTTTTCTAGTAACTGATTGATACAGCGTAATTGAATTCTTTACAAGAGATCGCGCGAATTGCTGATAAGTAATTTATCGAAAATAATTGTTTTCAGACAAACTTTTACCATTTACCTAATAATTAGTTAATTTTTTACGTGCTCGTTGCTTCATTTTTATTTTATATTTAAATTACTTATATTTAAACTTTGCCACATGAGAAAACATACATTGTTTTTCGTTAACTTGTCTGATCTTTCTATTCTAAATGACAAGAACTTTAAGAAACAAATGTGCGATCTCTTCTTCCTTCCGAGGCGCATTTATTTTGTTGTAACACACTCATTTCTTTCGTTGTATTTTGCGGAGTAGCCGCAGCTGCTGGCCGGAGGAAAGCCGATAAATCTCAACCTGCAACGGCAGAGACCGTTGTAATAAACCACCAGAGCGACGAAAGCCGTCGGCACTAGCTCCGTTTCTCTTTGTGGATATTAAGGATGCAAAAACGTATATTTCAAAATTCACGAAACGTTGCCCAAGTTAGAGCACGACACTCCTCTTGTGTCCCTCGAAACCGCAGAATCTTGCACGACGTAGAGTCGTAGAGAAAACTTTGGAAATACGTTATACAAACTGAAACTTCTTTCTTGACCGTAGCTGGCAAAATCCTACGCTTTCGAGAGAAAAGTACTTTCCGATTACAAGAGAATTAAAAAACTTTTCCATTTACTTTAAAACTCTGCTATCAATAAAGATCGCGAACTTTATTATCAATCTTGTATTGCGGATACAGATTTGTGAAACACCGTTTGTACTTTGCGATTTTATTCTTTCACAATCAAGAAACTTGCACGCGAGAAGTGCAGACAAAGCTTTCAAGACAATCCATACATTCGTTATTACCGAATGGCACTTTCATCAAGCACGGAGTTCAATGCTTTTGTTTGCTCCATATACGCGTCCTACATTTTCGCTGTAGAACATATCCAGAAAAACGTACAATGGAACTTTATCCTGATTCACTACGAGAAATTTTCTTGCGATTGAGAAAATGTATCTTTTTCTATCCAGTCAATAGCGTAACCAATAATAAACGGAAGATATCCTCAGTATTGAAACAAACTTGAATGATCACCAACTAACTTTGAGACAATAACGATTGAGATGGACAATAAATTATTTGTTTTTTTATTTCTTTTATATATTTTGTTTGACACACAAACCGGCAATTTTTATTTTATTTAATTAGAGTAACTTTTCTCGCTTTGGCAAGGAAAATAAATATGTCGAAGCTACTCTTTGTGTTTGTCGTATTATTATTTTCAATCAAATAGCAAATTATTTATTTAACTGTAATTGCAAACACAAAAACAAATCAACTGCTATGGTTAGAGTTAAATTAAATATTATCTTAAAATCGAAGGCATTTACGCGCCATTGGATAGTTTCAAGTTGTTATTTCCTTCTGTGTTTTATAAAAACTCTATTCGCGTTTAGAATAGAGGACTATATTTTCTTGTGGTAAAAGTAATAAAAGAGTAAAAATACGAAAGAATTTATCGACCACAATGATC
The DNA here is from genome assembly GCF_048541705.1 of Temnothorax americanus. Classification (NCBI taxonomy): domain Eukaryota; kingdom Metazoa; phylum Arthropoda; class Insecta; order Hymenoptera; family Formicidae; genus Temnothorax; species Temnothorax americanus. The sequence continues at coordinate 8,227,635 of NW_027509442.1, forward strand.
AAGCTGCAAGGCAAAAAAGATGTTAACTCTGTTTTTACCAGTATAATCATAGTATATTATCGTTGATTTACGACTCGCAACATATTATTTGAATGCTTTTAGAAACATCAATGAACGAGATAGAAAATTGGTTAGTAGTTAATGATAAAGATATGACGGCTGCATACACTAACAAATAGATGCATAATTCAAACCAAGTTCATGTGAATCATGACATTATCTAAATCTTTCTCTTTGAAAAATTTTAATAAATTATTGTTTGTAGACACGTATCTAGTTTGTATATAATTCCCCAAAGGCACATTTATATGTTATGTAATGAAAGTTTAATATTTTACGCACTTTCTTATATACGCACATACACACGTGAGAAATATTAAAATTATCTACAGAGCAATAAATATATTTTTTATTTAAAATTTATCAAATATATGTTCCTGGCAACTACTCGAATTGCACTAAACTTGTAGTAAATCTATTTATCCGCATATCCGCTTACGCTAGTACGTTGTAGATTAAGCAGAAAAATTCTGTCTGAATCCAGCACGGTATCGTGAATTTATTTTAACCGCCAACAAATATTTTCTGCCGACTCGATGTGACAGGATTTCCGTATAAGCACTGAAAATAATCATGATTTTCCCGAAACATCGTGGTAACTTGAATAAACTCTTCAATTCCATTTCTTCATGTAGATAAACATTTTGACAAAGCTAACTATTAGCTATTGTTAGTTTTAGAACTTATATGGTGAATTGAGTTGAACACACTAGTGCGCCCTGGTGTATATTAAAGTCATTGTACATTAATCTAGTCTGACAATGAGTGTAAAGTGAAATGCAAATATCTCGAATGATTAAATACATATTTTTCTAAACAACCTAATAAAATGTATTAAGGATTTTGCGATTCAACGCGTTGTATATTTATATTAAACATACATCCGCCTTCAATTATTATATGTAATAAAACTCAATTACAAAAACATTTTAAAAATTTATCAACAGAAACATTTGCTCGGCCGCAGAGAGCGGTATACGGACTATATTCACTGTCCGTACCGAAAAGGTTAAAGTGCTACTCGACTTTGAATATATTTTTCCTTTGTTGAATATTGATGCAAGATATTCTTTCTTTTTTTTTTTACTTTTCTTTTATGCACCTACTTATAGAAGTAAGATTAGTTCACTTCAAAAAATATTTAATACCAATAAGAAATCTTTTGAAAACTTTATGTGCTTGGAGAAGATATATATAAAAGAGAAAACTGGTTTATATAATAATAAATTCTTTTACATCGTAAAATTTAGTTTTTATTTCAGTTCGGCGATCACCTCCTTTATCGAAGGATTAAATATTTTCTTCTCACGAAGGATTTCCCACTATTCCCAGCCGTCTTTTGTACGCCATCCTTGTTGCTCGTTCTCGAGACGTTTCTTGATCCTCGAATTCTCGGTTTTTGTTTTGCCATGTTCCGAGTTTAGACCCGCCTTTTTGTTTCCGTTTCCGCTGTTCTATTTCTCATTTCTTATTCTTTGTTTGTTGGATCTCATCTTCTTCTTCTGGTTTCTACTTTTTTTGCTGCTTTTTCATGAAGAAAGAATTTATATAGTAGATATCGGTTGCGATTTGTTTTCTATATCAAATAGTCTTTCTGGATAATCGAGGTTCATGTTAGTCACGTTTAAGTTTTTATTTAAACAAATATAATTGTTCTTATTGTTCTTTATCTTATAACACTTGTTTTTTTTATTATACCATATATTATTAGATAACCATTATCTATTTGTGTTCTTTTCTCAAATTTTATTTACATAATTTATAATTGTCATAAGTGTAACATGATATAAAATTAGCTTAGATATAGAAAATGGTAAACTGTAGTGATATATTGTATGAATATAGAACAGGTTTAAGTCAATCAAAGCGCAGCTGAACGGATAATACTAATTGCATCAGCTTATGGCAGCTTATTTAAATGCATAAACATTTGTTGGATACTCAACATAATCTGTTTTGCTATGGAAGTATTATATGATTTAAGATTATATTTAATATAAAAATTTAAAAATAATATTAATTAAATGTGCTAGAAATATATTTTCGGTTAAAGTTTGATACCTTGTAAGTATATGTTGCTCTAAATAAATGTATATAAAAAATTTCAAATTTATTTTAATGAGGTAGAATGATGAAATTCTTTTAGAGAATCTATACAAGACCACTATTTTTAGGTAAAAAGAAGACATTTTTATTATTATTGATTCTGATTCAATATAGTAAGAAAAATTAGTAATGTGAAAGATTCTCAAGATATAGCTTTAAAGATGTATATTCATGTTATTGAAAATTATTTCCATGTGACAACTGCATATATGTCTCTGTGTAAGTACAGTTTCGCTTTCGACTATTTGCCAAATTGTTCGACATAAATTTTGTTCGGAACGGCAAAATTATCGGACGGCGAAGGGAATTTTCGTCGGACTTTCAGGAATGTCTTTTATACTACCTGCAATTTTCGCGTAAATGGTGGAAGCTCTAGATTGTCCATAGCAATACAAGCAGGTAAGTAGTAAGAATTGTTTCTCGCTCGGTGTGCGAATGTCTTCGAATAGATGCATAGTATACCGAAAAGACTAGAAGAAAAACGATTTTATAGCTACTTTTGGGTGCGAATGGGTCACAAGAAGAAAAGTAAAAAACGGTATTTCAACTAATCGGCAGTAGCTATATGTATCTTTGCATTTGTCAATAAAAACTCTCACTTTGTAAAAAGTAAATCGAAAATATCCAGAAAATGTATTCCACTGTTTCTCTGCGATATTATTTTACTATATTTGTGATGAATAAAATTTTCTTTTGTTGTGATATATGTATGCTCCTACTGCTGCATCGCAATTGATTTTGTTCTCTTCATAAATAATGTATATATTTGACGTTCTGTATGCTGTAATATTTCAGAATCTCGATATTGTTTCAAGAATTAATTGTTTCATGTCGACAGAGCATCACTTACTTTGAATAATATTGGAGAAAAACAAAACGAGAGCATTGTTTTTATCATAGCCACCCTGCTTCGTTTAGATACTGTCGATTTCTTTTTTTCTCCTACCGTTTTTGTTTCACGAAACATGGTGGTGATTAGACGAATTGCCGCGGAAAAAAAACGAGGAGTTGTGATGAATAGAGAGACAGAACTAAAGTTTGAAGACTCTGAAGATCGGAAGACAGGCGAACACAAAAGACTGCCGTGCTATATTATTATGCACGACTGTCGGTCCGTACCTTTTCGTGATATACCAAGTAAAATAAAGAAAACTTGAGTCTACCTGTCTACCAGAGAGAGTAAAGAAGAAGCAAAGAGGTGTGTCACTCGAAAGCTTAACGTATCAATTCTGAACAAAATTTTTTCGCTCAATGCGGTATATAAGATAGGTACATTTTCCTACTTCGCAAAAGAATGACATTTGAAATTCCCCAGAAATGTATACTCGAGATCCGGGAAAGTTTGAAGAAACCATTAATATCGAAGCTCAAGTTAGAAGCTTTTATGTAAAGTCAAAGGCCCAAGAGATACAGAAAAATATTTCTGTTTCTGTTCTTGTAGTTGATATTTTTGATGTTATTGAATATTGTAATTTCAAATATAATGTTCTATATAAAATACGCATGTGAAAAGCTACATTCTTTTTTTTTCAATAATATTCTTCGATTTTATTCTGACAATTCTGATATTTTATTTTATTTACGCTCTACCGCGTATAAGCGCATTATTGGCTCCATACAGGTGACTATAAAATGCGCTCGATATTTCGGCAGGAAAGCGACAAAACCGGAATTCCATGGCCATAAATTTTTCAATTAATATATGTATAATGCTAGCGCGTAGGTGGCAACGCGCGCGCGTTGATGTATGTGAAGTTAGCCCCGCACTTTTTGAATTTTTAGTTTTTTTTTATTGTGCCGTATTGTGCTACGTTTGTGCTGTATTGTGCCGCAAACCGCAACTCCGTAACCCAAAGCGTATTCGAGAAAATTAAAAAAAACAAAATTTTTGATAGCCCCGCATTTTTCGAATTTTCAGTTTTTTTTTATTGTGCCGTATTGTGCTAGATTTGTGCTGACTTGTGCCGCAAACGAGAGATTGATAACTTCGATAACAATTAAGAAAAAAAATAAAAAAAAAAATTATACTAGCCCCGCACTTTTATCGAAATAAACCCATTTTTTTTTGGTTGATAGATAATAATCTGTGCCACGTTGTGCCGTTGGAACTAACTCGATATCTCTTTTCGTTGGGGCAGATAAAAAATATTAAATTTTTAAACAAAATAACAATTAATTACTTCAAAATTAATTACTTCGCATTTATCAAACTTCTGTAAACTGTGCTGAGTTTCGCTAGATGAGTACAACAAAGAAATGGCCAAAAATGCAAAGAAAGTTGCAGGGGTTGAAAATTATGGGCTAAGGGAGAGGGAGAAATAGGGGTGAGAAAAAAATTTTACAATTTAAAATTTTTTAAAATTGTGCCGGGTTGTGCTCGAAAAGTACAATAACTTTTTTTAATGACAAAATGTCCGCAAGTCGTTAGTTTTCGCAGCACAACCATCTAGAGAAAGCAATTTTTAGGAATTCCAATTTTTAAATCGCTATAACTTTTGAACCGTGACAGGAAATGAAATTTTGCGAATTGTGCTGAGTTGTGCTGAACAGGCACAACAAGAAAACGGCTAAAAAAGAATCGAAAGTAGCAAGGGTTGAAAATAATGAGCCAAAGGGGATGAGGGTGAGAAGAAAAATTCGCATTTTCAAATTTTTTAAAATTGTGCCGGATTGTGCTAGGCGAGTACAATGACTTTCGTTAATAACAAAATGTCCGCAAGTCGTTAGTTTTCGCAGCACAACCATCTAGAGAAAGCAGTTTTTAGGAATTCCAATTTTCAAATTGCTATAACTTTAGAACCGTGACAGGGAATGAAATTTTGCGACTTGTGCTGAATTGTGCTGGACGGGCACAACAAGAAAACGGCTAAAAAAGAATCGAAAGTAGCAGGGGTTGAAAATAATGAGCCAAAGGGGATGGGGGTGAGAAGAAAAATTCGCATTTTCAATTTTTTTAAAATTGTGCCGGATTGTGCTAGGCGAGTACAATGACTTTTGTTAATGACAAAATGTCCGCCAGTCATTAGTTTTCGCAGCACAACCATCTAGAGAAAGCAGTTTTTAGGAATTCCAATTTTCAAATTGCTATAATTTTAGAACCGTGACAGGGAATGAAATTTTGCGACTTGTGCTGAATTGTGCTGGACGGGCACAACAAGAAAACGGCTAAAAAAGAATCGAAAGTAGCATGGGGTTTAGAATTCTTCTACAACTAAAACCCAAGTTTCTAGTTGTATTGTAACAGTTGTATTGTAAAATCCATAAAATGTGACCTGTCGACATTTTGTCATTGACGAGTCATTGTACTCGCTTAGCACAATCCGGCACAATTTTAAAAAAATTGAAAATGCGAATTTTTCTTCTCACCCCCATCCCCTTTGGCTCATTATTTTCAACCCCTGCTACTTTCGATTTTTTTTTAGCCGTTTTCTTGTTGTGCCCGTCCAGCACAATTCGGCACAAGTCGCAAAATTTCATTCCCTGTCACGGTTCTAAAATTATAGCAATTTCAAAATTGGAATTCCTAAAAACTGCTTTCTCTAGATGGTTGTGCTGCGAAAACTAATGACTTGCGGACATTTTGTCATTAACGAAAGTCATTGTACTCGCCTAGCACAATCCGGCACAATTTTAAAAAATTTGAAAATGCGAATTTTTCTTCTCACCCCCATCCTCTTTGGCTCATTATTTTCAACCCCTGCTACTTTCGATTCTTTTTTAGCCGTTTTCTTGTTGTGCCCGTCCAGCACAATTCAGCACAAGTCGCAAAATTTCATTCCCTGTCACGGTTCTAAAGTTATAGCAATTTGAAAATTGGAATTCCTAAAAACTGCTTTCTCTAGATGGTTGTGCTGCGAAAACTAACGACTTGCGGACATTTTGTTATTAACAAAAGTCATTGTACTCGCCTAGCACAATCCGGCACAATTTTAAAAAATTTGAAAATGCGAATTTTTCTTCTCACCCCCATCCCCTTTGGCTCATTATTTTCAACCCCTGCTACTTTCGATTCTTTTTTAGCCGTTTTCTTGTTGTGCCCGTCCAGCACAACTCAGCACAATTCGCAAAATTTCATTTCCTGTCACGGTTCAAAAGTTATAGCGATTTAAAAATTGGAATTCCTAAAAATTGCTTTCTCTAGATGGTTGTGCTGCGAAAACTAACGACTTGCGGACATTTTGTCATTAAAAAAAGTTATTGTACTCTTCGAGCACAACCCGGCACAATTTTAAAAAATTTTAAATTGTAAAATTTTTTTCTCACCCCTATTTCTCCCTCTCCCTTAGCCCATAATTTTCAACCCCTGCAACTTTCTTTGCATTTTTGGCCATTTCTTTGTTGTACTCATCTAGCGAAACTCAGCACAGTTTACAGAAGTTTGATAAATGCGAAGTAATTAATTTTGAAGTAATTAATTGTTATTTTGTTTAAAAATTTAATATTTTTTATCTGCCCCAACGAAAAGAGATATCGAGTTAGTTCCAACGGCACAACGTGGCACAGATTATTATCTATCAACCAAAAAAAAATGGGTTTATTTCGATAAAAGTGCGGGGCTAGTATAATTTTTTTTTTATTTTTTTTCTTAATTGTTATCGAAGTTATCAATCTCTCGTTTGCGGCACAAGTCAGCACAAATCTAGCACAATACGGCACAATAAAAAAAAACTGAAAATTCGAAAAATGCGGGGCTATCAAAAATTTTGTTTTTTTTAATTTTCTCGAATACGCTTTGGGTTACGGAGTTGCGGTTTGCGGCACAATACAGCACAAACGTAGCACAATACGGCACAATAAAAAAAAACTAAAAATTCAAAAAGTGCGGGGCTAACTTCACATACATCGCGCGTTGGTTGTGGTCGCAGATGACAAGGTGCGCAATTCACCCAGATTGAGTTACCGTCACTCGAAATAACTTAACTTGTTGCAAATGCACATGTACTGACTGCACCTAAGTTGATTGGCGCGGCATGACTGCAATTAAGAAATCGACTTCGTCTTGAAAGAGAGCACGCCGCGACAGTGAATAGTCCTTGTGATGTGTGTGTGTGTGTGTGTGTGTATGTATGTATGTGTGTGAGAAACAATAGCGTTCCGAATAAATGCCACCAGATTGCTTTATCGTGCAAGCGCATAAATATTTCATAAATGCAATCAGATTTTAATATGAACAATTCCATTTTAGTGTACTATATGTCTAATTGATTTATTTTATATAACGATTTAAAACAATCCTAATCAAGATGTTTTCATAAGACATGGGAGCAATCAAAGACCTAGAAATTTTTATTTCTTCAAATAAAATTTATTTGACTAATAGTTTTTAATTTAGTCGTATCAAATATTTTACCCCATGCAAATGCCAATTATTACATCAATTAAATTTGTACACATTTTTTTAAATTTAATTGGAATTTTTAGTTATAGTATAATAATAATTAAGGTATGTATGACCTTTAACTCAATGACAAAAAATTGTTTCATCTATATTAAAAAAATATTTTATTTGCCATTGGTGTGATTTTTTGTGTGACACATATTTTTGAATTTCTCTATACATTATAATCTCTTTCGTGCCTCTTTCAAATTCTCTTTCATGAATCCTCTGTAAATCAATCGAACTTTCCATTCTATCAATTATTCATCTCCATCATCACTTGCGCTCTTCAGATTGGGCGTTAAGGATCACGCACACCCCTGCGCTTGTTTACACTGCGACGCCGCGGAAAGTTAAGAGGCTTGAATGCTGGCTTTTCGGCCGCTGGGACGTCAAGTAATCAACTTGGCTGACCCAGAAAGTCAAAAGGGCTTCGTTTACTTGCCATTTCTCTCGCCCTCCTCTCGCTATCCGTCTCCTCCTCTTCATGGTTTGCCCGAGAAGGGGAGTTTTTCTTTTTCTCTCTCCGTCGTTTCTCCATTTATATATCCGCCCGTCTTCTCGCTATCCCTGCTTATCTCTATCTGTCCCCCCATTTTGCTTTGCAGCGTCTCTACCCACCGGAACACCGTCAGAATTTAGCGCGCAGATACGGTGGTACAGTTAAAATCGGGCAGTGACCGAAAACTTCAATATTCCGGTTCTTGCACCGAGAAGAGGAGATCGGAAGCGAGTGAAAGATATCGGCAGACGTTAAGAAATCGTATAAATAGAATGGAATCGAAGGTCGTGGAATGCTTTCGGTAGTACCTACAACATGGATCAGACGCCGCGAAGATGTACGTTATATGCAGCATTTCAAAGTCATCTAACAATAAGTCGTTGTATAATATCGTACATCGATTACTCTCGTTTGAACTGTCGCGTCGTTGCAAGAAAAAGCACACAGTTAAATATATTTACTTTTTCAGAATACCAATTGCCTTTCATAAAATATTATCGACGATATATATCAAATAATGTGTGTGTGTTCTGCGTTTTTCAAAAGTTCTTTCTCGTTAACAAAAATTTGATCGTTTAAGAATTGAATTGTTAATATTTCTCTGGCATATTAACAGTCATTACCTTTATTAATTACTACCTTTATTACACGTATTAAATATTTTCATTTGTCAAATACTAATAAGAGAATCAATTTCTAAATCTTTATTTAGATTCAAAATATGTACGCGCAGCACACAGGAATTAATAAAGAAATTTCTTTCTCTTTGTTGTCATCGTCTTCAACGTCTTGAACGTCTGTGAAAGAACATTTAATACTACCAGCTCGGTTATCATTGTACCATCTCTAACCGCCATTGGTAGACTTCTGTGTTTTCATTCAACTTTTATGTAAGCATTTGTCACTTCTTCATTCTTCAGTATTCTCCATTTTTCTTCTTTTCTTCTTTGTGAGGCAAGTTCCATTTCACTCTTCGGTTCTTCGACTTAATTATTCGCTCAAGTAATAACTTTTCGTGCTAATTTGTTTGCGTCTGACAAAGTGGAAGTGGTCCGCGTAGCAAATATAAGAAATTATTCTGACTACAATTAATTTTATAGTCAGACTTGGATAGACACGTTTACGCGAGTATGGCAGTTGTATTTAAGGAACGATGCAAAAAAATAAAAATAGTAGAAATATTGGAAACAATACAAATATTAGAAACCAACGTTATTAATATTACAATAATTAAAATATGCATTGTATTATCTTATGTGCGTGCGTGCGCGTATGCGTGCGTGTCATGGTATATATATAAACGATATTATATTTTACTTGCATTAAGAACGCGACAAATTCTATGGTAGTCGTAAACCGGATTTATATTTATTTGAATAAAAGTGGTTTTCCTTGTAGAGATCAGCTTTTCAAACGTCCATAATTAATATTTTACTGGCACAGGGAATATAACGGATGGTATTGGTATCGAGCGAAAATTGGGGTAGGAGAAAGTAAATTTTTCGCAGAAAGACCGTCTGCGAACCCCTTTAAGAGAGTTTAATCGTTCTCTTCGTTTGTGTCCGTGGCGATCATAGACATCACTGGGGATTTATAGTTGGACCTTTCCGGGCTAAAACGGGTCTCGTGCGTTACTCGGTGCCGGTGCCATGCGATAGACGAGGAGCACGAAGTCGAGGGTCCCGAGCTTAAATCGAGTTTACTCCGATATCGAATTTCGCCGGAAGCAAAGTCTCCGGTGTATCGTCTTGAAAAACCGGAGAGACAATATCGCTGGAGTTACTGGTTGAAGGAATGTATAGTTTAAATTTAGTTTAAGTTTACAGTAGCAAGCGAGCATTCGTCACCGTTTGATAAGATCAACGGTCACGTCAATCGAATTTTCAAGGCGAGCTATTTTATAACATTGACCTTATCATCCGTATCATCGTATAGAAGCTTAGAGAATATACAAAATTATGGCTCGTATTTCGAGATAGTTTAGAAATCGAATAGAGTGAAGTGCACGGTGCATGGATAAGTTGGCAATGTGTTGCGTTAATTTATTAACGCAATCAGCAATCACGTTGTATAATTCAATATGAAGTTGAGTAGTTGGTAAAAGCTACACGTTAGTTAATTGTGCCTTTCATAATTTAGTTTGCAGCATTTTAAAATTTACTTGTTGAAAAAAGAAGAGAAAGAGAAAATATAAAAAGCAAAATTTATATTTAAATTTATTAAGAATAAATTTGGACATTAAAAACAAGATTCCTTTATGACGTTGCCATCTCGCGAGAGTGAGAATAAAGCTAGTATCGAGTAAAACTGCGTCTACGCAACTTTCGCTGACGATTGCGGCCAGCAGGAATCTTCCGTATCGACACCCAGTGCATTTTCCGGTAGAGAACGTGTGCCGATAATTCAGTTCTCCGAACCATCGTATATATAGACTTGCTCCTTGCTCGTTTTAAATAAAAAATCATAAGAAATTAGAAGCGTGCTTGTTAACTAGTATTCGATTAGATAGAATTTAGAATTGAGAGAGTGGACATCATAAAATTGTTTGACGTTAATTGTGCATAGTTTTTTTTATCGCTTATCAAGTTGTTCATTTCTTCGACACGCATATCTTTACGATTTACGATGCGCGCAGTATATGTTTGTTCGTATTTAGCGTGCAATTATTATTACGTGCGTATATCGCGTAGGGAAAGCATTGTAATATCATTATTTTTATTCTACCATTATATGACGCTGTAAAGCGCAGAGATAATTAATACGCACCGCCTGATTCTTGTAAATTATTCGAAACACGCATCGCACAACGTAGTCACGTCACCCAAAGTAGATATCGAAACTGTGCGATGCTTTATCTTTCGCCTACATCTATTATGCGCATACATTTGAAACTATCTTACCATGTTTATTCCTCTCCGCGTAGAAGGCATATAATCGCTCGTTTCCCTGTGCTTGCCCTTGGAGCTATAGTCGTGAGTCAGCTTACACTCGTAGCGCCGAAGAAATTTTCCAGACAATTAAAAATTCTTACTTATCGCTTCTAAATTTCAGAAATCTATAAAGAAGACAAAACGCAAAGAAATTTTATTTTAGACTAGACTTTTATGTCTCCAAGGTGTTTCGTATAACAATCATTTTATTTATTAAAGTTTTGAGCTATTTTTATTGGCTAAAGCCGCTATATAAAGTTAGAATTCGTATGAAGCGAAATATGTGAAATTTGAATTATGCAGACAATATGAATGTATAGTATTTTGTAAACTATTTACCTATATACGTATATAGTAATATTCGAGTGAGGAAACAGGAATCTCTAATAACCTCGTATTCACTCCGTATCTTCTCAAATGGCTATTATTCCAGTCTTCTGCTGACAAATATTCTAATAAATGTTCTAGTAAGAAAATTAAGTACTTATATGTCAAAGAAATTATAATTACATAATATTTAGCGTCAAATATTTTCGTCAAATATTTGCATGTTCTAATTGAAGTGTAAGGTTATCTCACGCGGTGACGTGTACTACGAATATCATACGTGTTACGCGTCCTCACGTTAAATGGTAAAGATAATGACGTTTACACGTATATATGTACCATAAATAAGAAAGGTGAATTAAAAGGAAAGAAGCCACACGCGGAGAGAAATTTACGGTCGAATATCCGTCGTGCTCGCACGTTTGGTTTGGTTTGGTTTGGAGTTTTGGAGCGGACGCCTGGAGTCGGTGTTCCTCGAGGAGCGGCGGCGCGGCGCGGCGATGCTACTGGCAGTGGGAGGGGGGGGCGCGGCGCGTGGGGCTGCCGGGCTGCGCGGCCTGCGCGGGTCACGGCTGTCACTTCACTCGTCAGTCCGTCGCGAGCGCTCGCGTCGACCGTCGTGAAGTTCGTGGTTCGTGCTTCTTCGCCGCTTGACTCCGTATACGTACTTATTCGGCGAGCGCATACCTCCGCCGCGGCGCGCGAAAACTCACGTTAATGTCACGCCCGCGGTGCCTCGGGATAATCGCGTCGCCGCGATTCGCCGCGATTTTTGTGCGGTTACTCCAACGATTCTCGCGCGACTCCCGCTTTTCGTCTGGTGCGGTATAATCACCTGTCTCTGCGCGCCCGCGCGCGCGCGTGTCGCGTCGCGTCGCGTCGCGTGTGTTGTATTGTGTCGCGTCGATCGTGTGTGTGTGCGCGCCGGCCGTTTCGTTCTCAAATCTCTCGCGTGTACGGGTTCTCGCGCGGAAATTCGTCCCGGTCCTGCCGCGGCGCGCGCCGGCTGTTTGCCGATAGCGTGCGTGCGGTGAGAGAAAAAGCGTGTTTGTGCTGTCTCTGTGTGCTCTTTGGATTACTGGGAAACGCATCCGGCGAGAAGTTGGCGCTGAGATTTGAATTCGCAACGCTCCAAAACGCAGGTACGTCACACGTAATTCCCCCTGCGCTTCGCTCGAGAAGATCGTGGATATGCACTCTGGATCTCTTGTGTGCTCGATACCAATATTACCAATGCAAAATGAGAGCGCACAGCGAATGGAACGAAATTTTGTTTTGACGGAGCGCGAGTCACTGCTCCAAAATGGAGTCGTGTTGCTTTACTTCTCTCTCTCTCTTTCTCTCGCCGTGTAGCGCGCACGCCTCGCGCCTCGCGCTTCGCGCTCCAATGATCGTGGGAGCACCGCGCATTTTGGATCACCGCGCGCCCGCACGCTGCATCGAAGCGTTGTTTATGCGATTTTATTTGACGATTTTCACGATCATCACATTCGTCCAAAGCGTTCTATTGCGATAAACACGGACTGGCACGGATTTATTTTTGCGAGTCTCGTCACCCTTTTTAACAGCGCTATTTCGCGCGTCAATACTTTTGTTTTCCTGACATCATCGGCGGAAAAATGTCGATATTTTTTTAACGATTTTTATACAACATATTGATATAACAACATAAAATATGTAACTATATATAGTTTTCGTGTAACGTTGCAACGCGATGCATTTTTGAGACTATAAATGATACTTTTATTATTTCTATGTTATCGCAATCAACTCTGATGATTTCGTTGTTTTAAAAACTTTATTGACAATTGTAAATATGTGTGTTTATATTTATATCGATGTCTCGTAAAAAGGAAAACAAACGTATTTATTCACAATTTAAGCGATTTCTGTTAATTTGTGCGCTTTTTATTTTGCATTGCGTATAAAATGTTTATTCTCGAAACTCGAGTGCCTCCCTCCCTTTTTTGACGCAATCAGATTTTATTTTTATATCTATATCACACGCATCCACGAATCTTTAAATGAAGCTGCCATATTTTACGATTATTCGCGATGCCGCATGAATTCGTAATTCGATATACCCGTCGAAGCTCCCTGCTGAATTCTCACGATTGTTATAAGAAATTTATGTTTTTATATATTATATATTTTTTGTAACAGAGAGAGAGAGAGAGAGAGAGATAAATCTGAGAATTACGTATGATATATAGAACGGATTAGGATATCCGGAATAAGAAGAATTATGCCGCGCTTGTTTAATGTTCTTCGTATCTTGAGATTTTCGCGATTATGGAGCTTCGGCGAAATCGGCCATTCCTTGTTGGCTCACCTGTCTTGGCAAACGCACACGTCTGGAAAGTCTACGACGTCATAGTACGCGCTACACACGCGCGGATTGCACCTGTCGTTCGCGAATGTTTCAAACGCTTTTCGGCGAATCTATATAAATCAATCGATTGGAAATTGCACTTGCGGGTGTTTGCGCATCTTGCTCGAAACGCCTTTAACATTGTCATCGTTGTAACGTAAAATAACCGAGATATAGAAAATGACTTTAATTTGAATAACTTTAATTTCTTTTATGCGCATTTCTATTCGGAAATTTTTATTTTAGTTTTAATTTTCATCATGTGTTTATTTTGATTACTGTTAATTATGATTATACTTGATTAATCGGTAGACAAAAATTGCTTATAATTAAAATGTAACATTTTTATAGTCTTAATCGTCATAGTCATGACGGCGCCGGTCGCTATATCTCGAACGAGTTTTTCGGAGCGGATGTAGCATTATTTGTCGGTATATAATTATGGTTAATTATCTTGTAATTTTGTTACGGTATGACGAATGATTCGCGTGATCGTTAAAGGCGGTGTTTGAGCGTTCATTGTAAACACCGTCACTCGGAGAAAGCTTGAAATTGCGCTGCTTAACGCACGTATCGTAGAAGTTATTCTATACACATTTTCAAAAAAATCATTTATTTTTAAATAGTTTTTTCTAATTTTTATATATACATATTTTCTAAAGATATTTCTGATTTTTTTCGTACTCGGATAATTTCGTTGTATTCCTTATTTGCAATGATGACTAATGTAGTAATTGGAATCGTCTTCGTGCTGCGAAATCGTCCATCGAACAATCGTTACCAATTGAAACGTATAATTTATCGTTCAAGCTTATAAACTTAACGACCGTGCTAAAAGAGAAAGTGGATCGCGATTTCGTGTCCGTTCACTTTTATTATGCGGAGTAGCGGAAGCGATGCTTCGATAATTTCTCATGCGAAGATTATTCAAGTCAATGGTTTTTTCATTTATTGTCAAAGAATTATCTGAACTTGTTTATTGTCTATCGATTAACTAAATATGTTTATTGCTTTGTATAATCAAACAATTTTTTGTGAAAAATTATTTGAAGAATCCAAAAAATGATGCGAAAGTACACTATATGTCGTTGACGCTAACCGACGTGTGCGTATGTCAGTTGTTGCTGCATATGGAGAATTGCAGATGAAAATTAAAAAATTAAATGGATAATGCAGCTATAGTTACCAAAATATTAATTAGATTAGAATAAATTAGAGACATCTCGTGCGAATTATAGATAAACAATTAAATAATTATCTGTAATCCAATTTACAATTTCATGCCTTATAAATTACTTTATTTGTATTGTAATGTGCAAAAAATTTGCTTCAAATTTTATTTTATTTTACGTCATAAAAAGGATAAAAATTTAAAGTGAAAAAACCGTCTCTTCGAAGGTACGTATATAGACGAAAAATTAGCCTGGGGTCCACTGGACCCCATGTGACCTCAACGGGTTAAACTCTGTTCTCATAAAATGCCGAATCTTCGATCGAATTCATACACATTCTATGTATGAATTTAATTAACTAGTTATCATTGTTTAATCAATTAAAATAAATTAGTTTTTGCCGTTTTTATGAACTTTATTCTTTCTGCTGTTTTTTTTTATCGGATATTGTCAAATGATACTGAATACTATTTTAATAATAACCAAGGTTAATAACTATCATTACAAAACGTTTCGATCAACGCGAATGTCATTGGATACATGATTCATTTGCGATAACATAACGATGCGAAATGAGATCAAAGTGCACACTCTGTTCTTTATTATTCGTTATATCACATTCCTGTAGCTCGACTTTAAGATAGGACATTTTTTGAAAATTTACAAAGCATTTTGTTGTCGAATCGGCAAAAGACTTTACGTCGATATTCGTGTCGAAAATTGCCAGTTACGTTCGCGCTTTTTTTCCGGGCAAGACCGCAGCGGTGAAAAAAATAACGGGTGTAATTTCCTCACGATGTGTGCCACGTTTCCTCTTTTTTGATGGCGGGATCGAAATGGCCCGAAGCATTCGCCAGCCACGGATATCCGGGTGCGCGTACTACGCGTGGATGTCTGTGTACGGTGAGCATAATTAATAATTTCGGAGCGCGCCGTATGGTCCCTTCATTTTTTTCCTCTTGCACCACTTTTGTTCGTTGAATAATGCTCGGCATCAAGGCGGAGTTCGAAATCACCTGGTCGAATCGTGCTGCGTGGGGTTAAGCGCTTAGACAACTTGTGTCGTAGCCCTCATCTGCTCGTATCCTTTCTAAATTCAGCCATTTCAATCCCCCGTCCCCTCCCTCTATGTGCCCGTTGATTTAAAATTTAAATCAACCTTTGAAAAACGCGATGTTAGATTTTCATCATTTGTTCTTATATTCTTATTGCCATATTACGCGTTTGTGTATAGACTATATATTATAGACTATAGACCATAGACCATTTCAATTTGTGTTATAGAATAATGCTTATGTATATACATATATGTATTGCGTTATTGTTTTTCTTGTAAGAATCATATAGCTTTCTGCAAGCACAAAGATTTCTATAAACGTTGCCAGAGTTGTGTCAATTAAACTATGGGTAATAGTTATTACTATTACCGTCTTTCGGAAGAGACGTTAAACCGTTGGTCCAAAGGAGGAAACAGTAAGGTAGTGGATGAATTGGAGGTTATATAAAGTAAAATTCTTTATCCTTTTTTTTTTAGTTATTACTATTGATGGCATACTATCTTTGTCACGTTCAAATCGAAACACGATTTCCAAGGTACGTGAAAACTCGGAAAGACTAACCGAAAGTTTTGATTGGAATGTACGATTGCAGCGTACGCGCGCGCGAATAATAACCACGAACGAGTCGGGCGAATGGTGCATAGTGTGTACACCATGTATACACGTGATAGCGGTCATATGCTATTCGATATTGTTTTTATTCTCGTGTTAATCTCACACAATATGATAGAGCGCATTCAAATTTATCTGGGGGAACGGCATCGTCCGATACAGAAATGGGATCGAGCGATACGTACGCGGAGAAAATTAGTTAAACCACCTCTCCCGCGTCCACTCCTTTGGGGACCAGTTCGATCAATAGCGAAAGAAAGATATTATACGCGGATTTGTTTAGAGTGCGGTGTTCGAACCCCATAACTGTGTTAAAAACGGATGGAAATTTTGATGTGTGTTCTTTTTGTCATCGTTGCAACAAAGATATTCTCTATGGATTTTATTCTATTATTGAATACGAAAATGTGTGTATGAGCTTATTTTGCAAGCAATAAAAATTAAATTTTTAAATATTGTGAATTTCAATGAAAGTTGAATACAAAATAATTAATAATATGCCCATGGCTTTACGAATTTTCAGAAATTAAATCTACAATATATATTTTATACAAATTATAAATGTAATGTGTGCGAAATTGAGAGAGAGAGAAATAAGTTTTTTGGATTTTGTTTTAAAATTATGACGTTTCTCACGAATTTTATTGAAAAAAGTGTTTGAATATTTATAATATTAAATTAATTTTATTTTTTACATTTTTTCAGAATAATTATGTGTTATTATATTAAAGTCAATCAACTGCTAATTCTATGTATTTTTTCGACTGGTCAACGTCCCCATATGTTACATGTTGTCTAACTTGTATCCGTTTTCCATTGTATCCGTATCGCCCTTATATTCCGCGACATGTCACGCAAATCTCCTGATTAGCTGAAGTGTTAAGATTACGCTGATGCTTACGCATACGATTTTACGAGCCATTTGCTTGCAGCTGTGTGATAATCGTCGTACGTGACAAGGTAACTACCAGGCACAGACAAATTTACACGGACACTCGGTGTAGAATATTTTGCTGCAGACATATTTATCTCAGTTAATAGCGTAGGCAATTGATATTTTTTATTGAAAAACGTAAAATTTTAAAAAGCAGCTATATATATAAACATTAAGATTTCAACAACATCTCGATTATTTTAATCAGTTTTGCCGAAATGATAATGATCGATATCATGAAAGTAATATTATATCATTGACGTGATTAAAGACTGCGGTATTAAGTTCGCGTACATTGATTCTATTTGATTCATAATTAGGTTGATGATGGATGCGCGATTAGTATCACCCGCAGATATATATTGCTGTATTGATTTGAGAACAAGCGAGATTTGTTTTCTAGAAAGGCTGCTGCGCATAAATATACGACCATAAGCGTTTATAGTTTTATAATAGCAGTTCATAGAAGCCGACCTTAATAATCGAGGCTGCTTATGAATATCTCGCGCGTGCAAAAGAGGGATCAAGGTCAATTCCATTTGCGATCGAACGCGGTGGTTATTAGGCCTCGGGATGTTTTTTAAATGATCGTTTAACTGTCAATCTATACATCGTGTTTTATATGTTCCGATTTACATAATCCATTCTTGTACATGCCGCTTTCTCAATTCACTTTACGTTATATTTCCTTATCGCGTGTTGGAATCGTTGACTTATCTTTTATCTCCATTGTTTCAATATAGCTGTATTAACGTGAAATAACGTGTGTATTTGTTCGTAAGTATTTTTGGTCAAAAACCTTGATATCTCAATATTTTTCGTAGATTAATATAATGTATAATTTCGCGCAAGAATGTAGTTGGCTAAAGTTATAAATCTTCTTTCGCGGCGTGCAAGAGTTAATGTAAGGAATTTTCTAGTAAGAGATCGAACGTAATTCTTTTATCTTTATTGCATATAATGCATATATAAAGGAAATGTTCACTTTCTATACTAAACAGATATTAGAAATTAAAGTTATTATAAAGGCGTTCTTTAATTATAAAAAGATAGAAAATTAATAGATTTAACATATTCAACTCTTAGAGCAAGGAAATTATATATACGCGGACAAGTATATTTTAGCATAAAATGAAAAGATCGTGGAAGAGAACGTAGTCAGTCTAGTTAAAGTAGCGAAAATTATTAAAATGTGTCTCACATTTTTCAAAGAAACTATTAAGAGAAGCACGATTCTCTCGTGACTTTGTCTCGAGTCTCGAGTGATTAAAAAAATATTTTGTATTATGTATAATTGTATATTTCTAAATGTATATTTCTATTTACTGTTAACATTTTTCATCAAAATAGATAGGTGTAATTATACATATTTATCAAGCAAGCATTATAAATGCTACGACACTATAGATTGAAAATGCAGATTCCGTGCGCTGTTTGCATCATCCATCTTCTCACGCAGTTTCGTTGTGATCGAACTGCTTTGAATCACGATGCGGATGTACGTGCCGGTCTACAGAGTGGTAATTTGTTTGTAATTTAGTAAGGTAGTGTGTGGTCAAAAGTTTGGTGTAGGGAATGTAGCACGGCGTTAATTCGTCACTGCCGTTGGGTACTGGTTTCGAGAAGCTTTTTCATGGGGCGCAGGACCGACTCAACCAGTAGTACAGTTTGCTCAGAAAGGAGCCATGTCGAGGAGCATGCGTGGATTTGTCTGTCGATAAATCTTGAAATATAAAAAATATAATATAATCAGCATAATGCAGCATAAAACCTTCGTAATATAAAATTATATAACATTTATCGTGATCTTTTTTTTTATTAGCTTCAGAAATTTCTTGAAAATTATTTTTAACGAAATTCTTATTGTTCTGTAAATATTATTTATGCATTTGTTGAGTGAAAATATCTATGTAAGGCTCATAAATTTTTATATGGCTTTCATTAATCTTAAAGCATTGTTACTTGCAAAATTTATCATGAAGGACTTATCATGAATGGTTTTCTCGCATACCTATACTTGGAACTTGATCACAAGTAAATCGATCTTTTATCAAGCATATTCTATACCACATCTATACGGATTAATAATCAACAAACTGTAAAAATGATTTTAAAATATTCTGTTTTTAAAGATAATTTTTTTATCATATCGTAATGTAAAAGCAGGACGGATTTCCCGTTTAATAAATTCTATAATATAAATAGCGTGGCTATTTGCACACATTTTATCCACACTGACGTTACATCATTCACGCGATATAACGCTTAGGGGAATTACGCAACGCGACGGAGCTGCATGTTAAATTTGCGGAAGAAAAAGAGTGCGAATATCGCTACACGTGCGTGCGGGAAAGTGATGCTAAAAACAAGATCACAAAGCGGCGACCTTACCGAATGCACAATGAAACAAAATGAAACAAAGTATACTACAGTGGAAATTTCGACGATCGAGCCAAAATGTCGACGAGCACTCGGCATTGCAAAGCGAATTTACAATGCGGCTATACAAGCTCGCATGCAAATCACTAAATTCCCAAATTCGCATGACATTCACTGAATGAAAAGCAACTGCATGAGAATAACTGCCCTATGTTTGAAATTTGAGTGTTGCAATGCGAAAAGAAAGAAATGCGAGAAACGCACTATTCGTTAAATCGTTTGTCAAAACTATGCTTACTTCAATCATTTTATTATAGCTTTCCAGTTACGTAACGGACGAGGAAGAGTCGAATATTCAGCGAAATTTTGTTCAAGTTTACGGAATAAATGTAAATGTTTGTCTCTTTGTACAGAGAAGATGCGGAATGTGTTTATATACGCAAAATATCGCGCATACCTGAAGTATTTTTTGTATTGAATGCTACGCGAGTTGCATTAAAAATGTCTTCTGAATAATTACATTAAATGATAGTCAAGTTTTCAACAATTAAGTTGATAGTCAAGTTTTCTAAGTGAAAATGTTTGAATTGGGTACAATGAGAACTTTTCTTGTCGCAGCTTTCTAAAAAACTTTCTAAATAGAATTCTTCACAGATAGAAATGTAAACTTTGCATTATGTCAATTTCCACTTCGAAACACATTCTTGAAATACATTTAATAGGGAAAAATGTGAGTTTATTTAGGATTAAATGCGCGCGCGCAGGACAATTTTTTCAAAAATTAACATTTGAACCATAGTAATAACACAAGTTATATAAAATTTTTAAATCTTTTCGGCGGTATCAATTTTGCTTTTGATAAGTAAATTTCTTGATAATGAATACTTTTAAGAACATTGTTTTAGATGCCATGATCAATGTCTGAGAAAAATATTAGTAGATTATTAATAATTTTCGATGAACATGTTCAATATATGTGTATCATTAAAGTAATCCAAGTTGATTTGATATTATTTGTCAGAATAGGGAGGATTTCAAGAAAGAATGAGAGATTTAACCAATTACGCGAGTCAGGTCAAGATGCTCGGAGTCTTTTGTTTCACGAAATCTCCTTCGTAGTTTCTTCTTCAGCCCAGCAGTTATGTTCTTCTCTTTCTTTGTCCTTACTTCCAGGTCGAAATCATAATTCGTTCCTTTTGTGCCGAGATATCTGCCGCTTCGAACACGTCTTTTTCTACCTGGCTTCGTTACAATCTCTTTCCTTCGGTATAAGAGAAAACTATTGTCTACTTTTGCAGGGAAGCGATAGTCTTGTGGGGTAATTTGAGTTGCACGTGCACACATTCAAAAATGTTTTATTTAATTTATAGAATTAAAAAGAAAAATAAATATCTTTTATTTTCTCTGCGTTTATTTCTTCTGGATTATAGTATGTATATATTATAGGTATTTTTTTAATTTTTATGTAAATCATGCTAAAGTGTTTTTTTTTGCAAGCGTTTTATTTAATTTCTTAGCTTGCCTAATGTACAACATTTTATGTTTTGTGATTTCACATTGCTGTGTGTCAATTTCATTGATTATTTTAATAATCCTTGATTTAATCTAGATAATTGTAAGTAACTTTTGGTTTACGTCAGTGATTACACAACTTTCGCACCTTCAGACGCGTTGTTAACGCAGGAATGCATTCGTACTGCGCTTCCGTGATGATTAATTTCGACGGCGTAAAAGAACGATTGTTCTGAAAACGAGGCCTCATCGTTTCATATTCTCTACATTACAACGTATCTTCCGGGTGCCGCAGGGAATTTATTTGACCGCACTATCGTTCTATTCTGAAGGAAGCGCGCCTCGACGACGTAAATCGTAAAATTTAATTAATCAGTCGGTGGTTCCCAGATGAAGCTACTGTTTCTAGCCATCATTCATCCAATTAATGCGTGTACTAACAGGATGCTTCTGTTTTCCGTTCAAGATGACTAAAGCTAATACATCTATATGGACATCTCTTTATCATCGCGATTTGATCATATATAACGTATTTTATTTGACATGTTTTTTTTAATATTAGGGTTTCTCTATTTTAAAATTCTTTTATCTTATTATATATATATTACTATGTTTTATATATATAGATTCATATAAATTGCAATAATTACGTCTATATCTTTTGTGAAAACCATCATGGAAGTCGCGGAAAACAACTGGTTTCCGCATTGTAACCATATATAAGAAAGTCGCTCGAAGCTTTGCCCGATCTACTTCTAGCGGTTTGAAGAAAGAGAAGTAGCCCGGTGAACTGGAACGATTTAATTAGTCGTTTAACGAGGTCCCTTTGGCTTTCTCTTAAGAACGCGGGCAGAAATCCTTAGCGAGTAATCGTCGAGTGGACTGCGCCCGAGTTTTACGATTCTCCAGAAACTGCCGTTTCTTTAGTCTAGATGTATGTCCGCCAAGATAGACAAACGCTCGAATGTTGCTGTGTGAGCTAAATGGTGAGAGACGCGGCGTCTATTTTCGGCGCACTTGTTCCTCGCGCTCGTACAAGTTGCACGAGCGTGTATGCGCAACATTTATGTGCATGTGTGTGTGTGTGTGTGTGTGTGTTTGATGCCATCGTGACTGATTCATTATTCCACACGCACCTCGGGGATCGGCAACCTCTGGAAACGTACAAGATTATTTATAATCAGCCACTTTGGCGCGCCGCCTTATTTCAAGTACTGTCCGACAGTGTTCGAGATATTAAATTATTACCGATTATGTGCAATTAACTGGCGGTTCTTACAATTAGATGTCTGTTCGAGACAATCGGTCTCAATTTCGCGGTGTCACTTTCTTTCTTCATTCCGCTCTGTCGTTTTTTTTTGTTGAAATTCGATAATAATTTGATATAGAATTATTGTTGTGTCGTAATGGTGTTAGGTTCGAATCGATGTGTTTGACCGATTTTACAATGGTTAATAAAGACTCGACCCGTTATGAATTCGCTAATGGTTATATTCCCAAGTTCGTTAATTTTTTATTTTCAGTTATATTTTACGTAAAAAATTCTCAAATCTTAAAAGACAAATATTTTAATAACCGTTTGATAAAAAAACCTTTTCAGGATTAAAACTTCAAATTCTGTATAAGTAAGGCTACTAAAATAAGGCAGCTTTTTGTATACTAATTTTTGTATGTCTATTAATATTTTCATTATGCAGTTACAAATGTTTCCAATACATTAATTGACATTATTATGTTCTATTAACTCTCAATGGTATAATATATTACAAAGACAAAAGGATATTGCGAAAATTCTGGCCCTTGGCGTCTCTTGCAAGGCCAATTGTGTGTGAATGCGCCCCTATAGTCTCGTGCAAGTTTTACGCGTGAATAAACGACAGCCGTGCGCGAGAACTGTGCCAACTGCCAACTATTATGTAAGAATTGTAAGGCGTCGTGACTCCTCCGTCTGCTTTCTCTGTCTCACATTGCATATTTTCTTCTCTTTTGCTGCTTGTATTTTGCATGGTCGCGTGCATTCCTGTCTTGATATTCCAAATAGACTGTTCCGACGAGTGTCTAAATATGTTTTCACATTAAAGAAGGCAAGGGCACGAAAAATGATACAAACAGATGTGAGCTTTTTTTAGGTAAACGAAGATTGCGTATATTTTATTCTGATTGAAAATTATGTTAAAACATATGGATAAAAGTTCAATAACATAGTTCATGTAGAATTTTCAATTTTTTCACATAGTTATTTTTGCTTGGGTTTCGTAAAAAGTCATGTCTATTATTATACAATAAAATATGTATAAAAGTAAACGCAATAAGACACGCAATATGAAAATTGCCGAATTGTCATTATTCTTTTAAGTTTTGGAAGTTAATATAAGTTACCTACGAAAGTGAAAAAACATTTCATCCCTATTCTATTCTTGTCTATTCATGGACATGTAACTCAAGGATACTGCTTTTTTTTAATACTATGAATTGTATAGAACATTTATAGGGATATAACATTAGTGTGCAAAGATCTCGAATTGCTCTGTTGTTCAATAGCTGAGTTAACCGCGGTACCTTAGTTCTGCAATTTTTCTATTACAAAGAATCTTTCCACTTAAAAATTTACTACAAAATTTATGTTTTCTCAAAAAGGTTTTAATATTATATTAAAAATTTTTTATTTGATTTTATATTTTTTTATCTTTTTTTATCGGTCAAGATTAAAGAAATATACAATAAATAGATGAAGAACTTTTAGTTTTTAGCAAAAATTCTTTGAATTATTCTGAACAATGATTGAAAGAATCCTAAATTTTAGGAGATTATTTATTTTTTAAATCTACTTCCAGACTAAGCGTTATAGTAATAATGGTTCTTTGGATTTTTTTATGACTTTTTTTTTCTCTTTCACGTTAAATTTTTTATTTGAATCGGTGTTGTAACCTGAAAACAAGTTCATTGCCAAGAACCACCGGCAACGCCATCCAATTTTTCCTTGCATGTAGGAGGATATTGTTGCTCCTACGCAGGAAAATACAAACGGTAGTTATGCTTCTTTCCTTTATGCCGTTTTCTATAAGAGTATCGACCGCGTCTACACACACGCCCATTTCTAGTTCCTAGATATTATAGAGCTTGTTTACCGTTGCAAATTGTTCTTTGCATTGTTTTTTTTGCACCTTGTAACTTCGCCAACATTGCCTTACAATTTTAATTGCTCAAAGAACTCTCACAATTTTTGTTTTACAATGTTCATAATGTTGCTAAATTGTTTTACAGCAAAAATATACATAATTTTTGCTATACATAATTTTTATACATATATGTTGTGAAAATGTTTGAATGAAGAAAGCGTATAGTATGGATGTAGATTTTTTTCTTAGATATTTCCTTTTCGCTTACTATATACGTCATTTCGCATTGTTGGCCGACTACGAGCATATTTACGCTCTATGCACCTAGGAAATGAACGGAGGAACCAGTTTTAACCACTAGCTCGTCTGTTTGCTCTGTCTCGACGATTCCTTACTTCGTGGGCGCATAATCGGATCTCAAATCTAGGATGTGTTGTGCACGTGCACGCACACGCGCGCAGGCGAGCGAGACGGATCATCGCGCAAACTGGTTTTCGATCAAACGATCGAACCAGTTTAGTAAACTAAAACAAAATCCTGATCTTTTTATATATATAAACTCTACTAAGAAGTATATATATAGAACGATAGGTCAGTTTGTCTAGGATTTTCGCGTTTTTTCTCGAGAAATTGTGCAGTTTTATCACTTCCTACAATATCCGTCGCTCTCATGTTTTGCTTTTTCGTTTTATTATTTTGTTTGAAGCGCTCATTTCCCGCAGCCAGAAAGTTGCTTTTCCTCGCGGGATAGAAACGCATGTAAGTTTTAATGGACGTGATTATCTCGAGCTTTTACCGTGTGAATTTTAAACTTTAACGTTTTTCGTGTTTCCATGCTGTTAAGGAACGGTAGGGAGATGCGTCGTTGTTTTCTCTTTAACAGATTTTATTACGATATTTTTTCTGACGCTTCGTGCATTATAAGTTGAAGCGTCTACATCATGTTCTTCACAATTTTATTGCTTCGATAGTTTCCTCGTTCATGGGCGATAACATAAAGATAAGTCCGTAGTATTTTTGATTCTTTGGAGTAGTATCATAAAAGGCGGGAATCAGATACTAGGATCAAATAGAACATTTTTTAGGTGCGCCAGATCGAGCTAGATTTACGTTCGTGTAGGTCTCTGTGTCGAGATTGCCTTTACCTATATCGATGCAACGTAGCGACACTCATTTATTCCTTTATATAATAGAAACGGATTTTCTTTCTTGTGCCTCACTTTGACCTTCGTAGCAGAGTAAAATCATAGATGTATGATACAATAAGCAAAGAAAAGATAAAAACAAATTTGTACACGACACTAAATAACGCGACAGCTAAAAAGAATACTACGATTCAGTTAGCTTGTAAGTTTATCTTTTTTTGTATAATTTTGCTTTCTAGATAATTCAATTGGAACTGTTGAACTTAAAAATACTTGTCAAATCGAGTGTTGAGAAAAGATTAGTCTCGACTACTATAAGAGAGTTAAAAAAGTTTTATTTAGAAAATTGATTGCATTTCTCATTTCAAAGTAATTTAAACATATATAAAAACGTGAGCGGAATTAAGCGATAAATTGATGATGTGAAAAGCGAATGCCACAATTAAATTTTAAAAATCTTTTTAAAGTTAATTATATATTTTTAAGTATACTGGAGATTTTATACAATGTACAGGACATTAGCGGAATAAACAAACTTGTGAGCATCTTTTCTTATTAAGCCACGTCATAATCACAGACATCAAGTATCGAGACGAGACGAAATTAGCGGAACCATCAGCAAGCGTGTTATCGATCGCAAAGCAATTCCCGTCTCGCTTCCTTTATCATGTCATGCATTCACCGCGAGACAGCCATCTCTGCTCCTGGGGCATGTTTATACTCTTATCGCCCGAGAACATGGTGATGGTGACACTCGCGAACAAGGCTTGCAACCGTATCCGCGGTGACATTATATAAGCTTGCAAAAGGAAGAGAGTCAGATGGTCTGGGGATTGTCAAAGTGGAAGAAAAGTCGAGGGGAAAGGGGTAATGCATTTGTGAATATCCCGTATGTGTGCACAAAAGCCGTTATATGAAGGCGGAGATGCTCCTCTTTATGCAAAGGACCAATCTGCGGCCATCCGACGACGGGCAGAATGTGCTGGTAGCGCAACGAGCTTTTCGCGTTACTATGAAAGCCCGACAACGGAAGAAACGCGCCGCTGCGTGAAAGTTAACTTGTTTGAGCGCAAGTGCGCAAGATACCGTGTGTCACGCTAGCCATTTTGTTGGCAACGGGCAACCCGGCATACGCTTTATTACGTGCATCGCGAATGTTTCGAAATTGTCTCGGCTTGTGTTACATTACTCCGCTCCAATCCATATACGACGAAAATATTTTTTTGTTATAAGTAAATTGCAATACCAATTGGACATACTTTTTCTAATCATTAATCTGTTTATCAATTAGTGTTACCCGAGAATTTTTATATAAATGTTAGGTTAAGGTCATAAGATTTTATGTAATTGTAAATGAATAAGTATTCTCTAGAAATTGGAGAAATTTAGCTTGAGATGTAGCCATTTTTTTCCTTTTTTATTTAATTTTTGCACAAAATTAAGTGAATCTTTTGTTGAGCGGTATATATCGTCAGAAATCTAATTTGAGAATATAAGGCACGAACTCGTTTGCTGGAAGTTTCCGGCCGACGCTAAATTGTTATCGCAAATTTGTGCACAGAATCAACCTTGTATTCGAATTTTCACGACTTTAATCACGGCCGCGATTTTTTAGCAGCAAGTATAATTATCCAGTAATAACGGATGTTGGTTTGCTATAAATTGAAGACCTTGCTCGTGTAGCTTTCACAGCAGTGCAAGAACGCTTATATGGTGCCATTATCAGACGCTTTTCATATCTAGTACATAAAATGATGATTAAAAGTGGAAATTATTAATTTTATTTTAAATATTAACAATCTTAAATTAATAAAATATTAACTATTTTATTAAATATTATTAAATACGTAATATAAATATAAAGAATATTGACTAATCTATATATATAGTAATTTTATATAATTATTTTATAGGTATAATTATTTATGAAGCATATTAAGTACAACATATTGGACTGGATTATTTATTAGGTGTTAGAAACTTTTGCGTAATGAACGTATTAAAATTATTGATTTGCCAATGTTGTCTTTGTAAAGTTACTATATTTACAGTTATTAAATTTAACCTTTAGTTGTTTTATGTAATACTTTTATCATGGTTTATGGTTATTTTCATGAACCTTCGAAATCACATTCTTTGCCGCGCTGAAATTTTTACGGGAGAGATGACTCATCTTCACGATCGATTATCTCAACGCGAGAAGGTGGTCAAGGAAACGCATAGTATAGACCCCACGCCTTGTTTCTTTCTCTATTATTTACGTGTCTCGAACGAGGAAAGATATTGATGCTGAGAATATGGGAAAAGAGTACAATAATAACTGTACCGTTTTCAAGAAAATCTCTTTTATTCGGATATTTATATTAATAATAAATTAATAATTAACAATTAATCGACTGTACAGCAAGAATAATATTTTCTCGTATTACGCGATTTGTTTTTTGTAATGGGTTATGAGCCGCATACGAGTTTTTATATAATCGCAATCATGCTTTTTCGAATATTGTCGCTTTTGTCTATAAAATTTTGTTTATATAATTCCATTGTATTGTAGACTGTTTATAATAATTTGTTTACAAAAATGGTAAAAGATAAATCATCTACGAGTTTACGTATCAAAAATTTCTCTCTCTTTCTCACGAAAAGTAAATAGTTTGTTTTACTGCGTCACTAAGCAATTTTGTTTCTGTCATGCCACCGAATACGTGCACATTTCAAAAACATGAAAGGAATGGGAAGAGGAGGTGGGTATTCACCTTTCATTGTTTTTGGAACATTTCGAAGCTCCGGATATGACGTCAGGCCGAGCGTGAAAAATCGTCGAAAGCGTTTCGTCGCTAACAGGAGTCGTTGAGGATTTTACCGAGTTGTGTGGATGAGCGGGAGGGAGTTTGGTCCGGAACGAGAGAGGAGAGGTCGGTCTGTGAAGGGGATGTACAAAGGGGTAAAAGCGAGCAGGGGCAGAAGTGAGATCGATACCGCAGGAGAAGTGAGTCTGGCGATTCGCGCCATTTCGTTGCGAGTCGCGCGATTTCAATTTGTGACTGACCTTATTGCTGACAGCTTATTGTTGGCTTATTATTGTTTTTAATAGAGGAAATTTTGTAAAAGAATTTTTTATCAGTTCTTTAAATATTCGTCCAACGATTGACAGTATGTCAGATATTTTTATTTCTAATTTTATTGGCTAAAGTTATTCGAAAGATAACCGATATTCTGTTTTTTTATGAATTGTAAGATTAACAGTAATATATGTAGATAGAATAATAAAGTTAGCTAATTTATAAATAAATATACAGACACTGAAATAACTGATTATAAATCATATCTCTATATCTTTTAGTTTTTTAGAGTACGTATATAACAAATATCGATTGATTGATAGTAAACAATTTGTAGACATATTTATACTGTCAAATGTTAAAGGATGAAATTTAAACCAATACCTTGAGTTAAAGAACATTTTGTTATTTTTAACCATTACATGTGTGTGTGTGTGTGTGTGTCGAAATATATTATTTTAACACAAAACAGTATTATTTTCACTCTATTGGTTTAGTTAAATTAACATTGTTTTAGTTAAAGTTAAATTAATGACATATTGAGTAAGAGTAGTGGCGACCTGTAGCAATGGTTAAAAATGACTCAAATTGAGTAGAATTTAACACTATGAATTTAGTAGTGTAAGATTATAAAAAAAGATACAGTTTATAGATGTTGTCAATGGATATTTTATTAGTAAATTTTTTTTGCACGTCTTATTATAAATGCAAAAAGAAATATTTTAGGAAAATCTTTTAGGAAAGATCTTTACTCCATTTTCCTATAAGGAAAGTCTTAGATTTTCTTTCAGGGTATGCTTTATGCGTAGTCTAGTGGTTTGATAAATCATTTATTCCATTATTCCGAGCGCATCGTTGCATCCGATCTCGACTCAGAACCGATATAGCGAGCAACGACAAGCAGGATATTGAATTTCTCTGTGAGGTTATATCATCCTTCTCTCTGGAGAACATCGTACTCTTGTATCTACTCGACCACTTATCTTGGAAAGGTTACCACGAAGTAATCGAAAAACGATAGTTCCTTCTATATTGGTAATCTTGGTGAAAGAATTCTGACATGGCAATTCTCTATCGTAATTTTATAATTTAGTCAACTTATAAATACAAGCTCCTCCTCATAGGAAGAGCATTGTTAAGATATAATTATTTTTTAAGAAGCGTTTGGTATTATATCTTTTCAACCCGCAATATTATGATAATTTATACATTCTAAATTATGGACAAGAAAAGTTTGAAAACTCCATAAAATAAGTGAATCTATGTTCAGTCGCAAATTCAGTCTACCTATATATAAGATTTGCGAATTCGCTAGTTCATGAATATATTATAGCAAAGCTTCACCAAACTGTTTCTCGAACAATCTCAGCTCAGAACATGCATCTGATCATACATGTATATTAAAGAACAAACTGCAAGCTGTTCTCCGCAGTTTCAGAGATTACACTGTTCAACAAAACATTACTTTTTTCGAGCACAAGAACGAAATAATCGTTTCCCATATAGTTTTTGGATGTTAAATACGATCCTGATGTTTACCACATTATTCATTATTCGATCGCGCGTGCACTCGCTTATTACATTTTTCAATTCTGCACATAAACTTTCGTCGATCACGCAAAATAGATGTGATATCTCATAATAGGGGACTTTCCTCTATTATTCATTAGTTATAACATACACAATGTGCATTTAAAATATATTAGAAATATTAGAAATCACGAGACATATAGTGTCATAAAATTTTAACTTTTGCATGACAAATCGATATAAGAAATTGTTTGCAATACATATACTTAATCGAATCTGATGGAAGCATTTTCGAAGATGTGTTGGATATGCACGTGCATGTCAATGTGGTGAATAATCGCGAATAATACGAAAGCTCGGATGAATGACGAGACTGCATGATGACTATGACGGCTTGATAGAGTGTCACCCCACTCGGAATAGAGTCTATGGCATGGATTCATCCATCAAACCCATCGCCGACAAACAGCATTTTGCCGAGCGGCTAGGAACGTTCGGCGGATGATCGTGCTGCCGGTTTGCAGACGCTCCTCCCACATCACGATCTATCTACATAATTCATGAATCTCTTCGGAAACGCTCGGAGCGATACTCTGCGCGGTGGGTCGCGTAATTTCGGAGAGTGCGATGCTTTATATCAAGGTGTAGCCGTCTTGGAAAACGCTCAGCGGATAGTCGTCGCGATTCGCTTCGATCGAAGAAAAATCTGCGGCATCGATCATTTTTGATAGCTTCTTCGTTTTCACCGCATCTTCACGCACACTTCCCGTTACGGCTTTTTTTGTTATATTATCGAATATTCGCCTTGATAGCGAATTTCACTTTCTTGATGCCAATATGTGCGTATATTATATATTACGAGATTGTAAATGGAAACAAAGATTGTGCAAGTAAAGATCAATATTAATGTAATTCTAGTTTTGCAAATTTTGCTGATTTTGAATTATTTATTTCTTAAAATTCCGACAAATCTAATTGTCGTTGTAAGCCTAAAGTTTTTTCTCGAGAACAAAAATTCGTACTCTGAATATTCGAGTAATGTGATTTTCAACGATCGCTTTCTTTTTATCGGGAAAGGTTATAAAGGTTATAAAGAGTAGGTAGCGGTAAAGAAAAAATTGTGCAATTACCACAGAACTATACCGGGATCATATGATTACGAGCACAATTACGATTACCGACTCAGATTCGATGGTTCAGAAAATTTAATGATTACGTTGGTAGAGAAGTTATTAAAGCTATGAGGAAAAAGTGAAATGTTCCATAATTTTAAAAAATTTTTTAAAATTATATTTTTAATTAAAATAGTTTTTGTATTATTTATCGTGTGTGTCCATTGATACATATTTTTACACATAATTTTTGTTTACGAAAAGAATAATCAGTAGGGAGTTATACTTGAGCTATATACTATTACTAATTTCTGATATAGTTACTATTATAATATTATTTATTATACTATTTATGATAATATTATTTTAGTTAGAAGTTATTACTTTTAAGTGAAATATTTTCTACCACCAAATCATTTAATTAATAATATGTTAATGACGTTAATTATTTTTAGTCAAAATTATTACATTTTAACAACATTATAACCGGCTATACTTCACTGTGGTTGCATTATGGTTTTCAGATATACGATTTAATAATCAAAATAATTATATAAATAATTGATCGACGTTGCGCAATATACAGGGTGTCTAGTAATTATCGGACCATCTCTTGTGGGCAGGCAGAGTCGGTTAAACTAAATAGCAAAGTCCTTTACGGCTTTGTAAGTTTTTTAAACGATGAGAAATTAATTAATAAATATTTGCGATTCAGCTCAGTGATTATACCGTCGCTAGGCGCGCGGCGAGGCATTTAGAAGTGCTCTGTAACCAACAACGACTATATGCACGATTAATTGACGCGTGACGTTGGACGTTGGACTGCGCGCCTAAGCAATGGTATATAATCACCACTGGGCTGTTTCTTCTCGCCGAATCGTGCGGACGCACGCTGATTCACATATATTTGTTGATAAATTTCTTATTATTTATTGAGAAACTTACAAAACCGTAACAGATTTTTCTGTTCAGTTTAATCTGCTCTACCTGCCTACGAGAGATGGTCCGGTTAGTTATATATCAGATCAGACATCCTGTATATACACGGTAATACATACAGTACAATTAGATACAGTTGTTAATTTATTGGCGTTTATGCGACATAAATGTTCTGAAAATATGTTGACAATTTAATAGTTATCAACAATATTTTCAGATAATTTTGACAGTTTAACACGTTTAATCATAGTATAAATTTTCTCGGCTATATTGACGTGGTTTTTAATACTCATATGATTCACAATAACCGTAGCCCTTTACGTTTTTAATATAGAGAATTTGAATTGCGAAACCTGCATATAATGTCAAAATTGAAACGAGAGTATTAGTCGATCAATAACTTGCAGGACGCACGGGCGTTTTTCAGCGAGAAAAAACGAAAAGAGTCGCGATCTTTAGTGAGCAAAATGGACGACTCGTTTCATGACATACCGATATTAATAACGTTCTCGAATGACGTTTGTTTAATGATCCCGAAACATGTCATCCATTTACCGAGGTGGCAATTTAATCGGTAAACATCTCGCGAATTGGTGCTCGCGAGCGTTCGTCTCGATTCATTAACGAGAAACTGTGTTTAATCACTTTGCGCCAGTGCACGGATAAACATGGCTCTAGAGGATTATACCTACGCACGCCGTTGAATTGCAATTATTGATCAGTTTATTTGACAAGTTCTATTGTTCTGTGTTAAATAACAATTTGTTTTGTAGGCAACAGTTATCCGAAATTATACATTCAGCTGGATTGAATAATTAATGCTATCTAACTTATAACAAAGTCAATTTTTGTATTTGATACGAAGAAGATACGATTGTGATGTAGAGTGATGGTATATCGGTTTAATTAAAGTAATTATTAGAACTTAGAACTGTAAAATTTTTGGACATAGAACAGATAAAAAATTTTATTTAAAATTTTTTTAATCATATGCTTTTTTTTTAAATATTTATAAAAGTATTTGATACAAATATGGCTATTTTTTATTAGTACATTTTATACGAAGAAGATTCAAAATTTCTAATATAATTATGAACAAAATTGGTATCGCAAAATTTCAGTTTTACCCATAGGTATCTAATTTATTTAATAATTCATATAATTGTAAAATTGTATAATTGTTATTTTTGTGTGAAAGTAGTAAATCAGAAATAAGGTTTAAGCGAAAAACATTTTGAAATATCTACGATAAAATATTTACGAATATGTGTTACCTATCACGATTGAACGATAAATGATTTTGTCGATGTATGAACAAGTACAAGTAATCATGTTAATAGAATTGGAAGTAGAAAAAGCAAAAGTTCGAGAAATATCTTGGACAACGGCAGACTATATAGCTTATGGGTTACGTCAGGTCGGATGTCGACAAAAAATTTGAGCCTTGACACAGAGTAGAACATCATAAGACTGTATCTTTTTACACATCTGGCAATATTATATGTATCCATTTTGCGTACATATGCATACGTAAAAGTATCATACTAACATCATTACATATACATATATCCGCGTATATTGAATTTAAAGTAACAATATGAGCATGCAAAGAGTTTATTAGTGCAAATCTCACAATTGTACTTTATGTATCTTGCATCCTTTTAGTTTTTCCGAATCTTTGTAATGCAATTCACGAAATTGTTATGTGCATCATGAAAAGACAATTGCATTGATAACAATCGAATTCAGTAACTACGAAAGGGAATCAGGGAAGTTGAAAATAGAAATATGAAATAGTACACGCTATATGTGAGATTGAATTTATATATTAATGTGAGTGTAATCACGACTTCTTGTATTTTCATAAAATCTCCTTTTACATGACATTCTACCAGTATTTTGGCATTTACGGTTGTTTGACGCATAAGGATTGCAAGGATTGACATGAAGCAGATACAGTCGGACGACATAGAGACGACTGAGATGAAAGTGAAGAAATTCAATTTTTATCCTCCAGCGACTCCACTTACTGACTCACTACAAGCCCGTGACTAATACGAACATAGAGACGACTACGAACGTTTTCTTCACAGATTGACCCCACCGTTCTGTATTTTGTTTTATTTACACTGACACGTCAAATGCACTTTCCTCAACTAGAAACTCTTTCGTAATCTACTATGGAATGCAATATATTTTGTTTTAATATCCGTGAGATTGCGTTTCTGTTTGATGAGAAGATGCGCGTATGTGTTGCAAATGCCGTGAAAATAGTGTCATTAATATATAGATGGCAATTCGTAGATGGCAATATGAAGCTTACATAAAGTCTGCATAAAGATGCCAAGAAAATTAAATTGAAATTTAATGCGAATACTTTGTTTTGAGATTTGCTGAAAATTTTTGGTTGACAACATGAAATATTTAGAGAAAATGTTGAAAGCTCCTCTGGTATTTGACTAACGGCTTTTTCGAAGTCAATGACTTTTTCTTATTCCCTGCTCTCGAGAAATGAAATGCGTGTCTAGACATTCCGTAATCTGTGCCAAGTCTGCTAAACTCTTGACCTGTTGCATACCTTTCTCCAGTTTGTAAAATTTATAGACCGCGTGATCGAAATAGTTCCCGCATTTTTCTTTTGTGATTGAAATGTTCTTTGAATTCTGTTTTATCGAAATTATTTTTCGCTTCTTCTCAGATCAGCTTATACCGAAGCCTAGAGTTGAGCATATAAATAGGGAGTATATATCGCGCGCGCGTTTTACGAAGACATCCTTTAGTCGCAGGAAGGATGGACGCGCTTAGACGACTTCCGGTGTGATATAAATTCCATGTCGCACGCGCCACAATATAATGCCTTTCCCAATTAACACATTTCTATATTAATATTATTGCCGTAGTATACATATATATGTATATAATATTATATACATATATGTAAATAACAATGTGTAGTAAAGTTGATGTTAGTATCGCATTTTTGAATTAGAATAACAAATGTTCCTGCTGGAAGGAGTTCTATAGAAGAACGAAAATATATCTAAATATACATTTTTTATTTTTATAGTTCTGGTGTTATCATATTGCGACAATGCGACTTTGCTTATTCTACTTCTAAAACATGATGAGTATATAAACTTATGACTATTTTATATAAAATTTTATTTTAATAATTTTGGAAATTGGTAGTTTATTTGTTTGTATTATATTGCAGGTTATAATAGTGATTTTGTACATGATGTTATATCCATAAAATATAAAAATTAAAAATTATCTTATCTGAATTCGATGAACAGCAAGATATCAATTAAGCGACATTATATACTATCTTACTCTTTTCGACACTTGATACGACAAATTGAACAGTCAACTATGTCAAAGGCACGTAAAACCATTATCATTTAGATTTTTAAACTTTAAAGCACGAAGTCGCAATGTCGTTGCTTTTTTGTTCAGTGCGATATGATTTCGCGTAAAGTTTTATGGTAGAAAGCGGAGCTTTTATGAAACTCTCGAGGTCGATGTATAATACTCTCCACTATGAGAATTGTACCGCCCTCCTTTTCGTTATCTTCCTTTAAGTGCGGATATATAGTACACCCTACCTTACCCCACGTTCTCAACCGCGAACGCATTTCCGGGAATACTTTTCCACCCTCCTCCGGAGAATGTGAGTCATCCTGCAATGGGAAAACGATGAAATCCATAACGGGGAGAATTCACAGATGCGTTAATGTGCAAACTATAATGATAAAATAAATAAATAAATACATAAATAAATAAGTAAATAAATAATATTAGTATTATAACTTTGAGGCTCTTTCTTTATCTTATTCTTTTCCAGATTAATATGGATTAGTTGGATCAAATTGTTTTTTAAATGATTCGTTACTTTTGTCATATTCTCACTTTAGTGAGTAAATAATTTTTAGATTATTATAATATATCATGATATTATATTATATTATATGTATAGAATAATATCCGATTGAAATAAAGCAGTTAGTTTTACAGTTAGTTTTATATTCTTTGAGGCATAATAAATTGATGATTGTGAAGTATTGGCGCATATATGGCTTCTACACAAACAGATGACTCGTTTGATGAGTCATGACTGTGTAGGGCGATCTTTCGACTTAAGCTATGGCATTGGGGAGATTGGCGAGAGTCATGTTACGGAGAATGTGTATTGCGAGACGATACTAATGTTTGGAACACCAAGGAAGACTGATATGCTCTTTCCCGTTTAATCCGAACAAAGCGTAACGAAAATTAACAGTAGTCGTTTCGATGTTTAATGTTACTGTAACTTCTCTCGTTATGGTAGGCCATTTATTCATTATAGTAAGTTATTTTGTGGATTTTCTGAAATAAATTTTGTCTTTCTGTAGATAATCAAGTGACAATACAATTTGCTGAAAACAAAACTTAGTAAATTTTGAGACATTATTGAGACATTATCACGATTAATATCGTGACTGACATTATTTGTACGATAGTGTTAAATAATTTTTAATTAGGATTGATCTATAAATATTTGCATTGTCATGTTAAACGCTGTCTAATAACGCAATTAATCGAATAGTATCATTGCAACGATATAAGCTAAACCCTCAGCATATATTTGTTTAATCGACGTAATTGCATTTATTTCACCAACGGATTCGACTGCCTCCCCTTCTTTGTTATAGTATTCTCCTTCCTTCCTTTTGTCGTTGGACCGCAATTTATGAGGTGCAATCACATAAAAGATGCGTACAAGCGAATCAACACCGCGCGGCGGCGGAAGCTCATGAAAATAAACGCCATAAAAGTCCATTTAATTTAGTCACATCATATTGTACCACAAAAATTTTTACGCGTATTATTGGCTTGTTACAGTTTGGTAATTTTATATACCCAATTTTATGTAAAATAGTAATTCTTTATCATATCATGTTATTCTTTTCGATGAATGTATGCAAGAATACGACATTATTATTAACAATATTAATTAATTATTAATGTGTAATTAATAATTAATTCTATAAATATTTATTTATTATTATTGATATAAAATTTATGTTGATATAAATATTAAAAGTTAACATTGGAACTTAATAAACATTGAAAATTAATGTTTAGTTTAATTGTTAAAACAGTTTTAAAATATATGCTACATGAAATCAATTTTACGTTTGCAAATTTTTCTTAATCTAAATTTCTTTAAGTGAAATTTGCCTGAAGTTCCACACCATGCTTCTTTTGCGTCACAGAAAGTCATTAGAGAGTGGCTTGATGGAGCTTCAGGGTACAAGATTGATTTTAATTCCGCGGCGAATAGTTTTGGACGATTGATATTTTTAAATTCCTAGGACGATGGTTAAGCCAAGAATTTTAAGACATTCTGAGAATTCGCCTGTCAATGTACACAACATCTCACATGCTTTGATTAATGTTTCGTTGAGAATTTCAACGGCTTCCTTGAAATCGCGGCACAAGTAAAGTTCGAAGATTATAACATCGCAGGAAATTACTTTCTTGAGATCATGATTATGCTATATACTTGATTAACTTGCAACAATTAGAAGATATAACAAGATATAAAATCTGCATTTATTTTTCTTTGCTATGTTTTTTTGAAGTTAATATCTTATTTACTTTCAATACTCTTTATTTCCATTATTAGTAATTCCATTTTATTACTCAAATAAATATAAATTTAATATAAAGCTCGTTACTTTATTTATTTTCTTTATTATGCACAAGATGGATATTGAGATATTCACTGTGCAAATACGGGAAATATGGCAGACAAAAAGCGAACGACGGAATGATGTAGAGAGGTGAACCGACGCTTTTGATCGAACATCGTATTAGTCTTTTCCGTCAGACGTTAATTAATGTTATGGTTCCACGTTGACGTCGAGCTAGAGGCGGCTATAACCAGCGAAATTCCCTTTGTGACCGAAAGCCCGATATTGCGCGGCTTAATCACGCTTAAATACGCCGTCCTAGCTCTCCACCCTCGGATGGCATCGGACGTTCTTCTGCTCATATAGCTTGCACTATTATACGTTGGTTTCTGTCTCTTGACTGGCTTGTGGTACCTCTCATATCATTATTAACGAACCAATTAGTGCTTTCCATTAGCGGGAGGGCTAGACAGGATATTTTTGTGTGCTGCATCGCGATGTATCTTTACTGATAGAAAATAAACTCCTTTCTCTCGGGGTTTCTTTTAATTTTTTTTACTGTGTTAGTATCTGCTTGTAACTCTTTTTTCTTATTTCTTTAAGCTAAAATACATAAATGTATTTATATTTTGTAAATAGTACATATATATATGTTTAATAAGTATATATTATATATATATATATATATATATATATATATATATATGTAATAAGTCAGTTGGGCAACGATATTACAAGGAATTACAATAGTAAATAACTTGCATATTATTTTTTAGTGGTACCGCTCAATTTTTTTACTTTGTCAAAATCTAACTACTAACAAGTATAATTAAAAATGTCCACAATTTAAATCTTTTGACAAAACAACTATTATTCTGCATTTCAAACTTACTCTCTGCTAAAATAAAGCATAATGCGATTATTTCAAGCTCGATTTCAAGATTTTGTACATACACGACCACGTGTTGAGGACGCGCGAACAATACGAAACCGCAGATATCGAACCAACCTTTCTTATTTTTTCGACCAATGTCCGATATCGACTCCGCGTAGCGATTATAGCGATGTGCGTAAATACGCGAATGCATGATCGCAGTGGACCATGGACGAAGGTTCGTGGCGTTGTGGTCGGCCGCTAAATCGTTTTCGACCGCTCCGACCGCTTGTGCGGTCGATCTCCACGCTCGGCAGATGCATTCGACGTATTTTCGAACGATTGTCGAACAATTTTTTCGATATTTCGGTAAAATCCTATCGGAATTAACGCGTATCATATAGGTATAATGGCAGCACTGTTTTACGCAATTCCTTGATGAGATTTCGCGGCTGTGTTTCTAATGTTTTAATATTGGCTATTTCACTTCGACAATCCAAATTAATAATAACAGCAACAATATATATAATGGTCAATAGAGACGGAAAATTTCCATAATTTTATGCGCTTCTGGTTGCTGTGCCATGGCTTCGGCGATATTTAATCGCGCACTATTCTCAAGTTCGCTCAATTAAGTTGCTTGATCAGTTCCAAGAAAGTTTTTGGGTGGTACGCACCCGTGCAGTTTCATGAATTACGTATTGTGTTCGGCATCGGTGTACGATGGCGTATTTACATACTTCGCGGAACTTCGAAATGCGTATAGCGTAGCATAAGCAGCGGCAACTGCGATTGTCTATCTAACTTTCCTTTTCGCGAAACTCATCTTCTAAAACTCATTGAGATCTTTGCCTATTGTGCACGCTCTTTGTGTCAAAAGAACTTTACGTCGAGTCGCATAGCCTATAGACATAAACGCGGAGATCTTTCATTGGCGATATTATTCTTTGGACTTAATCCAACATCCATCAACTTGCATTATTCGCAGTCTTCGCAGCTGTCTTATAAAAAACCTCTCGCAGTTCACTGTTCGCCGCAGATCGATTTTCTGCCAAGCCTTTCCATTCAGA